>NC_134654.1:9785700-10392843 GCF_030463565.1 Pelecanus crispus | reverse complement strand
TGCCTGCTCTTGAAAAATTTGCCTGTGCTGAGCTGCGCATATTTTTCATGTGTAGAAAATACGGTTGGGTGTTCGTAGGGCTTTATATTTTCCTAATGCTTCCTACAGTCAACTATGTGAAGGTTCAAGTAGCCATGAGGTCTGTGTTCCCATCTCAAAGAGGCCTTCAGGCCTTCTTTGAAAGACTAAAGACTTGGAAAACCGTAGCAGCTGATCAGACATAGGAAAGAAATTGCAAATTTGGAGAGCGCCAGATGTAAACTTACAAAATGAAGAAGTATTTTTGTGTTTTGTGGGTTTGGGGGGATTTTTTTTTTTGCTTGTTTGCTTGATTCTTCTTTTCTTAGTAAATCCAGATGACTAACTCAGGGCCTCTTTTCTCTTTCCCTGCAGGCAGAACAAAGTCTCTGATGATTTGCTTGCTTCAAAAGGTCCCCACTGATTTTACCTTTGGGTTTGTTCTACCATCTCTCATTGTTTCATATAAGCATTTTCTGTGGTAATTAGACTGGTAATAGCGTAATCCCTGGTGGCCTTCCTGGAGTGTCTGGCCTCTCTGGGTTGAGAAAGTTCTGCTTGGGGCAGCGTATTGTTTCTCTAAGGGGGAAGGGGAAGAGTTGATGTTGCACTGATTATGATGGAAAAATCTTTTAAAGAAGGAAAGTTTTGCAGCATTTCCTAGAAGTGATTTAGGCTACATTTGTCTGATTTCCTCTGGAAGCTCACAGCAACCTTGATGGTGCATGATTTGTCCCTGGCTGCTTCCTTCTGGACTCTGTAGTCCGCATTGTCCCAGAGGAACACAGATAAGTCTGTGATTTGTAGATGCAGGTGTGGGCACTTTTTGTAGCTGGGCGCAGATACATTCAGAGCTTTGAAGACCGAGACCTTGAACTGGCAGTGGAAGCAGATTAAAAACCCTCTTCGGCTTCCTAAAATGCAACGCCTACAGTCATCTGAACTTCTGTGTGAGGCAACAATGGAAAACAATTCCTCGGTTTTTAAAGGCTTTTAAAAAACGAAGCAGAGATTTGATATTTTATCTTTGTGGCCTTTCCTCTGAATGATTTTGACTAACTATTGATATGAATGCCTCTAATCTCAATTTTTTCCTTTTGGGATATAACAAAATTAAGACAGCCTTTCAGAAAGTATGGCCACAGGCAGAGGAAGAACAGACACATCCAGGGGAGAAATACAGCCATCCAGTGGGAACTAACAGAATAGAAAGGGTTTGGAAATCCTAGTTTCAGAAGCTTGTCTCCAGAGCTGGATTGAGGGGATTTCTGCCACAAGAACACAGGCCCTAAAAGCTTAGTTCATCACTGCAGAAGCTCTTCCTTCTGTATAGGGAAGAGGAAAGGCCTGGAGTGGGGCTTGGCTAACTGAGCTCTGATTTTGCGCCCTTGGACACATCCTGTGCCTCAGTTTCCCAATGTGTAGAACAGAAGGGTTGCTACTGATGGTCTTTACAAAGCCTCTTTGAGATCTACTAATGAAAAGCGTCATAGTGATCTAGGTGGGATTATTATTGTTGTTGTTGTTCAGGGCAGAATCAGTGTGATCCGAAGTCAGAGGGAGCCCTGCACAGAAGCTAAAATCAGGTTTATGGCCCAAGTCCTGTTTTAAGAACACCCCAAGCCTGAATCGAATTCCTGGTTTAGCCTTGTGTGGCGTCAGTGGGGCTCTGCACAGAGGAGCCAGCGCTCACAAACAACGTGGCTGGGGTCAGCGCCTTGGTGCCAGCTCTGCGGCCCTCCCCGTGGCAGAGCAGCCCCCATTTCTGGGGTGCTGGTTTGACAGTGAGTCCATTTCTACCTCCCTCCAACCTCCTCGTTGAGGAGCGGGGCGAGGGCTGGGATGAACAGGCCATTCGCCCTTCCAGCATTACCGTCACCATCGCAAGGCTGGTTTTACGTTCTTAACGACTGGGATTTTTCATTTCATGAAAATGAAACTAAACCAGACCGGGCACCCCCTCCGCAGGGTAGGGCGGGGCGGGGCGCGGCGGGGCGGGGCGGGGCGGTCGCCCCGCCCCGCCCCGCCGCGCCCCGCCCCGTCCCGCGGCGGCGCGGACTACAAGCCCCAGCATGCAGCGGGGCGCTGCGCAGGCGCGCTGGACCGGGGTTGAGTGGCAAGTTGTTTGTTCCAGCGAGCACCAGCTGCTCGGCACTCCGGGCTCCGCTGCCTCCCTGCCCGGCTCTGCTCCGCCGGCCTGCCCCCCCCCCCCCCCCTCCCCGGTTCAACTTTTGCACCTTCTGCTCCCTCATCCTCCCCTCCCTGCCTGCCACTCCCCGCCCCCGGAGCTGGGAAGGAGGAGAAGGAGCCGGGGGGGAAGGAGAAGGAGAGGAAAAAAAAAAAAAAAAAAAAAAAAAAAAAAAGGCACCGACAATAACAGCCCCCCTCCCCCTCCCCATTCAAAAACACAAAATAAACCCCAGGGATAGATGAACTACAAATGAGAAAGAGGAAAAGATGGAACTGCACATCCTAGAGCACAGGCTCAGAGTGGCCAGCATAGCCAAGGAGAGCATCCAGTTGTTTACCTATGGATTAATCAAACTTGCTTTCCTGTCCTCCAAGACGAGGTAGGTGCTGGCGATGGGGCAGCGCGGGGGCTGGGGGCGCCCGCCTTGCGAGGGGCCGGGGTGCTGGGGGGCACCCTCCTTGCGAGGGGGCAGGGTGTGGGGTGGGGGGTATCCTCCTTGCTGCAAGGGGGCCGGGTGCTGGGAGGGCACCCTCCTTCCTGCAGGGGGGCAGGGTGCTGGGGTGGGGGGGCACCCTGCGTCCCCGCAGAGGGGCTGGGGCGGGGGGTTACCTTCCTTGCAAGGGGGCAGGGCACCCTCCTTCTTGCAAGGGGGTGGGCCGAGGGGGTGGGGGGCGCCCTCCGCCCGGAAAAAAAGCGGCGTCCTGGGGCGGAGGACACCCCTCTTTGCAAGGGGCAGGGTCCTGGGGTGAGGGGCACCCTTCTTGCAAGGGGGAAGGGCGTTGGGGTGGGGGGCACCCTCCTTGCAGGGGGGTAGGGTACCCTCCTTTCTGCAGAGGGGCAGGGTGCTGGAGTCGGGGGGGGCACCCTCCTTGTAAAGGGGCAGGGTGCTGGGGTGGGTGAGGGCACCCTCCTTGCTAGAAGTCAGGGGGCTGGGGTGAGGGGGGACACCCTTCTCGCCAGAGGGCAGGGTTGGGGGGTTTCTTGGGGGGGGGGGGGATGAGGGGGGACACCTGGATCTTCCCTACGCACCCCCCCATCCCAAGCCTGGGACGCGGTGATGGGGGTCAGCGCTGGAGTTTGGGGTCCCCCCGTACCGCTTTAGGGCAGCCCCCCGTGAGGCTGCCGCCGCCTGCCGCCCTGCCCGGGCCGCCCCGGCCGGCGCCGCGCTCCGCGCTGAGCGGATGAATGGGAACAGGTGGGGGCCGGGGCCGGGGCCGGCCGCGGGCACGGGGCGGCCGCCGGACAACAAAGGCAACAACAGCAACGGGAGGAGGAGGAGGAGGAGGAGTGGTTTTTTTTCCTCTCGCTCTTTTTTTTTTTTTTTTTTTTCCCCCCTGGTTGTTGTTCCTTGCAGCACTTACTGAAAGAGCGAAGCGTCCACATGCGTGTTTGTTTTAAAAGGTGCTTTTTCGGTGCTGCCAATTTGGAGGAGGACGATGGGCAATGCATGCCTTGCACTTGGTTCTCTTTAAAATTTGTGGTATTGAGTAATATGGGTTGTGATAGCTTTCGGGGGAAGAAAAAAAAAAAAAAGAAAAACGTAGTGGAAGGCACTGTGAGAAATTTTTTGGTTTTAGGGGAGGAAAAAAAAAAAATACTCTGGCCAGTTTATTGAATGTATATAAACTGCCTAGGCCTTTTGCAGCAAAACAACTTGAATTGCAAATGCATTTTCTTCTGTCTTCACTTAGCTTGTTGACTTTGTTGCTCTATTCAGAAAGAGGAATGGGAATGTAAATAACACAACTCAAACTCTTCTTGTTTTTCCAGCCCGATAATTAGTATTTCAGTTTTCTCCCCAGATTCATCTTGGATAGCATTCTTGTATGAAGGTGGGAAATTGTCTTTGGCAGTAGGAAAATAATAAATAGATAATAAATTTGCTTTTTATTTTTTAAATTGTTTTATTCCGGGATGTAATTCAATCCTCTCTCTGTGATAATGCTTACAGATGAATGGACCTATTTGTGGTGTAATTTGATTACAGTCCCTTATCTCACAGTTAAACTTCATGCATTGAAATTTCACTCTGATTTGGGGCTCATCCCATTTGGCTCACCGCTAACATTGTTTGCCGTGTAAAGTATATCAGCACCTTGTTTACTGCTGTCCCTTGAATACCCAACAGGGCATTAAAGGCTCTTCAATCTTAAATTTCTATTTTTATTGTGTTGTTTCATTATAATTGAAAGTGGTTGCTGATTTTTTTGGAGGGGTTGTTGCTCCCCCTCCCATGCTTAAAATGTCACTGTTAATGTCAACAGTGAAATCTTTGTCTGTCACTCCTAATGCATAGACTGAGATTTGGTGGATTTTTTTGGGGTTTTTTTTTTTTTTTTTTTTGGTTCAGGGATGGTCCTTTTGTCTTTTTGTTTCACACTACATTTCACATCTTCAATATTAGAGAACTGTGAAAGGGTTAGGACAGTAAGATAAGCCCTTTGTGGTGTGATACCTTGTCCTGCATTTGGGCGCAGCACTTGACAGTTTGGTATTGCCTCTGGTCACTGGTGTCTGGCCCTTTCCGTGCACAGTGAGTATCAATAATCTTTTCCTAGCTTTCATGGAATCTCACTAGTCAGGAACAAAATCTGTGGAAAGGTTTGTTGGCATGGGAAACTTCTATTTATTTCCTTCTTGTTTGTTTTGTTGTTTTTGCAGACAGTAGAGATGCAGGGGAGAGAAGGGGAAGCTTGTTTGTCATTCCTAAGACAACTGGTAGTACTGAAACGTTGCTTTCTCCTGTGTGCTTTTTACATGCCCTGAGGCAAACAATGTCCCTGCCCCGTGGACATTCTGCTCTGATGAACACCATGTGTGTGAGGAAGGTGAGGGTGTCTGGGAGATGTAACTCCATAAATTTATGATCCCACTGTTTCTTTTTCCTCCTCCTTTAAGAAGGGAATGTGTCCGGGAGACAATAACTTTTTATATGGGTGCAAGACAAATCTCCCCTCCCAACCACCCCATCTGAAAAGGACCACTTGGTGGATGAAAGGGGAAGGTGGCCTACATCACGGTTAATCTTTTCTGGTGAGATAGCAAAAATGCCAGTTACTTATACCACCTACATTTTTCCCAGTGAGACCTTAAACGGAGTTTTTACCTGTGCTGCAAGGCTGCCGGTAAGAAATAATGATTTGTGGGACAGATGTGATCCAGAGAGGTGGCAATGACATCATCAGTATCCTTATGTTAGTCATGCAAGAAACTCTACAGTTTTTACATAGGCTGTTCTGAGAAGTGATCTGGAGGGAGTATTGGAGTCTCTTTCATGTTCTTACACACCAGGGAAAAGGGCTGGAACAATTTTTTAAATCTTGTACGTTTTTCTTAATCCTCTTGGGAAAGAAAAGTAACAAATCTCCCTCTTTTTATTTGGCCTTTTGCCACTTTCAGTCTGCCCTTGTGCATGACATGAGTCTTTTAATTTAGCTTCTGTTACAAAGGCAGTATTTTTTGAACAAAGAACAGCAATTTTGGAACTATTCCGATGGCCAGAAGCAAGAAAGCAGTTAACGAGGTGAAGAGGTGAGGCCAGTAGTGAATAAAACAGTGGGCTGAACTGAGCTGAAAGCAAAACACTATTAATCGTAACTTTAAGTTAGGCATAGGTATTTTATGCAAAGTTGTGTTAAGACAGGTAGTCCAGAAATAAATAATAGCAAAACTCCTAAGCAGTTACACTGAGCAATGTGCTCTTGATGCTCTGCTTGTGTAAATAAGTGCAGACCTATTGATTTCAACTGAGCTCTGCCAGGCACCCTAGTGGAGGATCAGATCCGTGTAATTTTTAGTTGCGTGCAGAAGATAAGCACGTGTCTAATCTTTTTGCTATTGCTGTCATCATCATCATCCTAGTGTTTTACTGATTGTGTTGTGTCCGTGTTTGGCTTGGGAGTTCCTTGGTGCCAAGGATCTTCACCTGTTCAGAAGGCGTGCCGCACATTTATGTATGTAAATATAACAACTGTGCCTGGCTTTAACACTGCGTCCTTTTTCTTTCACGTGTGCCTCTGTACATGTTAGTTCTCTGGGGCAGAGAACTGTGTTCATCTGTAAACTCCCACCTTAAGCTCCCTGTGTGCTTCTAGAATGGCTTCCCTCCCACCAAAATTAAGTGTCTCTGCTTCCTTGGTCAGAGTTAAACCATCTTGTGCTATCGGGTGATGTGCCACAAGTAACCTGCTTGAGCACTTGATAGACATACTAATGTGCTCCTACATTTGTGTCTTGATTTTTTTTTTTCCTAATTGCAAAATATTTTTAACTGCATCTGCTTTTACTGCATAGGAATTAAATCTGAATGGAGGGGGAGGAAGGACAGTCTTGGATAATGCTTGCACTGAGCCACCAGTGGATGCAATAGGGAGAAGGAAGATGAGCCTGACCTTGTATTTTGAGTGTATATAAAAATATATGGAGAGTTTAAGTCCTGGAGAATAAAGTGGGGTCAGGGTTCTTCCAAGCACTGTGTCTGTATAATGTAATTAGCCTGATTTCTGGGTAATGCTTTGGTAGACCCTTGAACATCTGGATTCAGTGAGTTAACAAGTAGAATCACAGAATGCTTTGGGTTGGAAGGGACCTTTAGAGGTCATCTAGCCCAACCCCCCTGCAGTGAGCAGGGACAGCTTTAACTACATCAGGTTGCTCAGAGCCCCGTCCAACCTGACCTAGAATGTTTCTAGGGATGGGACCTCCACTACCTCTCTGGGCCACCCATTCCAGTGTTTCACCACCCTCACTGTAAAAAATTTCTTCCTTCTATCCAGTCTAAATCTATTCTTCTTTAGTTTAAAACCATTACTCCTTGTCCTGTCACAACAGGCCTTGCTAAAAAGATTGTCCCCATCTTTCCTATAGGCCTCCTTTAAGTACTGGAAGGCCGCAATAAGGTCTCCTCGCAGCCTTCTCTTCTCCAGGCTGAACAACCCCAACTCTCTCAGCCTGACCTCATAGGAGAGGTGCTCCAGCCCTCGGATCATTTTTGTGGCCCTCCTCTGGACTCGCTCCAACAGGTCCATGTCCTTCTTGTGCTGAGGGCTCCGGAGCTGGACGTAGTACTCCAGGTGGAGTACTCCAGGAGGAAAGTAACCTTTCCTCTCTCTGTTCTGGTACCTAATAGAAAGATTTGGTGGTGAACAGTGAAATAAAGGAGTTGAGGGAGAAAGGTATTATTTAAATTCTAATGCTATTAAATTAAAACCAGGATGAAGTTGAGAGGTTAGTTTGTTCACAGGGCTGGGTGGTTAAAATAAATACATAAAATACATAATAATTGTAGGTCATGTGTCTAGCATCACAAATTTTAAAATCTCTGAGAGTTTTCTGATGCTGTTTAGTTTGAGATGGTCATTATTTCAGCATGCTGAAGAGAAGGAACAAGTTCCGCATGTGTAAAGGATGAGACCTTCGTCACAGAAGTGTTTAACAAAGCAATTTCAAAAGCATCTGTCAGTCTTGTTTCTTTTCCAAGATGTTCAGGTCGTCTTCTAGAGGTGCAGTTTGTGTATATTGGTGACTTGAAGCAGAATTACAGGCATTTTGCATTCTTGGAGATTTGGCACTAAATACAGAAGGCTGGCTGTGCAAGTGAGATGCTTCCCAGAGAAGCTGGGTAGTGTGGAAGAGCCAGGCTGGGCTCTGCCTCATGTTCAACGGTGCTTGTCATGCAGCCTCTACCATGGGATGCTTGGAGGCAGGAGGTATTCTTAGAGTGGAGAACCACTTAAAAATATTCCTTCTAATAAAAATGTATCAAGAAGTAAACAATGATAAACTGTACAGAATAAGCTGGATTTTCTTTGGTCTTTGAACAAAAAATAAAACTAGGCTTGTTATCTTTGCTAAGTTTGTGGTGGTATTTTTGGTAATCTATCCATTTTGCTTAGTAATAATTGACACCTCTACTTATGAACAGTGTGTTGTTGCTATTAATGTAAGTGTTTCTCATTCCCTGATCACTTGTTTACTGTCTAGGTGTCCTGAATTGGAGATACTGTAATAAAAGGTCTATTTTGGATTTCAGAGCATAATAAGACAAGCAAGTGCTTAAAATGTGTCTATGCATCATTTGAGGACATTCAAGAGATCAGTAGTCTGTTTCCTTTGGTATGAACTCAGACAAACAAGTGTTGTTTATGCCCTTGTATGAAATACAGATTGGTCTGCAACATTGGGTGATCATCTGGCAAAGGCAAGTTACTTCTGTTGTTAAAACTTTTTTTTTTTTCTCCTTGGCTTCTGCCATCCTGCAAGTCCTAGGAAGAGCACTGAATAAAGGCTTTTGCAAGTTGTAAGACAGTGTTTACTCATTTAAAACAGTTTGCTTGTGTTTTCTTTTGGCGTGGCAAAGACTCCCAAATATCTTGATTTCCTCCACCACCGCCGCCGCCACCCCCGCCCGGGGGTGTATGTGTGTGTGATATCTGAGGTTTGAGGACTTCTTTTTTCAGTCTGACTTGGTGACCATCTGTTACAGAAGAACCAAGTGCTGATGTCCAGATGCCACAGGAGACTGGAGTGATGGGGAGCCTCATGGCTAAAGCTGCCTGCCTGCCCTTCCCCAAAGCACTTTGCCTTCTTGTTTGCATCACCATGTGCACGTGTGGTGCTGAACTTGCTGGTGGATATTCAGGATGAGTAAGAGCTAATGAGAATCAGATAAATGAGAAGGAGAGAGACTAGAAGTTACTTGTTTGGGCTAACGAAGGACATAAGCTCTTTAGTTGTGCATGTCATCAATTTGTGTTCAGGGCTGCTGGGTGTTTCAGCTGCTGCTGGGCTGTGAGAACATTCTGCAGTGTTTTAATACATTAAACCTTGGAAAGAGCAGGTTTCCTTCCTGATGGTCTCTTATTGTTTATCTACAAATGTTGTTATTATTTCCCTTTCTTTTCTGCTTCTGGCACTTTGCCTGGCAGTCCTGTCATGCAGTCTTCAACCTACCATGTGGTCCCATCAGGCTAAGGCTGATGCCAACTCAGAAGCTGACAGGAGCGCTTAGAAACGAAATGAGATTCAAAAGGTGGAACAGAAGTACTGGATCAAACCCACAGTGTGGTGCTGGGGAGCACTATGTGCTGGAGAAATGTTGGTTTAGATATTGGATATTTTAACAGGGCTGTTCTGGTTTGTTTTGTTTTTTAAGATTTTTTTTTTTCTTCCTCTTACCTGAATTTGGACATATTTCTTTTAAATAAATAAATACCTGGCTGTAGTTTGTAGTGGGCTAGTTGGTTTTCCTTATTTCCCATGCTAAATTGTTTCCATCCATTGGCAGAGCTGTTTTGTAGATGTAATGCATCATCTGGGGATAAGGTACAGAACCAGTGATGTAAAGGAAACAACGCTGGTGCCTGCTGATGTTGAGCTGAGAAATAAAAAAGAGGAAAAAATATTTGTCTTTTGCCATGTAACTCATTAAAGATCCCTTCAGCTGAATATTTGTTTATTACTGTCAGATTAAAAGTCAATATTTAAATGAAAAATGTGGCTTTTATTAGTTCCTAGATGGCTCCCCCTGCAAGCTGGGTGTTCTTATGCTTCAGCAGTAGAGCGAATGTACTGCAGGTCTGTTAAGGAAAAGTATGACTATTGTGCATTCGTCGTCAAGAAGTAACAGCTGACTTGTTCAGTAACACAATAGTTTGAATCCACAGGCTACTCCTTCCACTGAGTTATAACTTAAATTAGGCTCCATTTGATGGCTGGAACTATTTGACAATGCCTTGTTTGTGCTCTATAAATATGTAAATCTTTCTACTTAATTATCTTTTTTTTTTTTTAATCTGTTGAGCACACTACCTCATTTATCTAATACACAACTCCTTAATCGTCCTGCATGTTTCAATGTTTTAATGTATTTGGACAAGGGCTACAATTTCTTTTTTCAGAGGAAACAGTGCAGATTTGTTCTTTTGTTTACTGCCAACTCCAGAGTAAACTCCGGCTCTGATCTGCTGATAGCTGAAGGCTGGTAAAGGAAGAATTATACAACAGGAATGTGAGGAAATAACTCCATTCATTGCAGTTCAGACTCAACAGAGCAAAGCCTGTAAGTTGCAGTTATCATTTCAAAGTAAAAAGATCTCTCCTCCCCCCGAGCTCAGCTTGGTTTTGTGTAGCTAACTATAAGATGTGTTTGTTAAGACAGAAAAGAACAGACAAAACTGTTTTATTATGGCACAAAAGAAATAAAGATTGATTAAACCTGTTTCACGACTATACAATCCCTAGTTAGTTTCAGACTTACTGCACAAACTTTTACTGTGCTGACCATGGAAACAGAGAATCTGATCTCAGTTTTGTGGTCTTATGTATAATAAGCATTTTGTACTGGTTGATAAAGTTTTATTTTCACATCCAAAAAAAGCAGTGAATGCCTAAACTTCCTCACCAACCAGAACTGACTTCCTTACTGTTAAATGTGCTGTACTAGAGATTAAAATTAAAAGTCTACTTCTGAACTGTAGCCTGCTTTAGAAGGCTCACAGCAGTAATGCTGAGATGTCAGAGTTGCTGTTTAGCACAAAGTTGGCACATGGGAAAGAGAAATGGTGAGTTTGCTTGGTGGCAGCAAAGTATTTGTTAATCTTTTGGGGACTCTGAGATATGCTTTTGTGGGGATGTCTCAGTAGGCAAAGTGATTTTTTTTTTTTTTTTTTTTTTCCACAGACCTTTGCGGTCCAATTAAGTTTCATTAATGTGATGGACTAGATGTTTTTAAGATACTTGTGCTACTTATTGGCCAGTAATTGTAGCAAGATTTAGGATGTTATTGGTGGTGGGCTGTCCTTGACCCAAATTCTTTCAGTACAAATTGTTTATAAAGTAGGAACCCAACCCTCTTGTAAGTGTGAATGTGTGTTTGATCAAGATGTAACTGTAAAGGAAAAGTTCATTTTCTTTGCCTGCAAAGTTTTAGTGTCCTTGTTACAGAGGATACTAGACATGTCATAAGGTGTTGCAAGCTACACCGCTTCAGTTTAGAGTAAAATGCAACCTTTAAATCTTATGTAAAGTATTTGAACAGGTGAATTAAAAAAAAAATTACACTGGGGGAGTTTCTAAACCTGGGAGGGGAAAATTTACAAGTTTTGACATGGATAGAACAGTTAAAATGTAGGTGTGACTCTCCGTGTCTTTTTCCGTTCAGGCTTTTTAGAAATGTTGTGTGTCAGAGAATCTGGGTAATGATATGCACTGGTTTTAGTGTTACCTGAATATTTATCCTAGTTCTGTGGTTAAAAGATCAGTATTCAACACTTTATTATGCCACACATATCCTGTTTTACAGGGTGAGTTGGTTGAAGTTGACAAGTCGGAGACCTTGATTGAAATGGCCCATGTTAATCTTGTTGAACATTTGTAGCTTTTATTTCTTTTCCTAAAGAAAGATTGACTCTTCTCTTTTGATAACCTCTAAGGCACTCACAAATAAATGTATTCTTGGCAAAAAGGCAAAAATAATGAGAAGGATATACTCTGTATGCATCTAAGCAACTGTATACATTTACATAGATTTACTTAGTCTTTATTTTTATGCTTTTTTGAAAATGATGGATGACTTATTACGTGATTAATCTTTCAGTTGTGATCTTTTTCAAGCTGCTTTTGGGTAGAAATTGGAGTTTGATTATGACATGGAAAACAAACATTTTCATTTGCTGTTTTTAAACTAATAAGCAATATTAAATGTGCTGAGTAATTAGGAAAAAAAATCTCAGCCTAGGTTGCGTTTATAACTAAGCAGTGTAATGTGACCGGTACTAAACAAATGAAACTGATGGTGACTTGAGACTATGCTTGTCAAGGCACTGGAGCTAGTAGATCTCAGCCTCCCACACCTACTTCTTGTTTGCAGACTGGTAGAAAAAAAACAAGTTTACGTGCTTTTTCAGTTCCTAATTTGTTTCTCAACCTGGAATGAACTAGTGATCATTCTGAATTAAACTGAGTAATTTGAAATGCGGAAAATATTCTCCCTTCTTTCAGAAGATGCTGTTTCTGTCAAAATCTGGCTTATTGTGTAAATGGACTGGTTCCAGTTGCTTTGTCACCGATTTCGCCTCAATTGGCTTGTTTCATTTGCTTTGGAGTTTCAGCAGCAAACATACTTCTTTTGATAATTATTTAAATTATCTTATTACATCCAAGATGCCATCACTCAAAAAATTACTTCAGATATCTTTAAATCAGATTAGCTAATGTTAAAATAAAATTGTGCTTTAATTGTTTTCATGTTCGAACTACTTGGTTGCAAAATGGAAATGTTAGGATTAACCTGTCTCTCACCACTGTGGGGATAAATTTAGGACAGTTTACGGTATACTGAGATGATGTGTTTTTTGAGTTGCATGTTATTACCCATTTGGCATTTTCATAAGCCAAGCAGAGTTTTAATGTGCATGGCTTGTTTGCATCTGCTGAGCTAGCAAGGTGTGAAACCATATGCTTGTGGCTCCTTCTCTCCTGAGCTTACTGCAGGTTTTAGACTAGTTAGTGAACGGTTTTCTGCAGCAAGTGGTGGGACTATGTATTTTGCAATACTACCTTTTACAGACTAAGGGGACACAAATTGAGATAGATTATTGGTTTTGTTAAGAGCAGACTGTAGAAATTTCTGCGCAAATGAAATTCATACGTTATTCTAGAAAATGAAATGCATTTGAGTTACCTGCACTGCAGGCAAGGTAGTGGTAGTTACAAATCTACAAAACGACTGGATTCCTAAAGAACAGAGCATCACTTTTGACACAGAATTTTTTTTTTAAATGGATGCTTTCTCTTCAGTATTTCTGGCATAGAGGTGTAACAGTATTTTGATGGCTGCCAGGAACCACTTTGCTAGACCAGTATAATTTTGGCTATGCACAGAAAAGGCTAGCAAGGATTCAGCTTGACCAAAGCAGGCTTTATGGTTTTCTGGAGGGGAGCGATGCGGGAGAGAGGAAGAGGAACAGAAGATGACAAAGCACGGGGTTGGCCTGGTGAATGAGCATGGATGTCTCGTAACTACATGGGAGCTGCACTCAGGACTTTCACAGTTAATGCCATAGTGGAGCCTTAACCTTCGTGTTGTTTTCAGTCTAAGCCTGGTACTATGCTGTCATCACAAAATTAGAAAATAGCAAATCTTCACAGAATGGTTGAGGTTGGGAAGCATCTCTGAAGATCATCTAGCCCAACCCCACAGCTCAAGGCAGAGTCAGCTAGAGCAGGTTGCTCAGAATTTTGTCCAGTTGGATCTTGTACTTAAAGCCGTGCATGGAGCTTTGGTCTCCTCTGTGTTAACATGTTGTTGACCTTGTTGACATTGTAACGCTTTGCTCCATTTGGTGTTACTTTCCAGGTAGCATTATAATGTGTGATTTAATGTCTCGTTTAAACAGGGCAAAGAGTTTTTTGAACTTAAGAGTGAGGTTGTACAACCTCTCAGTTTTGGAGAGAACTGTTAGTATGGAGGGAAAACTGTCAACTGCAGTAATTTATTGGTCCTTTATGTTTCTTTGTGAGCATTTCATGTGAAACTGCTTATTGGCTGTAAACTGTGAAAAACTAGCTGAAGTTAGAGCAGCCTCCAGGCTGCTTTAACTTGAAAAAACTAAAAGCCAAAAATTCCATAGCTGGTTAAGAGCAAAGCTTGCCTTGGGAAAGGGCATGTACTCACTTATGTACCAGTGCAGACAGATGAATTACAATTTGCAAGGGTGTTTAGATGGATGTACAAAACTAATTAAGCTACTTCTACCCAAGCCCTCTACACAGAAGTTTTATTTATGTCCTTGACATAAGTAAGGGAAAGTATTGGAATGGCATGAAGTCCAAATGTTACTTGGTTTGACTTTAATGTACAGTATTGCATGGTGGATGCCCTACAGTAAAAGTTGTGCTTTGGTTATTGTACAGTTTGTGAAATCCTGCTCTAATAGTGGTCATGCAATGAAACCACACTATATGAAAGAGTTTTCTCTGTAGTCTTCCTATTGGTGTCGAGTTACTCCAAGGCCCTGCATTTCTGAGTGGTTCTTATAATTTCTGTATGTACAGTCATTTTCTTGGCTTTATGCCTTGTCACATTACCCATCACAGTGCTGTAATCGGGGGGCTGCTGAGGCTTGACCCCAGGACAAGCGCTCTGTGTTTGTATGTAGGGAAAGCCTTGTGTCTGAGGAAGGATAAAAGTCGCTAAGGGAAGAGTTTGCTCTGAATCACTTATGCTGTGACAGCCAAGAAATACTCTTCATTTGTACAGGAGTGTGAAATCAGCCTGCAATGATTAAAGTAAAAGGACTGTGTGTGTCCTGTATCTGTTTGAATAGCTTTGTTAATTCAGATGGTGGTTGAATTGTAATTTTAGGCAATGATTTAAATATGAAGTAGTCCCAAAACAATGTGGTTATGATTTGTGAGGCAGTGTATTTTGAATTGATATCTTATTGTAAAGGTGATAATGACCTAATTATTGGTGGAAAAAAACCCAGGAAAAAAGTCAGAAAGGATAAATAGTATGTACATGTATGTGTAAAATGCTTCATTTGTGTCCTTTTGAGACGTATGTGAGCATATGCTTTAAATTCATTTTCTTCTATGTTTATAGTGTATCACTGAGGCTTTAAACCGATACATCCTTGGCTGTTAATCCATGTTTGATAGCCTTCTGTGGCATGTTATTGCCGTTATCTCCTTTTGAGTTCCCACTGAGTGGAACATAACCATGCGTTTTTCTTACGGATTTGTAGATGGCCACAGTACTTAGAACAGTCAATGGCTGTATCTTTAGGTGTAGTCTCTGTTGGCTGGATAACTGAGGGTGTAGTTGGAGGATCATTGCAAAGCAGTTGATGAAATTCCTGGCCTCGAGTCAACAGTTCCCACCTCCAGTGTTGTGGAAGTTGCTGTTAGCTTGCTGAGTGTGATCCAAGTTAAGGGAAAAGGGGGAGAAAAAAAAAAATCCCACACCTTTGAAGCCAGATCATTTTGCTTATATTTATGGCACAGGCTCACAGACAGTTGCAGTAGTACAGCTATGGGATGGTTAATTTCAGAGTTGGAGTAGAAATGATTGACTTCTTAACCTTTCTTTACTGCCCAGGAGAATGGTCAGATAAGATCTTGTAGGGATAGAAATAATTTCTTTCTAAAGGTATGAGGTGTGTGAATAGCAATGGTATTAACCTTTTTTCAAAACTATAGGGCAGGCTTATTCTATATGTATTACTAGTATCACGTCTTGAATATTACATTTGCTCATTTTGTGTTTTTAATTCCAAAAGTAACAGTTTTTCCCTTTTACTTGGGTTTGAAAAAACTCAGTGACAGGAATAGAACAGTTCCTGGATTCAAAATAGAGTGGTACTTTTTCCTTGGCTTGTTTAAACATATTACTGATTATATATTCCTTGCAGGATCAGCACAGAGAAAAGGACAATGAAACAATTTCATGGTGCTCCTTAAATGAGTCTTATATAAAACAAAGTTTAAAATGAATTAGGTCCTACCTTTTAAGTACTTGTCAAATGTTCTCAGTGTCAGGTTTTCTTCCCACTTAATGTTCACTTTATATCAAATCTAATGTGAGGTACATGATAATATTTTCAGAATCACCTAAGTCCCATTTAAAAAAAAAACGACTTAAGCACTAGGCACCCCAAGGCTCATTGGAAGCCAATGGGGCTTACACTCTGAAATGTCTGTCGCTGTTGGAGGGGAAGACACTTAGGGGTTTTAAAAATTTTGCCTCCTGGACCGACTAGCTGACGACATTGAGGACAAGAGCATGGTAAAAATGCGCCAAAGGGAGGGGAGCCTTAGTGTGACTGATCATGCAGATGAGAGTGAAGATCCTTTTCTGAGAATTAGTTTAGGGGATCAGAATGGCGGTCTCTGTTCCTCTCTTCTCCACATAACCATGTTCGTTAGTTAGGGACTGGCTTTACTCTGTTTCTCCAGCTGCACGGCATCAGGCCCCTGCGCTGCCCCGCTGCACAGCAGTAACCCCTGCGGTCCCCAGGCCCTGCGTGCTCCGGGGATCACCTGCTAGAGTCCATGCTGGCCGCACCTCTGAGGTGCGGAGATGCTGCTGGCTTTCTTTGCAGAGGAAGAAACTGAGGCACATAGGATGGGTGAGTGGCTTATCCATCTCGCAGAGCAGGTCTGCAGTAGGACCTGATTATTTTTTTCCAGGTTCTGCATGGTTTCTACCTCTAGAACTACCTCTTTTCAGTAGGACAGAAGAAGGCTATGTCTCCAATCTATGTTTGTATTAGCCACTTAAAATCCTCGTGATCTGGCTGCTGCCTTCTTTTTCTTTTGCCTTTTCTGTTCGTAGTTTTTCTAGGTTCGTTAGCGGAGGTGTGCTGCGTTATCTTTGCTTATACCTTGAGAGAGAAATATGAGTTGAAAGATGTCTGTTTGAGCTTCCAGTAGTAACAGCAGTCTTCCTGAGAGTCATTAAAAAAACCCAGAAATGTACTTGTATGTATGTGTGTGTTTTTTAATAAATGTAAACGCACCTGTATGTATGTATTATATATGTAGGTATATACGTGTCATTCCAAAGTCAGAGCACTCTTGAAATGCAAATTGCCTTAGCTAGAAATGAGAGGTAGCTCATGCTGACAAACAAAACCACATGTTTTTAGGGGCTCTAATAGCTGTGCTTCAGGATAGAGAATGTCTCTTTTCCCAGTATCCTTCGGATGACAGCTGCCACAATGAAGGCTGAATGTGAAGAATACATTTTCATGCGGCTGTATCCTGGGCACTGGGAAGACTCTAGAGCTCAGAACAATAGCAGAATACGGAGCTGCCAGCAGGGAGTCTGAGTGGACAAGTATAATCATGCACCACTCAGCTTTCAAGGAAATTACAGTTAGTGCACTGACTTGCTCATAATAGTGATGCATTGTTTAGCTTAATAACTTATCAGCTCTCCAGGAACCAGCTAGTGATCACTGTCATCATACACTGCTAATCATTCTGTTCTCAAATTGTCCCAGGATGAACTAAGGACCTGTCACATCACCTATTAAACTGGCAAACTGTGAGTGCACTATAATTTTTTTTTTAAGCTAGAAGGAACAATATTGCCCACCTTTTTTGTTCTCTTGTTTTGTCATTATCTTTATCATATGTAATTGTGCCTGTAGTTTTTTTAAATGTCAGGTTGAAAGGACATTGTCAAATTGTGTTGGTTTTTTTTTTAACATTTGTAGAGTCTTTGTTAAATTGCTGTTCTTTGTGATAACTACTAGGGAACTGAATCTGAAACCTGCTTTTTAAGGAACATTTGTTTTTCAAAAAGCATTTGGGGCAGAGGGGCAATTCTTTGTGGTGCTTGTCTGTAGTACCTAGGCTCCTGTCAATCACTACTAAATGTAGCCTGACAATGGCCCTCTGTAGTAGCGAAGAGTGATTATCCCTCTTATACAAATGTGGAATTTAGGCACGGGAAGATTGAGTGATTTACCCACAGGCATGCAGGGAGCTGTGGAAGAACAAGAAGGAGAAGCAAGCTGGTCTGAGTCCTGATCCCAGTAGGCCGTATATCCTTGCTGAATGCATGCTGGCTTCTTGTCAAAGGGTTATTTGTGAGCTCTGCGCTGCTAGCACTGAAGGAGCCTTGGAGCATTTCTTCTGAAGGAAAAGTGGCCACTGATACACAAATAGATTTTACTAGATAATATATCTGAATCTGTTCTTTAAGAGGTAGCATTTTAAACTCTTCTGACTCTTACTGCTGCCCCTGCTTGATTTTTCCTTACTAGCTGGAGAACCTGGGGACAAGGCATTGAGATCTTATTTTGCACTTTTTAAGTGCCTAATTTTGTGGTTGTGGATGGAAAGCTAAAACTTCCTACCTCAAGACCAATTCACACAGCAGTAACATATCTATAACTTTAAACTAGGTAGCTTGAATAAATCTGGTGCTGTAACCAGTAAAACACAGAACTTGGCATGGACTAAGTGACCAAGTGTTTACCCTGGCTTTAGGTGGATTTTTTTTTTTTGTAGTCCATGCTGGTCTATGCTGCTACATACATGAGAGCCCTTTCTTCATGCCCTGACAGCAATGATGGTCAGATGCCAAATAAAAACCATTCTTGTGGAGTACTGCAAAACAGCTTTGTTTGCTAACATTTAGATGAAAGATCCTAGAATAGTGCAAAATACCAAAGCTGTGGGGACAGCTTGTTGTGGTCAGTAGTGCACAGACATGCAAGTCACGGTGGGGGAGATCTCCAACCTCTTCCATACTTGGGGCTGAAATGATGCATCTATTAAAAGGGGAGGGGGAAACAGATGGATGTGCCCAACAGAAACAAACCTCCTTGCTGTTCTGAATAGTGCAGGCAGCTGCAGGGTAGTATCTACTGATCTCAGGAATTCTGCAAATAGTGGGGTGGGCTATTTTTATTAGACCAGAACGAGTATACCAGGATTTAAATGAAACCCTGAGCATTTTAGTGTTTTTTCAGTTGAGGTGTTTGCTTTGGTTTCACCTCTCCTGTGTCTGTCTTGAGAAAGACAATTGTATCTCTCGATCGGTGACGACTAGAATTAATATAGGAAGGAGCCTTCTGCTGCAAGATTTATTGCCTGGCACATCTACGTTGTCTGATGAAGTGTCATCTTTCATTATGTTTTGAGAAGATGCTGCTTGTGATATCTCTGAACTGCACGAGAAAACATTTGGCCGCACCTATTCTTGTCAATTATGGCAGTATTCTCCTAGCTCAAATCATGTAAGTCTTTGTGTATAGTATTGAAAAATTTAGGTCCAGCCTCTGCTAATAAACGGAAAAGATCAGGTTGTTGCGAAATGGTGGTCTCTACAGAGACTTAGCTTTGTATATGTTTCAAATGCATCACCTCTTTCTGGCAGCAAGAAGTGAGAAAAATGCTGAGTAAGTATGTCTTGTCCCCAAGATCAGGTTTCATAATAAGGAAATACCTGAAGCTTACAGGTGTGGCTTTCTCTTTTCTATGGGAATGTTTCCCACTTCTCCATGAGTTTGCTGTCTTCCTTTGAAAACAACTGTTCAGGTAGTTTTGTGCTGCAAATAAGCCCTGTTTTATTGGCTCTAGTTGCTACTGGACCAACAAACGGCATTCGGCCCAAACTCCAAGGTTGTACCAGTTAACTATATTTTGCGTTGTGCTAAGTTGAAAAGCATTGCCAGGTAAAAAGATAGAATTTAGTAGAATTGAAAGCCTAAAACCTGGTATGAAATAATGCCAGTGTGTACTTTAATACAGCATAACCACTGCATAATGATTTACCTTACTGTTTGTATTGAAACATAGCTGACTTGGTAGCTATGTTTGACCAGAGCTTTTTCTCACAAGAGGTATTTGTTTCTTCATCATGCCTAAAGATACAAGAGTGGAAATGTCAATATTCAAGCCAATGATTTTGTTACAAATCTGCTTGGGGTGCCCTGATAGCCGAGTTCTATGCCTGGCAAAGTCAACAAGTTTCTCTTCATTGATGTCAGCGAGTTAGAGCCCAGGCTGAAAAATTCAAGTGAGAGGGAATGTTTCTGCAAACTCCTGTTCATGCAAATTGGACATCAGTACGCTTGAGGTTTCTGGGAAAATAACACTTTTTGCTGGATGTAGCATGCATTAGGATCCTTGGATTAATTCATGTTATGTTAAAGCCTGCTCTAGATTATCTCTGGGTGAATTGTGTAAATGGTGAAGTTCCTGTACTAAGGGGACAAAACATCCAGTCTGGATCTAGATGAGCAGACTGAAAGCAGCATGCCGCCTTCTCCTGGCATTTTGTTGGTGATTTCCCAGCTCACAAAACTCAGCAGGCGACAGGATTGTTGACAGTTCTTTCCCCAACATCCCATTCCATACTCATTTGTATGATTTCTGCTACTTAAAGTTTTATTTTGCCAAGGCTCTCCCATCCCTTTGTCCTCCTGGATGACTGATGTTTACGGTGCTCCCATCCTGTTGCTCAGCAGCTCCACCATGGTTTGAAGCCATTGTGTGTTGTAGTGAGTGTGAAGACAGTGATAGTCTGTGTGATGGTTGCCTAAGCCTTGCTCTTTCACCTCTTCCCCTTTTATTGCTGCCTTTGTGGCTGTAAGATTCTGTTCAATGCTAGTTTGTTGAAGAAAAAAAATCCATGGTGGCTCTGTGCCATGTTTCAAAGAATGGCTATTCACCAGGCTCTTGATGGATCGGTTTAAGAAGAAGTTATTTTGCTCCTTGGGCATGAAAATGCTGGGTAAGAATGTAACTTGCACAGGACTACCTTTGCCTAGGAGTCTGGCCAAATAGAAATTTTTTATTTCCATTTAAGACATGGGTCTGCACCCTCAGTAGTCTTTTTCATAGATGTTTTGTTTACAGCTGTCATTGCTGCTCAGGAGCAAGATGTGATGCCTCACACAGAGAATAGCCCATGATGCCTCAGAACATCTCTCAAACTGCTAGACAATAGTTGGCTGCCATGCTGGGAGAGGGAGGAAGCAGGGAAGAAGGAGTGTTAGATTTAATCAAGAGTCTAGGAAAACTTGCATGTAATTTTTTAAATTTTTTTGTGTGTGTGTTGAGCTTTGGTTTTGAAATTGAGGGGAACATCTCTACACATCTATTGTGTAAGCTTAGGTGAAGAGATTCATCTGCTGGATACAGGACACAGTAGTGCTGACTCCTTTATACCACCTTTGTTTAGAGCAGGAAAGACTGACGTTTGCTAGTGCTCAATTAATTGCAGTAAAAACATTCATTTTATCTTCACCAGGTCTTTTTATAATTTTGGAGCCTCATTTTGTCCTTTTTCCAGGTACCTTGTATGGTTGTATTACAGCTGGCAGTGATACAGGCTCATTTCAGTCAGGGCAATACTCTCATTCGAGGAAGAAGTTAACAGGAGCATGGCTCAACATTGAATGGTTTTTGGTAGACAATGAGCAAGCTAAGCCTGTATAAGAGGCGAAATCTTTATTTGATCGAAAGCAGTGGCCATATTGACATTAATGTAATTGGAAGGGATGGATTTTGTCCCTATCAGTTGATAGATTCAAATGTTACTTTCTTTTTCCAGCATACTTTAAATTTAGTTCTTTATCATTAAGTAGGAGATGCTGCCTACTGCTCACACAGCTCTAGAATGTAGCCTTATGCACCAGCTAAAGCTCCACAGCAGTTGTAGCTTTGCTTATTGCAGCCTCAGATGAAACTGAAGCTTATTTTACAGAAATCCAGTAAATTACGTTTCAGCTTTTCTTTGGACAGCTCAGCAGTGACTGGCTTGGAAACCTTGGTATGCTGTTGGATTTCTGTTGTGGAGAAAGCGTGTCTGCAATTTAAAAGATTCCCACCCCAACCCCCCCCATTTATTCATCTGAGCACAAAATTATTACTTTGACATTGTGTGAGCTGATTCCCATGAAGATAACTCCCTTCTCCGCAGAGAGAGCGGCCTGGCACTGTAGCTTCCCAGGAAATCTATCAAAACTGCTTCGCCTTGGCCTGTGAACCTTCACTACGTGCAACATTGCTATTAAACTAGTAGTAGGCTTCAGTACAGCCTTGCATACTGACAGATTTGAAGCAACAAGCTCTGTAAAGCCATTTTTAGTATTTTTACCCATGCATTTTTATGGCTACATGGAGCCTCCTCCTGAAATGTCTGCATCTGTGGAACAGCCTTCCCATTCTGCAGATGACAGGCTGGGAGCATGTTTCCTTCTTGATGCCATGTAAAAAATCAGTGTCATATAGTTAACGCATCACCAAACTAGTGCATGTCATGGCTGCGTCCAGAATTGGATGCAGTATCATGTGGGAGATTGGCTTCAGTGGAATTACCTGATGTTCTGGTTAGCTGATCCATTACTGGCTTTCTCAAAACCCCATAATGTCCCCTGGTCATTTTCTTCCCTAATTAACCTGTTTTTCTTGGTCTGGATTGTTGGTCCTTAAATAATGACATCCTTCATGAAAACAGTTTCTTCTGCTTAGAAAAGATGCACAGACTGTTATGCTCTGTGAGCTCGTATCAGGATTTGTTCTCTTGGATTGTGCTTGTGTCTTAATAAGAGTCCGGAGTGCTTGGGGATTCAGGGATTGTGTTTATTCATTTTCAGAAAAAGATTTTGGTCCCTTCGCTGACAGTTTGTCTTCAGCTTGCTGCCTTTTGAAATCGTCTGCAAGTTCTGCACTGACAATCCGTCAATCTGTCGTACAAGACAAGGAATGAGTGACGTTACTTGTTTCAACATATCATAACTGTTATGCTTGCTCCCTCAAGCCCTGTGAAGTCTTGTTATGTCAGGGTGTGTGGGAGAGGGTTGTATATATTTTTGTCGTTGGGGGATCTCCTTTTGGGTCCTTCATCTTTTGCATCTCAGGCCTTGGAGGTATTTGGTTCTTCCCAAAATGCGCTGTTCTGAAGAAATGCCACCTGTGCTCAGCTGGCTAAAGCCTTTGCTGTTGAAGCAACGGGATTTGTCTGATGCAGCTAAGCAAGCTTCTTGGGGCAGAGGCTGTACGTGCGAGAGGCCTGAATGCAGGCTGGAAGCTGTTGCCATATAGATGGTAGAATAGTGGGCAGGTTGAATGCCATACAGAGGACTTAGAAGTTATGGGCTTGCTACAGGAATTACTAAATCAGTTTTTTCGGCCTATGTTTTGCAGAAGGTTAAACTATAATTACAAAGCCTTTCACCTTCTCTGTCCCCGTGTCCCCCCCCATTATCTCTTCCCTTTATCTTTTTCATTTGTCTTTCTCTTTAGTCTGCAGAAGGCAAATTCCTGCAAAATTCCTGGCATAAAGATGGAGACTGATAACACTTATGTGTAATACTGAAGTAGGAGCTGAAGCTACAGCTGTTTCAGGGTTTCCAGCACAGGGCTCTTGCAATATAGCTGGCGGAAGATTCCCGAGTGAAGCCTCGCAAAGGCAATGTGTTCTCTTGCTACATCAAAGTCCGGTTGTGTGCCTGAGTGCTCAGTATGGGAGAAAACAGCGGTTATAGAGGCTGAGCAGGCAGCACTTGTGCAGCAAGTACAGAACTAGGAACCAGGATTCCCAGCTTCTATTCTTAGCTCAGTAACAAATTCATTGCAAAGCCTTGTGCAAATCATTCAGGCCTAATCCTGCACACATAGCAGCCCCCAGTAAAGTCCTTACAGTTTTTCACTGGGGACATAGCAGTTTTTCAAAACAGCTGATCCTGTTTTTCTCTCGCTCAGTAGGACCGGGGGAATGAAAATCAACATCTTTAACAAATAGTCACACTTTCTGCATAATGTTTGTGAAGCAGTAACATGGGCATCAGTGTGACGTGTGTGACCTGGCATCCATAAAGGGGACTGATTGATTGCTGTTATCAGCTGGGTCTTTGGAGCGTGGGATTTTTGGCCTCTCTCATCAGAATACAGTTTTACATGATTATAGAGGATAACGCTGGAAATGCCTCTGTACTGGGCTTGCCACATGTCCAGATGGCAAGGTCAATGTAGCGTGGACCTTGCTCAATTGCTTTGTGTGCCAGGATAAGTGCGGCTCCTTCTTTCTCTCTTTATGCTACTGGCTCAGCTAGAAATTGAGTTCTGTGGCTGTCAATAAATTCAGAGAGTTGGAAATGAATACCTACAGTGAACTCTGCTTTTATTGGCCTGAAATTAATTTCCCACCCTTTTGCAATGGTGAATGGGAATGTTCGTTTTTGTATGGTACTTTTGCTTTAAGATAATCCGAGCTGCAATCTTAAAATGAAACAGAGTTAAAAACATTCTGGGCTAGGAGTTAATTTCTAGAGTATCTTGTAAGATAAAAGGGCACAACAAAAAGGATGCTATCATGTCCAAACCCCTTACCTTTACATTTGGCTGTGCTGTATTTTGTAGTATGTGCAGTTCTGGTATCTGCCGAGTGCAGCATCTTGCTCTGCTGGTTTTTGTGAGGCTTTATTTTCCTGGTGCAGGGACAGAGGTAGATTAATCTACAAAGCTGTTGGCAAAAATCTGTTAGCAGGCTTTTCAGTGGGGGATCAGCTTGCAAAAAGCACAACTTGATTTTTGTGTCAGTGGAGTTTTTGATAAGTGTTAGAGAAAGTATGGTCTCTTCATAAACTTAGTTCTGAAAACACAGAGCCTGGTAGTGGATTTTTTTTTTTTTCTCCTTTTAGGAAATGTTTGTTAGAGTAGTGGCACTTCATGCTCTCACCTGTGAAGGGGCAGGTCTGTCCCAGTGCTTAGGTATATTTGACTAACAGGGCTTTAAAGTGGGCAGGCCTTGCTGAATAAATTATTTAGGTAAAGTAAGAGGCAGAGGAGCAGAATTATTACCTCCCATGCCCCTCAGGCTGGGACAGCATCCTCCCTTCCTTTCTCCATAGTGAATGAAAATATTGTCCTGACTTGTACAGCAAGCCATTTCTGGGAGCCTGGGGGGCAATGGTACAAAGACCACTGGTAGCCCATAGTCAGAAGCTTGAAGATAACTTGTAGTTTGTTGGGAGCTACGTGCCTGTACCTTTAAATACACATATGAATCTACTGGTGCTCTCCAGCTTTACAGTTTATCTAATTGTCTCTGACTGCATATAAGGCAACAGACTGGCGCTGCCCTCAGTGCTGGTGACTCCTGGTTCTCGTGGTGCGTCCCTGGGTGGAGCTCCTGCTAGCGCCCGTGTCCAACCCCAGCTCTGGGGAGGCAGTCCACATCCACAGAGAGCCTCTGAGACTGATGCACTAGGGCTGGGTCTGTCCCCCCCAGATAATAATAATGTGCCATATTGCTCCTGGCAGTTGCCATGCGGTTGTGCTTTGGAGCCCTTGTGTGTGCAGCGGGATCCTGTTCTTTAATGAGGTTCCCCTCATTTTGTTCTAATGCTTTTCCAAATGTATTTTCTCATCTTCAAGGTGTAGGAGTCTCTTGCTTTCCTGTCTGCTCGCTCTCCCTCTATCAATTGCTACATCCCTCCTGCCTTGAAGGGGAAGGCTCTTAGAAGGAGCCTGTTTGCTGCTGTTCTGCCTGAGGGCACCAGTAGCCCCTGTGCATAAAGCATGGCACGTTTTGGGGTAAGCTGGCTTGCTTGTCTCAAGAGGACTCGGAAGTAGACGTGAGCTTCCAGTTTTCTTCCCCCCTCCTTTGTAGAGAGGGTGGCAGCCCTGAGTGCTTCTTGCCCCAAAAGAGCAGGAGGGCTCATCCCCAACAAAATGGGCATCAGAAAAAGGGCTAGGAAAAAAGCTTTTGCCCTGCTTCTCCAAGTACTGCGCTAGACAAGCACCTTAAGATGCACTCAAATGTAGCCCAGTGTTGACTAAGTTGTGCACTTGATGCTTTTAGTATTTTGACTAAAGCCTGCCCAAAAACTAATGGAGGCTTTTTGGCTCCTTTGTACACTGACAATTTATTTTTCCAAAATTTTTACTGTGTTTTCATCCATAAAGCTTTTTTTTTTTTTTTTGCTTCCATTTTATGTTCATTTCCTTTTGCTGACACTAGAGCATCATATGATTTAGGGCTTTGTTTTCAGGCTTGATATGAAGGCTAATTACTTCCTTCTTGCATCCTCTCAGCAAGAAAACATGGGTCTTAACCTTTCACAAAAGAGAAAAGTGAGGAAAAATTTTTAAGTGCATGGAAGTCTTTGGTAAGTCCCTAGATTTGAATTTATTTTTCACACTGTAGTGACAACAAAACATTAGGAGCTCAGCTCCAAACTCCATAGCTCTATCTGTGTGGGCACAGTTTTCTGTTCGGTTGTTTGTCCTCACTGGGTCTAATTACGCAGTTACAATTCAGCCTGTGGCTGAGTACTTTTAGTAATTAGGAGTATACTGTGGACATTTACTGTATATATAAAGGTCAGTATGTATTTGTCCTGTTTCAGCCCTGTGACTTGCTTTGATTATCCATAGTCTTCCAGGTAACTAAGCTATATATTTCCTCCCTATTTGTTTCTTCATATTCTCTCTTGCCTTAATTTGATAAGAGAGGGAGAAATTACAGCAGGAAACTTGAGAGCATTAGTAAATTGTTTCAGTGGGAAAGTGTGTGACTGTTCTACAGAGATGCCAATGTAAGGGCAACCTGCTGTCTGGGCAGTTTGGGAAGAAAGAGGTTATTGCTTCCTCATCGAGGTTATTTCAATACAACCAAGGGAACACCAATGCTTGTGATCACTTATGTAAAGCAAGAATGACAAAGCTGACAGGAATCATATTTCACTTCTGATCAAAGCAGTTGTTGTTCAACTTTTATCTAAAATTTTTTATCTAAAATTTTCTAGCCAGTAATGACTGAAGGCATGCATTAGAAAATACAGTACTCCAGAATGCAGAGTAAATACCAGGTAGTTTGGGGATGTCTCTCTGAAAGCGATGGCCTTAAGAGGAAGGTGTACTTTTATAAAAACTTGGTTTATATTAGATGGGTTGTTTTTTTCTGCAAGGTCAGCATGCATGGTTCCCAATATCCCTGGTTCATCAGGCTGCCTTAGGGCATACCTGACTTCAAACGCATGAGTCGCTCTATTTAAAATTTATTAGTTAGGTATGTGATTAAGTAACTTGATAAATTGGGAATGCAAGTTTTAAGTAAGGATTGGGGGGCTGTTCCCCAATTCTCTTGTCTGGCCATAACCCTTTCTGTGGTGGTGTAATTGCAAGATTTGTTTGCTTCCAAGATTTACTAACAAACTTTTTTGAAGTTTGGCAGAAGAAAAGTCAAGTGATTCTTTTGAAGACAGGTTTGTGGGATTCAAAGGTGATAAAAACAGAAAACTTCTTTTAAAAGCAACTAAGTTCTGTAGAGTGTCATTAAGAATAACTTTTTGTCTGTGGCTGGCTGAACCATTTTAAGCATTTGATATACAGGGATTACAATTCCTTAAATGCTTTACAGAGATGTTAACTTCCTGTGAGTGCTTAGGATATTCCTCAAGACTTTCAACAGGATACATAAAGGATATATTAAAAAATAATAAAATCAGTAATACTGTCTGCCCGCAAGCTTTGTTGCAAGGGAGTTTTTACAGCCTGCTCATGCCTGTGTCTATTTTCATTGTTGGAATCTCGAGTTTAAAAAAATGCAAGATAGATGGTTTTAAACATTTTCACTCAGATCAACTATACATACATCGTCAAAACAATTTAATTAATTTTAAAATCTTGGGGTTTGTGTTGTTTTTTTTTTTTTTTTTTTTGGTTGGTTGGGTTTTTTTAAATAAAAATAGAGCTATTCTTATTTCATATTTATGTTCCGGTCTGAGCCTCTTTAGTTGCACATGCATCATGTTTACCTTTCTTTTTCTGCTCAAGTGCCTAAAATACATATCCTTGAGCTTCATATGATTTATTTTTATAAGCTGGAGTTTTAAGAAAAGCTCATATCATGGGAACACTGATGGTAATTCAGCATTGCCGATCTGTTTTTTATTCCAAATGGAATCCCAAATAGTGTCATATATGCTTGACAGTTGAAAGTTGCAAAGCTAAAGAAAAGATACAGAAATTACCTTTTTTTTTTTTTTTAAAAAAAAGCTTGATGAACATCATGATCTTCAGCTGAAGAATAGGCTCAGATCTGACAAAGTGATTGAGCCGGTTTTGAGCCTGTATAGGGCTTCTCAGATGACTCTCAGCCAAGGTTTTGGGTTTGGGTTGTACTTCTGAAGAACAAGTCTGTACGCACATTCCCAGTAAAGGGCAGCTTTGTTCAACATCGCCTCTTAGCACAGTTTTAACAGCTGATACTGACTTCATAAATATAGTTGTGAAGTGTCAATTGTGTTGGAGACAACATTTAAATGTAGACTTGGGCTTAGGGATCTGGATGGCAAACTGTTGTGGTTTAATGTTTAGCCATCTTTTGCCATCAGGTGAATATTCAAGTTGTAAAAGCTGGTTTGTTCTATTAAGCAGAAGGGTGGAATAAGTAGAAAAAACCAGCACAGCACAACGTGGACAAGCACTGATGGCATCTGTTCAAACAGGCAGAGACTTGCCAGAGGACAAATGGAAAGAATGTGATGTAGTGGGCTTGTTGGAGTTGCTTCTCCAGGTTGCTACGGTAAAGGATCTTTTTTTGATTATTGCTCTGTGGAATATGAGCATAAAAGATGTGCAGAAAGCTGACTCTGCTGGCTGGGCTCTTCTGGCTTCTGCTTGGTCGCTTCTAGCCTGGGTATGCAAGGTGAGGGCTGCACAGTAGCAAGGCAGAATCAGAGAAAACACTGGCCAGCTATTTTAGGAGCGGTGTTACCACAAACTCTGAATAGAAATAGCTGTCAAAGGACCAGCAGCATTTCATTAAGAGTGGTTAAGCCACAGAACACCTGCGTGAGGTAGGTGTGGGCTGGACATTCCATTTTCAGCATTGACATACCCAGATATCCAACAACCTGAGAAGGCTGGGCCCCAAGAAATAGGAAGACTGGCTTTAAAAGGTGAGCTTTAGTTAAAAGTATTCAGTGTGTGTTTCTTTCTCTGGTTAGTATCCAGGCTTTCGGTTTAGGTTTGTCTGCAAACAAGCCTCAGCCTATTTATTTATTTTTTTTTTTTACATTTGGTCATGCATAATCACATTATTCTAGGTAGAGATTTGGAGAAAAGATACCTGCTTTCTTAACAATGTTGCAATGAATGATGGCCCAGTATTATGCAGGAGGCTAAAAGAGGAGAGTGGTTTGCTCCAAAGCTGCAGTACCTCAGCAGTTCCCGACCTCTCTAGGTTTATGGTGATCATTCATCTGAATGTGATCCCATGCCTTTGCAGAAGAAAGTTCTCCCTTGTCTCAGGCTGCATCCCACCCCCTTCCCCACTGCTCAGAAGACCTTGGTGTAAACTCTGGGTGTGCATATCTTTCCGAAGAAAACTGAGATGGAGGCTTTGGATACCAGAGAAGGGTTGATTAATTCACTTTGAGATAGGAGTAACGAACATGTGGAGCTCATGTGATAGAGGTTTAACCTAAATAGTCATGGCTGTATAAATGATAGTGCTCAGAAGGCTTATGTGACATTGGAACATGAAAAGCTTTTATTTCTTGTCTCAAGCCAAGTGTTGACAAAGCCTGGAATTTCCTGCATGGGAGACTGCAGGGATGTGGCTTCTTGGTATGTGATCAATGTGTTGAGCAATAATTAGATTCAGTAACGAAGGGCATCTATTGGAAACTCTTCCTGGAAGAACAGTGCCAGATCCTAGTTGATGAGCAGAAGGAACTAAAACAAGGAAGTAAATGAAGGAGAAAGGATGTTCCTTTTTCCTCTTTTGCCTTTGAAATAGCCATCCTTGCAAGTTTTGAGACTGTGTGCTCCTGTTGTATTGGCTGGTGCTCGAATGGATATATGGCTGCATGCCTTTGGATTGTGAAACATCAACAGTGCTCTCAGCAAGTCGCTTCCATGAAATCCCTGTTTGAAGAGCTCCCAGGCTGATCCTTGCAGATAAATTTAAAGCGTGGTCTACAGGGCTGCCCAGTGCTCAGCTTCTGTAAGTGCCATGTGCTGGGCTGGCTCATCTGCTTCTTTGACCAGCACCAGCATCTTGGCCAGTGAGCACATGCATGCACGATACATGTGCAGGTTTTTTTCAGGGGGCCTTTGGAGCTGCTGGGGGAACCTTCTCCCTTCTGTAACACTTAGTTTCTTGTTCCTGACCTTGATCTTCACATTTCCTTCTTCCAGGAGGTTTCATACTGCAGTCACAGGAGGCTTGTCTTGCCTCAGCATAGGGAGAGCCCTAATTTGCATCTCTTTGTAGCAGAGTGACTGATCTTTTCACCATGCCTTTCTCCTCCGAGCTGCGGTGCCGCTGTGTTACAGTGCTACGAAGCTTGTGTTCGCTCAGTGTTTGCCAGGGGGTGTGTGAGGAAATAGTGAGCAGGGAAAAAAATAGAACCAAAGAGCTGCAGGAGTCAGGGTGGTACTGAGATAAAATAAGCCATGTTATCTAACTTAATACTTGGGGGGCGGGGCGGGAATGTGGGCCATCCTTGTGTGCCAGTAGTGTTTGATCATTCATGAGACTTTAGTTCATGGCCAAGTATTACTTGAACAGACCCCCTGTGGCCAGCTAAAGCACAGAGTGTATCTCAGCGTGAAGGCGGCTGATGGATGGCTGCACGGCCAGGGCAGGCAGGATGGTTGGTTGATGAAGGCATTTTATTTTGCAGTTGTTTTCCTTGTGACAGGCATTTATTTTAAAGTCACACTGAATCCTTCTAGCAGCTTCTGCATCACATCTGAGACTTGTTGGCTGGCCAGCACATAGGACCTGAATTCTCTCCCTTGTACCTTGGGCTTGTTTGGTTCCTGTTACAGGTGGGAAGCTCAAGACCATGACCCAGTATGACTATAGGTCCTGTGTTTTCCATGTGAGATGCCTAGCTGAAACATAGTTTGGATATCAGAATGGCTCCCTGCCACAATTTCACACCCTGTAGGAAGGATTTAAAATGTATTTGAATTTTTAATAAGTTATTTGTGAGCATATAAGCCAAATATTTCTTCTTTCCCACATCCTGCACTATACAAACTTCTTGTTGGCCTGTCTGAGGCAGCTTTGTGATGATGCCAGGGACTGAAAGCCCTTGTTTTCTGACATCAGATATTTAAAAATTCTGCATAGGTACAGAGAGCAGGTCTCTTTCCTCAAAAGTGGAATGTTGTGCACATGCCCTCTTAGCAGTCAAACCCTATGCAATGAAGCCGTGGCCCTGTAGCAAAGAACTGGGCTGTTTACTGAATTGTTACAGTGTTTAATCAGCTTTCTATTTTGATGAGTATCTCATTGGCTTATAATATAGCTTCTTTCCAGACACTTGCGCTTGTGTTTTTTTTGTTGTACCGCCCTCAAGTGTGATAAGGAACTTCACAGACCTGCATTGAGAGAGATGGTCCCAGCCCTAAGGTGCTTACACAGATCACCGAGACCTGTCTTAGCATGCAATTTTGACAAGGAGATAAATGTAATTTGGGAAGGCAGTTTCCAAGAAAGTCATATTTCCCAGAAAGTCTATTTGGAATATTTTTATGACATGGGCAGATTTTGAGGAAAAATTGTTACTCCTCAAGCTTTTTCTGAATTTTTGCTTGTTAGCTTATGCAAACAGGCCAGTTTAGACAGAGGAATAAAATCACCATTGCCTTTTACCTTGCTGAACTGAGCTACAAAAGGAGCTTAAAGAGCATTTCATGTGCAATAATTTTCTTGTTGCTCATGTCTCAAGTAAGTTAAGCCCTCGGTTCCTGACACAGGCACTTTTGACTTCCTGGGTTTGTTTAAAAAGCTCTGCTTTGGAGCCAGGCACCGCTGTGGGTGCAGGCAGGTACACGCACCCAATGAGTCAGGGCAGTGGAGCCACATTCTGCTCTTTGGTGGCTTCCCAGGGGCTGTGTCTGCCTCTTCAGCAGCACAAGTTTGCAGTTGGAAAAAACTGCAGATAAACAGCTAGCAGTGGTTAAATCCAGCAAAACTGCAGGAAATACCCTGGCAAGCAAGCTTAAGCAGAGCCTAACTTCTGTTTTGTTCTTGCTGCTAAAGCTATATAGACAGTTTCCTACCAAAGCACTTGCCAGGGCATATTGCATATGGAGATGCATCAAGCAAATCCCCTTAGTTTTAGGTGTTTTAAGTGTCATGGAAGTCTGTTTTCAGCTTTCAGCAAGCTTTCTTACAGCTCAGCGTGGTGGCTCGGATGAGGAGTGAGGTGAACGCAGGAATGGCCTTCCCCATCCTGTGGCCCTGTGGTGATGACTCCGCACCGGCAACATGATCCTCGGCTGCCTGGCTCCTTCCTAAGCGGGGGTGTTACTCTCATGAGCTTATTTTTGGGGACAAGGGTGGACTTTACAAGCAGAAGGCCCTGAGAAGTTCCCTCAAGAATCGCTGCAGCAGAAGAGCGCTGGGGCTGGGGGAAAGGTGGCTGGCCCCCTTCCCTGCCTTGAGCGGGTCAGGTCTCTGCTGCCAGGTGATCTGGCCTGAGGCTCCGCCGCTGGGTCTGGGGATCAGCGCGTTCGGCTTTTACTGTGATGCCTATGCTGGTTTTTGGGGGGGGTTGTGGGAAATTTGTCAGTTCTTTTTCTCCACATTGTCAAGTCAGAAGAGCTTTGACACCCACAAACCTTTCACAAAAGGACAGTTTTAAATCAATAAAATTAACCATCTCTCATGTCCAAAATACTTTTTGGCCAAGGAATTTCCTGCTTACTGTGGTTTCATTGAAAGGGCTTTAAAAGGCCCGATGTCAGCGCGAGCCCTTACTTGTCAAGTCTGCAGTCAGGCAGCCCATCCTCCGAAACTGGAGAACCAGGCGGGAAAGTCTCTTGTTACCTAGTAGAGCTAATCGATTAATTAGCAGGGGACGAAGTGCACCAAACAATCTGTTATGCCAGATGGATGCTTCAGTGTTAATTTATGTTCTCAAAATAACTGGACATAGATACACTCGGCACTGTGGCCTAGATCCTGCTTTCGTCGCATTCAGCGGTGAAAGTGTTGTTCGCTTTAGTGATCCAAGTGCATAATTCTTAAGGAAAAATGTATTTTGGCATCAAACGGTAACAGTAAAAATGAAATGAATAAAAGCTGTCCAGAGCAATGGACTTTACCTTCTTAAACAGGCGTACATTAGTGCAAAAACTGAAGTTTTGCTTTTATCTCCCTAGAGCATTCCTATTGTCTGAATGCCAAGAAACAAGTAATGTGGGTGTTTTTGCTTTTTCATTCTTTTAAATAACTTTTGATGTATTTTCCTAAGGAAGTCTGAACTAAGCATAGTGCTGGAAAAGTTAAGATGTACGTTACCTTCTCTTTGAAGGCACCATGAAGGAGACTGAAGGAAAAAAGCAATTAAGTTTAAAAAGTCATGGTGGTGGCTTATTCTACCACACTTACTTTAAATGAAGGAGGCTTGCTGCAAATTTCCTTCCATATTTTTCTTCCATTCTTTCTTTTGTATTTTTTCTTTTCCCCCTCCAGTTTTTCATAGCCAAAACTTGGTGTGCCAGACATCCATTTCTTCTGAACTGCCTGTTGGAGAACCGCAGAAATCACTGACAATCTGTGGTCAGACTTCAGTGGGAAACTGAAGGCTCTTCCTGCTCACTGGAGGGAGAACGTGGCCCAACACTTCTGAGACACTGGGGGAGGTTGCAAGTTACAGTTTAGAGGAGCTCTGTGTCATACCAATAGTTCATCCATGTTTTGTAAAAGGCAGTAGATTTGTTCTGTCATGCTCATGCGAGGAGCCAGGTATCTACTTAGGGTATTATTTGTAAAGCTGGAGAAAAGACAGGCCCTGGAGGAGGGAAGAAATTTTAATTTTTCTGGTTTTGTTTTTTTAATTGAAATTCAAAATATTGATGGTGCATCTTACCAGTTTATAATGCTGGAAAAAACCCCTCCATCATGACCTTTACCTGCGTCCAGATACTTTTTGATAGTTATTTACAGGTTAAATTGTGTGATTAAAGAGCTAATCCAAATCACTTTTCTTTTTGCTCCATTAGTATGCTTTAAAATGAAGTACTATTTAGTGTGCAAAGAGCAATCTCACAGACTTTGGTTCTGTTTTCAGTGTTTAACCAAAACATTGAATTACTTTTACCTTTGTGATACTGTTAGGATTATTTTTAATTAAGTGAAGTGTTTTAACATGCTCTAATTTGTTTTTCAGCAAATGTGTCTGACACTTGATAGAGAGGGGCTGGTTCTGGAACAAGACGTGCTCTGTCTTGCCTCATTTACCTGAGAGTTGGGTAAATACTCCTTGAGGACTTGGGAAGGAGAGGTTATTGATGAATTACCTCCTATTATAGCCATGTACAGATCCCAGAATAGTTGTGTGTGGACTGATGGGAGGAGTCAATGTGTACAGGTTAAATGCTCTGATAGTAAATTGTGCTGTAGGAGCAGCTTATTCCCTCAATAAACAGTGCAGAAAGCAGAGGCTGAATCTGAGCAAGTCGTTAGCTAAACTCATTCTTACTCCCTGATGTACTATCAGCCTACCTTTAAGGTTATACTCCAGCCTGAATATGTATTTCCCTGAAAAAACATACCATAAATAATAAACTATTTCTTCACCAAAACAGCATTGCACAAGCAGTTCTGTACAAGGCAACCAACAAATTTGAAGGGTCAAGCCTGCTGCAGAACAATCTGTACCTGGATCTTTCAGCCAGGCTTGTGAAGTCTGGCATGGCACAGAAGACTGGCCTGGGCCATACGGTGACCAAGTACCCTAAACGGGGTAATGTTCCAGCGTAAGGATGTCAGACCAGAGAAACAGGACTTGGCCCTTTCATTACCAATCATTTTATGAAGAGTGCATGTGACCCCATAGTGCAGGGAGGAATCATAAGTTTTGTTAGCAAAATGCAGCTTTAGGGGACTTTAAGGGGGGGATCCATGACACCCTACATGGTCTTGCCCTGAGTGTAGAAGATGGGATGTTTGCGGAGAGGCTTAATCCAAGGAGGTTTGAAGGTGCTGGAAAAAAGAGGCTACACAGCAATGGACAGAAGCGTGGCAAAAGACTTACTCTTTCTTCATTACTCCCAAAAGACAGAGTTGGCTTTAGGTTAATCCTACCCCCCCATCTCCTGCTTTCTGCAGGGTTCTCCTTTTCTTCTGTCCTTGTTCCTATTGGCTTTTAATCTGTCTCCAGGTCTGACAGCAGTCAGATGAGGGCTGAGATGTACCTACCATTCTTGCATCCCATGCATCGCTACAGACCAAGTGAGAATTGCTAAAATGGAGGTGGTGTGTGATGATGGGGTGTCTAAAATGGATGCCCTCTGTTGCCTAGTTTACAAGCAACATTTCAGGGGAGGAGGAAAAGGCATAGGGATCTGTCTGTGAACAAGCATTTGCCATGTTGGTCTGCTCCCATTTTGGTTGCAAGTAGGAATTTTACCCTTATTTACTTAAGCTGCATTCAGGTACCCCTGAATATGACTCCTCTCCCTCCATGTCAGTCAAAGGTATTTAAGCAGAGTACACAACTAGGTGGTATCTTAATTTTGTGCTTGGTAGCTTCCAAAAACTCAAAAGGGGCTAAAGAAAGTTTGTGTGTGTTTGTTTGTTTTGGAGGGCAGGGTTAAGGGTGGATGAGAGATGTTGACCTTGTAAGTAATATTTAGAGAGGTAGGGTTAGAATTCATGTTTATAGCTACTCGATGCCAACTTGCTCAATAAAAACCCTGTTAGGTTTCCAAGAGTATCAGGAAACCCAAGGTAGTGTTGGGAGAGGGAAGAGAAGCCAGCTGCTTTTTATAGATCAAGTTGCAAGAAAACTTGGGTTACTGTGCAGTTGTATTTATTACTAGGGGACAGTAGAGTGGTGTTAAGTGCAAGCAGACAGATGCATCGCAGATGATAGCTGGAAGTCTCTTAGTATGCAGACTAAATGAATGAGTGCCAGCTAGATCATTTTAAGAAATGATCACTTCCCTTTGCTATGGTGTTATGTTCTCCATCTTCCAGCCCAAGCAGTCTATGGCAGGAAGCGCTTAATTCTAGTAATGCTTAATGCACAAAGCTTTAAACCAGTGTGTAGTCATCTGATCTGCTGCAATGCAAGACCTGCAAGCTGTTTGGTGGGGAAAGCTGTCTGTGCCCCTACGATCACAGAATAGTTTATGGTGTCCCTGTCAGGGTGTATTAGAGTGCAACTTTTGGAAGTGCACCAATAAATACAAATACTGTATTTGAGCCATAATCACTGCACTGTAGCAACACGGCTTAAATGTATAACAACACGTCTATGGGGGGGAGCGTAGAATTGCACAGTTCACTCACTACACAGGTAGGAAAAATTGCTCTCCTTGTGTGTCTCCTCTATGGCTCAGCTGGGATTTATTGTCATAGCTAAATAATTTTGTACAAACAAGTAGCCATTTTCTCCCATTGTAACTTTAAATACTGATTTGAAGGTGGAAAGCAGCCCTGAGATCCCTGCAGCTGTGTCTTGCCTGTGTTTCCTTCCAGCACAGCAGGCAGAGTCCCTGGCATAGTCTGGAGCACTGCATCCCTTCTGCTCCCAGCAGCAGCCCAGGGGATGGTGGCAGCCTCCATGGCTGCTCTCCAAGACCTGCCCTCCAGCAGAAAGTGAGAAACTTCTGGTTTTCCCTGGGGTGGGAACTTTGTCTCCCGCTATCTCCCTGTTTTCTTCATTTTTCCTTCCTCAATATTAGTAGTGGAAACAAACCCGTGAGGGGTTGGAAGTGTCTCTGCAGCCTTCCTGCAGGAGCAGCCTTCTTGGCACAAGGACTGTGTCAGGACTGAATGGAGACATAGTTGGTGCTGGCAGGAGCTGGACTTTGTCCTTGGGCTACAAACAGGGACTTGCAAGTGCTTCTGTAGGCTAAGAGGAGGGCTTGTGTTAGTCTTTGAGCTGGGACTTGGGCTCTGCTGTTCAGTTTCAGTACTGCCACTGCAGCTGTTTCACAGGTTTCAAGTGCAACAGCCCACCTTTGGGCAGCAAAAACTTTCTTGAAGCCAAGTATTGGCATTTCTGGCCTTAATTTCTCTGTCTCCTTTCCCTATCTGCAAAGCAGGGTAAGTGTCCTTCTATCTTTACCCTTTCCTGCTGTGTCTGTCTAGATAAGGAGATAGCTAGTGGTACAGTCATAACATTGTATAGGGGACATATCTCCCATTTTGCCAAGTTGTCAGCCTCCAGCGCAGCCTTAGGGCATCAACAGCAAGCCAAGGATGCAGCTGACTTCAGGATGGGGTTCTCGCAGTGCTGCTGTTGTCGCCTGGATGGTTAGATTTGTTTGTGTGTTTTCCCCTTCTTTCTAATTATGCTGATATTTACTATTCAACAGCTGTAGTCTGGGAAGGAAAGTGGTGAGTGACGGCTCTGCAGCTGACAACTGCCTTGTGCCTTGGCTGCTTGTCAGCAAAGGGCCGTTGCCGGCTGGGGTAGAGCTGTGCGGCCGCTGCCTTCAGCTGACCAAAGGATGTTTGGAATTACCCACTAGGCAGCCCCCTGAAAGTACCCCTTAAAAAAAAAAAAAAAAAAAAAAGTATTTTCTGGTTTCTGCAGCAGGAACTACCTGGCAAACAACTGAGAATTTGTGAGAAGGGCTTATCTGAGGAATGGGATCGGCCATAGTGAAAAGCTCTCCCAAAATGAACAGGTTTTGGGTAGGTGATACTATCCTGGTCCTGGATAGCTTGTTGTGTGTCAGTCTGTGTTTCATAGTTTTCCCACATCCATTTCTGAGGATTTTTGGATGTGCTGGTTTCACAGCATCCTTCTTGCTACATGCCCAGTCTGGGGGAGCATCAGAAAATGGTCCTGGAAACATTTCTTGTCCAGAGTCCTTCATCATCGATCCCCTGACACGCAGCTCCAGTGTGATACTGGCACTAAAAGGGGCCTGGATTGAGTGATGAAACGGTCTTCTGGGCTTTGAACTATAAGTTTCGGAGTTCGCTTAATGATTTGTTACTCTCCTGATTCTGCAGTAAAGCCTGTTTTATCTTTTAAAGCAGATCCATACTCTCATAACTGCGTTTTCAGGGGTCACTGTCATAATTCAAGAGCTCTTCAATTTGCTTGGTAGCTGCTTCCAATTTCTGTTTCCAGTAGTGGAAGTGCAGAGGCATGGCAGGAGCATTACACTCTCTGTGGAGCAGATACGGGAGTGAAGGGGTGGGATGTCTGAGCTGAGCACAGACATGGTATCTAGAATAGTGTTACACTTGCCTCTGATCTGGGCTCTGGAAGTTGGTTTTACCCCTTCTTCCATGTGTGAAGATGAAAGTGATGAAGTTAATGACAATTTACACCTGTTTGCTTCAGGGAGATGTTTGCAGATGATGCATGTCCTGAATTGCTAAGTATTGGGCAGTAATGTGAAATAGGCTGTTGAAAAGTCTGGTGAGTGATGCCAGATGCTGCATCGTTCCTGTGTGGGTGTTTGAGGTGTCGTCCTTCAGAACCCCATTTTTCCCTGGCAGCATTAGACACAGATTATCCCCTGCTCTGGTGATTGCAGGCTATTTGCCAGCATAGAGCTTTGTACCAAAATCTTTGGGCCAGCATACAGTAATCGGTTGTTTTTTAATTCCTTCCCTTTCTTTAAACAGGACTTCAAATGCTGCAGCTTTGCCACGGGGGTATAATTACATAAGCCATAGAAATGTACTTCAGTGACCAGTCAAATGACTTTGTTTTTGCCAGTAGTTTAAGCTTTCCGTTTATTAAGCTGTTGAAGGAATAGAATTGAAATTCATCGGGGAGTTTAATTTTATCAAGCCCTCTATAACTGCATGCTTTTGCTGTGTGTCTGTGTGCATTCGGGTTGCCTATAAATGGCTTGTTTGCTTTCATAAAGGAATTAGCACAAAAGTGTAGCTGTGTAAGGAACCAACCCCTGATCCCTGCCACCCCATGCTGGTTAGGGTGCACAATTATTGACATAAACATGTGCAGAAGTGGCCTCAAAGTATTTCAGTTGGTAGAAAAGTTTTATATTTTTATTAATTTTGCTGCAGTCCTTTGCCTTATTCTATTTTTGAGCATAAAAAGACACAAGAGGTTTAATATAGTTAAGAGGGTTTTAATGGCTGTTCTGATGATGCTGGTGCTGGGAGATGTTTGCTGCCCTGCAGCACTGCACTACAGCCCTGTCAGGCCTTACAGTCAGCAAGAAACTCCCTTGCTTTGTCTCCCTTTAGGGCTTTTCAGCTCTGTATTGCGCAGTTCCCAAATGGGGAGCTTGCCTGCTGGTTGTGCAGTTGTCAGCTTGATCTGGGGTCTGCCCACAGTTTGGTGCATGGGGCTCATCAGAAAACCAGTGCTTTGCAGTGCAGGGAGTCCTCTGCAAACAGCCCTTAGTCCCCCGCTATAGCCCCCTTTCCTGCACCATCCCATGTGTTTGTCCATGTCTGCCATGAGATCCTACACTGTGTGTCCCCACTCAGCCCCTGCGTTTTGCCCGTTCTTCCCACATGTAAGTTGTGAGGTCCGATGGGCTCGATGATCTCTCAAGGTCCCTTCCAACCCAAAGCATTCTATGATTCTATGATGCTTTCTGGCATTCTGAAATTGGGAGGGAGGAGTCGTGGGACTTGCACTTCTTTAGATGTGGCAGGCCCCCTCCGCTGGGATTTCTATGACAAGCAAATCCTGGGAGGAGTTAAGGCATCACTTGTCTGATCTCCAGACGTGAAATAGCAGGAACCTTCTCCATCAGCTCCTGTTCTGCGGAAAATACTGCCTCGACATTAAAGCCTGAATGGAAATCTGCCGTCTGTCATTTTGTGGCTGTCCCACCTTTTAGGTGTTCTGGCTGTTCTGCCGTCCAGGAAATTGGTGTGCTGATCATGCATGCTGCCTTATCTTACTGCTGCTAAATATGTAATCACTGCTATCCCCATGGAAACGCATGAAGTTGGTTTTTTTTCTGTGCATGATAGTTCCTTGTCTGGATTTTGATGCTTTGGCAGTGGTATTCCTTAAACCAGTGACTTTAGCTGTGAAAGGTGAGCATGTGGGCAAGTGCCTGGTTATGGAGATGTGGGCAGTAGTTCTTGCTTTTCGTTCTTTTGCTTTCTTTTTGTTCTCACTCTGCTCCCTTGCAAGCAGGGTGGGCAGAAGGATGAACACTGTGGATGGGTTCAGTTCTGCTCCACAGTCTGAGTCGCAGGCTGGGAGGGGGGGTTGTTGTACTACCATGCTAGGTTTTTGCTTAAGTTGGATTCTTGAGCGATTAAAAAGATTTTTTTTTTTCTGGTCTGACTGAATTGGTTCTTGCTCTTCTCCTTGTTTGTCTGGCATCCCTGCAATTCTTCACTTAAAAAACCCAGGCTGATAGGGGCTGTTAACATGGGCTGAGCTCAGCAGTACATATGTGCTTCTCTGTAGTGTGGTCTCCCTGCCTTTTCTTTTAATCAAACTTCCGTGTCTTCTAATTGCTTTCTAGTGATTGTGCTCCACTCTGTTGACTCCGTCCTTGAAAGGGCTCAGCCTACACAGTTTGCACCAGAGCTTCTGGGCTTTTTGGCAAAGTGTTGTAATGCCAGTCCTTCTCAAACTTTTTTTCTGAGGTAGATGTGAAAATGAGCTCACAGATCAAAGAGACTGACCTAAGATCATACAAGGAACCTGGAATGATAGTGCAGGCAGCTTTGAATTCTCAAATTGATCTGTAAAACATGGGGGGAAAGAATTATCTCACTTGAGTGTTGTAAGGGTAGATGCATCAAGGACAGTTTAGAAAATAAGATATTACAGTTCTGATGACCATATAAATACATTGTATTTCCAGCTTGGGGTTGCTACTGTAATGCAAACAGACTCCCAAGATTCTTTTCACCTCAAAAGATTCAAATGTGTGTGTTGGCTGTAGCTGCAGTTACAGAGAGTAAGGGTGTTTTTATGAATGCATTTTGTTTGAGGATAATGCCATAAGCACACTAGCAAAGCTGTCTTCTGAGTCTGTGGAGAGTAGAGAGGAAATTTGGGGGGGTTAACCTTGAAGTTTTCTGCTTACTTAGTAAGTATAGCTTGTTTTCCACATCTGAGATGTTGAAAAAGACTGAATTAAATACTCGGAGGTAATTGGGGGTAGAGGGGAAGGCTTGTTAAGCAGCCTTTTAGTCTGTAAAGTAAAAGCATCAGTTATGGGGGCGATCTCTTGCACTGTTTAGAACAACTACATTATGCTTATAAGGAGCCTTGGGAGGCCAGGAGCGTGAAATTGTTAATCTGTTCTGTTCTATGTACAGGATTATTTGGGAACATTGATAACCAAGGGGATCTCTGGCCACCCGTGGCTGGTTTTGCAGTGGCTGTGTGCTGTTTCGCCTTTACTTTCTGGAATGTTTAAAATCGGGAACAAAATTTTCACATGGAAGTGTTCAAGTTGCCACATCTGCACTGAAACACTGACTAGGTTGTTTCATACAGAGGTGCTGAGCCACTGCAGCTCCAGCTGATGGCAACAGGAATGACAAGAAGCTCAGCACTTCGAAAGCTGCTGAAGGACTTGCAAGCAGATGTAGGTGCCTGCCTCTAGGCAGTGAAGTTGAAAATGCTGGCCTGAATAGCAAGAAAGTAAGCAGGGCAGAGAGAGGAAGAAGTTCCTGATAGCTTCCTGATAGACATAAATTTTATGGGAAATTAACTCTTTCTCCATAGCTGTTCTTAGGGTAGCACATCAGCAGATGTGAACTCCAGTGGCGTTACACCAGTAATGGTGCTCGGAAGTCAAGAGTGTGGCTGGCTCTTAGCTGGGTATTGCATTGATCTTATTTGATAGGATTGTTCTAGCCCAGTGAATCACAAGCTTTTGCTTTTGATTTCCCCCCACACACACACCTCCACAGTGGTCTAAACCTCCTCTCATTAAAGTTGGTGACAAAATTCTTGTTTTCCATGTGCACAGTAAAGTTGCTAAAGATGTACCTTTTCCTGCCATTGTGTTATCCTGCCAGGACTATTCTGATTGAGTTTGGAATGGAGGACAGGGAGAGACTCCAACTTTTGGTCCCTTGTGTCAGACAGGACTGTCCCTGTTGAATTCACCAGGAGCACAAATCAGCAGAAAAACTGTTGTTTAACCAGGAATGGGGTGGTTATGGTCTTGCAGGAGAGTGAACCATTCTCACTATGCATACATTTTATTTGATGAAACAAAAAGGAGCAAAGCTCATTACACTGAGATTGCCTTGAGACTGCATTGATACTGCCCTACTGGAACTGTCATGTGTGCCAGCACAGGGACAGATACTGGCAAGATGGGGCTGCCAAGAAATCTTGAGTTTTAGAGTGCGCTGCCTGCACCTAGCAAGTCCGTCTTATGTGATAGCAGGAGGGAGCTCTGAGAGAGAAAGTGTATAGGTGAGCACTTGATAATATAATAGGCTTTGTACTGAAGCAGCAGGATCCCCGGAAATGCCCTAGTATATGCCTTAATTATTTTCCTGCTCCTTTGTAAGCTAAGAGGTGAACAGTTGGATGTATTGGGAGCACAAGACGTTGATGCTTAGCGTGGAGGATAAGTCCAGCACTACACTGAAGTACAATAGAGCATTATTATTTCTATGCAAAAATATGCAATAGTTTAATTTTAAAGCCATAACTGAATATACTTGGAAACCCTTATTCCATCTATTGCCTCTTTCTCTTCTCCCCTTCTTGTTTATTTTTTGCCAGTTGCTATCCTTCATGCGCACAGTGGCTTAATTCTCTCTGCAGGCCTTTTTTCAGGACATGCAGCTGGGTCTGGACATCAGACTTCTCTTACCTAGGGAAATACCTTGGCTCATGTAGATCTGTTGCTCCCATCAATGTAGTCTCCCTCTTCAAAAGATCTTCAGATTGTTTAAAAGGAAGAGATAATTGAATACTTACTCAAGGAATTAATTGGTAAATGATAAAAGCAGTGCTATGGACATGGCAGGGTTCATGGGTGGTCAGGCACGGGACTGGATTAGTTGTTCTGCAGGGGCTTGTTAGTGTTTGCTCTCTCCCCTCGGTCTTCCGTGTGAGATGAGAATTAGGGCTGTTCAGCTACAGACTTGATTCTTGTTAACTATAAACAAGAAGCAATTTCTGATGGATGATGAGCTTTTCGGGGATACCAATGATACTGTTCCTCTGTAGTTGACCTCTAACTCCACTTTGTGGATTTGGATGTTCCCTGGATATTGTTCCAGTTATATGCTTTTCGCTGGTTTGTTTTTTTTTTTTTTTAAATTTGGTTTGTGGGGTTCCCCCCCCCCCCCCCCCCGGCTGATATCCCAGTATCTACCTGGTAATTGTGAATTTATGCTAATGTCAACCTGCAGCATTCAGGGTGCATCAGATCTCCACATATGCACATAATTTGGCATCCTGTTTTTGAGTTGTGGGTTAATGCTTCAGGACTTTTCTCCACACCTGGAGGGTTTTGGTGTTTTGGTTTGGTTTTTTGGGGGTTTGGGGTTTTTTTCTTAATGGCATGTGATTACATGAAAACATCTGTTTCAAGAATATCAGCAACAAAGCAGTCATAAGATTTGACAATCAGAAAACCATGCAAATTCGGTAGTATGGCGCAACAACAAATTTCTGCAGTTTGGTAAAAGTGTTGTGGGGAGCATTGCTTTCTCTGATGCTCCCTCACTTTTATGCCAGCGTGTCAGCCATTTCTGAGTTGTTCGTACAAGATGGAGAGTGTCCGGACACACAGGGACAATAAGGTGCCAGCAGTCTCTGTGATTAACTGAACATCTTTGTACTTGGTTCTGGTTTAATAATACACGAAGGCTTTGCTTCTCTTGCCTCCATGCTTGTTGAAATTGTCTGATGCCTAAAATTATGACCCTTTATGTGTAATCTTGCCTTTGGTTTTGTAACAAAAGGAGTTAACTTGGTGACAATACTTGGTCCAAACTGCAGGCTTCTGACCTATGTCTCACCTTTTTATTTCTTCTTCTAGCAGCAAAGGCAGCTGATATTATTTAAGTTGGTAATAATATCTGAAGCATGCCTGGAAATATCTGATAAGTTGCTTCATTCTTTTGATAAGAGAGCGAGGCAGAGAAAACAGAGCTTAGTGTAAAGTTTATTAAATGGCAGAGCATGCTTAATCTTCCCACCCCACACATTCAAGCCAGAATTCAGCATTTGTCATCAACAGTGTGCCCGGCAGCATTACTAAAAAACAATTTGTCTTCACCACAGCAGGTTGTTTTTTTCTTTCTCAGATGGACACAATGGGTTGTTTGTTTTTTCTCCTTGGGCAGCTGAATAATATGTGCACAAACCCACCTACCTCTGTGCTTCAAAATTTATGAAAATCAGCAAGTTGCACAGCTACCCATTTTGACAATATGGTAGCATGCTGTCAGCGCTAATATTCATTAATATGCATTGGCAACTGCTTGTGTTTTGGAATGAAGTATTCTACAATTCCCAGTAAAATGACAGATGAACGTAAAGAAGTTGCATATTGAGGGACAGATATATGAACGTTTAGAGCATGTACATAAGCTCCTATATGCCCGCTGTTGAATACTTCTCTCCTTATCTCTTCCCCATGCCTTGGGGATTTTAATGGATTTTGAAGATGATTGCAAACTTCATGAGAGCTGAATTAAAGTCCTGAATAGACAGGTTGTCATAAACCCCTACCCAAGCAGTAGTAGCAGAAGCCATAATGTGTTACCCCAATTGCATACATTTTATATTTTCTGGCTTTTCTCCATGATTTTAATGTTTTACCACATCTACTGAACTATCATATGAAAAATAAAATAAATTGGCTCCTTTACTGATGCTGGATGAAAGACTTGCCTATGAAATATAGCGCTTCACCACAGCTGGTAAGCTCGGAGGATACCCAAGAGGTTGATGTGCTTTTTGCTACTCTGATTTTTCACTGGAAAAATTATGTGGAAGAGGATTTTCAGCAGCCAGCCCAAAATAGTGCAGTGAATTCATGTTGAAGCCATGAGCTGCACCTAAGAGCCCCGAGTCCCAGTGCTGCCACTTCCATTAGATTTCTTCCCTGTTACTTGCAGGTAAAGATCCAGGCTTGACCTGGCAGTTTGAACAACCATGTGCGCTCACATATGCATTTCTACTCATGTGGCTGTTTCAGTTTTCACTCTAGCTTTCTCAGACATATTCTTTTTATCTATGCAGAAACTGAAGGTAGTAATTTTCCTGCTCCTGTGCTTGAGAGAAGAAAGCCTTTTCAATCATAGACATAAAGCTGGGGAGGAATGCAGGAGCAAGCACTGCATTCTTATTTTGCAGGGACGTTTTCTTAGAGTAGAGGAGCTGGCCTTTCCCAAGGGAACAAGGTTGCCCTTCGCATTCACCTCTTGAAAACAAGAGCCCTCACGCACATTAAAGCATCTTAAAATTAAAAAGTATCTTTTTTGGCTTTCTTTTCTTCGCTAAAACCACAGGACTTTGTCCCAGAGTACTCAACACCTGTATGTGCAGTTGTTTTCCCACACTTGAGGTTCTGCTTTATATGCGAGTTTTGAACTGGATGTCAAAATATGTGGCTTATGCGAGGATGAAGATCAGTCAGGACAATGTCTCCTTTTGGCCCTCAAAACCCATCTTCGGAGGGCTGGCATTTGTGAAACTGTGTCATGAGACTCTTTTGGTCTTTGACGTACGTAGCTTGAAAGATAAAGCCACTCTTAGGTGAAACCCCCAAAAAATCTGCTTCGTTGCCTCAGGTAGCAGAAGTAGATGCTGGCTTGTGTTGACAAAGCAGATTCGTCTTGTAGCACCTGTGTGATACATGGGGTGAAGCATGTCCCTTACTAAGCAAAAACATTTTCTGTTGTTCCTTTGAGTTTCCTTGTCTCTGAGCACTCATTTGATTGTGGTGTTTTTCTATACAAATGGCTTAGAAAGGCATCTTTGTATGCCACATGCTGCGTAAGTTCTGTCTTCCTCAAATCCAGCAGAGTAACAAGATAAACTAGCAAGACTGATTTGGCTGATTCCTCACCATCAATTGCACAAGTAATTCCTATATCCTCAAATTTGCAGTACTGCCCCTGAGTGGTTTAGAGGAGACTACACCTTCTTGGGAATGGGATTTTCTGGGTTTTACTAAAGGCCTGATTTGGATATAAAGATTGTTAGACTAGTAAAAAAAGAGGAAGATTGTCAGTCATTTCTGTATGCATTAGTATGAATCGTCTATTTTATGTGTAAAGATGCAGATGTCAATCTATATAGGAGGATGTAAATGGTGTTTATCTAAGATAGAAGTAACAACTTTTCTTAGGAAGATGAGTGAAATTTCCCCTACCTCTCTTACCTGCAGTGGAGTGGAATTTCACATGACGAACATGGTTGTTGAGAGAAAACTAGCAATACTAGATTCAGTCATGTCTTTAAATAAAAGACAAAAATAATACTGTCAGTCAGTTCCATAGCTTATATTTAGCATGTCCATTTAAAGATCTGCAGCTTGAGTATATCTGAAACCAATGCAGAGGAATGAATAAGAAACCATAGCACAAATTAGTGCAGGATGACATTCTGTTCCCTGTGTAGCATGAAAGCCTTTGGCACCATGAGCTCATTTTGATCTCACTTGTTGTGTCTTCTGCCTCCTACCAGCCTGGAAGAGAGCTGGAGCTGTGCCTTAGCCAGATTAACTTAACATGAATGATCTCTGGTTTACTGAGAGTTTATCTAACTTATTTAACTTTTGTGACAGCAAGCATTGCTTAGATGGGGTTCCCTCAGCCTACTGCCAGTGTTCAGTGATTCACTGGGTCTAGAAATTATAACAGCTCCTAGTGAAGTCCCTTTTCATCTTACTGAGAAAGAGACGCTATGGCACAGCAGCACCTTGGGTGAGAAACAGAAGTTCCCCGCACTTACAGGGAGAGACTAGGCACCGCATGTGCAAAGAGATTTAGTTCATTTTGAGATGTGGTTACTCATACGGATTTTCAGAGGTATTGAAGTGCCTGACTCCTTTTCCATTTCTCTTGAAGGGGCAGATGCTCTGGAAACCTCATAGTCTGCACTGTTAGCAACCCTGCCTACCTTTGAAAGCCTGGCCACCGGGTTTTAGTTTGGAAGTTGGCTGGCTGGCAAGTAACTGTGGAAAAGTGCTACTGTCCGTGAGGCAGAAGCAGCTCTAAGTTGATTTTCCCCTTATATCAATGACTAAACCATACCTTCCCCCAGTCTAATTTCTGGGAGGTTCTCTTTAAGCCTTGTTTGCTCGGTGGCTTATAGCTAATACGCAATGCTGAAACCTGAAATTAACTCAACTGTGTCAGGGTAAACAGATGGCCATTTCCAAGGAGAAGATACTAAGCACTCTGTACAGGTTTTGCAGCGTGGTGAAAATCCAGGTAACGGAAACAGCCAAAAGTGAAGGCTGAATTATATTGGATTCCTGAGTCATCAGCTATTGATGCAGAAGATCCTGCTACCTACGCTTTTGTGGTGATGCTGCTAAGTAGCATTTCCAGCCCTCTGGGCAATGACATCAAAGGATAGCAAAGATAAAAACAGACCACTGTTGACTTTGAGAGAAATGTTGTATTTATACAGGCAGATGTTGAGGTAACCAAAAACTTGTAGACTGCTTTAATGAAAGTTTGTCAGTCCTCAACCTTCAAAAACTTGTACTCAGGCTTGCCTTCTCTCCTCCAAAATCACAGAGCTGGCTTTGGGTGCCCCTGCTTCTCAGCAGAGGAGAGCTTCTTCCAAAATGAACAAGTAGCCCCAGGAGGGAAGCAAGGCCTGCTGTGACCTGGCAGGGCAGGAGGATTGGCAGAGCCCTGTCCTTTGCCAGAAATGCCCCTCAGTCATGACAACCTCCCCAGAGCAAGCACAGGGACAGACCCTATTTCTTATGTGGACATCTGGGTGCCTGTGTATAGGCTGCTGGGTTTGGGTCAGGTCTGGTTTCCATCTGGGGTGGTGGCATTTATGTATGTGTGTCCCCAGCTCAGGTACTGCAACAGCTCTCTCCCACCAGCGCAGCAGTCCACGTGCTCTTCCCTTGGCTGGAGACACTCAACCACTGGGTTTTCCACCCCGTTCAGGTACTTGATATAAAGAAACACCACAGTTTATGCAGGATTTCTAAAACAACTAGAACTCTGCTTCACAACGCATGCCTGGGCTGCACATCTCTTATGAAAACGAGCAGCCAAACGAGCAAAGCTGGTTTCCTCTCGCTTTCTCTTGCAGCGAGACTCTCTGGAGTCTAGCATGGTGTGAGCGCTGAGGTTTCCTGTGGTCAGGACACGACCCTTGTGGATTCTTTGCTGTCTAATAAGCTTTGTGCTTGCATTATGGCCTTTCCCTCAGCACTGCTGCAGACAGGCTTTCCTCTTCTATCTAGCACCTATTTTAAGGAACCTTACATCAATTTGGTACCTTTGAAATCTCCAGCTCTGACATTTAACAGAAATTAGCCAATAGGTCAAAAACTTATATAGAAGGGACAAGTGTGTTTGCATTAAAACTGTCTTTCTCTTTAAAACTAGTCCCAAAATAGGGGATCGATCAGTACTTCTTTCCCAAATCTTCCCTGCCCTGTCTTTGGGAAGAGAATGAATGTTCCACTTGCTGCTGAGCAATCAAACAGCAAGAAAATAAGCAGAACTTCTCATCTTAATAAGATCTTAGTTTCTTCAGTAGGTTGCTGCTCCTCTTCCAGACCGGGCAGCTTCAGTGATTCATGGCATGGCCCCGTGTATCTGCAGGGCAGCTCCCTGGCTCATGGCCAGTTCAATGCTATCGGCAGCTGCCATGTAACTGGAGGAACATCTAGGTGAATGACCCTGGATCATGCTTCATCTGCTAGAGCGCATGCACAATTTCTCCAAATGCCTCCTGGGCACCTCAACCCTCTATTGAGGTCAAACAGTGAAATGTAGTTATATGGAAGACAGCAATTAAAAATTCCCATTCCGAAAACATTCATGTTGCTGTGCCAGATCTGCAGGAGACAGCAGTGCGTAGACATTTCTACCAGCCTTCTCACAGTTCCGTCATGGACCAGAGTCTTGATCCCACATTCACAGCGAATAGTACCTAAATCCATGGGTGAAATTGCTGTTTATGGTGCAAAATGCTGTTTGGACTCTTTGAAGAGACAGGAATTGACTGCTTTGTATGTCAGAAGATCATTCTGCAATTCATGGAAGTACTTATTTTAGCAGAGGAGCAAAATGGCAACAAACTTGCTGGCAAATAAATGAATGGTAACTTCCCTCTGTTGGATCTATTCAGTTCTTTGAGATATAAATGTATTCGTGATGGCCAGAGAAATCAGTCATTCTGCATTAGGAAGCTTGATTGATTGTCTTCAGCAGGCCTTTATGAAGGTCTGTGCAAGTGGATCTGGAAATAACCTACAGGGAAAAATACAATGTGGTCTACTTCATTTAATACAGAAGTACTCGATTATGGTTTTGTTAGTTTTGCTTTTGTTGCTGCTTAAGGAAATTTTAATTGTACAGATAGATGAAAATAAGTTACTTCATCCCTCCAAAACACCCCTTGTGTGACATTCATCACCCCCAAACTAGTGACTTGCACCACATCTGAATTTGAATCATTGTATTGTTATGTTTCAAGTTGATATCTCTTACTGTGACAAGATCAGATGTATTCAATTATGGAACAGGATCCTGCTGAGGTTTACAGATAGTGCTTGCCCCAAGGATGTTGCATCTGAAGTGTGTGGCTGCTCATCTTCCTTAGCAACCTCCATAGTCTGTGCAACTTCCCATCCCCACGGTGAAGGTGGTAGGGAAGGAAAGAAAGGCTGCTCGGCAGAGCTTAAGCAGTGGGAGAAGGTACATCAGGGTGGGGCAGAATAGACTGGTATTGTGTATTGAGATATTCTGGATCGAGAATAATAGCAAATGCTCTAGATTTGGACTGATGGACATAGTGGAGCCTGAGGTCTTGTCTGTGATAATGTAGGTGCATTAATGCAGCATCTTGAACTGGAACAACAAAGACGACTCTTGGCTTGGCAACTGGGCATGCTGTCATAGCCGTGGAGAAGACTGTTTTGTACCTAACCTTCCAGTGGGATTTGAATCTTGGCACTGAGTGAAGAAAAGCTTGTGCAATAACCAGTGGGTTTCCTAGCACCTTCTCTGTTGCTCCCCGTCTTGATTTATAACAGCCTCTAAGATCAGAGGTTCATTTATGATTGTTTTCTGTTCTTTGAGCAGCTTCCACCCCCTCACTCTTTGTCTGATCAAAAACCCCATGTTGTTTACTTACTGACATAGGTCAACGACAGCAGGAAAAAAATGGTGACTAAGCCAATTAATTGCTGCCAGAACAAAGCCTGCAGACTGTATCTCAAAGTGTAGGCTTGACAGTAAAGCCTTGAGCTCAGCAAAACAGAAGTTGTCCATATTGAGCGAGAGATCTACCCTTCCCGGACTGTCCTGCACTCTCTCTTCCCCCCAGCAGTGAAGTCCTGGTTCCAGACAGTCGTCTTAAACGCTCCAAGTGCTATCTGGCACGGGAGCACAGGCAGTGTGTGTTCGCAGAAACCTGAAACTGCTGCTGGAGACACCTGGTTACTGGAGACCAGATCCTGCTGGAGACCTGTGCACCATGTCAGACCAAATTAAGTGTAGATCCCTAGTCATGCTTAAAAAAATTCTTACTCATATTCATCCTCTGTACAGGACTGAATTTTATTTTTCAGGTCATTACTTCCTTTTCCAGGTTTTATGCCATTGCTTGGATTGATCTGTGGATGAGGATGTCAGGGTGGTGGTGGTTTGGGTCAGACCCTGCTGTCCTGTGGGACCGTGCTGTTTTCTCCTCTCCTCACTGCTTTCTCACTGTGTAGAGTGTGCAGCCAGCAATACCTGGTGGTTTTGTTCCTGTTTCTTTCTGCTGTGAAAAAAGCAAAGTCTTGGCTTGAAAGCAGTCTTGTATATTGCCGAAGGCTATGCTCCCTTTATCCTGAGCATAGGTCAAAAATGTTCTTTAACTGTTATGAACTGTTTATTCTCCTGGAGGACTTGCTGGAAGAGCACTAAATGTTCAGACCTGTCTGGGCTGTGTGAGGCCAGAGAGAATTACTACTTTTGTGCTTTGTCCTGTGAAGCTGAGATGCAATAAAACTTGATATTGATACTGACTTTCTTTTAGAAAGTGCTTTGTGGTCTACTTGTGAAAAGCAGCAAATAGGAGCCAGGTGGAATTGTGCCTTTCTAAGAGTCTTTTCTTCTTTTGTTCCTCGACAACAGTAATTTAGTGGTTCCTTATCAGGTCCACTCACAGCCTAGCAATAACTTGTGTTTTCTAGTTCTTACTCCTCTGGTGATCGTCTTAGTTCAACATTGTACTAAGTTTTCTATCTTCTTCAAGGATATTCAAGTGTTTTCTGTGACCTACACATATTTTAAAGAGAGAGCTTTCTGATGGTGCTAATCACAGGTATTTGCTGGCTCTGGAGAAGGGAGAATTGTATTATTTGAGTCAGGCTATAAGCTGTCATTAATACCTTTGCCTCTTATGTTACACTACCTGAAGTCCTGGGCTGCATCTCACCTGAAGTTTTTGTCATTTATCCTGATTTTGGTTTGTCACTAGAAGAAACTTTGCATCAAACTCTTCAGGAAGCATTAAGCAAAGTTTAGCTTATTCACCCAGATGAACCAATAAGCCTCTGTCTTATGACCATGGCTGGAAGTGTTTTGAAATAACATTGGCAGAAAGTACTCATGCTGGCGATGAATGAGAATCCTCATCTGTATCTGTAAAGTGTGTTTTAAATCCTGATTTGAGTGGAAATGGATTGTTAACATACCTCAAGCACATCCCTCAGTTCACAGGACTGTGCTTTCCCTTAGATCTATAGATACTTATGTTCTACAGAGGTCTGTTATCCTGGAATCTTATATTGCCAAAGTACTTAAGTTAAAAGGTAAGTACAGAACTGAGGTGACAGAAGAGCCTTTTATATTAAAGGCTCAGCTTACTGAGATTTTGACTTGCTTCCTGTCCAAGTTGGACACTGATGTTGCAGACTTGAGCTCTTGGGCATGTGAGCCGGTTGCATTTTTCCATGGCAGGGGAACTTTCCCTTTGAAGCTTTTCAGCCCAGCCAGTGTGGTATGAGCACACAGGTGTCACAGGTGCTTGAAGTGTCTCAGGACCTCTCTGGAGGCATCTCATCTTCCCTTTTTGAGTCATCTGATGGTTTAAACTTCTTTATTGATGAAAATTAAAAGCAACATCCCACAGTGTATTTTCTGTTGTGTCCACTAGACCACTTACTGGTTGGAAGGAAGAATGAAGTCAGGAGTATCCCCAGGCAGCTGCATAGGAAGGAGGGGATATTGATATTGCCCAGCCTTACCCTTGTTTGGTTTTGGTGGGCCTCAACACAAGTGCACACAAAGGGAGATCCAAGACTATTACTCATAAGTTCTCATACTTTGGAGGTGTCTTTTGATGATGCAGCCTTGTATTGTTCTGAGAGTATTTGTTCTTCCCCAAACCCTTACATGAGAAACATTGTGTAGTTTTGTTATGATTTTTTTAATCCCAGCTAGTGATTTCACAATTTTAATTTTCTGTAAATCTTTGACAGCTGTTGTTTTGTTGCTTTAATTTTTTCAATCTATTTTAATACTTATCCTGCACAGCACTTGGTGAGGACAGGACACAAATAGATGATTACAGCCTGCTGGGTCTTCGTAAGGAGGTCTGGCCATTTTGCAGTCTTTGGCTGTTTCCAGAGAACATGTTTATGGACTCTGTCAGTTACTGAAACATCTCTTCTTCCCTTTTCTCTTCTTCTCCTTCTCTGTGGGGAAGCAGGGAATGAACAATGCAGTAAAACATAAACTGAAATGGTGACTAGAATTTCATGTGAAGTGGTATTTAAAATGGTCCTGGTCTTGATTCATCTACATTTTAAAGCAAAGAGGGTAGGGCAAAGAGGGGAAAATCTGTTAGTTAAAGTATTAAAACCTGCCTGGGGCACAGCATTTCCTTTCACTTCCAAAACACCTATCCAGTCCAAAACAATTGGAAATGGAAAGATGTTGTCTGTACCCTCTGGCTCTCACTTAAAACTACCTTAACTTCTTGCTACGTCTGCTTGTGCAAAGGTTTTCCCAGTGTGTTAAATCATTGTATTTGTTCCCATAAGACTTTAAATGCCTCTTTAAAACATAGACAGACCACTGCCATTTAGATGCTTTTTAACTTGACTAAGATGACAGCTAATAGTGATCTCTAGTAGCTGAAACCTCTAAACCATTACCAAAATGCTGACCTTTTTCCTGATACGGTCCTGTCCTATCCCTCTTCCTCAGCACAGTTCATCGTGTCTAAAAAAACTTTACAAATTTAGTCACCATGAGAGCTATGCCAGAAGAGGATATGTCTTGATAACAGGCTTTACCTGGCTTTTGGCTCACACTTCCCTTTTACCCATCCTGACATATGGGCTCGGAAGTATGAATTTGAGAATCAGGATTTGAAACATGGATTTGTCTGTGATTGTATCTGAGGCAGTAGGTTCTGATTTACCTTGGCCAGACAACCAGCTCAGCTTAGTGCTGGTAATTCTCTCTTCCCCACCCTGGGAAAGGGCTGACAAATATCTCCCAAGGTGGCAACTCAGCATGAAGAGGTCCTCTAGGATACATGCCTAGAAGGACCAAGAGGGTGCAATAACATGGAGAGGGCTTTGCTTTGCGACTGGGTGTGTTTGGGGCTGTTTGACCCTCAGGCCAGTCACCTGAAGGGTGGTAGATATCAGAATTTCCAGAATTGCACAAGTACTTCCTAAAGCAAAGCGGGGGGGGGGGGGGGGGTGAAAAGAAAAAAGGATTGAGACCCGCAGGTGTTTATTTCATGCTGTATCTTCCTGTCTTACCCTTGCTTTGAGACATGCTATCCTTTGGAATATAAGGCTTGTCAAAGCAAAGAGCCATCTCACCCAGCGCCGTGTCTGCCACAGCACTGATTTGTGCTGCTCAGGGAAGTGAAACAGGGCCTGTGTATGTACCCCTGGAGAGTCTTCCCAGATCCAGAAGCGTAAGAGATGTCCTAAAGGGAAGATTTCAGCAGGAGCACCATGTTCACCAGTGAACTCTTCTTCCTTGAACCCATGTCTTCCCTGCACATATTGGCTTTTGTGTTATTATCTGGCCATCCCTCTCTCATATATGTACACAATCATGCAGATTTTTAAATGGAAAACTTTGTATTCTCAGATCACTTCATTGCATGCCCCACTTTCACACATTGTGAGACAGTAACTTACTCTTCTTAATCACCTTGGCCATAATAACTTCTCCCATAATCCCACACCGGGCTGTCGCTCCTTGCAGTTGGATGGTTCTCATCTGTTCAGTTTTCCACACCTTGGATCACCCTTGGCCCCTTCTCTGTGTTTCTTCCAACTGAATTCCAACCCATTTGGTAGCCTTGGGATGGTTTAATCATGAAGTATTTGGCAGCTGGGTATGTGCTGGATTTGTGCTTTGGGGTAATGAGATGTTCTTATCTCCCTGCCCAGTTACTCCTATTCTCTCAGCTTGTTTGAAAGCCTTGACCCTTTTGGAGTACAGCCAATGGTGACTCCAAAATCTCCTTCCTGAGTGGTAATAGCTCATTTAGAGCCTGTCATTCTTCATTCAGAATTTAAATTATTTTCCTCCAGTATGCATTCATTTCCATTTATTGACTTTGTATTTCACCTGCCATCTTATTACTCAGTCACCAGGCATTATAAGATCTTTAGGTGGAAATTGAGTTTATGAATCCTTGGCTCTAAGGAGCTGTTTTCCCATCTCCCAGCAAACTTAACAGCCTTACAAAACAGTATTCCTAATGCACACTTTTGTGTCACATGCTCCCTAGAAATGTCTGAGCCTCATTGTGCTAGGTACTGTAGAGAGAGCACAAGAGAGTTCTTGTGCTGAAACTTTGACAGGATCAAAAGCTGAATATGAAGGCACTGCAGGTACAGTGCAGCCAGTTAAAGTAGCCAACAAACATATCCAAAGCACCAGAACACAACAAGGGAATGAGTAACTCCATTAATTTCTGGAGACTTTTGGAGCATTGATTTGAGGTGCTGAGCTTGTTTGGCACCTTTCACACTGGTGGCCCTGCAGGGATCTGAGACGGAGCCAGTGAGGCTAAGCCCTATGAAGTGGCTGTAACGTTCCTTCAGAGTGACTGAGCAACAAAAGATGTCTATGGGATTGTGGAAAACTGGCACAACCCTGTTTCTGACCCAAACAGTGACCCACTCTGCATTATCAGTGGACTTTACTTCTCCAAGAGCTCTGGCTTTTGTTTTGGGTGTTGATCTGGCAGCTGGATTTCAGGGGCAATATTCAGAAACTACAGAATTCAATCTGAGCCATGTAATGCTCACTTGCTGAATAATTTCTCATGTTTTTCTTGGGTCTGATAGGCCTGGGAAGAAGTTTGATGCTTCTACCTTTACCGTGGGCTCTTCATTTGCAGCCTGAAGAGACCGATTTAGAAAGAGGATTTTGGAAGAGCATTGTTAAAAATAAAACTGGCTGGCATTTTCAAGGCTGAAACTTTGTGGGTTGTCAGTATTGACTTAAAAAAAGTCAAATTCTTGAGATGCATTTTCCCCTCTTCTTATGTGTATAGGGAACTTTATAGAAAAAAATAGAGACTTGGCATGAAAGCAGCTTCCGTTTGCTTCATTAGCAAATGAAGCTTCCTTTCAGTCCCTCTGAGTGTGGTAGATTGGGTAAACACCTTAACTACAGTTCATGGAAAGCTGGCCGCAGGCACATCTACAACACTATTTTGCACACAGTGTCAGGTAGAATATACAGAAATACTGCTATTCTTGTTCATCACTCGTCAAGTTAATACCCATGTTGGGTAGGACCCAAAACCAGAGCCTGGGAGAATGAGAGGAGTCAAAGGTAGCTTTTCCTATAAATGTGTCCTTAATTCATACAAGAAACTAAACCCTCTCTCTGTGCTTAAGGGAAAGTTGATGAAACTTTTTTTTTTGTAATTCAGGCTCAACAATGGCTCTTAAATTGTTAATGTGCATTACATTTAGGTTTGACATGCAGACTGACAGACACTGTTCCCCCTCAGACAGAGTTATAATGCGGGGTTTTGGACCCACTTACAAATGGAAGCTCTTTGAAAATGATGAGGACTGAAATGTGTTTCTCCTGCTGCTCTGTTTCGATGGAGTATGGCTTGCTCTCTCTCTTCCTCCTCCCCCTTCAATCCCCCTGCCACACATGTTCTCAATTACTGCCTGCATTGAAGCTGCAAACATTTCTTGTGCATCTAGCTTTCTATATTGAGCGCTGGAAATATATTTTAGTAATTTGTGGGAGAACTATTACGTCCCATGCTGGGAAAATTGTGTTTATGGTTCCTGCAGGGAAACAAGTTCATCAATTCCAGTCCACAACAGTTTTGCTGTTTCTTACTCCTTCTTTTGTATCTTGGAGCAATATTGTAAGAACCTCTTGCCCCCATTGGGTTGAGCCTGGGTTTCTCCCGTCTTTGAAATAAAAAGCATATGCTCTGCAGTCTGTGTTTTTCAGTGCTGTCCACAAAATAATCATTGGTTTTTGGCTGAACACAATAATAGCTACTATGTACCCCAAATATTTGGGTTTGGATGTGCAGCAGCACTGCACTTATGAAAACTCAATTGTATTTTATTGTTGGTAGGATTTAAAAGTAAATAATCTGCAGCAGAGGGCATTAAAGCAGTAATATAAGAGAGAATCAAACTTGCCAGTGCTGATGTATAGTGCCTGATTTGGAAGGGGAAAGGAAACAGAGCTTACTCTCTCAGCATTTGCATTGTCCTCGTAGGATAATCCTTCTGGATACAGTTGTTGAAACATATTCACAAGCCTTTGTACATTAAATCATGCTTTGTTTTCAACTGTAAACCTTAGGTCCCACACCCACATCTGTAATGTGTTTCTCAGTTCAGTTTCTGATTTGTAGAAGATAATTTTGTGGTTAAGGAAAATTCTATTGTCGTGGTTTAACCCCAGCCAGCAGCTAAGCACCACAGCCACTCACTCGCTCCCCACTGCAGTGGGATGGGGGAGAGAATCAGAAGGGTAAAAGTGAGAAAACTCATGGTTTGGGATAAAGACAGTTTAACAGGTAAAGCTAAAGCCTGCACGCACTCAACAGGCATGTGCAGGTCAACCAGGGGTCAGGCCCAGCCAACATGGGTTCATGAAAGGCAGGTCCTGCTTGACCAACCTGATCTCCTTTTATGACCTGGTGACCTGTCTGGTAGATGATGGAAAGGCTGTGGATGTGATTTACCTGGACTTTAGCAAAGCTTTTGACACTGTCTCCCATAATATTCTGCTTGGGAAGCTGGCAGCTCATGGCTTGGACGGGCGTAGTCTTCGCTGGGTAAAAAACTGGTTGGGTGGCCGAGCCCAGAGGGTTGTGGTAAATGGAGTTAAGTCCAGTTGGCAGCTGGTCACAAGTGGTGTTCCCCAGGGCTCTGTTTTGGGGCCAGCCTTGTTTAATATCTTTATTGATGATCTGGATGAGGGGATTGAGTGCACCCTCAGTAAGTTTGCAGATAACACCAAGTTGGGTGGGAGTGTCGATCTGCTGGAGGGTAGGATGGCCCTGCAGAGGGACCTGGACAGGTCTAATCAAGTGAACGCTTCCATTTTCTGATGTCTTGAGCCACCAGTGTGGGTATCCTGACTTTCAGAAGTCCTAAAGACTTTGGGACACAGATGCTCAGCTGTGCTGAGAAGACATGGTAATCCCTGGTTGCTGAGTCCTGCTGAACTGTGCTCCATGCAGAAATTATAATGCGAACAGACTGTGATTCTTAGGGGTCTTAAGAACAATCTTTCTTTTTCCAGTATTTAAAATATTTTCTGTAGGTTGCCTCAGATATATCTGATAGTATTGAGTTGACTACACTCAACAGGCATGTGCAGGTCAACCAGGGGATCAGGCCCAGCCAGCATGGGTTCATGAAAGGCAGGTCCTGCTTGACCAACCTGATCTCCTTCTATGACCTGGTGACCTGCCTAGTGGATGAAGAAAAGGCTGTGGATGTCATCTACCTGGACTTTAGTAAAGCCTTTGACACCATCTCCCACAGCATTCTCCTAACAAAGCTGGTGGCTCATGGATTGGATGGGCATACTCTTTGCTGGGTAAAAAACGGGCTGGGTGGCCAAGCCCAGAGAGTAGTGGTGAATGGAGTTAAATCCAGTTGGTGACCGGTCACAAGTGGTGTTCCCCAGTGCTCAGTTTCGGGGCCAGTCTTGTTTAATATCTTTATCAACGATCTGGATGAGGGGATTGAGTGTGCCCTCAGTAAGTTTGCAGATGACACCAAATTAGGTGGGAATGGGAATGTCACTCTGCTCGAGGGTAGGATGGCCCTGCAGAGGGACCTGGATCGATGGGCCGAAACCAATTGTATGAGGTTCAACAAGGCCAAGTGCCGGGTCCTGCACTTGGGTCACAACAACCCCATGCAACGCTACAGGCTTGGGGAAGAGTGGCTGGAAAGCTGCCTGGCTGAAAAGGACCTGGGGGTGTTGGTCGACAGCCAGCTGAACATGAGCCAGCAGTGTGCCCAGGTGGCCAAGAAGGCCAACAGCATCCTGGCTTGTATCAGGAATAGTGTGGCCAGCAGGAGCAGGGAGGTGATTGTCCCCCTGTACTCAGCACTGGTGAGGCCGCACCTGGAATACTGTGTCCAGTTTTGGGCCCCTCAGTACAAGAAGGACATTGAGTTGCTGGAGTGTGTCCAGAGGAGGGCAACAGAGCTGGTGAAGGGTCTGGAGCACAGGCCTTATGAGGAGCGGCTGAGGGAACTGGGATTGTTTAGCCTGGAGAAGAGGAGGCTGAGGGGAGACCTTATCGCTCTCTACAACTACCTGAAAGGAGGTTGTAGTGAGGTGGGTGTTGGTCTCTTCTCCCAAGTAGTTGGCAATAGGACGAGAGGAAATGGGCTCAAGCTGCGCCAGGGGAGGTTTAGATTGGAAATTAGGAAAAATTTTTTCATGGACAGAATGGTCAAGCATTGGAACAGGCTGCCCAGAGAGGTGGTGGAGTCACCATCCCTGGAAGTGTTCAAAAAATGGGTAGATGTGGCACTTCGGGACATGGTTTAGTCTAGTCTACCCTTGATTGGTTTAGTGTGGACTTGGTAGTGTAGGTTAATGGTTGGACTGGATGATCTTAAAGGTTTTTTCCAACCTAAATGATTCTATGATTCTAAAGCAAAACAAGGAATTTATTCACCACTTCCCATCGGCAGGCAGGTGTTCAGCCATCTCCAGGAAAGCAGGGCTCCATCACACGGAACGGTGATTTGGGAAGACAAATACCATCACTCTGAACATCCCCCACTTCCTTCTTCTTCCCCCAGCTTTATATGCTGAGCACGATGTCATGTGGTGTGGAATATCCCTTTGGTGATTTGGGGCCAGCTGTCCTGGCTGTGTCCCCTCCCAGCTTCTTGTGCACCCCCAGCCTGCTCGCTGGTGGGGTGGAGTGAGAAGCAGAAAAGGCCTTGGCTCTGTGTAAGCACTGCTCAGCAATAACGAAAACATCTCTGTATTATCAACACTCTTTTCAGCACAAATCCAAACCAGAGCCCCATACTAGCTACTATGAAGAAAATTTAACTCTATCCCAGGCAAAACCAGGACATCTGTGTTGTACTCCATCTCTCTTTCTTGTGCTGAAAGTAAATTCAGCTCTGACAGTGTTCAGGGGATACTGTTACTGCTGTAAAGAAAAATTTTTAAAGCACAGTTACCTTCTGCTTAAATAAATGATGGGCTATTTCAAATGGAAAGAATTGCTTTTGCTTCTCTTGTGTGGATAAGTTGGCTCACGATAGATGGGCTTTTAAGAGTACTGGCAGGCTGGGATAGCACAGAAAGAAAAGGAAAAGGTGTGCCTGGATCAATTAGTTAATTGTTAGATAATAAATGATTCCTTTTCCAATGCACACAAACTAAGCTTCCTTTTCATTTACTGCTCCAACTTTCCCTTCAGAGATTTGATTACAGCGTTCTCTCCCAAAGCAAAGAGCTCTTGCCATTTTGATGTAAACATTCATTGACCCTCTGTGGAGATTTGAAAAATCATTTTCCTGCCATTAACAATGATAAAACTGTAAACAATATTGTTAAAGATGCTTTTGGGGGCATCAAACCAAAAGGAACAAATTAAAGGACTTGAATAAGAAATGATGTGTGCACTTTTACCATTGTCCTTGGAGAAGGAAATTAGTACACGCAGCACTGTATTATGCATCAGATAGTAGTTTCATGTTTGCAAATAATTTTACGATTTTTGCAAGTTTGGGGATTCAAACATTTTTGCTATTGCTCTATTGCTTTGTTTCTGATATGTTGGTTCCAAAAAAAAAAAAAAAAGCCGAAGGAAGAACAGCAATAAAACATGAGCAAAGTGTTGCCTGAGATGTTCATTTAGTTCCCATTAGCACAATAAATGAGACTGTGATGCAGTTTCGTCTGGTTTTATATCCCCATACTTCTCAACAGGAATGGGTTTTAGACCTGTATCACAAATGGAAACTGAGTCATAGGCTGGCCCATAGGACCACTATGGAGCAAGGTGTTAGATTAGAGTCTCTAGAGCTAGTACCATAACTAGTGGTTATGTCACCAAAAAATAACCCCCCATCCATAACCTTCTGCCTTAGCTTGACTTTCATTCATTTTATCTAGGGCTAACCCTCCAAGTATTTCACTCTGACGTGAAGAGCGGCAAGTAATTTTCTTTACCAGTCACCTGGCTTTGTGTGACTGCACAATTCCCTGGTAGTCCTCTGCAGCTCTGCACCGCCCTGGCAGGAGCTACAGAAACGTGCCCGGAGCTCACGGTGAAAAGCTGACTACAGACAGAGCGACACAATCCTAATTGGAGTCTTGTGTGATATAGAGACACACTACTGCTGTTCTTTCAGATAATAGTGTTAAAGGCAGATTTCTATAAAGAAAAATATCCTCTGCTTTTGCCCTTTGCCTGTTTTGTATTGAGTGAAGCTAGTGTTGGGTTTGATGAAAGTCAGAAGAGTTGGGAAGAGAGTCAGTGCAAACCACTAACTGGGTTATGTTCAGTGAATTGCATGGACAAAAACCACATTTCTGTGGCTTCTTTTTAACTCAGACGACCATGCTAATAAATCCTTAGCTCTTTTTGGTTATGTTTCTGTGAACATTGCAAGTTTGTTGTTGGTTTTTTGTTTTGTTTTCCTCCCAAATTCAAATTTGCATTAGATGGCTTTCCCTGAAAGTTCACTTTTTCAAGTTGAGTTTCTATAATATGATACAGGTCAATCAACAGTGATTGAGGAAGAGGCTGGAGGAAGACCTACTCACCCATGTTTTTTCAGTGTTCAGAACAAAAATCTGCTTTCTTTACACACTTTGCCTTTAGGGGAACGTAGAGTCTTTAGTGACCCAAACCCAACTCTACACAAGACCCATTCCTACAACTATGTTTTGCTTAAATATCCCAATAACCAGAAAGCCGTGAACTCATGAAGACAGGATTCACTAAACTTCTTGGCTTAAATTCACTTAATTTCCTCTTATATTACAAGTAGAACTCCTTAAGTTGCAAGCAGGGCTGTAGTCAAGCCAAGGGAGGCTCCTTCTAGTGAAAGCTCAACACGAGCCCTGAGTTGCGTTAACAGTTGGGGGAAAAAAAGCAGATCCTGGGAGCACTGGTGAGCTGGCAGGATGGCCTGCTAGATCAGGGATAGCACTGATGCGTTGTACCTGCCTCTGTTGCAAACATGCTTCAGTGCTTCTCCTGCAATGCAAACAGATTGTCACCCTATCAGTGTTTACTTAGAGCTATGTAAGACTATCTAAATCAGTAGAAATTTATGCACCATTTGGTAAAAAGGGGCAGCACAGGATGAATGCTGACTTGGGAAGAGTGGACTATCTGAGCTTGTCTCACACCTTGTGACTCTCACAATGCGCGCTTGGTGTGCACGGCATTGCTCCACGCCTGGCCCGTGTCGTGGGGCTCCTCAGCCAGGGGGGCTCTCTGGACACATCAGCTCCAATGACTCTGCAAGGCTTGTTTCTTAAATACTCCTCAGAGGCTTGACAGCAAGCCTTTTAAAGCTGGTTTTAATGTCAAGAAATAGAGCTGTGTTCAGTTTGCCTTGAGTCTGTAGAACCAGAGCTGTAAAAAGGTTTTTGCCATAATAACCCATACTGACCCCAGGCAGGTGCCCAGTGCTCATCACCCAGGTGCCAAACAGCTCTGAATGCACACCACGATGTTCCTGGGGTGCATAGCAGGTGTCCCACCAAAGACCCTGCAAAGTCACTGACTAGAGTTGTAGCCAGACACCCAGTTGCCACTGCCTTGTGCCATGCACCAAGAAATCCCAAGGTGTGAGGGGAAGCTGTGGCTTTAGCTTTGCCTGTTGCCTGCCCTTATCAGAGCAGCCTAGTGATTTTGACTTCTAGACAGGTAGGCAAAATCAGCTAATAATTATTATTCTCACAGAACTTGAAGTTGCCAAATCTGTGTTATGAGAAAAATAGGAAATTGTTTCGAGTGAGAAGGAGCACCCATTACTGACTTTATGTCTGTGTTTCCCTACAAACAAGCATGCTGATGTTTTCCATACAGTCAAGGGACAAAGATACATAGTTCATTCCGAGTTCACCTGTACGCTGATGAATTTGGGCTCAGAATTACTGTGTGATGACAGGAAAGAAAACTAGTACCTCGCAGGCACTATTAAGGAACAGCTCTCAAAGTTTGTGAGAATAACAGAAGATGAACAACCTAGTAATTCTCTTCTGTTTTCTGTCTCCAGTGGTTAGAGTGTGAAGAGATGACTGCTTTCAAGCACAAAAGCAGCTAGTTCCATCAGCAGTCTGACACCTGAATTTTTTGCCCATAATGAATCTAGAAAGTTCAAACAGTATTTGGGAAAGTGAAACCTAACCGAATGCATTTCTTTCCTCTCATTTCTCCCCTCCTCCAGCCCTCTCTCCTCCTTTACTGTGTTCTCTACTTAAGCAGGTGATAAAAATGAGTTTTCCAAGATGGGAAAAAGTCAGCACCGTACCGTGCAACTCATCTGTGGCTGCAGAAGAGGAAGGTGGGGTTTGTCATGGCTCACTTAATGCAATGGGATGTTAAACCTGCTCCAGCGGCAGCATCTGTAGTGCATGCGACATGTACAAGCCAGAGAGATAACCCTGTGGTTCCAGGGTAAGCGTAAGGAAGGTGTATGTGGCAGTCATTCATGCTGTGAAACACAGTACAGTTTCAAAGGCCTGAGAAGAGAGTGTAGGAGTGGAAGGATGAGCGTATACCTATCTAAATGCTGTTTTGTTCTAATATTTTTTTGACTGCTTGTTTCTTCTATCCCCCTTGTTATTTGCTGTACCAAGATTAACATTTCCCAAGCAGAAGGCATTAACCAGTGAAGATTCTTTATGGAATTAAGACTTGAGGGCCTCAGTTATGTCAAAATGGAATAGTGCCTTCCATGAAATGTTTGTTGCTGGCATGAATTTTTTTATTTCACTTCAAAGTAAAAGGAAGTGTTTCAACTTGAAACTATAAGAAGCGATTTCCTAGTTTTGATTTATCGAGAACTTGTTCCCTCAACTTCTGTTGCCCCTTTTTGGGAAGTAAGGTGGCAGAGAAGACAAAGTAAAATGATGAATGAGAAGTAGAGGTGAGGTAATTCCTTTTTTTTTTTTTTTTTTTTTTTAGGTTACTTCAGGAAAATTGAAATTTTTTAGACCAAGAGCTGCTTCCTCTCTTGAGCACTAGATAGGCTTTCAGACACATTGTATCCACCAAATCCTTATGAATGCCAGTATCCAGTACTGCTGAATATCCAGTAAGAATGCTAAAACCTAAAGAATGACACCCTGTGGTTGTGTGAAGTGAGGTGCAGCATGGCTGTAGATCTGCTGCAGGTTCCAGTCCTTGTGCTTTGCACCCTTGAGCACCCTTATCATTGAGGATGCTTACAAAGTGCCTTACAGACTGGAGCCTCAAAATGCAAGTGAGCCATTTGGAGGTAACTGGGTGACTTTTCTCACTGTGTGGAAGAAAGGACTTCTGCCAAGCACCTGGCACTTGCGTCATCTGGGCACCGGCCAGAGCAGCAAGGTTCAGATCCAGGTTTTTGATTTAGCCCCTTTCATTAATATAGGTGGTGAGTGGTGATGTTCGAAGTGAAAATTGCACAGCAGAGCTCACTTGAAATAATTTATGACCCAGGAAGAAAAATCTGTGCTAAGAATAACTTCTAATTACATCAGGTCAGTAAATTATTCTACAGATTCATACCCAGGACAAGTCTTGGGGATAGAAGATGTGTTAACTTTAGTATGTCCACACCTAAAGTCATTGGTTTGTGTAATGTTCGCACTGAGTTCATAAAAAAAAAAAAATCTCTGTATTTAGCTCCTTCAGTGGACAAATAACAGATGAGTGCAGTAACACTTGCATGGTCTTAAACTGCATTTATATTTCCTGCAATACATCTCTGCTAAGCACCACAGACTCTTTGCCTGTTGGCAGTCATGCTGGGATGGGAAACCAGCATTGTTTGTATTCATCAGATGGAGTGGCTTAATGAGGGAGCTGCACCTGGGTGGACTCGGACCTTTTCATCTCCCTTATATAGTCTCCTTCAGTAAGCTGAGCTTTCCACTCCATTCCAGCATGTAATATGCCTTAGTTTCTTAATGTGGTATATTTTCTTACTACTACTTCAGTGTAGTTTTGGCTTCTCTCTTCACATTTGGCAAGAATTTATTTCTACACATAAGTCAAGATAAAACAGATTTTCTTACAGAATCTTCCTAAATATGATGGTGGAAGTCTGTTGAAGGGGGAAAAATAAACCAGCCAAGTTGCATGTTGCTTGCTTTTTTTTCTTCAGGAAGTATTAAAAAAATGTTGTCATGATAAATGAAGGAAAGATATGTTTTAGTATCCCACGTAACAGGTAACAGTTTTAGAAAGCAATACTGCAAATGCTGTGCTTTGACTGGTGAAAGCATCGTGACTTGGACTTTGCTAGTCATACAAAATAAACTCCAAGTGTGTGTTTATAGAACCAAAAAAATATCTCCTGTGGTTATTTTGCAGGATAACTCTTTAATATTGTAGCTTTGTTTAATCTGCAGCTTGGGAAGTCTGGACTGACCAAGTCTGACTCCAGAAAAATAGAAATCATATCAGAATTACTAGTTGGTATTGTTTCAAGCTACTGCTCGTCTTTCATTTGCAGCAGTAATTTGATTTGCATGGGCTCTTGTAGTCCAGACCACATGGAACTGTTCTGATGAAGACTTGAACCACAGTGTGATACTGGTTTAATGAAGGCAAATATGGTAGACGCCCAACTGACATTTTTTTTAATAATCCTTGTTTATTTTTGCCATGTGTCCTGGCTTTATCAGTAAGCTGTACTTAAGATTAGTATCTTCTTCAGCATATCCACATCTATCTATCTATCCATCTATCTCTCTATTTATTTATTTTCTGTATTGCAGGTCATCCTTTTTGTGTTTTGTCTTGATTTCTGTTCCTTCAGGGTGCTGATCATTTTTTCTATTATTCTGCCCCTAGTTGTCTCGAAGTCTAAATAAAGGCTTAGATAACTTCCCCAGCTACACAAAAGTAGCATGGAGAGGGGCTGAATCAAGGTCTGCCCTTTTAACTTTACATAATGTAATCTGTAGCTTAAACTGTCATTATTATTATGGATTAGACAAGACCATCATGGTTATCGTGTTGGAAGTTTTGGCATAGCAAAGGCTGTAAGACTTCCCTGAATTTATGTCTGTTCATGAATACTTGCTTTGCTTGGCCACAAATCTGTTAGTTTTGTTCTGTGTTGGTTTTGAAAATGATTAACTTTCTGTAATGAACCAAACTCTGCTATCACAGTGACTCTTTAGGTGGTCCCTGATTGTATTTGCTAATGTCTCCATCCCAGATCTGAGCACAACTAATGACTAGAAGGAATGTTGCTGCTGTCCTTTGACCATTTCTAACAGTGCTATGACATCTTTAGTGTTTCCCTTGGTAGGGATGGTAGTGCGGAGTTTATTTAAACAGCTCATACGGACAATAATGCTCCTTTTAACAGGGTAGCAGCCTTCTAATATCAGGCTGCAGAATTAAGTTACTGTAAGAAAGGTGAACCCACCACTTTCTGATCAGAATGTTGAGTGGGAAGTCAATTGACACCTATTGCAAAGGGCTTTTTTTTTGTCTTTGGAGTTTAGCTAAGCTGTGTTTTATCAGTCTCACCAAAAAGATGGCAAAGTGTCTTGGCTAACAAACAAATATGCTGTTTAGAAAACACCAGTCTCTTCACTGTTTTCAATTTTCAGTGCCATTTGACTGTATAGCCTTGTAATTAGATGGTGTAAAGTACTTAACATGTTACACAAATATGTCAAAACGCATTAACAGCACAAGTGTTCTTTACTCCTTTCCTAAATACATTTCACAATATGTCGTACTAGAATCCACCTCTTGTCATTATTTATAAAACTGCAAAGAAGTTAAGATCATCAATTAGATGATTAACATGACACTGTCTTTCTGTACTAAAAGTATATATTATCATGATAATGTAGAGAGTGAAGCATGCAAATCCCTTCTCATCTAAAATGAGAAGACAGCCTGGAATAAAACCCAACAAATTATGTTTTTCATATTCACTCAGATCAACTTTCTGCTGCTGCTTCTCAATTCCCATTCAGTTCAACTGCTTCTTTGCAAACTTTTAGGCTACCTCCAGACTTTGCATTTGAATGCCTTTTAGGCATTATGTTGCTTTTGAATGGCATTTGGCCGTGGTTTCTGACATGTGGGGAGGCCAGATGCCCACCTGCTTCTGGGAAGGATCTTTTCCATAGAACAAAAAGCTTTGCAACAGTTTACCCTGCTGAGGCAACAATTAACTAAGTAGCTTCCTTATAAATGAGAAGATAGGACTTGTGGCTTCCTTAAAGACCATCAGTTGTGCTGAATTTTCAAATGACCTATAGCAGTATTCCCACAAACATGTGCTTTGTGTGTGACCCAGAACTGATGGAAGTCACATTCATTCCAGTATTATTGCCCTTGTGATCTAGGCAGGCCTGGGGACCAAATGTCTTGAGGAGACACTTCTGGTGCAGACCTGCAAGTGAGGCCAACCAGTACGCTTTCCTGCCTGCTTTTTTTTCCTGTGGAGACTTGAGTGCTGTTTGCAAACTGAAATGATGCTGTTGCTGCATCCTACACATGCTTTCCTGCTCTGTGCAAGCTTGGGTATTACTTCCATACACAGTGTAAGCTTTGCAATTTCAGAGATCTAATCTAATAATAGATTGGTCTACATTTGCTGCGTTGCCAGAAAAAGACATATGTTGTCAGGCAGTCGAAGTCAGCAACAGTGCTGAAGTGGAAATGTGCTGAAACATGAAGGTGGCAGAAATCCAGAAGAATCTATCCAAGGCTTGGCTATTAGGAAACTAAAAATATTGTCTTCTTACAGATATGCTTTCCATGTGTACTTAGAGAAATACTGTTTGCCTGATGTCTCAAAATGATTAAAAGGCAATTCTTTTCCTTTCTTGGCTTTGATGTGATAATAGAAGATGCTGTTGGCATTCAGCTTATCAAGAACTGGTATAACAGGAAAGAGAAATGATTGGAATAACTTGAATGGAAGACGAATGTGTAGTATAGTGCGGGAGAGAAACATGACATTGAGTTGCTTCTGTCATTGGTGATTCAAGACACAATTTTTGAGTTGCACTCACAGTGGAAGTAGATCTTTACATATCTATGCTGAGGCACAGGTTTTGGGGTGAGGACTTGAGTTTTGACAGCATGCAATGGTAAGAAAATTTTCCATGCCATATTTTATCACACAATGTTTGCAATTCCAATTTTTCATTTTTAGCTTTTCCCTGGGGAAAAGAATGCATCTTTGGCTTGAACAAAGTGAATGTATACCACAAGAACTGCTTGTCTTCTCTCTGCTGGTGAAAAGACTTTGCTTTTAAATTCAGATGGCTCTATGCTGATGACCTTTTACAGAATTGCAGTGAGGTAGGGATTGGGCTTTGAGCTGTTATATGAAGATGTGAGGTTTTGACATGCGTTCTGAGCCAGCAATTACGGGATTTCATCTGTACATAACCCTTAAATATCATCACTTTTAGATGTGTGCTAAGAAAATGGCATCTGTCACAATCGTACATTTTCTGCTGGGGTCCATGTACACACACAGACTTGTAGTACTGTTCTGGAACAAAATTTCTTCATAAATGCCACTGCAGATCAGGAAAGATTTTTTTTTTTTTAATATTAATGTTTCCTCCTTTAAGACCACTAGCTTCTCCCTAGTCAGCATGCATATGGTTCGGTGGGGTAGTAGTAGCAAGGAATTTTATTTCAGTGACTTCTCCAGGGAATTAATCCAGTAAATAATAAATACTTATACCTCCTGGGAGCCACCTGGAACAGCATCCCAGAAGTCCTTTTTACCTAGCTTGGATCACCCATTGTACAGGTAGTATCCTTGTGCAGTTAATAAGTGAGAGTAAAAAATTCGGGCTCCTACTGTTTTCTGCTTCTCTTGGCACTATTCCTGGAGAGAGTTGAGTTAGTAAATGTGGCTGTCACAGTAGCTATTACCAATGACACAAAATAATTAAGTTGTGGTTTCTGTTGTGGTGGGGCCACTTCTGTATTTTATAGTGATATGTCTGTGCTAGGAGGGAGAGTGTCATGCTTGATTGTCGTGACTGATGCTTCTAGGAAAACAGGATGAGTCTCTAAAGGCAGGTTGTCTGATACTTTCCATTTACATGAAATCCTGTTGGTTACATGGCAGATCACTAACAGAGCTGCATGTTGTTTCTTCTCATTTTCCTGATGAGGTGAGGGGGAGGGCAGCAGCCATCTCATCTTTCTCCCTGTTGTTTTTGGAGGGGATAGCTGCAATCTTTGTTCTTTTCAGCCAGTCAAAAGAATGCTCAAGCTAGTTTTTAGTCTGATTCTCTAATCAAGTGAACGCTTCCATTTTCTGATGTCTTGAGCCACCAGTGTGGGTATCCTGACTTTCAGAAGTCCTAAAGACTTTGGGACACAGATGCTCAGCTGTGCTGAGAAGACATGGTAATCCCTGGTTGCTGAGTCCTGCTGAACTGTGCTCCATGCAGAAATTATAATGCGAACAGACTGTGATTCTTAGGGGTCTTAAGAACAATCTTTCTTTTTCCAGTATTTAAAATATTTTCTGTAGGTTGCCTCAGATATATCTGATAGTATTGAGTTGACTACACTCAACAGGCATGTGCAGGTCAACCAGGGGATCAGGCCCAGCCAGCATGGGTTCATGAAAGGCAGGTCCTGCTTGACCAACCTGATCTCCTTCTATGACCTGGTGACCTGCCTAGTGGATGAAGAAAAGGCTGTGGATGTCATCTACCTGGACTTTAGTAAAGCCTTTGACACCATCTCCCACAGCATTCTCCTAACAAAGCTGGTGGCTCATGGATTGGATGGGCATACTCTTTGCTGGGTAAAAAACGGGCTGGGTGGCCAAGCCCAGAGAGTAGTGGTGAATGGAGTTAAATCCAGTTGGTGACCGGTCACAAGTGGTGTTCCCCAGTGCTCAGTTTCGGGGCCAGTCTTGTTTAATATCTTTATCAACGATCTGGATGAGGGGATTGAGTGTGCCCTCAGTAAGTTTGCAGATGACACCAAATTAGGTGGGAATGGGAATGTCACTCTGCTCGAGGGTAGGATGGCCCTGCAGAGGGACCTGGATCGATGGGCCGAAACCAATTGTATGAGGTTCAACAAGGCCAAGTGCCGGGTCCTGCACTTGGGTCACAACAACCCCATGCAACGCTACAGGCTTGGGGAAGAGTGGCTGGAAAGCTGCCTGGCTGAAAAGGACCTGGGGGTGTTGGTCGACAGCCGGCTGAACATGAGCCAGCAGTGTGCCCAGGTGGCCAAGAAGGCCAACAGCATCCTGGCTTGTATCAGGAATAGTGTGGCCAGCAGGAGCAGGGAGGTGATTGTCCCCCTGTACTCAGCACTGGTGAGGCCGCACCTGGAATACTGTGTCCAGTTTTGGGCCCCTCAGTACAAGAAGGACATTGAGTTGCTGGAGTGTGTCCAGAGGAGGGCAACAGAGCTGGTGAAGGGTCTGGAGCACAGGCCTTATGAGGAGCGGCTGAGGGAACTGGGATTGTTTAGCCTGGAGAAGAGAAGGCTGAGGGGAGACCTTATAGCTCTCTACAACTACCTGAAAGGAGGTTGTAGTGAGGTGGGTGTTGGTCTCTTCTCCCAAGTAGTTAGCGATAGGATGACAGGAAATCATAGAATCATAGAATCGTTTAGGTTGGAAAAGACCTTTAAGATCATCCAGTCCAACCATTAACCTAACATTACCAAGTCCACCACTAAACCAATTAAGGGTAGGGTAGAAATGGCCTCAAGCTGTGTCAGGGGAGGTTTAGTTTGGATATTAGGAAAAATTTCTTCACAGAAAGAGTGGTCGAGCATTGGAACAGGCTGCCCCGAGAGGTGGTAGAGTCAGCATCCCTGGAAGTGTTCAAAAAATGGGTTGACGTGGCACTTCGGGACATGGTTTAGTGGGCGTGGTGGTGTTGGGTTGATGGTTGGACTGATGATCTTAGAGATCCTTTCCAACCTTAATGATTCCTAGTTTTTACTTTCATTAACAAATAATCCAGTCAACAAGCCAGGAAACATGAAATTACTACTCTACCCTTAATTGGTTTAGTGGTGGACTTGGTAGTGTCAGGTTAGTGGTTGGACTGGATGATCTTAAAGGTCTTTTCCAACCTAAATGATTCCATGATTCTATGATATGTTGGTATGTCAGGGAAAAAAGGCTTTTCAACTATATGTGGTGTTAAACCTTTAGGGTGAGGCTTTTTTTGTTTGTGTCTCCACAGTGGAAGAATCCCATGTCACATTTATTTTTTATCTCATGTTAGAGGTGACATTGTGCTCAGTGCCGAATGAGATGGAGAGGCTGTGCTGCACATGGCCTGCGGTGTCAAAAGATGAGCATAGAGCAGAACAGCAGCAATAGGAGACTGAGGGGGGGGAAGCTTGACTTTGTGTTCATGTGCTCAATGGCCCCCTACCACTTGTCTCTTCGCATGGAGCTCCCCAGGGAAGTGAGGCATCTACTGAGGGAAGGGGCAAGGAGCAGCAAAGGGAATTGGGATGCTCTCTGCTGGTGAGAAAAGCCTCTGAAGCAGTAAGAAGAGATACTGGGCCTTGGTTGAGAGATTAGATGTCAAACCTTGACAAGGCAAGAAACTTCAGTGGGTAAATAGGGAAGACGGGTGCATGTGTGAACTGTGGGAAGGCTTTTGGAGGGCATTGGAATGATTAGTGAGTGAGCAAAACCTTTTGCTCTGTGTCAGTGCAACGTAGCAGGTCCTGGGCTGTGATGGGAAGCCTTAAGGGATATGGTAATTAAGAAAAGTAACTAAGAACTAAGTCATAATAATAAGTGTTTTACCAGCTCCGTTGTGCATAGGCAGGCAGCAGGGAATGTGGGTCATGCAGTGTGAGTGGCTGAGCCAGGAATAAAATCCAGGTCTGTTAATGCCTCAGGCCTCTCCATACACACCAGACCGTGACTCTTTCCTCCAGCACAGCTTGGGTGGGAAAGGACCTCCATTTTAGGTGGAAGACCAGGCTCTGCTCAGTCCAGCAGCTAATCATGTTCTCCTGCTGTTTGCCTTTGCCAGGTGCAAGTTCTTCAGCCTCACGGAAACCCCAGAGGACTACACTATCATTGTGGATGAAGAGGGCTTCCTAGGTAAGTGTTGGCGTGTGCCACTTCGGTATCCAACCTGGGGGTGAGGGTGGAGGAGGAAAACATGTCATCTCTCGCTGAGATTATAAACCAAAGCATTTGTAAAACAGGTCTGTTTGTCAGTGCTAGTAGTACAGCTATGAAAGGTGCTTTGATCACTTAAGCATACTGTCTCTGCTGCTGTGCTGTACAAGGCATTTCACACATGGAATATGAATATATTTTAATGCTGGGAGAAGGACACGCACAAGTCTTAAAGAGAGCTTAAGCATATTTGAAAAAGCAAAATCATCTGTATATCACTGTATTAAAATGAGCTGGCCTTTGTCCCCAAACCTCCACAAGCACACCACATCTTGTGTCTCCAGCTTGTTCATCCAACCTCTCTCTTTAAAAGGAGCACTTGAAGATGAGTAGTTCATATCATCCCCACAACCATCACAATGCTGTGGAGTTGCACATCAGTTCCTTTGGCTCGTCACTGAAAGCTGTGATTTATCCCCCTTTCTTACACCCAGCTCTCTCTACTAAATGTGCCATCTTTGCCCGTGGTGGCTGATGGTCTTTCTCTGCCCATGTCAAAGGTGGAGTCGGCTGTGTGTCAGAGAAGGTGGTTGGCATGTACTTGGGAGCTGCAGATGCTTGGCGTTGGATGAGTGCTGATGGAGAGAATGGTTTGGCTTTGTGGATGGAAATAGTTTGTAATAACATTTATCATGTGGGGAGGTTTTGTTTGTAGCAATGTTACTGAGGTGGTGGAATGAGGAAGTATTGTGCAGCTATTATTATTTTTGTTCAATCACTGCTTTCTGTGGTTTGAATTAAAAGTCTACACATTTTACCGGTTTGGAAAAAATTCATTAATATATGAAAAAAGAGGATTTCGCTCCTGTATAGGAATTAACTGTCAAGTAGCTACTTGTGACACTGTAATATTCAATGGGTTTGTAATATCCAAGCCCTAAGGAGAAAATCAGAAGCTATACCATCCTTATTTAGTACAGAGTCAAAGTCTTATAATCAGTAGCATTGCTGAATTATTCCCCTTTCTATTTCAGGAGTACTCATAAACATAGGATAGAATAAATTATTACATTTTAAAACACTACAATAGTGGCTATAAATTTTCGTAAAATAATCACTAGGTTGAGAATAGGTGAATGGAACTTTATAGCTGTTGCTGTTTGTAATTTGGGAATTGTGGGGTTTGACTGAAAGTGTATGTCACATGTTCTGCTTTTGCTCCCAAAAGAGGAGGTGACATACAGTTCTGCTGCCAGAATGTCCCTTGCTGCATCTTTTCAGGGAGTATATGCACAAAAATTTTATTACTACTATTGGTAGTATCAACTTTTTTATTATCGGTGGTAGCTGGGGAAATCGATTCAAATTTGGTTTTGCCATAATAGTAGGATGCAAAGCCTCCCTCTAAGAGCTTCATTTTAAGAGAGAAGTCACCAAAGGAGGAGAAATGCTTTTTTTCCAAGGGCCACAGCACGTGGCAGAGCAAGAAACCTGGAGACTCCCATTCTCAGGAGGGAGTCTGTGTCACTGAACCATGCTGTCCCTGCAGATGTGCCATGCTAGGGGCACGCTCATCTCCAGCATCACATCTGTGTCTGTGATACCCATGTGTCCTGGTTTTGGCTGGGATAGAGTTAGTTTTCTTCCTAGTAGCGGGCATAGTGCTGTGTTTTGGATTTAGTATGAGAATAATGTTGATAACACACTGATGTTTCAGTTGTTGCTGAGTACTGCTTATGCTAGTCAAGGACTTTTCAGCTTCCCACGCTCTGCCAGGTGCACAAGAAACTGGGAGGGGGCACAGCCAGAATAGTTGATCCAAACTGCCCAAAGGGCTGTTCCATACGATATGATGTCATGCTCAGTATATAAACTGGGGGGGGGGGTTGGCCGGGGGGCAGCGATCACTGCTTGGGAACTGTCTGGGTATCGGTCAGCGGGTGGTGAGCAATTGCATTGTGCATCACTTGCTTTGTATATTGTTGTTATTATTATCATTATTACATTGTTATTATTACTATTTTACTTTATTTCAATTATTAAACTGTTCTTATCTCACCCCAGGAGTGTTTCTCACTCTTACTCCTCCGATTCTCTCCCCCATCCCATCGGGGTAGGGGGAGTGAGTGAGCGGCTGCGTGGTGCTGAGTTGCTGGCTGGGGCTAAACCACGACATGGCACTCATTTCTCTGCCCAGTTGGCACAAGGCAGATTCCTCAGTTCAATCACTGGTGGCAAGTTTGGATTGCAACCACCCCTGTACAGCCTCTAGCAGCCACACTTCTATTTATCTCTCTGGAAATTATTCCAGCCTGAAACAAAGCTCAAGCAGTGGTTTTGCTCATCAGTAGTGGGGGGGTTGTGTTGCACTGTGTACGCCACTGGGTGTACTTGGAGCAAATCCCAGGTCCAGCCAGACCACTGTCCTCAAGGAGCTGTGTGTCCCACTGGTGCCCTGGGTTATCTCCATGAACCAGACAGTGCTGCCGCACTTCAAAGCAGCAGTCCTCTCTGCTCGGACCCTTCTGACTTTGCTACCTTGGCTCTCATACATGCATGAATTTGCTGCTCATAGTAACAGTACCCATGTAGCTTCCATTGGGCTATGGTTTTTGGCAGCATATAACATCCCTTTTTTTCAAATACACCAGATGCAGTTGGGGTGTTAAAGCTGGGCTTTGCAGGAGAAAAGATCACCTTCCAGGCAACACAGGGGATGGAAGGAGCATGCTAAGGACATCCTCTACTATGGCATGGTGGGGAAGCCAGGTGCAAAACCCAGCATGGGTAGTAGTGTCACGGAGCTGGCAGCTTCATCACGTTTTCTTTGCTCTTTGCTAGTAAGTGATGATCTGTTGGCAAGACTTGTATGCTCTGCATCCTGCTAACTCTCCTAATGCAACCTCCATGCCTTTTGGGTTTGTGTCCAGCCCGTGCTCTTCTTTCTGAATCGTCACCACCTCAGGGTTAGCCCTGACCACAGTCTCCACTGTTGCTCCATCCCTGTTCCTTATTTCTATATGCTGTAACGGTTTTTTTCACGGTCTGGAGGAATTCAGGATCTACCATCTAGGATGCCATGTAACAGGGAAAGGGCTCTGCTTCACTCCCTGCTTCCCCTCACAGTCTGGCTATAAATATATCAGGAGGAGGAATCTCACTTGACCTTTGTACAGAGTGTAATCAGCCCATGGACTTGAACAGGATCAAAATCTGTAAGAACTGCAGCATCCCACCTTCTTGCAAAACAGCACCAATCATGTCTGCCTCAAGTAGATCAGCTGCTTCTTGACCTGACTAGCCAGGTGCCAGGTTCAGCTCAAGAATTACAGGGTAAATTTTCACCTTTGGTGAGCAGTTTAGGTAGCAAGTCCAGCAGCAAGCAGTGACTTTTTTTTTTTCCTCTCCAGGTAACTTTTGTTCTTCCAGTGCTTAACAAACTAGATGTGAGTCTCTGAAGGGCAGGCTTTTCTGTGTGGAAAATTAGGACCTTTCTTTCTCAGGCATCTATGTGAATTTTTGCTGCAGCAGCCATGAGAAGATCATCCTATTAGCAAGGCCCCTTCTGTGTATCACAAACAGCACTGAAGGGAAAAGAACAGGCTGGAGAAATACTGGCACTTTCAGCAATCCTTGAGGTTAACACTTCAAACATACTGACATGCAGTAATCATTCGTAACTGTTTTGTCAAAAAATAATCCTCAAGCTTGTTTCCCTGAGAGTAGCAAGTGAGTCAGGCTGGTAAAGAAGTCATTATTTCTTCTCCCCAGAAAACGTCTGCAGTGCAAAGCCGTAACCTGCTTAAGCATTCATCATGCTGGAAGGGAACGGCTACAGCCTAATTCTTTGCTTTAATTCCCCGTCAGTGAGGTGGGGATTATATCTGCACAGAACCTTGTTTGTTCCAGTGGCCGTTTCTTGGGCTTTGGCCTGTTAATGAGGAAGTATTTTATTCAGCAAATAACACAGGGGGGCGGTGCACAGAAAGCTCTTTTCCTGGCTGATACTGAGATGAATTAGCAGAAGGAGTTTGGCCATGGGCCCTCCTACATGAAGACAAGTGTCTCAGCTACTGGGGTGCTTGGACAGCCATGTAAAATCCTTGCATTTATCACCTGCTGTGCAGCCGGCACGTGGCAGAAAAGTCGAGCGGCTGCTGCTCTCTGAAATAATAGCAATATTTGTTTGAGTTCAGTTTGCTTTTTGCCCCAAGGTTTGGCTGAAAGCAGGAGCTGCCTGTGCGTGGTGCAGATATGCCACAGCCCCTGCATAGTCTGTCCCTTTTTCAAAGGGCAGCAGGGACAGACTCCCTCCATCTCTGGGCAGCTGCACCAGGAGAGCTTTTAGCCCGTGGTCTCACTGGTCCCAATAGTCTCCGTTCATCAAAGGTGTTAGCTTTCACACACTGAAAGGAAAGGACATGCCAGCACGCCTGGAGACAGCCACGCTCTCAGAAACCCTGTTTGTGTGCACCGGGAAGCAGTTGCTGACATTGCAGCCCTGTCCTGGAGATGACGTCTGAATAAAATAATGGGGTTTGGGGGTAGCAACGTTCCTCCAGTGGTGCTCCTAAGAGCTGTCACATCACAGCTTCTGTAGCATATGTCCAGAGCACCTTTTATTAGAGGTAAAGGAGCAGTTCATGTGTTTGCTATGTTTTAATTGTCCCTTTTCTGTTCCTGGTTTCTCCAGCTGGTTTGTCTGCAGTCCTATTCATCCTTTTTTTCTCTTGCAAGTCCACTACTAGGTTTAGCGGTAGCTCTGCCTGGGTAGCTTTCAGTGAAATACCATCCACCTAGCTTCTCGTTTTACAGCACTTCTCTAACTGCATAGCACAGTGTGAAATGAAGAACTAACACTCTCCCTCAACCACCTTTATTCTCTACAAGCCTGATGAAGGAAGAGCCCATCCAGTGTCATCTATGTAAGTTGGTCCAATTGCATGGAGGTGAGAGATGGCTGCAGTTTACCCTCAGGTATTTCTTTGTTTCAGAATCTCTTGCATCCACTTGAAACGAAGCCAAACTCTTTGATAAGGGCCTTCCCAGAATCACCACCACTGGGACCTGGCTATGTGCTAAGGGAAAAGGAGCTCCTCTATACTGTCATTCCTATGGCAAGATAGTCTCTTTGCACCTAGAAGGCAACAAGTTCTACTTTTTGAGTTTATGCCCTATTTATTATGGAAAGAGGAGTCTCCCTTTTTGAGACCTCTTACAGGGCAGTGGATGGAGTTTGAAGGCTTCTTGCTCTGTTGGGGGGACAACCCCTAGCCCATTGCTGCCCCGACGTAGCCTTCTCTGTGATCTTGGCAGCTGTTGAGTTGCTCCATGAACATCTGCATAAAAGGGGTCTGTGACAGTCTGTCCCCAGGTGAAGCTGTCCTGAAGATGTAAAATTGTAAAGCAACAAATTGCTACCATTTCCAAGGGGAGATCACCGCCTTCCCAGCCTCGGCATTTGGTTGGTGTCCCTTGCGTGCAATCTTTCTTTGTAGGCAGTGAACTTAAAAGGTATCAGAGAAGGGGAAAAGAAATCAAATAGTAGGGTCAAGGGAGGGATGACCCGTGTGATTTCCAAGTTGGTAAACATGCATATTCTAATTTCAGGGAAACTGGGTGTGAGTAAGGAGAACACATCATGTATATGTACATTCATGTATTCTGGTCTTCTCCCTCCTAGAACTGGCGAGCCCGTTTCACATATAAGTCACTGCAGTTAGCAGACCTTATGTCCTCACTGATCTCTTCTGGATTGGAACTAGAGAGGAAGGGCAATTTGATTTCAGTACTGAAGCAGCAGTGGGAAATATCTCCTTCTTTGGTGCAGATCCCCTGTGTGAACACAGAGCGAGACACTCAGTCTCCCCACACTGAGGTTCATCTGGAAGACAGAGGTGACAGTCCTTCCTTTAACCTCCTTTGGCCACCCAGTATGGCTAGTAACTTCTCTAAGGCCAGAAGTCCGTGCATTTACGCAGTTTCCAGAAGGAGGAGGCTCCTAATCTGAGTTCATACCTCACAATAAATTGCCCAGTACATTAAGAATACTGGAACTATTTGAAAAATCTCAACTAGTTAGAGTGGCAGAGAGATTTTGTCAGAATTCATAAAATGTTGACCTCATTCTAATAAAAGGAAAGGATAAAAAGAAAAAACGCCCTCCTGCTGGCAGTGCTTTGTTTTGATAGCCATCATCCTCAGACAACCTGTTCCCTATCTGACCTTGGATTCAGGACTATCATATGCTTTAGTAACACATTGAGTCCCTTTTTCAATAACATCAAAATGGTAAATTGCTTTCAGTGGCCTCTCTCATCCTGTATATAAAATGGGCAAAAAATCATCTTATAAATAAGTGCAAGCACAGAACCCATCTAGCTGGGAGCAATCTGTAACTTTATTTAAAGATACAGAGGGAAGCAAGCTAACAGATGCATCTGGTTTTTGAATATTTCTTCTATAACTATTTCTCCTTTAATTTTTTATTGCCCAATGACTAGGCCTTTGTATCTCAGGCACGGTGGCTTAATTTGCTTGCTGACATTTATAGCACTGAATTCCTTCCCCTGGACTGCCAGGAGAGCCTGCTGGTTGCTAGGCAGAAGATGTTTTTCCTTATTAAACACGTGCACAGTCGCTGTCTTTTGGATCTCTATTGGCCAGACTACATTGTGTCTGTGGTTTTCAGGTTCTTTTAAGTAATGTGGTATTAATGACTTAAATTCAAATTAAAAACATGGGGATTTGACGGCTGGCTAATTAGAAATATGTGCTTGGTTGGGAAGGTCTTTCCTGCAATGCATATATGCTGGCATAAATCGATAAGCATGTTGGGAGGCTGTGATTACGTGGGATTTCTGCCCTCTCCCGAGAGGCAGTAGGGTTTGGTAGTTAAAGGTTTTGGGGGAAGGGAGGGAAGTATAAGAAATCTGTAATATTCCAAGGTCTGGTTTGTGTCACCTGGGGAAAGGAGCACTTTAGCTTCTCCTTAGAGCTCATATGCTAGTGGTTTGCAAATCTTGATAGCACATATTATTCCTTATGTTTGTAACCTGCCACACAAAGTCTTTTGGTCCAGTTTCTCTGCTTGGTCCTATTTAAAGAAATACTGCGTAAATAATACATAATTTTCACTGTTTCCTCCAGCAGATGGGTGTGTATCGATATCTATTTTTGTTTCGCAGACTGTGGTGAGAAAGCCCAGACATCTCTTCCTGAACCACTTGACTGGCCATGATTTCCTCCTTTAAATTTATTACGTCTTGGCTGCTTCCTAGCACTTTCCAAAGTCTGAGATAGATGAGCAGATAGATACCATGGCTTACTCTTATCAACCTGCTCTCATAAATGCAGGACCTAAAAAAGCTTTTCTGGCTGAAATGGTGGAATGATTCACTGAAATTTTAGGCTGGTCTCTAAAAGCAAGATGCAGCTCAATAGAGAAGTAGCAGTCCTGCTTATTTGTTTCACTAGATAGCATTTGACCGTCTGTGTGCTGTTCCACTGGTGGATTTAGGTTTATTTTGGGGTTTTTTTTAGGCAGGACGTAGAGGGATTTGGTGGCTTTTATTGCTCGCCTGTATCTGGAGCTATCCACAGTCTGCCAGGGTGGCAAACAATGCACCCCATGGTGAGGAATGGACAAGGCTGAATATACTCTGTAAGACTTTTTGAAGCATTTGTATATTGTAAGTGCTGGTAGGACTGTAATTTGTGATCTCACTCTGCTTTTTAATTTGTCTGAATTTTGTGTGGAGCACCCTGTGAGAGACAAGGAAGTGCAGTTACCCCCCAGCCACAGGTTGAGAGCTGAAGCACAGGGAGAGCTGAGGGATCAGTGATACAGCAGAGAAATGAACCCCTTTTCCCAAGGCTGAAAGCATTCAACCCTCAGTTCCCAAACTTTACTAGTTGTGAACGTACTTAAAGTTTCAAGCCATACTTTTCTCATGTTCGTGACCTGACGAGGAAGTGGATTTCCTCCACCTTGGCATCTCATAAATGCTGTGACCTTAGTGTAGAAATGGTGAGAGGAGGTTAACCTTCGCAAAAAACCAGTTTGTCATCACCTGCAAACTTTTCCAGCTTTCTGCCAGCCTTGGTACAAAGTCTCCAGAGCTAATGATGGATCAAGGGTAGCTTGCATAATCCCAAAGCAATGTGGCTAGTTGTTTCGGTTTTACTAGAATCAGTTGAATTCCTTGTGTCTAACTCTGGAAGTGCAGAGTGATGCATGTGTTTGACTCCAAACTAACAGTTCTCTTTTGAGGGGAATCAGAGGAGGCTTGATGCTTTGAGCTAATTCTTGTGCAATTAAAACAAAGAGGGGATGTTCTTTCCTTTGTGTGCAGTATTAAGCTGATGGTGACATGCTGGCCAACCATCATCTTCAGGCTTTTGGCCTGACAGTCACAGAAAGTTTCTTTTGGGTTTGTGGAAGGGCTGCGTGTTGGGCAAATGAGCCTTTCTTGAGTGAGCAGGTTTGCTGCTGCAATTGCAAGGTGAAGGGACCGGGAGTTGGAGCAGTGTGATGAAGTTCCCAGGCCTGCTGCAGGCTTTTCTGTTTGACCTTGGACAAGTCTCTCATTGTGTCTCAGTTTCCTCGTCCGAAAAATAGGGATAATCCTATTACATCACCTCACAACAGGCCTTATAAAGATTAATTAGTAAACATGTGGAAATGCTTTGACAATGTAACAGGCAATGGCCATGATAAATAATAGTTGAGGTAGCTCCTGTCCCACAGGATTCACTTTTGCAACGGGTACACTTGCAGACCTACTGAATAAATCATCTCTACAGCAGAACAGATTGGAGATTATGGTGGGAAAAAATACCCTTTTATGAAAAAAGTTGCATAATCTTTCTAAAAATCTCGTATCTTAGTATTTAATCTTTCACAGGATTAAGTCTCACAACTTCAAGGTTACAGTCATACAACAGTTAGGAATTTAGTGGCTCCATCTTCAAGTCTTGTTTGAAATGTAATTATTTGCTCTGCTCTGTCAGTCTGGTGAAATATTTTCTGAAATGTGATTTTCGAAAACAGAAGAAAAAAAGGATTCCTTGTGCTATTTTGTTTGAAAATACAGAAAGAATTGGAAATGTGAGTCCAACTGCATCGGTTTCCTTTTTTGATCATCTTATATTTCTGTGTTTTTCATTTTTCAGTGAAACACACTGTCTGTCCCCCCTTGCTGACAGTAACCTGAGCCCTCAGCGTTGCCTTCAACTGCTGGTCTGGGCTAGGTCCTCCCCACCCCCCGGCTTGCAGATTCTATGAGCAAAGCCTTTGCCAAGAGTTTTTGAAACACAGGGAAAGTTTTGTCAGGAAGTGGGAAATCTGCTGATTTCTGCAGTTCCTGTCCCCTGATTACCAGAGACAAAATCCTCAATTCTTTCAGACTGTGGAGCCCATTCGCTCATGAAGCAGCGCCCGGGTGAGGAGAGGCTGGCTGTGGGCAATGCTTTCCTGGCTGGGAGCAAAAAGCTGTGGTCAACAGGTTGGGAAGGACCCAACTCTTGATCGTGGCACAGAGGGCATCAAAGTCAGTGCACTCAGGAGGCAATCCTGTGCAGGACACATACACCCATATCCACGCTCTGAACACATCTTCAGCCAAACTTCTAATCTTCCTTTGCTTATCACTAAAGAAAAAAAGCCAATTTCTGCTCCCTTCTTACAAGCAAACACCAGTTTGTGGAGCTTGGATCTGGTTTTGATTTTCCAGGCTTGCTCATTATTAGTGGTGCGTTATCCCATGAAGAGGAAGGAAGAGAACAGCCTGATTTCCTGAGAGCAGGCTGGAGCCTAACCTGAATTTGTCTTCCTAACCCGGTTCTCCAGTGAGAGTGGACATAATGATTATTTTTGGAATCTACCTTACCATGTTCCACATTTTTAGCCAAACATAATAATGATGCTTTGTTTTTGGAGTGTATTCATATTTCCTGTCTTATGATACCCCTGTGAGGTAAGAATTAATTTTTTTTCACCCACATATGAGGAAACTGATAAAAAGGAGACCGAGTGACTTGTTTCAAGTCCCATACCCACTTCATGGAACGGATCAGTTTTTGCCTTAACTACAAGCCCAAATTACCATCTACTTGTCTGCACTTCAAAATCGGACTGACTTTACCACTGTATTCCAAAGACTTGATCTGTGTTCTAAGACACTACTGTAAAACCACAGTTTTCTAGTGATCTTCCCAATAGTCTGTAGTGAGTCACTTATCCCTCTGTGCTCAGAGCCAGGTGGGAAGTGCGCTATCGCATTTTAACAACATCTACATTATGACTTGACTTTCTTGTGCAATGCCATTTATTGCTAAATCAGTGTCTGGCATGGCAAGAACTCGCCTCCTTGCTCTTAGACTCAGACTACTGCTATTAGTCTGAGGTTTTTGTTTCTCACAGCAGAAATCACAAGTAGGAAACTAAAAAAGGAGGCCACCATAAACATATTTTCTAAATGGACATTTTTGTGCATTTCGCATGACTATGCCAATCTCATTGGAAATGCACTCCTCCTTTTTGTTTAATTTTTAAAAAGTCACTGTAAAAGTATAACCAGCTTAGTTTTTAGATTGCTGTCAAAGTTTAAAGTTACAAGGATTGCAAGAGGAGTAGTAATTGATTGAAAATGAGATGAAAGTAGGGGTTTCTGTATAAGCATTTCCTTTTATCAGGCCTCGATTGCTCTCTTAGTGGACGCTTGTACTGACGGTCTTTCCTCAGGGGGTGCTGATTGTTTAAGTGGAGAGAAGGCAATGCCTGTGCATACATACGTATTTGCAGGTTCCCAGTCTCTAAAGGACTACCACGTCGGCCATTCAGGAAGGACCAGTATCATGTTATCCTATGACTTGATAGAAAAGCATAGTTGCATGCCCTAGTTAGATGTTTAGTCCCTTGGAAAGCAGAGGAGCTACTTGTCAGAGTCAGGATTTCGGAGCTAGGCTATGTGTTTGTACAGCTTCATTTAATTCCAAGTTACCCTTGGGTTATTTAATTTCCTGACAGCTGCAAAAACAGTGCTCTCAGATAACAATGGCTTCTAATTAGGCAATGTGCCTAAAATGGTAGAATGTTTTATTTGACCATGGCACTAATATTTTGTATGCAGCTTACACATGAGAAAGTCGAGTGAGTTGCATTTCCAGCTTCCCTTGGCAGAGGTGTGTCTATCTTGTGATACTCGGTGCATAACGCTAAAGGCATGCCCGCTCGTCTGCCCCTGTGGTTAAAACACTTCTCATCTTTTTGGACTGTGTCATCAGTAAATCTGTCTTTCAGCTGTAACCACCTTCCAGAAATATGTTTTATCAGCACAGCAAGACCAGCAGGACTTTGTACAGCTGAGGCTGCAGAGCATTTTAGAGACACGCAGGCAACAAGAAAGCAGGAGAGAGATACCTGTAGCTGAGTGTTGTAGTTTCTGGGGGGTTATATTACACTGCGGAGTTGCCCATATGTTGCTTTTATGGCTCATGCACTTAGTACACAATCAGACAGTGACAGAAATAAACATACAAGTCAACTGTTCTTCCAAATCATTTATTCAATTTGGAAAGGGTGTTAGCATCAGGTTATGTTAATTAGATCCTGACTCATGATTTTCCATTTTCTTCCAGAATCCTTCTCCAAGCTTTCTGTATACCATCTAGGCAAAAAGTGGTAAACATGTCCCCAGTTTTGCTTTGCACGAGTGTTGTTCATTTTCTTTTGGGTTTGCTTCTTCTGGGATTTCCATCACCATGTTCTACTGAAACATCCTCATATTTATTTTGCAAGACTTACCAATCCATTTTCAGTTCCTACTTCCCTACGTCCACATTTATTGAATTTTTGAAGTTGGAATGAACCGTAGCTCCACAGTCACAGTTTGCATTTATTTTGAGTTGGTTTTGGAGTATGTGAAATTGAGGAGATGTGAGAGGTGACTTCTCAAGGGATGGAGGTGTCAGGAGCACCGGGCATGTGACTGGCGTGCCCTTGGAGGGTCCCCAACAACGCGATTTCTTTATCTTTCTATCTTGCACATTGCTGAGAAGATCGTAAGCGCTAAATAAGTGGTAATCTCTGGAGTCCTGCTGAAGTAGCTGTGTCTGTGAGGTATTTATTTCACAGTTGTTTTTCTTTTCTGCTTCCCTGGGCTTGGGTAAGATGTTTGTTTACTGAAACGCTCTGAGCTGAACTTGTGTAATTAAGAGTTGCCAATTTATATATCTATAATGCCTCTGTGTGTGTATGTGTATATACCCATATTTGTATATGTATATATTTATTCAGGGATGTAGAAGGGGATTAAGTGAAAGCATTTTTAGCTGTTTTTTTTCAGAAATTTGTCCTTAAACTCTAGCTTAAAACTGAAAAGCATATTGGATTTTCAAGCTTTAATATATCTAGTGAGAGCATCTGCCAGGACTCAGTGGTCCAGGACCAAACCAAGGTTTTCTTTAGTTGGTGAATTAATAGGCAGCTCGCACACAGACAGGAACATCCATAACTGAGGGCAGCCCAGCAGAGGAGGGTATCCTCAGGAACTGGATGGCAGGTTGTGTTCTGGTCTCTGAGTACTGCTGTCACACAGTTGAAATCCTCAGGGATACCAGGTTTTAGGTGTGGTGAATTAGGTTTGGGGCTTTTGGTTTTGGTTTTTTGCCCTTTTTTTTTTTTTTTTTTTTTTTACAGTTAGATTTGAGCGTTTGGAGATGTGGGATGAGGATTTATGTGGGTCATTGTGTGGATGAGCCTCTGGTGGATGTCTGTTCTGGCATTTCAACCAGTGAACAAAAAATAAAACAGCCTCTTGAACAACCTCTCTGCTGTTTGCAGCAGACAGGAGTGCGTGCTCTGATGGATGTTTACCATGTCTCTTCATGCTCTAAACAGAGAAGAGATCATTTTCCCCCCAGACAAATTCATTTTTAGAATTTGTATAAACAAATTCCTGACCTAGATGAATATTCCAACATGCAACAATGTGTCTGGGTTTAGTGGCTTGTATGTACCTTTACAAGGAAATGTATTTATGTGTCCAGGAATCAAGGACAATCCATGCCAGCTTCTCAGATTGCCTCCCAGTTGGATGAAAGGAAACCACAAACTGAAAGCAGTTTGCTTTCAAAAGTACAACCTGTGTCTCATAAATGTGAAGTTCAAAGGAACTGCAGAGTACACTTCACCAACCCCAAAGAAAAATACTCTCGAGAACAGGAGGTCTAATAGCAATGCTCTTTGTGGCGCAATGGCTGCACCTTTAAGGCATATGCACCTGCTTAATTTTAAGCATATTAAGTGTCCATATTCCTCCACCGAGGGTTAGATTGCCACTCGCATGCTGAACGTGGCTTAAATATCTGAAAGACCAGGACTGCTTCATGTACTGCGCCGTAGAAGTGTTTGGCGTTGGGGGAAGGGAAGGCAGCTGGAGGGAGCCTGGCTCTTTACAGGGGGAAGGAGGGCGGCATCGGCAGAGGTTTTACTCGCATAAAAGTCTTGTTTTGTGAATGTGCCTGACTTGGGTTATGTGACAACAGGAGTTGATGGTCCGTTGGCAGTGCAAAATACTGGATTTTGAGCAGGGCTCTTCAGTGCAGCAGACAAGGCGCGTGCTGGAATGCTTGCTGCAGGGCAGCTCTAATGGGCACTGCAAGGTTTCAGATTGTGTTTGTCGCTGATTCTCAGTCCTTCCCCAGCTTTTTTAAAAAGTCTCTCCAGTAGAAAAGTTTCTGGAGGGAAATTTAGTATGAAAAAAAAGAGCCTATTCCATAGAGATTCCTGTGGTTGAGTTTGGTATGTTTTTGATGGGTTGTTCTAGGTGGGGACACTTTTATTGTTGGTTTTGATTAGTCGGGCTACCGACGTAGGGTGCAGCCTGCTTCCTTGTTTGAAGATGGAAAGATGATGCTTAGAAAGCACTCGGTGGAAAATTGGGAAAAGAGTTAGATACTGCTTTTCATCTGCTCCTTTTCATGCTTTTGAATCTGAATTTTTTTTTTTTACTCCAGTGGGTTTGAGGCAGCTGGGCTGTGGTCCGTACCAGGTCTCCTAGCCTCTGCTACGGCATAAATAATAATAGTATTGTTATAGTGGTCTAGGAAGCAAAAAACTGAAAGATTGTGTGTTTAGCAACTACTTTTTTTCCAAGCAGTCATTGCCGCTAGAAGGTTCTAGGTGGCAAGAAATAAAGCGCAGAAGGTACTTATTTCCAAGGTGAGCAGAAGGCAAAGAGGCTTAATATGAACAGTTTCCCATATAGAAAAGGGCTGCCTTAATGAACCGTGTGTTAGTAAGTGGACAGAGTCTCTGTTGCTGGATAGTGACAATACATATAATTTCTACAGTGTGTAGATGTGCAATAATCTATTGTTGTTTTTCTCCCAGCTTCTTTCTTCAATTCTTTAACAATTTGGCTACCAAGAGGGACTTGTAGATTAGAGAATAAGATTGATTTGGCCTTTTTCCATTGAGGCAAGTGAAACAAGGCAGCCCCTTGTCAATATAAGTCTAATTTGACCTGATCTTCTCCGGTTTGGTGAAGTAGTGGAATAAGAACTGGAGCCGCTGATGCACGTTGGGTGGGTGGCTGGCGTGACTACCGAAAATGCATAGTGCTTAGCAGGGTGGGGAGCACTTGATAAAGAGAAGGCCCTTGTACTCAGAAATGCCAGAGAGAAATTGTGTGGAAAATTCTTTCAACTAATGGTCTGAAAAATATTCTGCAAAGGCTATTTTCTACCCTTACTTCTAATTACATCTTAAACATTAATAGCCTGAGCAACTGGAGAATCACACACACTAATGTCACAGTTCACTTGGAGCAATTTGTTTCGTAAGATAATGAACTGTGTCAGCAAAAGTTTAAAACTTGTTATAGGTGGGGCTGATAGAACAGCCTTCTGTTAACTTTGCCCAGTGTTTCCCATTAAAATGCCCTAGGCCTTTGCCTTGATTCTGTGCTAGATTTGGTCACCTGGAGTGAGATTCTTTATGCCAAGGGACCTGCCTTTTTAATTTTTTTTTTTTTTTTTTAAATTTTATTTAAGCCATTCTCAGGAGCAGCTTGGAAGCAAATACTGCAAAATGTTGACATCTTTTTCTTTGAAGAGCTCCAGTCGTCTCATGCTTTGGCAGAGGAGGTGTCTTTGCATGAGAAGGTACCTTTGCCTTCCTTATTAAAACCATTCAGCCCAGGTGTAGGTTTGTTGCACCCTGGAGTTTTTCAGCCAAAGTATCAGAAGTGACATCGAGTCTGTTGTGGTTTTTTGCAGTCCGTAGCGCAGCTCATGCTGGCAGAGCATGCTGTACCCCCGGGTTTTGGGTAAGGCATGAGAAACAACAGGTTTTTAACAACTGTCTCAGTGCTGCAGTGGGGAGCAGGGACCCTCAGGGGTGTGCAGGAGCAAGGGAGGATTCTGGCCATGCTGTTACCAACATAATGCAAAGGAGGAAACAGAATAAAGGTATAAATAGTGCCTCTGAGATTGGAGGGGAGCAGTAGTGATGGAGATGAGGACGGGCTGGTGGGGTTGGGGGATGGACCTAGTGTCAGGGGAAGGCGATGGGGGGAAGATAGGGCACAGGACGGGGAGGGGTGGGGAGGACAAGAGGAGACCAAAAAGTGTAAAGCTGGATGTATGAACAAGGAGAATGGGAGGAGACGATGAGGATCGAGTGCTGTTGGTGAGGGTGACTGGGTGGGGAGCGGGGAGGAGGGAAGAGAAGAAAGGGGAATAGGCTGGTGCGGGTTGGGTTTGTGGATGAGCAGAAATTGGCCACACAGAGCACTCTCTCCTCCCACTGCCCGTGAGGACACCCATGGCAGGAGGTCCCACTCACCAGCAAAGGGTGTCTCATTCCACACCAGCTCTGGGCAGTGGAAAAGGCCAGCTACAATTGCAGTGCATATGGCAGCAGGTCTGAATGGGCTGGCTCTAAAACAGGAGCATGTGCAGAACATGATGAAGCTCTGAGGCAATTGCAGTTTTTCAGCAGTTTTCAGTGCCCAAGCTGGTAGTTGTACTGGTTTTGTTCCTGAGCATTTTGTTTTAACTATTACTAAAAGTGCCTGGGGTTATTAGAAAGGCTGATGCCAAAACTTAGTGTGGGTGAGATAATTTACCTCCTCTTGTGTCTGCTTCATGATGCAGGCATTCAGTTGCATCATTACAGGCTACTGCTTTGAGATCCATTACCTGAGTGCCCAAAGCTCCCACACTGGGGTGGCATCTGGCTCGGGTGGTAAATGCGGCTATGGACTGCAGACAGCTGCATCCTTCCTGCTGCTGGAAGCTGGAAACTAAATAAAGCGAATGGCAAGAAAAGAAAGGTCGGTTTCATGGTAAATAGGATTGTGTCACTGTCTGTGACAATCTCAGTTTGGCAGCCTCCTACCTTCAGAGCACTCAGTATTGCACCACTTTAAACAATATTTTTATGTGTAAGATAAATCCTCAGTAACTGTGCTGGAGTGGTTGGTGCAAAGCAGGCTCCAGGATGATGGTTTGTGAGAAGTTGTTTGCAAGGAACCACTGTTTCCGGCTCCAGGTGCTAAATGGGTGTTCAACTGCCACTGAGATCAGTGGGACTTGGGAACATGCATGAGTGCTTTCCTTGATTTGCAGCATCATTGCAGGATGAACTGTCCCACTGGGGACTGACTGGTGCTGTGGAGCATGATCCCTGACCGTTGAGGAATTTATTGCTTTCCAAGCATAGTTAATAGCCCCCAAATTCCAGGCCGTCATGGGATCTGGAGTAAATTGTCCCTTTGGAGAAACTCTGCAGATAATGTCCAGCTATATTGAGAAGAAGGATCACCCTGTTCATTAAGGGCACATGTATAAGGAAATTATAAAAGGTTAATAAATAAGTAGTTAATCAACGATTAACTCGAGTCCAGCAGGTCAAGAGATTCCTTTTACCTGTTTGAGGGGCCGTCCGTGCCACACATGGGAGAGATGGGGCTGCAATGACCCAGCGTTTAGGGTTTTCTTGCTCTCTTTCATCTTCAGGATCAGTTGGGAGTCATCTCCGACTGTGTCTGGTTCAGAAGAAGTCCAGATTTGTTTATCCTAAGGAAGAGGTCATACGAGTCCAACACAGACACAACGGCTTTGTTCTGCAGGATGCTTTGCTTGTATGCTTTCTTTCATACCATGCTGTTCCATGGCGTTTCACAACAACAACAGGGCACAGTAGAGCTGAAAAAGTTAGCTGTCCTTTTATTTATATTTTTAGGACCCAAGATTGGTAGGTCCAATTCTAATTCTTACAAATTAGAGTTTAGCTGTGTCAGGGTAGCATTTGGAAATAGATTTGGGGAGGATAGCCTGAAGGCAAGAGTCTAAGCCGAAGAGCATGCTGAAAAGTGGGGTTGCTGATAGGGCTGCGTGTCCATCTCCCCACAGACTGACCAGCTCAGGAGGAGAGGGTAAAGCTGTGGAGCTGTGGTTTTGTCTGCACTGCTTTGTAAGCCTCCTTCTTTGGGACATCCATCATCTATCTCAATCAGTTCTTTCAGAACTTCTGTTTATATGAAGATGCCTGCTTTATTTCTTTGCTCAAGAGCTTGTGCTGAGCTTCTGCTAAGCCCTGTCATGGGACTTTCTTTTGCTCTTGAGTCCCTGCAATGCACAGAGAAGTTCCACTTCGCACTTCTCGGATTATGTCTGCAGAAATGAATTTAAACTATACTTGTCTATACTTACCATCTTTCTCTTCTAACGTTTCTCATGCTGTGAAAGCAGACAGAATGCATTTTTGCTTACGTCCATTGTCTCTCTGTATTAGGTTGAAATGCAAACTCATGGGGGCAAGAAACACCTTTTTGAAACAAGTGTAGGGCCCTTCGGAGTACCGCTGTCTCTGATCCGTTTGTTGCAAGTAAAGTGATCAGTAAAAACTTATATTAAAAACTTACATGGTACAAGCATTTAAAGCAAAACTGCATGTTAAATCAAATCACTCCCAACTGGTGAGGCACATTGAAGATACTGATGTCTGCTTTTCTGCTTGCTCTGTTCTTTTTTTTAATTAGCACCTCACCTTCCTACGCAGGGTTTCCCTTTCCCCCAGCTGTTGTGTCCTGCAGGATTAGCAGGTAGAAGCCAAGCCACGGTGGTGCTGCCTGCTCAGGAATCTGCCCTCATAGCCACCCTTTGGGTCTGTACCTTGTTTTGCTTGAGGATCTCCAGAAGCTACAAAAGCGACTGTGAGTTTGAACCCACACCATCAATTTCAGAGGGGGAAGCAGTGGCTCTGACCGGAACAGAAGAGTGAACCTGCTGACTGCTTCCAGCCAAGCAGTGGTTCGCTGTGCTACAGCTGGATTCAGACACGACGGTGGGACTAACGCTGCGCAGCCTGCTCGCCCGGGGCCCCTGTGCTGACCACCGCTCTGCAGGTCTTTTGCACCCTTTAAATGGTTATTGCTTTGGCAGGGTTTTAGGTGAGCACTGTTTACCCATTTTCTTTAAAGCAGACCAATCTGAAAACCTTTTGAACTGGCATTATTTTCCAAAGTCTTGCGTTTTTCTCCCTCTTTTTAAACACTTGTGTTTCTGTTGATGACGATTTGCAGTAATGCAAATGTATCTTGCTGCATCTCAGGAGAAGAGTAAACACTCTGTGGGGGAAGTTCTTGTTTTATAAGTAATCTTTTTTTCCCCCTAATTTGAATGGAAAACAACACTTTACTCATCTTTTAAAACTGTCGGCTTAATTCTGTGTTTGTTACCAGTGTAACCTCTTGTCTCTGTAGCATTCTGGGCAATTTGCAAACTTGAGAGAAGTTAATAGATATTTTGCTCAGCACAAGTTGGCAGGGGCCACTAGTTTGACGAAACGTCAGCTCTCCTGCCCAGCCCAGGCAGGTTTCAGCATACCTGGAGTTGCAGGGCATGTTAATACAGTCTGAGAGATGCTCCTAGTAGTTTGTGTCACGGGCTGTGGCAATACATTTAATCAATAGGCTATTAAAGAGGCAGCAGGCTCTCTATCGCTGGTGGTTTCAAATAATGCATTAAATGGAATTGGGAATGATCTAGGGCTAACTGGCCCTGCCATAGACTGGCTGTGTTATGCCTGAAGATCTTTCAACCCTGTTTTTTTTATTGTCTCCATGGTGTATATTACAGATGTACACAGCTCTCATCACCAAACAGGGACAGAATTGCATTGCATACTACATAAATGTAGGAAGAGGTGGCCTGTGTCCTGCAGATTTAGTTGTAAAAGCTAGGGAAGAATTAGAAGCAGGGCATATTATTCCAGTCTTAGGGATGGAGAACTGTGATACCGAGAGATGATCTGCAAGATCATCTGTGGCAGGGACTGGTCCCAGCCCCCAAAGCTGGTATTCTGTGCCCCAAATGGTCTCTTCTTTGCTGGAGCTAGTTTAAAAATACATGTCAGTGAAACAGAGCTTGCAGGCCTCTTTGGCTGAGTGCCCATAGCTAATCACTAGAGATTTCACAGTGAAGTCTTTCAGAGTGTCTATTTGATTAATGGTTCATATTTTGCACATCTGAGGCTTTTTATTTTATTCTTGAATTTATTACATATCACTTATGCAACTTAAATATGTTTTAATTCCATCTTAAATACAGTGGAACAATCTTTACAGTGAAGTTGGCTTTTTTTACCCAGCAGCGGCATGTTTGCAGAGGCTCGTGCTTGAACGTGCGGCTGGTTAGTTAGGATTCTTTGCAGTCCTGTTGCATGCACTTCCCCAGAAGTCTTGTAAAAGTAAGAAACCAAGGAGCTCTGAAACACCATCAAACTGAACCTCAGTGCATTGTGCCTCAAGGTTATGAGGGATAACTGTGCTGCTTTCGCAGGAGGGAGGTTTGCTACGTTGGGCTGTTGCAAAGGCATGTGCAGAGAGGCTGGGTGGGAGTAGGAACGGTAATGCGTGTTTGGGTCCTCTGAGATGTGGAGATGAAGTGGGGCAAAGGAAAGAGTGAGCTACTTGCCTGTGTCACCTCCTGGACACTGGTCTGGCAGGGTGAGTGGTGTGGGCTCAGATGTGAGCACACACCTGTGGCAGAGCTGGGGTAAAACCCATGAGTCCCTTCTGCAGTGTTTGCTGCTGTGCCTCCTCCTGCCAGGCTGTTTGCCGTGTCCGAAGCACATCACAGTAGTGCCACTTTGGGCTTTGCCCCAGTCTGGTCCTTGAGCATAGGAGGTACACATGGAGCCCTTTTTTAGCAGCTCTTCTCCCTCCCCGCTGGCTGGGACTAAAGGGGGAACTGGACAAAGGAAGCTCCTGATGGAGAAGGGGCTGTGCTGTTCTGTCCTCATAGAGTTCAGCTGGTTTTCTTTGGCCAAACTTTTGAGTATGCCAGAGTGAAACCTGATTTTTACAAGTTCACACAGTCTGTATGCTGCTCCCTTCCTTTTAAATTAAACATCCTTTTCTTTCCCCCAGCGAGTCCCCATGGCAGGAAGACCCCCAAGCGTGCTCCCATTGTGGCTGCGCTGTTTGCGGACAGGCTGTTTGCTGCCGACTCAAACAGAAGTGCTGCAACAGCAACTGCAATCGTCTGTTTGATAAACAGTGCCCGACCGTATGTTCAGCTGTTGATTCCTGAGGACGTCTTTTTTTTCCCCTCCCCATTTGCATACATGCATGAACAAGCTAACAGTATATATGTACAGCCATGTAGAAGGCTTCATTAACAAGGGATTTAGCAGTTGTGCCATGTTTGCCTTCAGAGCTTTGATCTTGAGAAGGGCACTCAGTGGCAGAAACAACACTGCATCTGAACCCGTACCAAATGCCTGTATCCTGAGCACCTGGAGCTGGAGGCTCAGCAGGGCAGGGTAGCTTTGAAATGAATTAGGAGCATTTCTCCTGAGAACCATGAACGTTTGTCTCAGTTAAGCATGTTTTTGCTACTTCCCGGTGCTGCAAGTGATTGGTTATTGTAAAATCCCTTAATGGCTCGCATAGGGGAGAAAACCATGACAAATGCAAGTAAACTTACTGCTTTTGCTTGTTTTGACACTTGTTTCTCTAATATTTTCAGTCCTGAATGACAAATGGGTGTATTCTTTGTGGTTAGCGTGGACCACTTGCAGAGCACTGCGGAGCAGGAGTCTCATGCATTCGTATCTTCACAGCTCAAACAACTTCTCAGCTTTTCCAGCAAATTACTTTTTTCCTAACTTAATTATTGAAGATCATAATAGCTAGGTGTCAGAAGCCCACAAAACAGAACAAGGCAGTACTCCCCATGTAATAATATACCTTAGTAGATTTGATAAGTTTTTGTAAGGTATTCCTTCTCCCCCAACTGCGCTACTTTAGCCCAAACATAACACCATCATGCAGCTAACTAATTTTTATCCCTTCTGCTCCCTCTTTGTCCTGTTTTCTTGGGGTTTTTTTGCTCACGTTCACATGACTGGCCCTGCCAGTCTGTCCTTCTGCGCTGGGCTGCAATCGCTGCCCTCAGAGCCGCTATCAGTGGGGTCTGCTGTGGGAATGGGAACATTTGGCTTTAAAAGAGCTTTTAAAGCCAAAAAGCCTCTCTTAATGCTCTCCAAGCAGCTGCATTTGTGTTTTTTCCTTCTTTGCTCTCTTGGGGTTGTTTTTGTTCCTGTGTGTGACACCCAGTGATGCGCTCAGCACGATGCCTTTCCATCAAGGTAGCCCAGCGTTTGGTTTATTTATAAACCTAGCGCGAGTCAGGAGAGCATCAATGGCATTGCCGGGTTTGGAGAGGTGGGAGAGTGAAATGGCAGAAGGGAGCAGCGTGCTAGCAAAAAAGTGATTATTTGTCAGATGATGTCTTTTGCTCTTTCTGGAATCAGCTCATTTGTTTCAAAGAGGACCAGCCTGAAAAAGGCGGAATTACTGAGAGCGCTGTGTTTGTCAGAGAGGCTCTGTGCTGGGATAACAAAAGCAAAGTGAGCCCTTGCCTAAGCCTGTTGGGCGGCGTGATGTGGGAGCTCGTGGTGTGCCACTGAACTGATTTTTATTTTTGCATTCAGAGGCAGAGCGCCTGCTTCAGCTCTCTTTAGGTTCAGAGATACGAAATAAAGGAAAGGAAATATTTCTAGCTTTTGAGAACTTTCTTCTTTTTTTAATGTAGCACCTAGTTTGGAAGCAAAAGTCTCTGTTGCTCTGCCAGTATGGCTGTTAGGAAGAAAAGATAAAAAATATGCCAGGGGAAGATTTTAAAGGAGCACCAACAGGCAATGATCGTGCTGGCAGATTAAGAAAATCTCCTTCAGTTTTTCCTCAGCATCTCTTACATAGTGCTCCCCCCCCCCCCCCTTTATTTTTGTATTCTGAGCTATCATCACTACAAGATTAAAAACCCTCCAGTATTGAGAAATTTAGTGTCTGCACAGGATCACAGCCTGTCCCTTTAAACTACAGATAAGCCTTAGTGGAATTTCTATTCTGGGAATAGTTAATTCTGTTCGAGGTTGGGCAAGAGAGAAGCGCTCACAGGCTTAGTAACAATATTTTTACTCTATTTGATTTTTCTCCTAAGGATTTGCCTCCCTCGTTTGATGGAAAGTGCAATTATTGATCAGTCCCCCACTGAGGAGAAGATTTTGGGAAGAAAAAAAAAAAAAAGAGAGAGCAAAAGAAAAAACAAACAAAAAGCCCAAAAGAGAGTATTTGTAGCCGTAGTGCTGTTATATAATAGCCATTATGTAATGCCTGTTGGTGCCAGCTAAAAATATACTGGAAGATAACTTCCAATTCATTGAAGCGTTTAACTAGTGTCGTCCCAGGGTTTCTCGTTCTGGATTCAAACCCTTCTGCAGATGTTGAGAAGAGCTTACAAGTCCCGTAGACCACACAGCAGCCTGCTCTGTCTCTTCTCTGTCGTCTTCTCCAGTCTTGTTTTTCTCTTCCACTTGAAGTTTTAGAAACAGTAAATGCCTCTTCAAGTCGCCTCTTTGCACACCCTACTGACCATGCCATCAGCCCATGCAGCCCCTTTTCTAATGCTTTGTTCAGCTGAGCTTTACGTGTCCATGGTAGACACTGGTTTTTCAGGAGGAGGTGAGTGTAAAGCGTAGCAGGGAATAGATTTTGCAATTGCTCATCCAGCAGCCATCGAAAACCCGACAGCTTCATAAGCAGTGTTTTATAGGGAGCTCTTCTGTAGCTGAGCTGCAGCTAAAAGTATGTTGCCTTTTCCATCCTTAAGCCCCACCCTTGAACTGCCAGCAGGACCTGACACCCATGCCCAAATGCTCAGCCCGGCTGCAGTTCCTGAAATGGAGCAAACCCCCCCAGGTGCTCTTACTCAGCGCTGGGGAGGTGCGATACAGACCATGGTTTACCCTTATTTTCTGCAGCAAAATGTTGATGTGGCTGTGCGGGGCCCGGGGCACCATTCTGAGAGGCAGAGCGGGCAGCCCCGGCTGAGCAGTGCTACGAGGTGGCAGGGCCTTGGCCAGGGCTGGAGGGCAGCGGCGCCTCTCGGGGACGGGGGAGTAAGCGCCAGCTGTGGTCCCCTGGACGGGGCTGGGGGACAAGGGGACGTGACAGGCCACTGGAGGTGACCCAAGGAGGAGCTGCAGGGAGGTGACACAGGCAGCAGCAGTGAGCTGCACCGCTGATGGGGACCCTGCAAGGTTTGTTATTTTGACAAGAGAAGCTCAAATAGTTCTGGCTGAAAAAGCCATGAGCAGAAGCCTCTTTACATCCACATAGCCAGGATTTCAGTCTGCATAGAAACTTACGACACTGTAAATGACACTGTGTATCACAAAATTATACGAGTTAAAGCCTCACGGTAGTACCAGGAGAGGGTAACTAGATCTGTTATCACCAGTGGTGAAACTGAGCCGTGGTTGAAGCAACTTCAGTCGGATCACATATTCACACACAGGGATTCAGAAAGTGGGGTTTGGACTCCCATCTTTTGCTGTAATTGGTGTATGGCATTGACACTCCTGTTCCTCATCACTGAAAACAGTCATTGTGCTGTTCTATACCCAAGCACTAAGACCGGAATGTCAATATCAACGGCATAAATCTATATTGAGGTTTCTTACTATAGTAGATGTATCGTGTTAATGAGCTGTGGCATCTCTGTGGTCAAGGAGACTAATGCTTCCATTGCAGGAGTCACAGGTGCTATTTTAGGTGACCAGAGATCGTGTCCAAGCCCTCCACGATCACTGGTTCAGTCTCCAGCGGGATCAGCGAGGGGGTTTGTTTTTCAAAAGAGCAAAGGTTGAGTCTATCTTCAAGACTTTCAGAGCCTTTGTTTTGCATGAATTTACCCAAGAAGCATGTTGATTGCATCCAAGCAAGCATTGCATACATCATGTGGTGCATTTTGCTCTTGAAGGTGCAGTAGAAGTCATTAGTACCCATAGTAATTATTGTTGTTGCTATTGCTTTATTACAGCAATATAATGAAGTATGAGTGGAGATAACTCCTGGTTAAACTCAATTTCTTCTGCAGGAACAGAAACGTTGACAAACTAATAAAGGGAACCAGCAGTGCTTTGTGCTGGAGTTGGCTGTGTGTCAGCCACAATGGCAAGTGCAGTTATGTTGCGTCCAGTTTTAAGGAGGGGGAAATCCTGATAACTAAGTAGGACTAGGATTTTACCAAACAAATATTTTTGTCTGCTTGCTTTTAACTAAAGCTGACTACTGTCTGCCACATGAATGTGCTTCATGTCCCAGCTCCTGGTCAGATGAAAGAAGTCTTTCTCCTGGAAGATGCCTGTGTAGGAAGGGCAGTGGGTTAAGGCAGTGGATCAGGACATGGAAATCATATCAGTGTGTGATCAAACATCTCACCCTGAGTGTGTGTTGATGCTTGTCTCTGGTAGTTGCCGAGTAAAGTAATGTCAATGCTTACTCAAAACCACAACAAATTAGGTGAGTGATAATTGATTAGCACTATGGGATAAAGATTTAGGACTCTACAGCCTCAGGCCAGCGTGATTTGCTTTTTGTGGGGTAAGATGTTGTCGACAGTGCTTATTGCTGTATTTGTATAAAGAGGGAGAGAGAGCCTATGCAACGGGGTTTTTGCTGATGCGTGTGTTAGCAGAAGCCACTCTCCATTTCCTTGTGCCTATGTGTGTTAAATGCCAGGCGGCAGACAGTTGGAGAGGAGAAATGTAAAAGCTGTGGAAAAAAAAGCCAATGGCTTTAACGCTGCCTCGTTGGTCCAGCCAAGCACAGTTATAGCAATATACTTACTTTGGCACTCTTCCCTCGGTGACATCATCAGCATATTAACTGAAGATGGGGCCATGAATTTTTCAGTGCCAGCAAAGAGCTGAAAGTCTGAAACGTTGAATAGGTAACGAGAGCCGCTGTCCTGCGCCTGCTCCCCTGTGGGAGATTCACAGGGGAAGGCGGCACAGGGCAGATGCTCGGCCCATCGGCCATCCTGGTGAAGCTGGAAACCATTGCGCTGGTGGGTCCTCAGTCGGCATCCTCTGCGTGCCCTTAATGGGGCCGTCTGGGGAACTGGCTGTGTTGCACCGTGGTTTTGCACGCTCACGGGCAAGATGTGTTGAGAAGAGCATTCATTACATTCTGAATAGGCACAAATAAACTAGGCAATACTGTATCAGCGATATTGTTGTGTGGGATTGTTATTTAAAACAGCATTTCATCTGGACCAGCTCTTTGACTGGAAATCAGCTGGGTTTGTTATCGTGTCTATGTTTAAATTGTGCTTTCCTTTTAATCTCTTTAGTCTACATCTTGCATTAAAAATCCACTTAATTTTATGACCAGAAGATGCCCTGGCTGCTCCTCCAGTAACAACTGCTTCACCACCAAATATGCCATAGCCATTAAATCGACCCCTGCGGTGACCTGCATATCTTTAAGCATTTAAATGAGTTCTGCAAATTAGGCTTTTAGGATTAGTCATCATAGATTTGCAGCATCATTGGTATGTTGCCAAGGACCCCAGTTTTGTCACCATGACTACTACCACAGGGTTACCGAGAAACACAAACTGCAGGAAAGTTTATTAAACAGAAAATTCACGTGCCAGAACGTGAGTGGGTGAACGGTGACGATGCACCCGCCGTGGCCAGGGGAGCACCTTGTTGCTGATATGCAATGCAGCCCGGAGGTGGGCCTCCAGAGGAGAGAAGATGCTATTATCCACCCAGGGAAAATCACCATCGTATGTATTTCTTGTATCGTCACTTGTGCCTGTTCAATAAATAGTGTGTTTTGAAAAGGTGGGGAGGCAGTGGGAGTGTGTCCTTAATCCACAAAATGCTCTAATCCTGTGGGGATTGTCCCTTCCCCGGACAGGCTGTCCCCACTGTGGGATGTGAAGCTGCAGGAGGGGTGATTCTATGATGAAGCATTTGTAATGATAAAATCCCCTGGTACTGTCTTGTGACATCAATAGGCATGAACTGTCAAATTTGGGGGATTTTTTTAAAACTGAGCACTGAAAAAGAGGATGCTGTGGTTTGTTTCCAGCAGGGAATATATAACCCAACTCTTCTCTGCTGTTGCTTCTTTAAATGTGTCCCCTGTGCAAGAGGAAGCTCCTGGCCCCTGTATTCACCTTCTTTTCTAGACCTTCTTCAGACATGTGGGAATTCGGGCTTTAGAAATAGGACTGCTGAAAACTCCTAAGTGCCATCCCTTCAAGATTTGTGCTCTTCTGTAATTTGAAAACCCATCCCGCAGGTCCCCCACCCCAATGGCTTCTCCTAGGACATCTTAACATGTATATGCATGAGTTTGCCTGGGAACTCATGAAAAGAACGTGCATTTGGTAGCCTCACCCTGGCGTGGTTTTCCCCACACTGTTGATATATGTGGCTCTTTCTCATTAGTTGTCTCCTGTTCCTCAGCCTCACCTCACTGTTTCACAGGGGCTCAGGACCAAAGCCATCCTCCTGGCTGAACCTCCTGTCTTCTCTGGCACATGTCCTGGACTCTCTTATTGAATCCTTCAACAAGACAGTGCCAGAAATCATCAGGGGATGTTCACTGGCACCTAATGGAAGTAGGGTCTAACTTATGAAGTGTCTTTTACAGTCCTTCAAGGGAGAAGGAAATCCAGGGAACGGTTCTTAGCTCCCCATCAGCTCTGCAGGTACTTTCTCCTGCCCCAGGCAACGCTGATAAACTGGCTGTCCAACAGCATGCTTAGTGCTGGGCGGGAGTAGAGCCTGTTCTCAGAGGGTGTTTCTCCTCCTGCATGAATCTGCTTTTTCCATCTCACTCCATCCCTTCTGTCTCTCCAGGACCTTCTCACAGGTCTCATGGCCGAGCACCTCTGTGAGGTTGGCTGCCCCATCTGAACGTGGGATGCTCCCTGTGCTATTCCACCAGCTCAGGGCTGCCAGCTTACCATCTTGGCATGGAGGTCTGAGTGGTTTTTTTGTTTTTGAAAGAGATTCTTTGAATTCAAAACACAGCAAATTCCTGGTGGGGGCAGCTGATGGATCGTTCTCTGCAAGGGCTACATGCCTGGGACTTGCTCTTCTATGGTCCTTCCCTGACCTTCCAGCAACAGTGCCAAAAACCTCTGTTGCGGGTTACAGATCAAAAATACATAAATAGAATGAACCAACATGCTGGGGTCAAAAAGGGGACAAATGCTCCTGATGCCAGCTTACATGTGTGGCCTGAAGACAAATTGCCTGTCCTACAAGCCTGATACTCACTGAAAATGGGGCTGGTCAGCAGGGCAGAGCATTGCTGTGTATGCAGAAGCTGGCATACTTATGTGTTATATATAGGAGCATGTATATAAATGCACACAAGCACATTATACGTTTATGTGCTAGCAGGCCACCGCAGCCCAACTGCTTCCTCAGTTTGGAGGTTTCCCACTTAAACCATTCTGGTTTCCCTCGTATGTTTTGTTTTTACCTCTAATTTCCCACAAATGAGCGGTCAGGGAGTTCTCCTACCACTCTCCTAAAGGTTTCCTTCCCCTGAACTAAACTGCTTTTGCAGGGGATTTTCACTTATGCAGTAAAGTGCTTGTTAGAGGTCTGTGTGGGTGACTAGATGCTATTGCTTTCCAGTGTCAGCCCTGTTCCATATTTATATTTGTCTTGAATGTTCTGGAGAGATAGAGGAAAAATATATTTTAGCTTCAGACCCATCTCAGCATAAGTGAATCTTGTGCCTGTTTGTTCCGAGGCTGGCTGCATTGATCTCATGGTTAAGGGAGGGGAAATAAAGAAGTAAAATCCTGAGCTATCGTAATCCTGTTTGGGTGAACTGGCTGCCTCCAGAGTATACAGGCTGGTGTGGAAAGCATCTCCTTTTAAATTACTACTAATGCTGCTGTTTCGGTGGCACTTAGCGCTGGATTACCCAAAAGCCTGGCTGTGTCAGGAACACCAACATTCTCTGTAAGAAAGTGAGATTTGCACATATGCAGAGAATGAGTCTCTCTGCTTGGCTGGTTTCAACCAAATTTGCTGGAGGCAGAGGAAAAGCTCTCAAGGATCTCAGATTCCTGCAATTATTGTGCAAATGGGTGAGTGGGAAATGGGAGAGGTATTGTGTCTCTGTTCACCCTTTCCTGCTCTAGGGAAAAGTCCCATATTATACATCAAGGGGACCAGGCTTCCTCCCGTGCATTGCTCCCATCGCATCATGCTCCAGACAGGAGATGCCAAGGAAAGGGGAGCCAGTGGTGGGAGAGCGGCTATTCCTGCCTCATCCCGTCAGTGTGAGCCCCTCCTGGAGCCTGTCTTACCCTTCTCCTCAACCCATTAATCTTCTTTTTTTCCACTGGCAATTACCATAATAATAATAATAATAGAAACAAATGCTGAAGAAGAGTTGAAAATGCCATAGCATCTCTCACGACATATAGCATTGGACCTGGTCCCTCGAGCAGGAATTGCTGGGAGATTTTGGGTGCTCCCTTGTAGTATGATGTTGTAATCTATCAGTGTGTACTCTTGAACTGTCTTGTTCTTTGTTGCTCAGGGTAATAATTACCCAGACCATTTTACCTTCCAAATGCTTTGCAGCTATTAATCACTCATCAGGCATTCCTGAAACGACAGGGTTCATATCCCCATTATATAAATAAGGAAAGCGAGACAAAGAAGGTAGCAACAAACTTCATAGGAAGTGTCTGCTGCTCTGGGGTGCGTCTGCTTTGGGGGTTTAATTTGCAGCCTGGTATTTCCGAGGTGCTGCATCCCAGAGCAGCGCCAGCACCACCGGGCTGAGAGCAGCGCTTGCGCAAATTCAGGCTCTGTGTGTCCCAGGGTGGGGAGAGGCTTTTGAAAAATTGCCCCTAAATTAGAAAGTTGATTTAGGAGTTGGGCCTTAGATCAGCTTTCTTCCAGCTGTGAGGCTTGTTTTTACGGAGGACTCTGCAGGGAGATAGGAAGCGAGTTCCCAGCAAAGGCGGCACGGCAGGAGGACAGGCAGCAGTTTGCAGCCTTTCTGCATCATTTTCACAAAGCATGAAGCTAAAGTGTTACCAGCAACCTGGAATGCAGAGAGGGCTCAGGTTTTGCCAAAAACCAACCAACCATGCAGAGGCAAGAAAAAAAACCCTGCTACGTCCCTAACCCTTACATCCTGGCCATTTTTATTCCTGGTTTCTAGCCTGTCCTTCTCCTGGATCTCTTTGTATCCTGGCAAAAGAAGTGCTGTGATCAAATGTTAATGCTCAGGCAAATCTAGCTGTGAGCAGCCGTGCTCACGTCCTGCTGTTTAATTTTCCTTGTCCTGGGCTACAGCTATCAGTGTTTTAGGCAGGCTGACTTTCCTCCCCATGCCGGCAGCTGTGCAGGACCTGCCACAGCTTCTCCTGTACAGGGCTGCAGGGAACTGTGCTAGCCATTGCTGCCTGCCTCCCTCCGAGCGCTAAATATGTGGTGTGCCCTGTCTCTAATACACCTTATCAGGGCCTGACTTTGTTTACTTGCATAATTCCCTCAGTGCCTTATCAGATTAGCATGATTTCAAAGTGTTAAGAGCATCAGTGCCTGAAAGAGTTTTGCACTCAGTTTGCCTTAGCCTCCCCGTGTTCAGATTAGATGCAAACACATTCGTGATAATAGAAAACTGTTTGGACAGAGGTGGTTTTCTTTTCATCCTGGATTAATAATAGAAGCATGGAGACCTGTTAGAAAGGAGCAAGGCTTTCTCATGTAGTAGCTTTAATCCTTGTTATGTCTTTAGGAGCTGGCTTTTTTGTGGGTTGGTGTTCAGGAATGGTGGAGAAAGCCCCTATGTCCCACAGCAAAGGCCACATGTGCTTCCCCAGGTCACAGGGCGAGGGAGAGATTCCTGTTGGTCCCGGCGGTTTGGGGAACAAGGCCCAACTGAGCAAATGTCTCATTTCTCCTGGGTGAGTTTGAAGATTTGATTTGTTGAAAGAAGGGACATGAAAGAGGTTACACTGGAGCCAGCCACAGTCATCCCTTCTTCCCTCCCTCTTCCTCCTTGGATAGCAGGAGTAAAGCATGTTACATATATACAATCATAGAATGGTTTGGGTTGGAAGGGACCTTTAGAGGCCATCTAGCCCAACCCCCCCTGCCGTGAGCAGGGACGGCTTTAACTACATCAGGTTGCTTAGAGCCCCATCCAACCTGACCTTGAATGTTTCTAGGGATGGAGCCTCCACTACCTCTCTGGGCAACCCGTTCCAGTGCTTCACCACCCTCATTGTAAAAAATTTCTTCCTTATGTCTAGTCTAAATCTATTATTCTTTAGTTTAAAACCATTACTCCTTGTCCCGTCACATATGTGAGTATTATGTCAGCACATAGGAAATAATGAGATTTTCCTGTTCCTAACAGTGGCAGGATAACCAGACCAATATCTTCATAACATCCAGAATGACTAAGGTTTTTGGTGTGTGTGCTGCTGAGGAGCGTGGTTGGAGAGGGCCACCCAGCCCCTGCAGGGATGCTCACTCCTCTGAAAGGGACTGGTCCTGAGCCTTGTCGCAGACCTGGGCAGAGCCCTAACGGAGCTGATACCTGCTTGAAGTGTTTGCTTTGTGGCCAGTTTGCACCTTGTGCCCATCCACATACCTAGCACAGCTAGGATCTGTTTACAGAGTAGTTTTGCCTTGCTTGGACTGCTGGGTACAGCAGAAAATAGGCTTGTGGTATAAGTGGGCAGATATCTTCAGTCCCAGACAGAAAAAATGTGCTCTGCTTTCCATGTTTGTACCATATACCCGTTCCCAGGGTGCGGTGTCAGCAGCCCCTCCAGCTCCCTTTCGTCCCCTTTTGCCTGGTTGCAAAAGCATCCAACAGCCACGTTCGTACTGTAGCTTGGGCTCAGCCGGAGCCAAGTGTTGACTTTTGTATCTAGAAAGATGTATTGTTATTCTTGCTTGCTCTCACCCTTCCCTCAGCACCCTCCCCTAAAATTCCCACCCCTGGGCTTGCTGAGTAATTTCAAGGTGCTAATTGCCCCGTGCCAGCTGATCCATTGATCTGGAACACAAACAGTCTCGAGGTAATTTTCTGTCTGAGCCAGTCTGGGGCTTATGCAAGTGCTGGTGTTTGCTTCCTTGTTTTTAATTTCCTGCAAAGAAAAGCTTTTGTGTTGCTCTTGACAAGATGCCTGTGCCTCTGTCGCAGTCGGCGGCTGCTCCATCGGGCCACGTGGGGCTCGAGGAAAATTGACGCTAACAATACCCGTTTCTTGTGTAATTGGAGTCTGTGGGTGGGAATTGAAAGTCCTGCTCAGTCACGTCCCTCTATCAAAACTGTTAGTCTGTTCCTTGTGGTATCAGGTGGCTTCTCTTGCCCATCCTTAGTCCTACATTTGGGACAGACCGAGAGCAACTCAGCCTCTTTGAGAAATACTTGTTCTGTTAGATAAATACTGGGGGGCAGAGGTTGCTGGGGTTGCTCATCTCTGAGGATTCAGACATGGCTTTCTGTAACAGCTAACCACAAAAGCCCGGCCCTGGGTAACTACTAGCTACTGGCGAGTGCAGCATACGTCCTGCACGGCAAAGAGTTAATTTCCCTCTGGCTATTGCTTCCAGCAGCCGTCAGCAGAAGCGTTGTGCCTTTGCAGGGTTTGATCCGTCGAGGGGGCGGGGGTGTTCGGATGATGTAATGTAGCAACTCCCGGTGCTCGGGTAGTAGGAGGCTATGCAAAAATAAACTCATCTGCATTCATTTCTCTCCCTAGCTTGCGCGCGCAGGTTCAGTGTACCTGGAGGACTTGCTCTCGTACCTTTTAGAAGGAATCCGTGGTTGTTTGGCTAACCAGGGAGGAGGGCAAGGTTGGTGTCGCAGCTCTGGGCAGGGGGGACACCCCCCGGTGCTGGCGGGGGTGCACCCCTCGGGGACAGCAGCCTTGGTGAATGAAGCGCAGAATGAGCTTTGCATCCCATTTCTCGGAGCAGTCTTGTCTCCAGGTCTGTGTGTGGGGTGTGTATAAGTAGAAACGAATAGCAGTTGTCTGCCCCGGAATCATAAGCAGATTTTCAAAAGTGAAATAGGACATAACATCTATCTCCCTCCAGAAAAGTAGCCCCTTCTGTACAGGGTCAGGGAAGGTGCCCGTGGCTTAGACCCCTTTTTACAAAATGCTGCAGCCTGGCTGGGTAAGAGGTGGAGGACAACTCTAAGGCGTGCATGCAACCAGGTAGGAGGGGGGAGATGTCTGCACCATTTGCAGCCCCAGGCTGGCTGGTAAATCCCGTCCCTCTGGCAGATGTGTCGCTTTGGCAGGAGGGGCAGGTTTGCTCACCACCAGTGCCTTGCACCATGCTTTTGGAGGGACGCTGGCTTGTGCACACTAAGCCATAGCTTTAAGGACTTCATCTGTAGAAAAGGTAGCATTTCTTGTGCTGCTGTTTCAAAAGCATCTGCCCGAGCGAGTGTGTGCAGCCCTCGCACCTGCGTACTTGGCTTTCCAGAAATGGTGAAGATTGATGACACCTCTGGAATAGTTTGGCATCTCCCAGCCAAGGAAACATTTTCCCAGTTCAAAGAAAGTACTGAAATATCCCCTCTGTCTATCCACAAGTTCACAGATAAAGTAGGAAAGGGAAGGTAGAAAGAAAAAAACATCTCTCAAACTGGAAGCTGAGCTGCTGTGAATCCTTTTCCCAGCACCATCCTGTGTCACCTGTGTGCCTGGCACTGGCAGGAGACAGGGACAGAGCAGAGCTCAGCTGGCCTGTGTGGCTGGCAGCTGGGAAGGGTCTTTGGTTTTTATGATGATGGGTTCAGATGACAAGCGGCAAACAGATATCATCCTCGCGATGATGGGTTGGGTAGCCAGCACTCCCAGGTTTCTCTCTGGTTTGCCCGCAGACATGCAGATATGTCTGCACTGCCCTGAAAGTCCCTTTTAAACTGATGTAATTGTTTGGGCGGTGCTTTGGATCCATTGTGTAGTCTGAGTGAGATGGGAACACTGAAAAAACCAGACCTGTGGGATCATCTGTCATTGGACACTATTGAAACTGCCTCTGGTCTGGCTCAGCGGTGTGTATCCAGAACATGTCCCAGAAAGATGTCTTCTGCTCCACATCCTTTAACTGGGACAAGGGGAGGGGGGAATTTAGAAAAACAACTTCAAAAGTTGGAGAGCTTGACATTTTCGTGTAAAGGTACTTGCCTTGCAGAGCCCCACTCCAGCATTGCTGTATATCAGAGACCCACTCGAATGTTAAAAATGGCTTTTCTCATTCGTTTCACTGCCGTAGCCATGTCTGTGGCTCTGGACATGACCCAGGATGCATGCAAGACTCTCACTCTGTTTCAGGTGGTGGCAGAACATGGCACCACAGCAGCGCTTCCAGGAACAGAGATCCCTTGCACTCACTGGGGGCACAGCTTCACCAGGCTTTTCTTTTCAGCTTCATTTCAGGCTCAGGCTGAGGACCACAGTCAGTCTGGGAGTTTCCAGGAGCCCAGGAAAAATGGTCATAGCAGCAAAATCCCTGCAAAGCCCAGTGCATACACTCACCAGATACTAAATACTGAGCCAGCGAAGGGAGAGGGTTGGGCACATGCATTCATGTGGGTCTTCAGAGATTTGCCCTGGGCGCCTCTGGTGAAGCAGCTTGGGCTGCAGCAGGTCTGGTAGATGTGCAGCAGAACATGTCACTGCTTGGGTATATCAGTGGTTGGTGTGGGACAAGCAGAGACTCCAGGTAGTATTTCTGGCCTCTGCAGTGCAGCCCTTAGCGGTTGTCTAGTTCAGGTCTTCAGCGGGTCAGCACAGGGGTGCTAATTCTTTGCTTGAAGATGGGGAAGCTGAGATTGAGAGGAATATTTGCTGATTTTAAAGGACATATATTGTGCTTCACATGGATGAAGATCTCTCTCCTAGAAAGGGAACTTGCATTGCAAAGACATTCTTTCCCCCCTGGGAAATCCTCGCCTTTCATTAATGCAAGGGGATCCAGCTGCTCTCCAGATGCAGACCAAAGGAGTCACTTGTTTTGGTTGTAGGTTGGAGCCTAATGGAGGGAGAAAAAAGCAACTGCTTGGATTTCTGCAGCTGTTGCTCTTTTTCCTACTTCAGAGTGAAAGAGGAGGCATGGAGACCCCTCACCTTGTGACACAGGCACTGCTGGGGATGGCTCCAAGTGCCACAGTGCTGCGGATACAGGTGGCTTTGGGAAAACTGCATGAAATGAAAGTACCAAGAGGCAAATAAAGCAGAGCTGCTTCCTTTAAGTGCACAGGACGGGTGGCCAAGTCACATCCTCTGTGCTTATTTTTGGTGTTATTACTGTAACACCCAGGAACCACAATGCTCTGTGCTGTGAATATTTCACAGACAATATTTCCGCAAGAGAGAAGGACTTTAGCAACCAAATACTTAATGTGGAAGGGAAGCACAGGTAAGCGAGAGGACATGATGTGCTCAAGGTCACCTCACAAGCTAGTGGCAGAGTAAGGCAGGTAAGCCATGTCTGCTGGGGCCAGACCGCTGTGATGGACTCGCAGCATCCATCTGCAATGCTGCAACCCTTGCTGCTGCCCCAGCATCCCTGCATGCGGTCTGTCTCCGGCAGGGACGGGGCACCTGTGAAACAGCCTGCAGCTCTACTTACCCCTAAGCCAGCAGCCAGCTAGGCAAGAAGTATAAAAAAGTCTGGAAGAGAGGGAGATGCTGTTGCTGCAGCCAGAAGAGTGTTCATCTTGAGAACTAGCTGCTCCAGGAAACACCAGTGCTAAAATGCTGTGGGAAATCAGCAGTTTCATTTTTTCCAACATGTGGTTGATATGTACTCTAATTCCCCCATATTTAAAAGATAAATAAGCAGTGGGAAAAAGAAGAAACATATTTCACTTATTTTTCTGAATATTTATGAAAGTTAGCATTGTGTAGGCTCCCCAGCACCTCAGCACATATTTTCAATTACAAAAATCTTCCTACCTGCAGCATACTGTATTCGTCTTTTAAATATCATTGCTCCTTTCTTCCATAAAAAGCTTCCATGAACTTGTGCAAATATTTGCTTGCTGTTCAGTGGCAATTTGGATAGTCACCAAATCCAGGAGCACAGTTGTACAAGCAAGCTGTGTTCTGCTGGAGGACTCCCTGCAGTAGGCAGCTTCTGCTATAACTAAGTGCAAATACCTTGTCCACCAGCCCGGGGTGCTGCAGGAAGGGACCCACATCTCCAACTTGGAAGGGCATCTGTCAACATACAGGTAGTTTAGGTCAAAACCAGCAAGGCAGAGTGCAGTGGGAAAAGTTTGTCTGCTGCGCTTTCTCTTCACCACCTTAGTGGTCAGCTGCTCTTTAATTCTGGCTCTGCTTTCTAGATCTATATGCCGAGCACGTGGCAGAAATGTGGCCCATGCTGACAGAGGCCTGGGGTGTAGAGACACGGCCCCATCCCTGCAAGAAGAGAGGAAAGTGTTAAAATCATTCTTGCAGCTGCTGGTGTTTCAGTGACCAGGACCAGCTGGGGAGCCAGCAAAAGCCCCGAGGTGCTGATATCCTCAGTAAAGGCATATCTAGAAGCTTTCTATTCCTATCTGCAGTGCCATGACGATCTTTGAATTACATAATTTACAAGCTCTTAGCCGTGCCTTCTCTTTTAACAGGCGCAGGAGATGTCTTTGCAAATATGGTACCTTCGTTATGGTGGGGGGACACGGGCTCGCAGGTGGCTGGGGCTGTGCAGAGCTGGGGAGCATTGCCAGGCTATGGAGCGCTCCAGTTCTGGCCAAGCCTGAATTAAGCAGCAGTGCTGGGTTGGATCTGATGTGTGCTCAGGAGCACGTGCATCGTGGGCTGTCCACCCTTTGCTTCTATGAACACATAACGTGCCTGGGCCAGAGACCCCGAGGCTGCACAGGAGCGGGTGCATTTCTGAACACAGTACACTTCTTGCCTCTGCTCCTTAAAGTCAGAAAAAGCAACAGACCGTTTAAACCTGGGTTTTGCTGGCTTTTTGCATTCACAACAGGCTCTAGCAACAATATTCACTTTATTTTAGCTCTTTTGCAGGAATGGGCTTTTCAGGTTCCTCTGCTTGCCTGTTTTCAGGCAGCAGAGAGATCCTGAACAGCTTATGTTGGGTAAAAGTCACTGGTTTGTCTCTTCAGTCCCAGTGGTGTGCCAGGCGTATTTGATTGCTGGAACTAGCCCAAATTTCTTTCTGCACCCTTAATTGGGAAACAGGCATGGGGATGAGCAGGGGACTTCAGAGGTGTAAATAGATCAATCAGCCACATGGCGTCATCTCTGCTCTATGCAAATGCAGTTGAGGACGTGCTGAGGAGAAAAAAATAATATTAATTAGCATGTACTCCTTACCAAGCTCTGGAACTAGTGTGAATATATTGCCACTTCTGCTGATTTTAACGGACTAGCTAATAAACTGTCCAGGAAGGTGCCACCCTTCAGCATCTACCTCATCTTATCCCTCAAAATCCATGTGGGCTGTGTCCATGTCAGCAGTGGTGAGCATCCAATTGGCATCTGCTGAGAAAGGGATGCACATGTTCCCGAATAGGGAAAGAGGAGCAGCAACAAACTGTCCTCCTCCATCATCCCGGGGCATGGACATTGTGCCTGGGATGTCTTCTTGTAACTGTACCGTAGATGGTAAAAATACACTGACTTCTCCATCTTTGAGTATGACATCTCCAGTGCTGTCAGAAAGACTTTCCTACTTCGTGCAGATACGTGGGCAGATACATAACAGCGGAGAAGCTGCACAGCGGTGTACCCTCCCTTCCCCACAAACTTTTTATAAAGGCCTTGCTAGAGAGCTGCTTGATTGTAGCACCTGCAGAAATGGTTGTGTTGTATGGGATAGTGGATGGGGCTGGTTAGAAAAAGTAGGTATTTTACATAAAAAGTTTCCAGCTGTTTTGAAAATTCAAAATACTCACATGCCCCTGCAAATTGTTTACGGGGCCAATGAAGCTTTGGTGGACCCGGCTGAGCTGATACAGTCTCTCTAGTAGCTCCCGAGGTGGCTGGAAATATTCGGCATTAAATCACTTGATGTCTCTGGTTAGGAGCTATTTCTCTCTCTTTGAGAACAGGGCCTGAAGAAATGCCCCGAGTGACCTTGGTGCTCTTGGAAGCAGGTTTTTGAGTCTCCCAATTTTTATAAAATAAAGGTGAGGTGAATGTGTTTATAATTTCTCTCCAGTAAAGGGCTTGGAGAACTCTCTTGCTTGTGAGTAATAACAGTAGTTTCTGTCAGATGGACATGGGACCTGGGGTCACTGTGTGTAATTCCCTGTGTATGTAATTTGTCCTAGTCACATGAGTAGTGTGAAATTCAAAGTGGTCATTGCACTGGGTAGAGTATGAATTGAATTGTCAGGAAAACATGAGAAAATTGCACTGGGTATGTTCACCCATTCTAATGTAAACCCATAAATAGCCTTTTAGATTTAGTTAATGTGTAAGTGAAAGAAAATCTGTAACAGCAGACAAGGACCAGTATAATATAAATTTCATCTGAGAAATGAGGGAAGATGGCTACATTGCTCGACGAGCTTTGGGAGCACTCCTAGGAGGTGTGGATTTGGGGAGAGCTGGTCCATACTGGGTGCTGCACGAGCACTGGCTGCCCAGGTCTCGGGGAGTGAGACTTTGACAGGCTCTGGGTGCTTGTTTTTCCTTAGAGTGCTTTCTTGCTTGCTTCCTTCTTGTTTTCTTTTTCTTTCTTTTCCTCTGTCTCTTTGTCTTTTATGGTCTTGATAGTGGAAAGTGAGAGACCTTTGCCTTTCAAACTTACCTTAATATCCCCAGAATAGCATTAGCACCAACAGCTTCCTCCCTTGATGATGAAGGAATGACACTCAAAGAGGCCAGAGGAAAACTTCCCAGTTCCTTCCATTCTCACCCTGTTTTCAGACACTTAATTCTTTGCCACACTCCCTCTTAGGGCAGAAATTTTCCATGCTGCTTGTCCGCCTAGTGCTAATTTTTGCATTAACTGTGAAATGCTTCAGTTGTGAGATGTATATAACGCTCAGCTAAACAGGTCAGCTGTTTCTTGAGAGCAAGATATAGAAGAAACCGGGTTTTTTGTACCCACCTTATAGATAGGAAACTGAGGCACAGAAACATGGAGGATAAATGTATAAAGTGTCAAGCTGTCATTTCCTCACTGCAGAGTGTTTGAGTTTATGAACCTAACAATGTTCTTTTGACAGTTTTGTGAGTGGGATAATACCTAAATAGGAAAATGAGCTGACAGGTTTCACAGCTTCCCTGTTGAGGGAGTTTAGAATAAAAAACCCTCAGTTTTGCATGCTCTGTTAGGAGAAAATGTCAAAAACACAGAAGCACACAGTTAGAGATGGTGAGGTTCCCCGGCTATGGATCCAGCCCTGCAGAGGTGCCCGGGTACCCCATCAGGAGCAAATTTGGGATGCACAAAGAAGAGTAATAAAAGAGACAAAAATTGAAGTTTGGTGGTCCACTGTGATCCTGGAGAAACCTGCTGTCCCATTTGCTGGTGGCACTTGGTATCTAATGAACATTTGGAGCTACCAGCACTTTAAAAATTCCTGATGTACCACTGGATGAGATGCCTCGCTGCTGGCTCATGCTTCTGAGAGGGAGCCAGAGTGCATGCTGCGGGGCAGAGATGCGATGCTGGGGACGCGTTGCGCTCCTCATGTCGCGACTCGTGCTTGCAGGGACGTCTTCTGTGCCTGCCTGCACCCATCACCTCCATTATTGCCCTCTGAAGAGGGTGGCAGCTGACCAAACCATTAGCATAAATGGAAAAAATTGCAAAAGCTGCTTGGTTGTGAGTGCGCCGACCTCTTCCCATGACGAGTTCAAGCTTGTTGGCATGTGAGATGATTTCAGCTGATTCAGAGCTGTGGGATTTTCTTCCTTCTCTTGTGCACAAAAGCATTAACTTTTTGGACCTAATCATCATGTTTCCCAACATGAAGCCAAGCGGTGTGCTTTCATCTCGCCCGGCTATTGTGCTTAGATAAGTCCCTTGGTGTGGGAGTGCCCTGTGGCACTCGAATCAAACCGACACCAAGGACTTTCCGCCTGGCAGCCATCTCGCACGGCGCTGCAAACTGCCTGTGGGGCGTGTTTAGAATTTGTGCAGCAGCAAAAGTCTTTGCTCCCAGTGTGAAGCTGGCAGCATACATGTTTTGAGGAGCAAAGAGAGGGTTTTTGCATCCTCTGAAAGGTTATGATTTGCATTGTAACATCCCCAAAGACGTTTTTGCTGCCCTGGTGGGGTCCCTGTGGAGTCCCTGTGGGGGAAGCACAGCAGTGGATTGCTTCGGCTTGTCCTTGCGGCACAGCAAAGTGAGAAACGGGGCATCCTGCAGGAATAACCCTCATGCTTCCAGAGTAGTGAGGCTGGGACACACAAAGCTGGGCACTGGACCAGCTTCAGAGCTATTTCTGGATTTTAGCACGCTATAGAAACTGATAAATGGCATCTTTACCCTGCTTTATCCCCTTTCACATGGCTTTCTGAAAGTGAGGGAATCGGCGTCCTCCATTTCCTAACATTAAAGGAATGTTTACTTGGCCTGATTTTACAAAAGAGATGAGGGTCAGGTGGTTATCCTCCTCCCACTCTTCACCCCCCACCCCCAAGATTTTGAACTCATGTGGCCAGTTTCCATGGTGCCCTCAAGGATAAAAAATTCCTAAAAAGTTTTCTGAGCAGAGCCATCCAGTTCAAACACGTGCACTTTATTAGATGTCAGGGAAACCACACCAGTGGGTGCTGGAAACCTACCTTGGGCATCGCAGCTCCCCATGGGCCCGTTGATGCTTTGGCTATCACACGCGTTTCTCAGCAGCACCCAGCTGTGGCACCTGGTGGCCTCTCCAGCCCCTCCTTGGTGGCTGCGTGATAAAGTCAACAGAGAAGTCAGAAAGGCGCCTGGGCTTTGGATCAGGCTTTACAACCTGAGATAATCCCTCACTTTATTATAAGATGGGGTTTTAAAACTGCAGAGCAATGAAAAGCTTCCACTGGGCAGTGGGAAGAGAACCCTTTAATAAACATAAAAATCCTATTAAAAATATATATACATAAACTGTGCTGACACATAGAGGCATTGGCGACAGCTCTCCCAATTTATCATGAATTTTGCAGTTGGCAGTGCTTTTATTTTTGATGCCTGACCATTGGAGTCCTGCTATTGCAGGAGCCTTTTTCTCTGTCTTTTTAATACAAGCAAGAGTCTAGCTGTCATTTTTGCAGGAGGAGGCTATAAAAGGTGAAATAAGTACAGTGTAAGGGATCTAAAGCCAGAAGGCTGGTCAAAAAATCCACAGTATTTTTTAATTTCGTTATTTTTTAACATTTGGAGTTAGCTGTGGCTGTGAACATTAAGTCCTATAGTGATGAATTGAATGAGCAGTTGGTTCATTCAGAGTACCAGAACAAATCAAGGAGTAGCACATCATCCAGAGTACTCTGCTATAAGGCAAAAATTTGTGTACTGAGTTAAGATAAGTGCTTAGGAGATGATCCAACGTACCACACCAAAGAAACAAACCAGCTGAGCGCCTTCATTTCTCTCCAAGCACTACAATAAATCCATCCTATATCTGCAGTTTCACCTGAAAGCTAAGAGGTGTCCTCAAGTGGGTATCTGATTGCTGTTAAGTTGGAACAAGGTCCACGGAAAACAGCTCACAGGGTATTCTTTTGGAGGAAGGGAAGAAGTCTTTGGTTGGCAGTGCTTTGCATGGACCTGATCCAGATATCAGTGTGGGTGAGTGAGGTATATTTCTGCTATGGAACTGTGCATTTTCCAGTTATCCCTCCTTAACCCTTTTATGAGAAATTTAAACCCATTTAAATTAGGTACAGAAAGGGGAAAAAAAGTTCTGGTGGCATTGCACTTTCTTCGAGCATCTTGCTCATTTTCCAGCGCTCCTCCAGAGCAGGAGGACTCTCTCCCAGTGCTTTGCTTCCAGCCATACAGGGTGCATGAGGCGGAGGGGTCCCCAGGGTGGAAAACAAAGGCAGAAAAATGTTGCTGTTTTCCCACCATTACGCAGACCCACGCTGTCGCGCGGTCTCTTTGGTCAGGGCTATAAACCAGGAGATTTTCCTTCTCTGCTTTCTGTGGCCACGTTGGCTGCTTGCAAAGACCCGTGAGCTGGAAGCTCATCATCTGGCCAGCATCCTCCCAAAGGTATTTTAAGGGTGCTGCGTGGAGCACCACCTCGCAGTGCTTACAGCATTTCATAGCACTCCAGTGGCAGCAATTCAATCTTTATTTGGGTTTTGGCCAACATTTGTTGTCCTCACTGGAAATGGTATTGATTATTTGAGCTCAGGAGCCAATTATGGCTGATATGATACTCACCACCTCATGTCCCAGGATGATGTGTGCCATGGAGGCTGCTTTGCTTCAACTGTACCTGCCAAATGGGCCGGTGAGGCTCTGGACAGACCTCTGACCTTTTAAATCACCTATGGTGTGAATAGGCAGTTTAACTCATGGCCTAAACCTTATTTGACACGTTTGTTGGGTTTGGTTTGAGCAGGGATTGGCATTTGTTTAACATCTCCCTTGGGGGTTGCTGTGTCCCGTGCTGTGTCCCATGCGGCATCTGTCTGACTGCTTCGTGGCACTGCAGATTTCGTGCAGCGGGGAGAATTTCAGATGCGAGAAAACTGCTGTGCCAACAGAGAGTGGTACCATGGGCTATTGGAGCCCACCAGCAACTGGCACCTAGTGTGGCACTGCCAGGCAAACTCATAGGTGAGATGAGTGCTGTGCTTGGGCTATCAGGATGATCACATCTTGCATGGGTTGGTGGGGTTCCATGCCAGCTACCGTGGATGAAGTGACAGCTGGAGCCTGTGAGCCTCCTCTGCTTGCCAGTGATGGTTGTGATGATGGGCAGCAAATGATGGTTACAGAGCCTGTGGGCAGCTGAACTGCTCCTGGGTGCTTGCTCCTGGCAGCAGGTCTGCAAAGTGTTACACAGTAAAACCACAAAAATCTAAAGGCTTCACCTCAGTCCAAATTCAGAGCAAAGACCCTTATTATGATTAACAAAGCCCAAGTCTCTGACCTCTCAGAGGTCCTTCTCAGCAAGAGGCGAGATGTCCTGTCTGATCAGAAGCGGGAGTGACCTGCACTCCTATAAACCTGTTGCAAGAGGATCTTGAGAGTCCAACAGAGAGATTTCCGTGTGATCTCGCAGTGAGAGGACAGGGCATGCTGCAGTGCTGAGGCTGTGGGGTGTCAGGAGCTCTGCTCTCCTGTGGGGGAAGCGGTGGAGATGGCGGGTTTGGTGGATTGGTGCTGAAACATGGGCAGTTCCTCATTTTGCTCTTTATTTATTACCTTATTCTGCTTCACTGAGTCTGCGTTAATGTTACGTCTGGTGTTTTCAGCTCTCCTTGGGTTTAGTGCATTTAACAGCTTCCTGGGCAAAGCACCTTCCCACGTGGCTTATTTGATGCTATTTAGATTAATTTATTGAGCCTCTAGCCTGGGTTTGTTTCATTAAAATTTGGGCTGTACTTTTCCATCTGGCTGCGTAGTAGAAACAGTGTCCAAAATTGGTATTTCAGTCACTTTCTATATATTTTTTGCAAAGTTAATTGAATTATGAGAAGCAGGTTACTTATGCAAATGCAATGGCCCCTGTCACACTTCATAGGGCCTGTTAAACACATAAAACCAAACACGATCAACACTTCCCAGTAATTACAAATGCAATGGGCAAATCAGCCTTCCTGCCCCCTGAGGAAGAGGTTGATGAGGTCTTCTTGGGGCAGCTCCTCCAGCACCGCTGCTGCTGGAGTGAAATGTGATAATGCCTCCGTCCACCGTGATACGCTGCATCTTCCATCACGTCCCTGACCCAAAAAAGTATTTAAACTGGTATTTAATGAATTGCAGCCAGGCCCATGTCACCCATACAAAGCAGGAATATCATCTACTCTGTTTATAGAGAGGGAAATGAGTTGTGATGTCTTCTTGCTGCTGGTAACGAGTTGTTAGCGGACTCGGGCACATCTGGGACATGCCCGCTGTGGGTGGGACAGGTGGGTGAGCACGGGACACAGCAGCACGCGGAGCTGCCCGTGCGTCCTGCGCAGCTGGCGCAGCTACTGGGGCAGCCGCACTGCCAGAGGCTTTTGGGGATGAGTTTGCAGAGAGGAAAGGTGTCACTTGACCTTTCAGTGATTTAGTTGCCTGGCTGCGTTAATGGCTTTGGGATGCGGGAAATGGAAGTGTAAATACCGATGACGTGCAGGTGGCCTCGCCTGCGCCTGCCTGCTCCGTGCTGCCAGGGAGCAAATACATGTCCAAAGAAGGAACACATCTTTTTGGTTTTTTCCTTCTTCTTATTTATTTCACAGGCAAGGAACAGAGGTGGGAATAAAGGAAAAAAAGACGTCAGCTGCTTATTAGATCAGCAGCAGTTGTTTTGAGCCTGAGCTTCTCTATGCCAATTGATGTAGCAAGCTTTGTTTTGGGGGTGCTTTTCTGATGCAAAGGGCTGTCTGATCAGAAAATGGTATTTTGCTGCAATAATTTCCTGCAAGCAACTTGCACTGGTCTCTCTGAGGTAACATGCTTTTGATTAATGCATAAACTTACCCACTCTCCCTGGTGCCTAGTTTTCATTCCATGTAAGCTCTGATTATTCAGTAAAAAAGAAACATTGGCCTATGAAGCTAAGCATCAAAATGCAGAACCAGAACCCTCAGTGTCCCCACTGTTTGCAGTGTGTTTGCTCAGGGTTATTTTCATGCCACACACAATTGAGGTTATTGAGGAGAGCAAAACGAACAGTATTTGTTATTCAGTTCATTTTGGGTTTTCAGCACTGTCGTTGTCTCACAGCAGTGGCGCCTGGGGATTCAGGGGTGTGAGGTTATGAATTTATTACATGGTGTCTGGAGCTGTACAGAAACAGCTCCCAAAGGTCTTGCTGAAGGAGAAGGGAAGGATACTGTATGGAGGAGCCAGGAGTGGGTGGACAAGAGTAGGAAACGTGGGTATGGAGACATGAAGTGGCTTGCCTACGGTGCCAGGGCGCTGACTGCAAGAGCAGCAATACTGGGATTTATACTTTTGGGCTGCATCTAACCTCTAAGCAAAGTGTGTAGGTTTCCGCTGGGACCTCTGCTGTGTCTTTGCTGGCTGGATCTGCTTCTGAGGTCAAGTTCCTTATGCCAAGTAGATTTAACTGGGATTATGCATTTGTAAGTCTGGATCTGGATCTGCACTGTTTGTTTCTATAATTTGCCAAACCAAAATCCAAAGTCCAGAGAATCTTAGAGAAGTTTATGCCTTCATTCCAGAGTCCGCATCTGGTTTTACGGGCTGTTAATACATAAAGGTTTCTTTAAAAGAGTTAATAATTTGTATTAAATGGTTTAGCTGCAGATTTTTAACTACTTAACGACAATAGACTAGAAGCAAATGGAATGGAACTGGTGTTATTCTTAAAAAGATTTCCATTATCTTAGTATGTGATCACCTTGTAATCTCTAGTGTATATGTTACACCATCTCTTACAGAGCTGCACGGCTTTTATCTTCTGCTTTAGAGGTGGAGGCAGCAGCCTGCAGATGCACAGGGTACCTGCTCGGCATCTCCGAAGTCTTGGGCTAGTGCCCAGGCTGCTCTGTCAACCTCCATCTCAAGGCCAGGAGAGCAAAATTTGGGTTTAGAGCAGGAAAAAGGAAACAAAAGAGACCAGAAAAGCCCGAGTAAAGTATTTGAAGAAATTGTGTGATAGAAGAAATTTGAGTTAAGTCAAAGACCTCAGGCTGTTTCCACATGGGGAAGTCAGCAGTGCTGGTCACCAGTGTCCAAGTGAATCGCTGAGGCTCATGTAGTTCCCTGTGTTGTCCTTGAAAATCTGTATGAATCGTGCAGTGGAAGTTGATGCAATCATATCTAAAAAGCAGCACAGAATCAACCTGTGAAGCAGCATGGGAAGCCCAGGAGGCTGGCTGGATAAATGGGGTCATCTCATTCCTTGCGGTGAGGTCTGTGCTAACCACATATGGACCAGGTGGTGGACCTGACTCTCTCTGCCTCTAAAACAAACCTGTGTCCTTCCCCTCTGTCTCTTTGCAGAGCTCCCTTCCTCAGAACATTTGAGCGTGGCTGATGCGACATGGCTTGCCCTCAACGTGGTGTCTGGTGGAGGTGGCTTCTCCGGCTCCCAGCCCATTGGAGTGACCAAAATTGCCAAGTCAGTAATAGCACCACTAGCTGACCAAAACATCTCAGTGTTCATGCTCTCCACCTATCAGACGGACTTCATCCTGGTAAGAGGACATGAGAGGACCAGGCAGAGTTACCTACCACAAGATGAAAGTTCATCTGGGCAGTTTTAATGACATTTCTGGGAACAAGTTGTTTGAGGAGCAACACAAATACCAACGTCTGCATTCCCCAGAGCTCTGTGCCTTGTGGTTAGGCTCTCTGACATCGCAGGAGCTTTTCCTATGGGACGAGGCATTTGTTGGTATGGGTTACCTGGTGTCTAATGAAAGCGCAGAACCCACACTGCAGTCTCTCCCTTAATGGAGGCACTGGCAGCATTTCCCACCATCACTCGACATCGGTTTTCTGAGAGTTAGAGGAGCGTAATGTCTGCTGTCAGGCTGGCTGATGATGGCCAAGAGGCTCCAAAGTTGTTCTGGGGATAGACAGACAGACAGTCTTTCTGTCTTACACGCATGTGTGTGCATGCACACAGGGCATGACCACATAAGCTTTATTTCCTTTGGAAGCATGGCTGAAGAACAGGCAGTGCTGAGTTCTTGAAGGGATGCTGGAAAAGAGGTGAAACATCTCCCTCTTAGAAGTCTCCACACTCTTTCCACAGTCCTGAAAGCACTGTGGTACTTAATCTTATATATATTTGCAGTGATATCACCAAATGTGCTTCTCTTGACACACATCTGGGTGGCAGTTATCTTTACACACCTGCTGGCTCAAGCAGGAGTGGTGTGTCCACTTTTCTGTGCCCTGAGAGTACGTAACCTCCGCTGCAGTGTCTTGTCACTTCTGGTGCATACCATCACAAGCTAATCCTGTTGTCAACTTCAGGTACGTGAGCGAGACCTGCCCTTCGTGATGCACACGCTGGCTGCTGAGTTCACCATCCTCAGAGTAGTGAATGGGGAGACAGTGGCTGCTGATGACCTTGGGATAACAAATGGATTTGTCAAACCAAAACTGGGTAAGAACCAGCGTGGGCTCAACTTGCCAGGGAGTTGGTCTCCATGACACATGGGGGTGAAAGTCTGCTTCCTACCTTCCTTCAACATTTTGGTGAATGTTTATCCTGTTGTAAGATAATGAACTATCTTAATACATGCCTGAGTGTTTCCCAGTTCAACCAAGGATTTGAGGAGGTGCGTAACTTGCTGAGCAATGCTGATGAGCTTTGCTGAATTTAAGCCTTTTAATGCTAGTTTCACATTTCTAGAGGAGACACACATTTTGTAGGACAGAAGGTTAAAATACAATTCATTTCAGTTGCAAAAATAACATTGTCTGTAGCCCATACTTTCATGTTTCAACATTTCAAAGGAAAATGGCTTATATAAAAGCTTGTTTAAGTATTGCAGTGATTGATGCACAGAGAATACTGTTGTTCAACTTGCACACTTCAATACCAGTCAGGATCAAGACCACTGTCAGCCCAGGCCTGTACAGAACCTTAGGATGCTTCCAGTCTAAAGGAACAAGCATCAGGCAAAGGGCACAATCAGGAAAAGCAACTACTTAAGTATATGTGTTTACCTATACACCTGTCTGTAATTTTATGCTTATAACCAAACAAAGCAGGGATCAGTTATTATGAAGTGCCACTCAGCCTCGTCACTTGATAGCTATAGATAATCTTGTTTAAGAAAATGAGCCTTATACACAAAGCGTGAAGGAAGAGCACAGTGAAACACACACTGGTTATGCACAGGTATGCAATTCACTGTGTTGCTGTGTTTAATAGTTGCATGCCTAAATACCAGCTGCTTCTCAGCTGCTGGCTGCAAGCGTGTTTGCCAAGCTGCTGCATGACAGCTGGTTTTTAATTTTTGTAGGTATTATGGCAAAATAGGCTCCCAGAAAGGAGGGAGAAGAGGGTGTACTGCCAAGCAACCACAGCCGGAGAAATGCCTTCCATAGCCCTGCTTTTTAAATGGTGGAAACCTGAATTTATTTCTACTTTTCAGTTTGTGTTGGCACCTCCTTTAGCTTACCCCTTGTCTCATGTGGATGCACCCAATGGCCTGAAAGCCCCTACAAGCAGAGGACTGACCTGTGCCCCGTGCAGGGCAGGGTACTCAGGATGATCCCACCCTGTACCCCCTGGACACCACAAGAGCAGGTTGTCCCCAGGCTCCTCAGTCCCTGTCTGAGGACCAACAGGGCTTCAGTAATGAGGAACTTTCTTGCAAATGCTGTCAGTTTTCTCTGCAGCTGCTGCCGGTGCATGGATAGCACATGCCTGGTGGGACATGAACCTGCTGCAGAAGTGGCTTCATAGTTTTGTGTGTCTGTGTGTGTCTCTTTCAGTTCAGAGGCCTGTCATTCATCCCCTTTCCAGTCCAAGTAATATGTTCTGCGTCACCAGCCTGGATCCAGATACCCTTCCCACTGTTGCTACACTCCTAATGGATGTCATGTTTTACTCCAATGGGTAGGTCCCAGCAGGGAGACAGGCTCCCAGGGGAGGTGTGGCTGGCATCTGGAGGCACAAATTCTCATTGCTGCTCCAGGATGCCCAGGGATCTGCTGTGGCCTTGTACTGCTGCAATGCCCTGCACTTAGGGAGGGAGGTTTCGCAGGCTCAAGACAGTTGTCCTGACAGGTTGAAGCCAATTAGGAGATTGAGGGTGCCCAAAGACATCCATTGGCTTTGGAAAGCTGAGCCTTTTCAGATTTAAGCTAAGAGTAGCAATGTGATCAATGTGCTGCATATCAACATATGACTGGAGGATATACAGCTGGCTCTGCTGCTGCCCATTGGTGCCTGTGGCTCCTGGCCCAGAGCCTCCTGCAAGAAGACCTTGGGGCTGGGATGCGAGAGTTTTGCCAGTTGTGGGGACTGGCATTTTTTTTCCCTGCAAAATCAAAAAAAATGAAAAGCAGTATAATGTGACAGAACTCAGTGTCACTTCCCTAAGTCAGCGTATGAATGTGTCTGGTTTCACTGGCTATATCTGCTTTAAAAGCCTTCCTTTACTCTTCTAGCCACAGTTAATGCTTTTCTCTTCTGTTTCTTCAGAGTAAAAGACTCAGTGGTGGGCAACGAGGACTCGGGACATATTCGCTTTTTCTCCTTTTCTCTCATTGAGGGTTACATCTCCTTGGTCATGGATGTCCAGACACAGCAGAGGTGAGCTTTGGTCTTAGGGTCTCCTGGACCCCAAAAAAGCACCTGGGATGTTCTCAAAGGAGCAGAAAGCAGCTTAAGCTCTTCCTTGTTAATTCTTGGGAGCCTCATTGCATGGGTGTCACATGTCTGTACACCCTGTCACTTTTCTGAGTGAAGTCTGGCATGTTAGTTCCAGCTTCTGAATTTTGGGCTTGTCTGTCCAAGCCCTCAGTGAAATCACAAGCCAATGTAATGTAGGATTATCTCACTTTTGAAAGAGGAACACTGGAGCAAAGTGATTTTGACATTTTTATTCCGTTGTTCATTAGTTGTGCTTTTAAGAGCAAAACACAAAAAAATATGGTGTACGTCAAAAAAATATGGTGTACGTCGTTGAAGTTTTACTGCTAAAGGCCAAAAGTAGGGTGGGGACGTCAGTGATGCTGTCCTCCTGCTTTGCTTTTACACATGGCTGGGCCTGGTGCGGAGTCTCATTGTGATGATAATGTACTGAGTCATCCCTGTGCAGCGGGAGCCCATGACTCGTTTGTCTGGCAAGGAGAAAGTCAGCTAGGGAGCAAATATCAGCCTCTGTGTGTGTGTACTTCTGCAGCTTCACATCACAGAAGTCTCCGAGGTCTGGAGGCTAGACAGGATGCTGCACTGAGATGCAATGCATAGATTTGCTTTTGACACACAGTGCGGTGTTTGGTTTTGATTCTTGCCTGCCCCAAGGACTTGTTTAGCAAACTATTAATTGCCCTCTTGAAAGTTTCTTCTACCTTAATTGGAGTAAACCTCTGTCTGCCTTCAAGAGAGGCTGGAGGGTTGGAGCAGCAGCCGGGAGCTTGGGGAACCTGGGCAGCCAATTCCTTCTCTGTCACAGACTGCCTGCTTGACCTTAGCCAAGACTCTTAGCCACTGGTCTTCTTTGCCCTGCTGAGAAATGGGGATCTCTGCAGGGATCCCAGGGACCTCCCAGGGATGGTATGGGAAAAAGCACTGATGATGCTGAGAAACAAAACCAGTGGTCACCGTTCACATTCCTAAGAGAGTAGGTATGGAAACATACTCTGCCCCTAGGTGTTTCTAAATGCAGCTCAAATCAAGCCTTCAGATTAACAGTCTTGATGTTTGTGAAGCTGGGGCATAGCTTGTTTCTTAGAAATCTTTTTCTGTGCCTCTCTGGGTGCCTATGCACACTTCCAGCATCAGATGCTGATTTACCACAGGACATCTGGAGGGGCAGGCAAGTGCATCTGTCCCCCCTTGCCTTAGGTTTTCTCAGTCTCACCGAGCTGCTGCTGCCACTGTTGTTGGCTTCAAGCAGCACAGGGATGCAGGAACAGCAGCATCCCCACAGGCAGAATCTGACACACTGCTGTGTTTTAATTGCCATGTTTGGTGTTCCTTTTCTTTTACAGATTTCCTAATAATTTGTTGTTTACAAGTGCATCTGGCGAACTCTGGAAGATGGTGAGGATTGGTGGGCAGCCTCTTGGCTTCGGTAGGTAAACATTTGGGGGATCAGTTGGTGCACAAGTAGTCAGTCGCCTCAGGGCATTCAAGGATGATGGAAAAATCCATCTGAGGCTGAGGCTTTTTAAGAGCCAGCAGTTTAACCTGACTTTGCAAGCTTGAGATTTTCAAACAGGATGAGCCTGACTCCTACCTAATAAGTCAGACTTCTAAATACACTTTTGGAAGTGCTGCATGCTTGACAGCTCCATCTAAATTGCATTAATCTGCTGGACTTTGGAGGTAGCTACAGCTGGGTCTCTGTTTAAGGAGCAAAAGTGGACAAAAAGATGGCATGGGAATGCATTGTAGATTACTGAAATCAGTGGTCAGAAGGCACTGTCGTACTCCAGTGTAGTCCTTGGGCAACTCTATGGCTTTAGTAGATTTTGCATAGATTTATAGCAGTCCAAGTGGGAGTCCTATTCGTAGACCTGTTTCACATCCAGTGCTGCAAACGTTTTCTCTACTGAAAAGAATATTGTACCTAAGTAGCACAGAGCAAATGCTTCATGTCTGCAGAAGTGTTCTTGTTATTTTTATGTCCCCTGTAATTTTGAGGAGTCTGATCTGAATACTGCAGCAAAGGCCTGATCTTCAGAAAACACTGGGGCTCCTTCTCATGGTCTCTGAAACAGTTGTAAAATACAAGCTTCAAGAAAATTTCTGAAAAATATTTGGCCAATTTTTATATTTAATTGCAACTTCTACACCAGACAACCAAAAGTAGCAAGAAGGAAATTTTCATGCACCTTCTCTTTATGCATCTTAGAGGCAAAATATGTAGAAATGGCATGGTACATGTCATTGATGGGACATCAGGACACCTACCAGTCCCCTAAATATGCAATGTTTAAAATCAAGTTAGAATGTTCAATTTGGATCAGTGAAACTCAGATTTCATCTGGAAAAAATGTACCATTGATCTGTGATGAACAGGGCAGATGAACCATTTAAATTGTCATGAAATCCTGTCTCGGGGGCTGTGGTGGTCTGTGGTCTAGGAACCATGTGTCCAGGCCAACCAGTGGGTCAGCATCTCCTCTCTCAGAGATGCAGGGCAAAGTGTTTAATAGCAACAACTAAAGAGAAAAATGGAGGTTAAGGGTATATGAGACTGGTTTGGGTGCTTCCTTCCTGAACATAATTAATTGCCTTTCTTTGGACCTCTGAAAATCATTCCAGTTCTAATGTTTTGTGCCTTTGGGGATTTACATTTCTCTGTAACAAAAAGAAGGCAATAAAATCAAATGTGCAATGTATCATGATGGCCCAAAGAGCCTGTTTCTGTGAGAACGAACACATTTTGCTAGAGATCCCTTCTGATTGGGGTTTGTGAAGATAAACTCCTCCCTGTATAGGCACGGAGCTGGCAAGGCCCAGAAGTTCTGTGAGACTGACAGGTGCCATTCAGACAGTGATTGACTTTTTATCTCCCCCACAGATGAATGTGGAATTGTTGCTCAGATTTCTGAGCCTTTGGCCGCAGCCGACATCCCAGCCTACTACATCAGTACTTTTAAGTTTGATCACGCATTGGTGAGTATCAAGACAGCTTCTTTGGAATAAGGGAGATCTTTTCCCTGGGAGAAAACTCATGATGAGAACATTTCCCATCTGGAGAGCTTGTTGGAGTGCCTTTGCTCTGACATTGCCCAGCAGATACCTCTCTCCAGCCTCCTGGCTGTCACTGCCCTGGGTCAGAGGCTCCTGAACCAAGCCCAGCCCTACCCCAAGGCAAAGCTGTGTTACAGTCTCATTCTTGCAAAAGGCTGGTCTCAGTCCTTAAAGACCTGCAGCAATGGAGACTTCATGACCTCCCCGAGCAGTCTCTTCCACTGCGTCACTATCTTTTATTAGAAACAGCCACAAACGCTTTCTGTTTTCCTGCAAATGTAGTCAGAGGCTCTAGACTCTCAGGAGGGTGCTTTTGTGTGTGAAGAACTTTTTGGAGAGACTCCCAGTAGCGGAGCCCTGCCTTCATATCTTGGTACCTGCATGGCCCTAACCTTTGCATTTTGAGACCATTCTGTGAGTCCTGATTATCTCTGCTGTCCCTGCATCATCCTCCTCGTGGTGTAGGCCTTTGATAAAATAGCAATAATTGGCAGCACAGGAAGGGAAGGTGATTTTGAAGCAGAGAAGGGTGTTGCCATGTTTGTTCTCATGAGTGCCCATAAGCAGTTGCAGCAGGGTCATCAACATGAGGGTCTTGCCATTCATGCAGGGTTCTCTGCTCTTTTATACTGGCGGATATTTTACCTTCTAGGCCTACCTCTGCTCTTCCTTTGGCTGTACAGGACACCCTCAAAAATGAGGAATTTCCCTGAAAAGGGAAAGTTGCTATGCCTGTAGCCACAAACAGGACGGCATTTGACTTGGAGCCCATTCCCCAAGTCCTGAGGGAGGGAGTCAGTAGCCTATGCGCTAACAAAACTCAGCTGCTTTGTGCCATTTATTGCATTATACTTCTTTCATCACTGTAAATTCACTGCTCAGGCCCTACTATTGACCTGTAAAAGCTCCAATGAGTTCAAGGCGGGTTTTTTTCAGCTAATTACTTTGGTTTTTCACAGTTGGTGTGAACCATTTGCAGCCTATAGGTCATGTGTGTAAAGAGTAAAAGTAAATATTATTCCAGATAGCAAAGGTCAAAGTGTTATATATGTTTGTCTTATTTTCCTGAATATTAACTGTGCTGATAAGATAAGCTAATAAAACACCATTTTAAAATCAATACTGTTAGCTTTGCCTCACATTCCTACCTGTTGTTGTGGCCCCAGGTGCATGCTTTCTGTGCAGAGCACAAGGTGCAGAGTGCTTCTAGTTGTCAAGCAGTATCTGGAGAGCTAAACCCTGTGAGTTAAAATAGATATTTCACTTGAAACTTGTGCCATACAATTGTGATGACTCTGCAGGCAGCTCCGCCTTTTAAAAGTGTCTCATCCTGCTGCATCTGAGCCCAGCAGATCCCTGCCTCCAAGCAGCTGGCAGGGTATTATTTGGGCCATGCCCTAAGGTCTGCAGATCTCCCTTACTCAAATCAGTATTTTAGCATTTTCCTTGCTACTTGCTGTTTTCTTTTTGTATGGTTTTAAAAGCCTTTTCATCTGGACAATGCTATTCTAGCTGCCAAATCCTTCCACCGTGTGGAAGGTGCATTTCAAGCCCTCCTTTGCTTGACTTTGCTCTGGGCGTGGTGGCTGGGCTACGTGCTTGCTGGCTCTAGGTTGGTTTTGTTGGCCAAGACCCTGACCTAGATTTTGTTACATTTTCCCCAACTTTGCTACCCAGACACCTTGACTTCTAGTGACATTTCTCAAGGTCTAAGTGCGTCTTGAAATCCTGTCTCTACATCCTCCCTCTCTTTATTTAAGGTTGTTCAGTTCTTGTTGTCAACAATTTAGAGTGCTTTTAAAAGCTTGTTGTTCCCTTTGACCTGATCTTTTTTCTCCTGTGCATCTTAAGGTGGTTTTTTGTTGTTTAACTTTTTATTTGACCTGGGTGTTAATGGTCAGGTCTTCCTGCAATGCTGTAGCTGTAGAATGCTGTTTGCCCTGGAAATCAGGACCTGTGCTTGAGAAGAAATCCCTTTGGGACAATGCTGAGATGGGAGCCTCCAGGTCCCTGGTGTGTCTCTCGGGCTGGAGAGAGCTGCGGTTTCCGGCTCCCTCTAGAGAGAGCAAGTGAGAAGAGTCCCTTTTCCAGGTGCTCTGCTCTCGCTGCCTCATGCTCAGAGGTATCTTGCTCTTCTTCACCAGCAGTTTGCATCTAATGAGGCTGAACCTATATCTGGGGCGTAGTTTGCAGCTTTACTTTTCCCTTCATGGTAGATGCTTTGATCTGCCCTCTAGCTGACAAGTGAACATGTTGGACCAGCTGCCCTGGGATAGGGGTCTTTTCTAAGGGGCAGACAGGGGTAGGACTTCTCCACTGGTGGCAAACTAGGATGCATCCTACAAATCAAAGCTGTTTGCACATCTGTCATGGAGAAAATCCAGCCCAAACATTTGTGGTATGATTGATACCATTTCTTTGACGTTACGGGAGTCAAGCATTTTGCGGTGCATGAAGGATCAGCCCATTGTGTTTAAGTGAGGAGGTGGGTCCGTGCAGGTCAAAGCCAGTTGGCCGGAACAGGCCGGTTCTGCTTCCTCCTGCTTCTGTACTGTGCTGAAGGAGCATATGGAGAGACCCGCTGATCATCCGCTGGGGCTGGCTAAGACAGTGTGTTTTGCAAAATTGATTCCTGTGTCTTTTCTCATTATCTTCTGGAGAGGCAGAGAGTCATACAACTTCTTCCACTGCAGTGTTCAATGTGCTGGGAAAAATGATGGAGAGGGGAGGCAGTGGAGAATCCTGTTTCACAGTCCTATTTCCTACGGTGGACGTTTGCTGGGGTTTTCTTTCTAACCCAGAAGAATTTGCCGTATGGTTGGTTTAAGATTATTTTCTTCCTTTCTCAGCTGACTTTTTTGTTCACACATCATCTGAGTTAGCCGCTCCTATTCCATCTTCCCATTGGAAAATTAACATTTTTCTTGTTATTGCTCATGGGTTTTTTCCTCAGGTTTGTTAAAAGCCTTGCAGAAAATCACAGTCCAGTTGTATTTCCACTGTCTGAGCTCTGGAGGGTGTCCAGTAAATCCAGGTATTGTACTCCTGGCCAAGGACTCAAATACCTCACAGAGGAGGCAGTCCCATCTTCAACTTAGTTAATGTGAATTATTTTGGCTTCTTGCAGCAGCTCACAGATAATTTATTTTTCCCTCAGTCCCCTTTCCACTTTTCAAAAGCTGTTATCTGCCTGTCCCCTGAGTGTCGTCTTTGAGTTTATGTAAGTCAGACACCTCTTTTCTGTCTGATGTAACTTTACTTGTGATACTCTTTTTCTACAGATGACAGTCACTCTGAGATCTTTTGCATCTTCTGTTACAAGCATTTTTTCTTGCAGTAAATGTGAAAAGACACCCACTAATAATTTTGTATATGGACTTCTATGGTTAAGTCTCATTACAAGACTGGATAGGAAAGCTCAGGTGCTATGCCGCTCCATCTGGGACCCCCCACCACAAGCAGACTGGCAGGTCTCTTCTTCTTTTGATGGACATGTTCCCCTGTCACCCAACGTGATCTCCCCACCCACACTTATGGGTCCCAAACCTGTAAGATGCCCCGGAGAGCCTCATGGAGCCCTTAGGCAGTCACATAAATCCATCCGCACAGGCGCCTTGCATGAGCAAGTTCCTGGCGTACAAATGCTTTACTGCAAAAGGAAGGGAAAGGAGGAGAGAGGAAGAGGAGAAGGAAAGGAAGACTCCGGAAGAGTTGCTTCCCCACCATCACCCACCACACAGACAGCAAACCAGGCAGATCTCACTTAGAGTGTTTGCTCCTAGGGGTACCATGGGTTAACGCTTCTGAACTGGAGGGTTTCTCTTGTAGATGGAGTCCTTTCTCAGCAGAGTTCAGGTGTCCAACAGCAAAGTACTTGGCTCCTTGGGACTGTTCTGGCTTTGTCTCCTGCCTCTCTGTTTCTTGTCGTCCCTCCCTGGCTTTTGCTAGAGCATGACCTTTCTTTTTGTTTTCTTGCAGGTACCTGAAGAAAATATAAACGGTGTGGTCAATGCACTCCAAGTCAGTCAAGCTGAAAAGCGTTAGAAATCTTCTGAGCTGGTTCCAGATGCTTTTTATTATTATAATTATTATTATTATTATAATTATTATTATTATTATTATTATTCTTTTTTTCTCACAGTATTTCTTGAAAAATCTGATTCCAGAGAGTGACATGAAAAAAGACTGTGGAAAGTTGGGCAGAAATAGCTCCAATAAGCCTTTGTTTTAATTCTTATTATTATTGTTATTTTATTAAATTTATGAATGAGGGGCAGGAGGAAAGGGAGTTCAGATGGTTTCCTGAGGTTCAGCTCCAAGGCGAAGTGTAACCTGCCTGTGTTCTCAGTGTGGAAGGAGCTACCTGGGGACAGCCGCCTTTCCCCAGCGCACAGCGGCACAGATGGCCGCATGCGTGGGCGCTCTGCTGAGAGGTTTCCGGCACGGCCGGGACGGATGGGCTGCTTGCTCAGAGAGAGCCCTGAAAACCATAAACAAAATGAAATGTGGAATTAAACAGAAAAGACATCGCAGAGTGCTGGCTTGTCTCCTCACGTCAGACTTTCCAAGGACTGTCCGTCATTGCATATGTTGAGATAGGATGAGAATTGGATTCTGTTTCCCCTCGCAAAACTGTTTGGCGTTGGAAAAGGGGAGAACATCCAGTTGTTTGAATTTTCCCTTTCTCCCTGCAGTCAAAGCCTGGCTGCTCCAAGAAAACCCGGGCAGGGGGAGCATTGCTCTGGCCCACCTCCTGGCAGGTGGTGCCACCAAGACTTCTGTCCGTGTTTGAAACTTGGCTGTTTTAGCTCAGTTTTCCCCAGTCACCCTCCCACTGCCCCCAGTGTCCTCCCGCCGTGTCCCCTGCTCCAGGACAGCTGCTGTCCCCTCACCCCCACTTCAGAGCCATCCCCAAGCCCTTGTCCCCCAGGGCCAGCAAGAGGAGGGAGGTGTCTCTTCTCCTGTCCCCGCAAGCTTTTTCCCATCCACTTTGTACACATTCACGGGGACACGGAGCGTTACCCGGGGTGCCGGGGTAGCTGCTCCTGCGCGTCCCAGGCCACCTTGGCCAAGAGCCACAGCAGGTTGTCCCCACCAGGGCCAGGAAGGTGCCCAAGCCCTGCTGGGACCCTCCTGTGGTTTTTCATCAGCTCCTTCATCACCAGGGTGGAAATCACTGCCAGCTGGGGACTTGACTCACAGGGTTTTTCCATTGGGTTCAGTGGGCAGCCCTTCAGAAGCAGAATGGTGCTGAAAACGCATAAAACCCGAGGCATTTCCTTCTGGTCCTGTCACGAGAAGATGTGGGCTTTTCCCATGGGGCAGCAGGAGCGTGTTTGCTCCTGGCTTGAGCCAAAGCTGCAGGCCAGCAGGAGCCAGGCATCAAGGCCCATGGTGGCACCCGCCTCTGAATCGTGCCCATGGCCACTCCCAGCACCGTGGAAGACAGCGGTGACCGGTGCCAGGAGAGCAAGCATCACCTAAGGCATAGGTACCAGCAGTCTGCACCGTGCTGTGACTGCAGCAAGGGGTGGTGGAAAGGAGAAGCCATCTGCAGAGGACTCTGCTTTTATGGTTAGGAGCCCAAGGATTTCTTGCATTTCTAGACTTCTTCCAATTTCATTTTTGATATGAAGAAATTGCAGATCTTACAGTTTTAATGAGGGCTTTCCAGCCTTGCTTGAGAGACAGCCTCTAGCATGGTTTTGCTGAGGCTGTGTCTGGAGATTTGAGCCGGTGTTTTTGACCCAGACACTGAGCTTCAAAACCTTCTGATTTTTCATCGGTGGAATGTTGTGTGGCAGCTAGACAGGGAATCAGAGCATCCACAGGAAAAATCATGGGTAACTTTCCTTTGTAGGCCCTAACTGAGTTAAAGTATCCCTGCTGAGAAACACTTAGCCATGTGTTTAATACTTTACCAAACAGTATGTTTTGCTGTTCCTTTACATGGGTTTTCAGAATTGCCCCATGATACGTTATATTCACTCCAGATTTCTGGAGTAAAGGTTTATTCCAGGTGCAGCACCATGTGTCTCTGGATGTTTGCTTGGAAAGATGCTTTGGTCTCCTGCCACATGCCATAAGGATGCGAGCATAGGCTGTGTGATGCAATATTTTAAAAAAAGCACTCAGAGATGTTTTATGGGAATCTGCGCAGTGTCATTGGCAGTGAGCTGAGCTGAAGGATGCGGCAGGGCAGTCGGTAGCTTTTCACCACGTAAATTGTTGAAGGGTTTCTCCTTGGGATGGCAGATTGGAATGTTTGTACGACTCTGCAGGACTTTTTTGGAGAGGGATACCAGCACGCTAGTTGGCGTACAGCTACTGAGTTGCCAGCCAGGCTTTCTGATCGTTCGAGCTGAGCCTGAGCTTTCCCTGTGTGTGTGAGCAGTGTCACCGGGAGAGGGTCTTCTTTGTGCTCCCAGGTTTTGTCAGCCATTGGAAAAGGATTATTTAGCCACTTTCTGCGTCAGAGAGCAACGCGCATTGCCCTCTGCATGTGCTAGTGCTGCTTTCTAAGGACCGCAACATGTACGGTAAGGAATTACTTGAAACAAGCATCAACTTTACTGAGCCTTAAGAGAAAGCGAAAAAAATAGGTTTTAATTTTTTTTTTTTTTTTTGCTTTGCACTCAGTCTATTTTAGAGGCTGATTTTTTAACTTAAAATTTCCACTTTTTTTTCCTGAGGGAGTCAGCCTTAAATTTGTAAAATCTGTAGAAATTTTTGGGGTGTTTCAAAACTTCACAAAGCAGGTTGATGTCCCAGCATGAGAAAGTTAGCCTGAAAAATTCGCAAGGTGTAAAATGCCATTGAGGGACTCTGTCTCTGCCGTCATCCTCGGCTTCACCTTTTTAATTCCTCTCTTGTTTTTTCCTGAGAACCAAGAAGATTGTTCCAGATAGCTTGGGGTAGTTTGATGCTTTCCCTTTAGCGTTCCCCACATCCCACCGTAGCTGGCAGGAACTGAGATGCTCTGAATTTAGCCAGAATTGGTTGAACCTTAAACCAGAGCCCTGTAGAAGGGCAATCCAGCGTGCGGGCAGGATCAGTGCAAACTTGCGCAGTGGTGTTGCTTGTGAGACCTTCACTGGATAAGGCAGGAAGGGGTCTGTAGGGGCTTTGTTAAAAAAAAATGAGTAGTAGTAATAATAATAATAAAACACCACAGTGCTTAATGAGCCCAAAGCAGCGGCTCTTAAAGCTGCTCAACAGCTCCTGCTCTCCCGGCCTTTGGGGTGGGGAAAAATTGAAGGGTCTTTTCTTTTTTTTTTTAAATGCCTTATGATAATAATGTCTCTGAGCATCCCTGGCATTGTGCTGTTTAACACTGTGTGGATAAAAGGAGGAACATGTCTTAGCGGGACGCCCTTCGGCTGGGCATGTGCATCGCCGAAAGCCCGGGTTCCCTGTCAGTCACCCGCGCTGCCCCGAGCATCCCTGCTCGGCTGTCCGGAGAGTTTCACCTGGCCATGGCTGCTGCTAATCAGGGATCACCTTAACACTGCGGGACCCTCCCTGTGCCCTCTCGGTTCCTCTTGTTGCACAAAAATTCACCAAACAGCGAAATGCAAAAAGCGTTTCCAGCCCTGCAAGGAGGGGTGGACAGGGAGGGAGAACATAGCCCTTCTGCGCCCTCCTTGTTTCTCCGAGGCCTTTGTTTTCTTAGAAATGTCAACCTTTCTCATGTGGTGTTTGTTGCTACGTAGGTTTTTGTCTTTTTACCCCACCCCAGTTAGATTTTGGCTGCAAATTCCTTTCTACTGTGCAAGTGTGTGCATACGTTCATGTAATTGTATAGTGTTTACATAGAAATACTTAGTATGTCTCTATTGTACACATATATAAATACCCGTGTTTTATGTTCGTATGGCTATATACTGTACATAGCATATATACTTGAGCAATATAGGTTAATATATACTGTGTGAGTACATGTGTGTATACTCTAGGCACACGCTCTGTGTGTGGATATATATGTAGTAAGTGCTGTATACACACATTTATTCACCATATATTTTTAATTCAAGTATATAGGCAATATGAATACTTAGTTATCCTCTCGGGATTTCTCTACACATTTTTAGCGAAGAGCAGCAGTGAGGCTGACCTGGAGCAAAGCTGTGGCTCCTCTGCTTGCTGTGAGTAGGCAGAGACCCACGCCGATTTGCAGCATCGGGTTTTCCTGCCTGCTTCAGAAACACCCTGTTCCTCTTGAGTTTGGTGCCTCAAGCACAGAGACTGTAGGAAAGTTGCTCCTTTTTCTTTATATATATTTTAGTTGCTGCCCTAAATTGCTTCAGCCTGTAAGTAGTGATGGTTCATTTGCAAAGTGCCTGCCCTGACCCTGGCTGGGGGGTTTGCAATGGGGCTTCCAGTTCCTGCAAGCACCGAGGCGGTGCCTGTGCCGCCCGCCTTCCCCCGGCCAAGGCTGGGTCCGGGCGCCGGCTGCAGGGACCACCTCCTGAACCTCCTGCCCGTCAGGTCTTCGGGGTGGCCTGGGCTTGTCACCAGGTTTCCTCCAGAGCCGGTCCATGGTGGCCTTCCCCAGTGTCTCCGCGCGAGGCTGCACGGCTGCTTTCTGCGGGTGCGTGGTTACCTGGTGGATGTGGCTGCCGGTGCCTCGGTGGCCAGAAGGCAACCCATGGCTGGTATTTATTGGGAAACTCGCATTTGTTGGCCTGTGAGGAGCTTTAAATCAGTGGGTTATTTTTAAAGAGATGGAAATGTTGGAGGGTCTTTTCCCATTAAGACTAAGAGTGGCTGTTTGAACTCGGTCGTTGGAAGTGTATGGTCTTTGCATCTTGTAGTCAGAGTTTCCTGCAGACCAGGAGAGCAGTTTGTTAGGGTCTGGGTGGGAAAAGGTTTTTGCCCAAAACATCCCCTATTTTGATATTTCAGTTACTCTTCACCAGATGCAGTCGGCCTGCTGCCTTGCAGCTGACCTTTCAGCTCTTTCAGGTTGCTGATTTTTAGTCTGCCTCGTAAATGCATCCTTGCATAGGTTTGCGCAGCTTTCTGTTTCTTGTCAGGCATGGAAGTCAGTTTGGTTTGCAGTTGATAGAGTTTCTGAAATACTGTGCTCTAAGCGGCATGCGATAATCTGTCTTGCATAGGGAGGCCTTAATGGAAGTATTTGGGTTTGCTGGAGTGCAGAGATTGGGGCACCTGCAGCGGGTGGCATTAGTATTAAGACTTACTTAATGGCGATGCCGTTTAGAAAGAGCATTCATCATAAAAACATCATGCTGCTGCTTCCAAAGGTGTTTTTAACACCAAGCTCAGTGTTACCGTTCCCAGGGCACAGTAGGGAATGCTGTTGGTCAGAGATGAATCAGCCCTCATCTCTAACAAAAAGCTTTGTTGGTGTCGGACCCTGTTTGTGGGGTTGCAAATGGCACCGAGCAGTGATTTACTCTTTTAAGACGTGCCATGGAGAGCGGGTGTGGGGATTTTCAGCCTGATACTTGAAGGAAAGTGTTACTGGAAGGTCATGAATGCTTTAGCCAAGAAAAGCATCCAACAGAAGTTTATCAGGTTTATTTTTTCTGAAGCATGAAGTTTTGTCCTGCAGACGCTTGGAGGGAAACAATGCAGTGCAACGCGGGGGCACGTAGCAGAGGAGGTCGCTCAGCTCCATGAGCAGCCGGTTGTTTTCCTGACGCACTTGATGCTCTCAGCAGCACCTGAGAGAGGCAAGGCAGGAAGCAGCTCTGCTCAGAGACCACGCTGGCATGTGCGGTGCATTGGCAGGGGCTGGATTTGCCATTCCCAGGCACAAGCTCCAGGCACGTTCCCACACCGGCTGCCCTGCGCGGGGACCTGTTCTCTCACAGTGCGAAACACCTGGGATGAGGTTTTAATAGCACGGCTCTGACGTCCCATGAAGGTAGGGAAGCTGTTTGGGACATTAGAGGCTAAATGGCATGTGTTTGGTCAGAGTATGGCTCTGCAAGAAGCTGTTTCCTGCCTTTTCTTAGCTTTGCTGTACAAGGCTTGAATTTTCTTCTGTTACAACGGGGGCAACCTCCCTGGTGTAAGTGAATGCAGCCGTTACTGCCATGGCTGCAGGAGGGCCAGGGCTTCGCTCTGTGCTGACTTGCAGCAGCCGTGGTGTCGGCCCCAGCTTCTCTGTTCCTGTGGGCATCCCTGTTTCTGTCTCGGCAGTTTACCGCACATCTCTGTGGGCAGCGTGAGGTGTGGCAGTAAGGAGGTCTGCAGAGGTCCCTCTTGATAGCCAGGCGTGCAAAAACCAGGGGAAAGGAGAGGATAGCTGGAGTACCGAGTGATGCAACACAATTTTTTTTCTTTTTTAGTTGTGCAACTATGAATGTATGCAGTTTTGCTCATTGTTATTGTGAACACAAAAGCATTTTCATTCTTTTTCCTCTTTGAATCAAACAGAGCTCCTCTCCCTGCTCAGCCCAGTGACCCCCCCAGGGATGCATTTGTCCTGGTAGCACCACCCCAGTAAAGGTGGCACGAGCCCTCCCAAACCCCCATTATTCAGAAAATCTTCTGACGCTCAACCTCTCCTTGGGGGAAAGCCTCCAAACATCCCTGTGTGTTTTGAGGTAACGGTGATGTTGGCACTGTGGCCGGAGGGGTTAGTCACATCCTTGTGGTTTTTCCCATCCAGGTACCCACACGTACTGTTTGAGAGCACCGGTGCATTCAGACTCCCTACTTTAGAGGTCAACGACTTGAGTAGAAGGTGCTGGGTCCCGTGTCAGCACAGTCAGTGCTCAGTGAGAGCAAAAGTTCCTGTCTTGGCACTGGATAATTGATATCTTCTGGTAACGACAAGGGAGAAGTTCTTGGTTCAGCCCAAGCCTGAGTGTCTGCTGCTAGCTCCCGAGCCAAAGTGTCTCGCAGCAGCGTTCGGCAACAGACAAGAAATCATTTTCTGATGAGGATTTCTTTTCTTTCTGTTACTATGATTATTGTGGACATCTCCAGTAAGCAGTTTAAGGCATCTCACTTACCTGTTTCAGTCCTGCCTGCAAACGTGGGATTAGATTAAACTTTTATTAGCTGCTAGAGAGTAAAACCCAGTAATCCTTTGCCAGATAGTATTTACATTTTATAGCGTGTGCTGGGGTGTGTTTACATTGGCCGAGATGTGCAGGACACCTGGGAGGGAAACGCTCGACTGTGAATCTTGAGTTATTCTGCTGTCTTCAGTCCCCTGTTTTCCATCCCTCGGCCTCCTTCTTTATTTAATCTTCATGAAGCACAGCCTGGTTGAAATACCAGCTCTAGTTAGCACAGGTGAAGAATAAGACTGGGTTCTGCAACATGGGACGTGCACTGGAGGCTGATCAGCAAATCCTGGCTGTAGCAGCAATAGCCCCTGCAGAAGCTCTGGTGAGCGTGGAGCAATGCACAGACCCTGTTTTAAGCAGGGGAATAAATGAAGTATGTATCAAACAAAGTATATTCTAATTTTAGGGTATGAATGTGCAGAAAAACATACCTCTTTGGAACATACATAGCCAAGATGTCCCTTTCTTGGTCTCTCTAGACACCACCAGCCATTTCTCCTTCAGGTTGGAAAGATAATTTGTATACCGAAGCCTAGGACTGAATGTTACCTTGTAATTGCAGATTAAATGTAATAGCTTCTCCCCACTCTGTAATTCCCTTGTGGAGACTACCTGTGCCACTGCCTGCCCCGGGTTTGGTGAGAGCCCAGCCATGAGGGAGCATGAACCCCAAACAGCTCATCCCAGCTGAAGGCCCATCACTTTTGCAGCTGAGGTGCAGGGAGCGGTGGAGGGGTGGCGTCCGCGCACCTCCTGCCCTGGCTGCCCTGCTCCAGCGGGGCCACGGCTCAGCACCGCCCCGGGCTGCACAAGTGGTGGTGTGGTTGCAAACCAGCTGCTTAATTCCCTGGGCTCCCTTGGTTTTTTGTTTTTATCCTTTTTTAGCTTTCTGCAGAATTTTGTAAATGAAGTGTGGGTGGATTTTGGATCGGAGATGGACAGAGTTGCCCAGCAGGAATCTGGCAGGATTGAAATTCTGAAATATCTCCAAGAGCGGAGTGGGAGCGCTTTGCTCCCCTGTGTCTTAGCTCTGTCCTCTGCCTGTACCATAGGACAGCTGATCATCTGCTGAGTGTCTCTCTCTAGGCAGACCCAGCAGTTTTACCAGTGTCCTCCCAACCCTAAAAGATGATGCCAAAAAAAGGGTTCCTTTCATCCTTCTTTTTGGGGGGGCTGGTTGTTTTTTTCCTCCCTGTGTGGATGTGGCAGAGGCAGTGTCCCTCTTGCACAGCGCATTTGGAAAGATGCTGTCGGAGGCTGGCTGTAGTTTGGGGTCCCCCTGCTCTGCCCAGCTTTCTGCTGCTATCTCAGCATCTTGAGGATTTGAAACCAGCTTTCTGCAATTACAGTAATAAGCTTTTTCTTCTTCCCAAAGGATTCCTACCAGCTCTTTTGTAACTTGAAAAACAGTTTTCCAGGTACCTGATTCCCTGGCTCTTGTGGGAATGACACTGGAAACACCCCACTTGCTGGGATGGCTGCTATGAGCACTAATGCTCCTTCAGGCCCCAGAAGAGGAGTTCAGCCCCATTTGGTGAAATGTGCTGAGGCAGCCGCCGGGCGCAGGCTGGCGGGAGGCCGCTCTGGGGCACGGGTCGCATGGGAGATACGGCCCCGGCAAGCGGAGCCGCCTTGCCCTCCGCGTCCTTGCTGCCTGCACAGAGTCATCCCCATCAGCTGGAAGGGGACGCGGAGGGAATTTCCCTTTTGCTGAAGAAAACCAGCAGTCTCCTGTTTGGGTGTGTGGTCAGTGGGAAGAGCGAAAGAGCGTTTGGCATGTGGGAAGCTGAAGGAAGGGGTGAGGGGGTTGTATGCATAGGGCAAAGGAGAAAAAACCCACAGCCTTTTCTTGTAGTTGTAATTATTTTTAAGGCCAGCCTTGTGATTTTTTTGAATTTTTGAGGTCACTGAAATTACCTAAAGAGCTGGCTCTGCTGCTGCAACTGCAGGAACTGCCAACTTTCCTCGGGCGGCATTGCCTCTGGGCAGGGCTGTCCTGCACAGGGTGCAGGCACTCTCCCCAGGGTGGCTCAGCCCTGAGGCGCGGGGTGCTCAGGGCTCTCCCATCCAGCCGTGCCATTCATCTGCAGCCATATGCGCAGGCAGTCTCTTTAACTAGTCCTGTTCTTGAAGAAATCGTTGGATTTTGAACGTCTCCTTTCTGGGAGCAAATGTCCGTGTTTTCCCTCGCGGTGTGGGTTTGTGGGTCGGTGCTGTTTAGCAGGGGCCAGCCCTGTGCGGGACCGTGCAGGACCGTGCTGGGGTTGGGAGGTTCAGTGTACGAAAAGGATGCTTCTGCAGTAGGAGCACCCAGTTTTTCCTTTGACCATTAGGAACAGACGCTGTCTGCTCCAGCTCGATGACCTCGGCCTTGTTTTAGTTTTATCATAGAACTAAAAAGTGAATCGTCCCCTCGCTGTCCTCCAGATCCTGCCCGCCAGGGTCCCCTCTCCCAGCCCTGCAGGGCTGGAGCCACGCCGTCTCAGTTCTTCCTTCCTCCAGGTTTTTATTTGCTCTGCATTTGTGAACAGCTTCAATAGCACGGGGGAGCAGAAGAGCACATCAGTGTCCCTGGGGCAGGGGGCTGGGGTGCTTTTCCAGCTCCCCGGAGGCACTGGAAGAGCCTTTTCCTGGTGTTTCTGGAGCCAGGGCCACCCTCGCCTCTCACATGAAAGCCTTGCTGCTACTGCTGCTAAAAATAATCATGCTAATCCGATGGCCGTTGATAGTAGGGGTGTGAGAACTGCATTTGGCTGCTGTTCGTGCCCGGATCAGGGGCCTGGCGATGCAGAGGGTGGTGGCACTCGCCTGCCTCTCGCCAGCCCAGGGCTGCGCTCGGTGGCACAGCCAGCGTGGTCCTGTCTCCTGTCCTTGCTGCCTGTGGCTGGGTCACTCCTCCCATCGTCCCTCCCCTGTCCATGGGCTGCAGGCTCGGATTTGGGGTTTGCGAGACACGACGTTGAGGAGTGGGCCATTTGCTTTAGCACCGTGGCAGCCGTGTTTTCTGCCAGCGCATCCTCCTCCTCTGCTCTGCCTCTGCAGCGGCTGGGGGTGGGCAGTGACAGCAAGGGGATGCTCATCCTGCCGACCTGAGCAGGAGAGGGGAGAAAGAGGCTGCTGGGCAGTGACTCACGGCAGGATCTGGCTTTGCATGCTCCGATGCAGCCTTTGGAAGAGCCCATCACCCTTCCTCTCTCCATTAACTACCCAGGTAGCCCGTTCTCCCCTTGTTTTCACCAAAATTAGGGAGTGTGACGACCTGAGTTTGGTGAACATGCTCACCCACTACCACCACCAAGCCATGCCAGCAGGTCCTGGTGGTGCTGGGATTTGGGGTCTCCTGGGTGCTGTAGCACCCAGGGAACATGCTCTAGATCCACAGCCCCCCCCTCGCAAACAAGTCCGGCTGCAGCCCCGCAGCATGGCACTGGCTCACGTCAGTTGTCTCCTGCTCTTTGGGGACTATAAGGCCCCCAGGAGGGTTAATTTGGAGGGAGCGTTGCATGGAGGGAGCCTTGTCATCCTCATCAGTACTTGGGGACGGATTTTTAGTTTGGTTCCGCTGGGCTAAAACGCAGCGAGCTGTTGCCCTGCGGGGTCGCAGTGCAGGTTTGCGCCATAACTCCCCGGAGCTGGGCACGTTCCGAGCTAGCCGGGTGGGGGTCAGCCCTTCCGTGGCCACAGTGCGTTGCCACTTCATTGATGTCCTCGACTCGCTTGAACAAGACTAAGCTTTTTGTTCTTTCTCCTCTTCTTTTGGACTTAAGAAGGAGGCTAGATTATTCCCCAGGTGCCCAGGGTAGCCGTAGCATTGACCTGAATTTCTAGAACTGCCTAGAGAGTAGAGGGGCTCCTGGTGCAGCGTCTGCCCGACTCTGACCAGGGTCTGCCCCTCTGCTCCCTGGCTGCTTCGAATGGCCGTGCTGGGCGGCCCAGGGAGGAAACAAACCTTCAGGACCTTCTCAAAAAAAAGTTATTGATGTATCATTTTCTCTGTAAGTGAAATACCACTTCTGGCCTCAGACGCCCACCAAACTGGCTGAGGTTGGGCTGGGGACACGGGCAGCCCTGGGCACCCCGACCTCCCGCAGCCTCTCCTCCCTGCTCACCTCTGAGAAACCCCGGGGGAGCCTTTCCTTTGGGGGAGCAAAAAGCTGCACATTTTTTTTCCCCTTTAATTACCAGACTAATGCAAACCGCCTGGGAAGGGTCCACCCTGTGAAGGGGCCCGTGCTGCACCGCTGCTCCAGGCTGCAGCCCCGGGAAGGCTGCTCGCGCCGGCCGTGCAGGCAGCGCCGGCTGCGCTTGGGGGGGCCGGGCAGCAGCTCGTGAGAGCACGGGGGCACAGGCGTAAGGGAGACCGAAAGCATCGGCGGCCTTCGTGCCAGCCTCTGCACGAGGGGGTGTTACACCCCGGGGCAGAGGGAGTGGTGGCAGCAGCTGAGGATCATGCTCTGGGCACAAAGTGTGGAGCTGAGAAGTGGATGCTTTGCTTTCCCAGCGAGTGCACACGCTTCTTTTCTTTGCTGGTCTTATGCTGAAAAGCTGAGATTTATGTACTGTATGGAAAAAAAAAAAATACCCACAAAACAGAAAAATGAAAAAAATCCTAATGTTCCAAAATAAATGACAGTATATTTTGTACTTTGTAAAGTGTTAATTAAAATCGAAAAAAAAAAAAAAAAGTGAAACATACGCTGTCTGCTTTTGTACTGATCAAACTGATGAAAATAAAGCAGAGCTTGGCATTGTCTATAAGATGTAGCGCGCTCATTTTTTTGCTCTATGGCCACACTGGGCCTTACTCCCACCGGTGCCCTTTGCCTATGTACACCCATTTAGGAAGGTCAGCAGACGTTCCCGAGGCTCTCCAGTGCCCCGGACTTGACACCGGTTAGATTTTAGCCCCTAGGGACGGTACTCGCCACCATCCTGCTGCTGTTCTCTGGAAGCCACCAAACCTGCCCCATCCTATTCCCTTAAAATAAGAAGTCAGTGGGATACTGCTAGTGTATGTGCAAGACTTAATTTTTAACCTGCTCACAGAAGGGTGTGAGATGCCTGGGAGCCTGGAGGGCCCCAGCAGAGTGGTCCCAGTGATGGGACATCACCAAGCCCTGCACCCCAAGAGGGGCAGAGGAGAATTGTCATCCCTTGGCAGACGATTTTGGGGCAGTTGCAGCCAGGTGCTGTCCGAGTCTCAGTAAGCAATTCAGCTGCACAGTGACATTGGCACACGCTTCTCAGCAAGGAGGAGACGAAGAACCTGGCTGAAGTGTGCAAGAAAAAACGGTGAAATTAGATGGATCATCACCCCTATCACAGTTATAACAGTTTATAGTGGATGTTTAAAGGGAAGCAGCTCATCTATATAAATTGTAGTCAAGAAAAATATCTTCTTTTTAGCATAGTGTAACCCATTTTTTACTCTTTTGGTCAACTATAAGAGCATTCACATAATTTAGTGTGGGATTGCTAATCTGGAATGCAGCCTTAATGCAAAGCATTGCCTTGATGACTTAATCCAGTTTTAAAAAAAAAATATATCAACACCCACACTGTCATACACTGTCAGCACCGCCTGCAGCTATCTGCAAAAGCAACTGGGGTCTTAGGGTGTATACACATGATTTAGGCTGTTTCCTGTCCCCCCCACCCCCAGCAAGACACGGTGCACACTGAGAGGATTTTAGCGTTTGCATTTATTTTACTTTACCTGACTAGGCTCATGCCCTTGTGCAGAGGGGGGCTGGGATGGAGCTCCAGCCTCTTGCAAAAAAGCTAAAAAAAAAAAAAACAACAAAACAACCACCACAAAAACTACAAAAAAAAAAAAAAAAAAAAAATTAGATCCTGATGAATCATGATGAAGTAACATTATTTCAGGAGTATTTTGAATGCTTCAGGCTAATTATTAGTTCGCAGAGTCATTTGTTTTTGAAGGATCCTGTAGAGAAAAGAGTTTGCTGTAATGTAGCAGAGGCCTAAAATAGTCATTGTTTTATGGGCTTTCATGTGTTGTAGCCCCCCCCCCCCCAGGCAGTGTGCTGGTAGACAAGCCCAGCCTCACTGCGCGGGGAGCTGGTGGAGGGGCCATGGGAGCCTGGCCCTGCTGCAGGGAACTGCCAGCAGCCCCTTGGCGCGGCGGGCTGTGAAAGGGAGGTTGGGCACGGAGCTCACCCCTGCTCTCCTGCAGCCCCCGGCCCCTAAGTGGTGTCCCAGCCCTGCTCCAAGCTGCTTGGAGCTGTACCTGTACACGGCTCTGCACGAGTGTCATCCTAAAGTGCTTGCAGGCTATTTTAAGCCAAAGCCAACAGCACAGTGGTTTTTAGAGGGTGAATTACTCTTGCTAATCAATGCAAAATCAAGTAGGTTATTTTAGTTCTAATTTGAGCTGCTCCCCTGGCCTCTACCACCCCCCCCCCCAGGTATATTTAGGGATGCAGGTATATTTTTGGGCTGGCTAATTTGCTACTTTGAAGGACAAAAATGGTGCAAAGTTGCCTTCCAGCGCATACCTGCAATGACCTGGGGTCATTACACCACGGCAGTGCAAACCTCTCAGGTTGTGGCTTTGACAGCTAATAGGGTGGGGGGAGAGTGTATTTATTTTTCTATTTTCTTAGCCTTTTCTTCTTAAATAAAACATTTGTCTCATTTATTTCCTAGACTAAAAAGCAGCACAGGATAGAGCACTGCTACAGGGATGCTGTGAATTAGAGCCCAGCACAACTTTTTTCATGTGCATGCTCCCAATTTTTTTATAGCCATAACCCCCACCAATAATCTCCAAATATATTTGGACCCAGCTCATCCCCTGTTTCTCTGTTCCCCAATTTGCAACCTGCTGTTGGAGACCATCTGGACCTGGGATGGATCCACAGGGAGCAGCAGGTGCTGCCCAGTCGGGAGGGAAGGGTCTGCAGGGGGCTTGGGGGTGTGTGTTTTGGAGGGGTGTGGTGATGCCCTTCATCACACAAGGATAAAATATGATGAGCTGCTCTCAGCATACAAACCAGAGTAGCACAGCCCCCAAGGACAGCTGACAAGGCCAAGGGATCTAGGATGGGAAAGGGCTATTAAAAATAAATTCTGACCTTTTTTCAGTGTGGGGGTTTGGTTTTTGTTTTGTGGGGGTTTTTGGGTTGGTGGGTTTGTTTTGGTTTTTTTTTTTTCCTGTTGGTCTTGTGTTCATGTGGACCAGAGCCTTTGGCTGAAGACACATCTGGCTCCTCTTCAACGTCAAGGGCAGTGAACCTATTTTGTAGTTGTAAGACTTCAGATGAGGCAGGAGCCTTCCCTGGTGCCAGAAGTCACCTCTGTCCATCCTTCACCTTCTCCAGAGGCTGCACTCACCTGGTGGACACTGTCTGTGTCTCTGCTGCAGCTGGGGGCTCTTCAAGGTTCTGCATCTCAGAGACACTCCTGTCTATCACCTCTTCATCATCGCTGATGCTCTGCAGCCTGCACACAACCTCTCCATCATGGCAATTGGAAGAAGTCCCCAAAGACTGACCAAATTTAGCCATGAAGGTCCCCTCCTTTAGCAAGAGACAAAAGCATTATACGAATGAGAAGCAAGTCTTGTTCAGAAACCTGGCACCTGAGCAGCTCCCAGGGCCCCAGGAATGATGGCCCCGTCCTGCAGCCACTTGGGCTCCTGCCCAGCCAGGCTCATGCTCCTCACAAGCTGCAACAAAAGGTTTCTCTGGGAAGAGCCATTCCCAGAACAGCACAGTGCTGGTGGGCACCAGAGCCAGGGGCTCCACCAGCCCAGCAGCCGGAGGGGTCAGGCAGGCTGGCAGCAGCCGTCTGCCAGTGCTTGCTTTGAAACCGGACCTACAGCTGAACTGGGAGGCGCTCAGCAGATCAGCAGAGCAGGACGTTTGCCAGCCAGGCTTGAGAGAAAGATGCAAAAAATTGGGCAGGGAGTCTCCCATCTCTCTCGATTGACTGCTCATCAAAGCAATGCATCACCAAAAGGGCTCCTTTTAGTGGTGGGGTGGGTGTGCGTTCCTGCTGTCCCTCCCAAAAAGGGAATCCCATTCTTCTCTCATTTTTGTGGGCACTCCTTTGCACCGTCTCTCCTGGCAGCTGGAGCCGAGGAAGGTGACAGCTCCCCCAGCCTCAGTTTCCCCCCTCTGCAGCATGAGATGCTGTTCCCAGGCTTCCTGCGGGGATGAGCCGTGCATGCAGCAAATGCCTGCTTGCAGGTCCTGGCCAAGAGCTAAACTCAGATGCTGAAAACATGGCCTGGCCAGCTTGCTGCCAGGATGAGGGGTGGTGCAGCGCGGGCTGCTCTGCTGGTGGGGGGTGCCCAACACCGAAATATTTATTTAACAAAAAAAAAATCCACATTTGTTGTAATAAAATAGTGAACAAGATAGGCAGTGGTGACTTGTTACTAGAAGTGATAATAATAAATTTAAGAATAATAATGTAAAAAAAATCAAACCAAAAAACAACCCCCCCCCAAACCCAAATGCCAGGAGATGCATGAATGCAGCTCACCCGTGCTGACACATGGGGCACTGATGCCAGCGCGGCGGTTCCTGACACCACTCTCCCTGGCAAAGGCACTCGTTGCCCAACACTCCCATTTATCAAACCTGCGGCTGCCGCGGGGAAGGCCTCTAAGGACGCACCGTCACCATCTCCGACCGGCTGGGTGAGCTGAGGCAGGACGGTGCCACGCAGAGGGCTGCAGGGCCCGCACGCCATGGAACGCCCCAGCTGACGGGGTACGCTTGTGCATCTTCTGCTTCGCCACAGCCTCTCCCCGCCTGGCCGGCAGCAAGGCTGAGCTGCGCGGGCGGCAGAGCATGGCACAGCCAGTCCCACAGCCTGCCGTGGGCAGCGGGTTACGGCCCCCCCGCCACGGCCCCCCAGGTCTCAACCCCAGCTGCAGCTCCCCAGTGCCCCCGGGAGGGACCTCCCCAGGCGCTGGCGGGCCGCTCCGAGGAGCCCTTTCGGATGGGAAGCAGGGCAGCTGCACCGCACGGGGCTGGCCATATGGTTTCCATTCGGTCTTTATTCATCCACAGGCAAATACCACGCTGGCAGCACCGTGAGGCTTCGCAGCTGAGCAGGGAGTAAAGACGGTGGCCAAACACCTTCCTCCCCATGACCGCCATTTGCAAGGGCCACAGGGGCTTTAGGTTTAGTGTTTCATGCTGAAGGCTTGCAGGGAGCCGCAGATTTCTTTACACGCGTTTGGACTGCAGGGCTACAGGGCAGGACGGCAGCTCAGCCCAGCTGGCGCAGAAGCCAGCATTCCCTCTGCCCCTGCCGTTTGCTGCAGAGGGCAGCTAGGCCTACAAGCACCAACCTTTTGCCACCTGCATTTCCGCATTCACAGCATGATGCTGGCAATCAGAAAACATGGCATTGCAGACAACCTTCTCTCTGTTATCACTCCAAGGAACCTGCTGCCACTTAGACTTCTTTCCCTGCAATCAGAGGAAAGGGGGCTCAGCTTTAGCCCAGCACAGCTGTCCTTGCACTTCCAGGATCCTGCCGGTACAAGAGCAGAGCGTGACGAGCAACCTGGGATCTGCAGCTCCAGCCCAGGTCACGGCAAGCTCAGCACATCCCACCGGCACTTCAGCTGCAACACAAGACTTGCTGGGGGCAAGGCAGGGGAGCAACAAGCCCACCCACAGTTTGGATTGCTACTTCAGCCACAGATACTGCTGCATGGAGCGCACAGGTAGTCCCTGCTTGTAGTCCAGGAGAGTGGTGTGGTTGGTTTGCGGTATGTAGGAAGAGAAAGTATAGCTTGTTTCTTACCTGAGGAGAGTACAAACAGCCGACAGATGGGGAGCGCAGAGCTGGGTTTTGATGTTAAAGGAGGTAGCAATACTCGGGAGTGAGGGTTACAGAAGGCACTTTTCGTTAGCTAGGGCCTGCATTGGGTTTCTGCACAGTCCGGCCTCAGCTCTGCCCTGGCAGGGATGGAGGGGACAAAAACACACAGTCCCAGAAGTTTTCCTCATCAGGGCTATGGTCAGACTGATTAAAAAAAGTGAGAGATAATTTATGTTCCTACCCACACAGCCACCCCATGGGCAGGCCAATCTGCGCTGCCCACCCAGCAGCCTGCTGGAGGCAGGTCTCTGCCCGGCCAAGGACACGCAGGGCAGCATGCTACTACATTTGTCACCCCCCTGGCAGCCCTCACCATCCCCTTCGCACACTGACCCCTCTGTACAAAACTGCTGAGCAAATGCAAATACGCTGGGAGTTGGTGCTGGGCCTGCGGGTCTCGGGCCATTATCTAACTTTGCAAGTAGCACAAGACGCTGTGAATAACGAACAACTGCTGTCACAGCCTTGCCAAAGGCTCTGGACATGCTCTAGTCTGATCTTGTGGACCAAATAACCTCAGCGATGCCTGCTTGCATTGGGTGGCAAGGTTTTGGTAGCAGAGGGCTGCAGGGGGGGCTTCTGTGAGAAGACCCCAGGAGCTGCCCCCATGTCAGGCAGAGACAGTTCCACCCAGCTCCATGCCAGACCTGCCGCCAGCTAAGGCTGAGCCCACCAGTGACAGCGGTAGTGCCTCTGTGATAATGTATTTAAGAAAGGTGGGGAAACTGCTGCGCAACAGTAGCTGTGAGAGTGAGAATATGTGAGAAACAACCATGCAGACACCAAGATCAGCAAACAAGGAGAGGGGGGAGGTAGAAAAGTCAGGAGTAAGGTTGAGCCTGGGAAGAAGGGAGGCGTGGGGAAAAGGTGTTTTTAGATTTGTTCTTATTCCTCATTATCCTGCTCTGTTTTATTGGCAATAAATTAATATCCCCGAGTAGAGTCTGGTTTTGCCTGTGATGGTAACTGGTAAGTGATCTCCCTGTCCTTATCTCAACCCACAAGCTTTCCATCATATTTTCTCCCCCTGTCCTGTTGATGGAGGGGGAGTGACAGAGCAGCTTGGTGGGCACCTGGCCAAGGGCAACCCCCCACACCACTTCAACCGAAACAAGGGTCAGCGCTGGCATTTGCCAGACTGTAGGCTCTCTGCCGCTAACCTTGTTCCCATCAAGCAGTGTGTCTGAGAATGCCCACAGCCACTGTAATGAAAATGCAAACACTCCCACTGCATTAAGCCATACAACACTTCTATTCAAGGCTAAAGACCTTGCTGGCATCTAATTAACACACAGATTTTGCAATTTATTGCACAGCAAGACTGCAACACAAGCAGGTACGATACAGCACTAATTCTCATCCCAGCTCTCCACAAGGCCCAGCCCCAAGTAGCATGAGGAACCACTGGTGAACAAGAACAGCTAAAAGCCTGCAGCGCTCCCCAGCACTAATCAGCCAGCCGTGCCGCCCTCCCCACATAGCAACATCCACAAAGGGGGGTGTTAGAAACACCTTTCTTACCACACTTTTTTTTTTTTTTCAATGCTGTAATAAGCTTCCTCATGTTAAAAGGGGCACAGCTACTCCCGTGAGGCCAACGAGATGTGTTCGGGCAGCTCAAGTTGCCCAAGTCAGATGTGGAAGGAGGTATAAATTAAAGCTAACTTAATGGGAATTCACAGCAGTGAAGGTCTGCCACAATTTAACCGTAGCTTTCAGCTTGTTCTGCCTCAACCCACCACAGCAATAGCAGTTATACAGTAACGTTAATAACAACTCCCATACATCCCTCTCTTTCTGTGTACTTTGTTTGACTTCTGCTATATTTCATGCACAGTCCTTCAAGACTTACTTCATCAAGGTAGAGTCTACCCCCCAAGTTTTGGTAATTACACAACAGATTTGATAGAGAATTTCAGATAATGGAGCCAGAATGTGAGCATGTGGTGTCCCCTGGGACCGTGGATACAGTGCCTGCCTACAATGGTATCGGTCCTCCAGGTCCAGAGGTGTCTCAGTTGACAAAAGATATTTCCTGTCACATCACTGTGACCCAAAATGCTTAAATGCAGAGTGCAAGACAGAGCAGCCCACCTGTGAAGTCAAGCTCAAAAATATTTCCATTACTACTTTATTAAAAACATATCAGCTGGGATTTTTGCCAAAATAATTTACACAGTAGAAGTGTCCCACACAGAAAAAATGATACGACTCTGCCTGATGTTTGGAGTATTTCACAGGAGACAGTTTTCCACACTTCAGGATGAGATTTGGTAAGTGCCTGCTACAGGTACATACAGCTGTTTGCCATCTCCAGCAGTGTACTGTGTCCTAAATGTGCTCAGCACAACTTCTCTGCTAAGAAAGTACCAAGAAATAAGGCTCTGCTTCTTGCCCATTAAAACTCCTTCCCCTGCTAGCACACCACTGCCTCCAGGCCACTGGCCGTGCATCCAGCTTCTGCATGGAACAGCAGCCTGGTGGCGGACACCCAGGACAGCTGTGCTGGACTCCAACAGCCAGCACAACTTTTCTTGCACATAAAAAATAGTTATTAAAAAACCCTTTCCCTTGAGAAATAGTTTGGCTCATCCCAGAGCTGGTGACAGAGAAAGCGTCCATAAATGAATGTCCTCTGCTACAGAGTTCACCTCGTGACAGTTTTCCCTGAGGGAGATGCTCTTCATCCTTACACACAGAGGGACTCACCAGCTGTGGGCTGGGCCTCAGACTCTTTGGGAGCTCATCATGAACCAGCCAGAGCACTCCCTGCATTTCCACTCTCCTCGGGGAACATACATCTTTCCTGCAGCCAGGCTGGAGCATTTCAACGATGCAGATGACAACACATCCAGGCACTGCTATGGCTGTCCCTGCTCACAGTCACTTGCTTGGCTCCACAGAATGAGTCTTCCTTTCCAAGAAGCTTGTCATCAAATCCCCCCGTCGTCTTAGCACAGTGCCGTGGCCCAGCAATATCACTAGGTGAAAGACTTAACCATGCTTACCATATGATCAACTCCACATGCAACATCCACCACCTCACCGGGCACAGTCACCTGGATCAGACACACAAGAGTGGATTATTTCTCAAGCTGGTACTCTGCACCTGATATTTCCTATTTCTCATCCTTCTTCTGCTTAACACGCCAGTTGGTTTCACAGGGACTTGTACCTATGAAAGTGCCATCTTGAAAACCCAGAGAAAGCAAGATTCAGTACCAGACATGTCTGAGCATTGAGCTGTGAAATATTCCCTTTCTCCCTTCACAGAAGCACATCAGCCTTTGGAAGGACAGAAAGAGAGGTCTCGCTAGCAGACAGTGAGGACACTGTAGCCTCAGCCCATCTGTTCAGCAGCAGAAACAGCACAACCAAACAGAGAGTAACCCAGGCAGCAGGAAGAGGATCTGCCCAAGCACTACAAGGATTTGCCTCTTCTCTCATAAGCAAGGACTGGAACGAGGTGAAAGCTCAACTCAGCCTAAGGCAGTTTTTGCTTTGATGCTAAGCAGACCCAGCTCACTTGCTGGTTATAGTTATAGCTCTTTCACTTAGAGTTGACTTCAAATTCAAGGAAAGCAGAGGCTACAAGTGGTAGAGCTAAGGGAGAAGAGAGATGGCCAGTTCTAGGGCAGAAGGTCACAGACAAGTACCCTGGTAACTGCCCTTGTTTTGGTACATTGCCATACTAATGTCAGACAGGGGTTGGCCATTTGAGGGAGCGTAACCCTCTGCGTCCACACTTCGGGAAACCTGGATGTGCCATGCTTGGTGAATTCAGAGACCCTACTCAGCCACAGCAGTGTGATTTTAGCCAAATGTTCCAGAGTTGGTCTTTTTTTGTTCATTTTTAAAAGGAGGAGAAAGCACGCCAAAGAAACACATCCACTGCAAGTTCAGACACACGGAAAAGGACTCCAGGGTGGTCCAACTGATTGCCTCCCTCCTCTCCTACTTGGCCTTCATGGAGACCTGGGAACATCTGTTAGGCTGAGTGCTGAACTCCAGAGCCAAAGGCTCTTCTACACCCACAGAGTCTGGCTCTCAGAGCCATCTGAGAGAAGGGAGTGGAACTGGAAGCACTGTGAAACAGCTATGAAAACAGTTCAGTGGCTAAGGATCTCCTCCTGTAACTACACAGACAGTCCAGTGACCCACCACCATAGCTGCTTGGCTTAGAAGAGGAGCAGGGGAAGGCATCCCACTGCTACGCAGACCTGCTGCCAGTATAGTCTGACCACCATGACCAAAATGCTCATCTAATTTAGATGTGTAATGCAAGTCTTTTGGGTCACAGATGACCAATACCAGTGGTTTTCTTTGCAGCAGGCACAAAAGTGAAGTGCAGGTAAGAAGGGAAGGGAAGAGGCAGTAAGGGGTAGCAGGTAGAAGACTGTCGCCAGGAGGAAGATAAGAACTGTTCAGAAGTGATGGCACAGCACCAGATTTTGCTTTGGGATGTGAAATCTATACTGAAATAGCAGAAGACTCAAAAAATTTACTGAACACCTCCATCCCTAAGCAGGATAGGCAAGGATCTCTGGAAAACAAAGCAGTTCTACAGCCATCTTAGGCTTCCACTACTTACAAAATTACTCAACAAAACTATGCAGCATATGATGTTTCTCACCCTCAGGATAACAAAGGCTAGCTAAAGAATATACTCTTGGCCTTAATACTACCATCCTTACCCTCCATGGGAAATACTGGTCTTCCATTCTTCCAGTTCCTAGGCACCCTCTTAGATTCTTGCCCCATACAAACAGTTCTCCTCTGTCTACACAGGAAAAAAGAAAAAGAGAAAAAAAAAAATAAGGCATAGCATTAAAAAGGAAGAGTTCTATTTGTGATGCTGGCAAGTGTGGCTACAGTGCTTCTGGGAGTATAAAGGGTTATACATGCAGTATGAAAGCCATCGAGTTCAGTTCCAAGTACAATAAATGTACTTGTGCTTGGGGAAAATGATGCCTAATGAGCAGGACAAGCAGCAAGTTCTGGGCACAAGTCTCTGCTTCCCCCTCTTACAGCTCTTGCTTTGGAATTTTATCTGAAGAAAGAGCACAGCAGAAGAGATTCCAGGGAATCATTTGTGGTGAAGTGAATCATTCATACTGGAAGTTAGACAATTACAGCTGACCCCATCAGCTATCAGCACAGCAAACGGACTAACAGTGAAATCTGTCCCAAGCCATCACCTGGGGACTGGTTATTCAGCTGCCTGACAGAAGTGACCTTCTAATGACAACTGGGGGAAGAAGAAAAAACAGAGTTGGACAGTTTTAAGCCCCTCAGCAAACACAACCAAAACATGATCTATCACATAAGTACCATTTAATCAGAATGCAGTTTCTAACACTTCCTGAATACCAGGGGGAGACCAGTTACAAGCACCCTGTAACCTGACTGATGGTGTCATGCATACCACTTCCCAAGGAAGGAGCCAGCACGTTGGCACCTGGCACTTCTCATTAGTTAACTGTTAGGTTCACTATCAAGTACATGGGTTTTCTGTGCTGCTGCCCTCTGCTGTCCATTTTTAAATGGCTTCCAAATTCAAAACTTCCTTGAAAGGCTGGTATAAAGTACAGGGTGTACGTATCAGCGAGTATCATACCTTTGCATGTTAAATGTGTAGGTCTTCCCACCTCAGATTGCCAACTCGGTTGGCCAGAAGAGCCAAGAAACCCTGACATCTAGCTCTGATTTGGGCTCAGTTTTAGTTTGTTCACTTACCACACAAATTCCTGCTGCTTCTAAAGTGCAACTGCCTGACTTACTTTGTACAAGGAAATGAAAAAGCCTTCCCAGGTTTCCTGTTTGATAGAAATTTTTTGTTTGCTTTAGAAGAATAACACTTTCTTAATTAAAGCATAAGTTAGTGCAGTACCTATGTTAGAAACCATGCTGACACCTGTAAATGTGCTACCCGCCCCTCCTGTTGCATTCCAGTGTGCTTTAAGTTTAAAGAAAGATGGACACATTTTTTGTTGTTCTTTTAACTGCCAGTGTGACTTCACCATGACAGTAAGACTAGAAACTTACTTGTAAGTGCTGCAAACTGGCTGAGTCCACAGCGAACGTGAGCAACGCGGATGTCCGGATTGAAGTCTGACCAGCCAAAAAGGCTGGGTGGGATCATCTCTGGCACTGCTGTCTCTATTAGGTTTGGTCCTTTCCCAAGAATTCCATATCCCCAGACAAAAACATTTCCTTCTTCTGTATTACAATAAGAACACATTCTGTAAGAAAGTCTGTGCTTGTGAAATTCATGCCTTGACCAAGAGTTAATCAGATCCAAAGGGATATTTTCCTTCCTCCCAGAGCAGTCTAGCACCTTTTGATTATTTAAAAGTAGCAAACGATGCATTCCCATTCAAATGCCTTAATTTTTTCCTAAGCTGTGCAAGCAGATGAATCTTCACAGGCAAAACTTTCATGGGGAAAAAATGCCAATGCAGTGTGGGCTGGATAAAATACTTCAGCTTACTGACTGATGGGACAGAGGCTGAATGTTTTATTATCACCACTTTTTCCTTTGAGGCACAGCCAAACCAGTGGTAGGCTAGTCACTCTGGCATTCTGCCTTAAGCTGGGTGCCTGGGAAAGGCAGCAGTTGGACAGCATAACACAGAGTAAGTTGCTATGTCTGCTAGCTCTGCTCCCTTCATGCTAGAAGCTCAAACGTCTTGTCATCACAGCAACCGCATCATATATATGAACAACTTCCTTGAGATGATCCTTCATAAAAGTAGTGCAATCCTTTCCTTCACTCCTTTATTCTGTGACTTTCAAGCTGTGCTCCCCTGGCCACTGGCAATCCAAAGCAGCGATCACTAAGAAGCCTGCTGCAGAGTTTCACTGTTCTCAGAACTCTCTAATTTCCAGCCTAGTTTATCAAGATTTATTTACACATCAGATTTATATTCAGTCTGAAGGGCTCTTCCTTCTCTCAAGTGTTGCCTTACTTCCTCCCTATCTCCATTTTCATTATAGGCCACACATGGCCCATGTGATCAACAAGGGATCAGAACAGCGAGCAGCAACCATGCTCTTGTCATAGTTTGCGTAAGCGCTCACAACAGCACATACTGGAAGCAATGTTCTGCAGCTAGTGAAAATAACTCCCCTAGTACATACTTAAATCACATGTTTCTCAGTCTCCCAGCTTTCCTCGTAACAGACAGTACTTCCTTGTCTCCAGTGAACAAGATGATTGCTCCATGATGTTACAGTCCATGCAAGGCATGGCCTTGTACTAAAGAGGACAATTGTAAAAGCAAACTCACCCGTTAGCACAATATTGCCAGTCCCTCCACATGCAGCCTCCTTTATCTTCCCAATCTTGAATGGCAAATGTCTGGGAACATTCACCTGTATGAGGTTGCAAGAGAGTCGTTGGAGACAAGGTATTAAACTGCAAACTAGACATACATTTTTAACTTGTTCTCTAGTTCTGGTTAGAGCTTACATACACTGAATTCCTGATACAGACAACGTTTATTGCCTGAATAATGGAATGAATGCAAGTCCCAAGATTAAAAAAATCTACATGAAATTCATTAAGGCTGAGAGTGGGGACAAAGTGGAAAAAGTTACCCGCTGGAAAGTTTACATGCATGGCAAACAAAGCTGGGAATGCTTAATGTCTGCTTATGTCCCTGGCTATGTAAGTCACAGACAATGGGCAAGTCAATAGGTGAGCACATCTGCAAGTTTTCACAATGGACAAGATCACTAAAATTTGGTCTGTGGTAGCATTTGTGAACACACTTGGGAAAAATCACTCGAAGAAAATCACTCTTATTTGGTACAGTTCAATACAGCAGAAACCTACACAGCTTGACACATGTAACAGTGACCTCTGATTTCACAGATAATATCCAGCTCTGCTATTCCATAATTTGGACTTTATCTATATCGTACCTAAAACTCTCGCTTTGGCAAACATGCCATTCATCCATTTCAGACCCCTCCAACCTCCATCAAGCACTCAGCCAGGAAACTATGACACTACTTAACCTGGTCATTGTCTTCAGGCCTTATGGGTCTCAGTAATCAGCCCTACATAAAGGATACATCAGGAGAGGTGTGGGAAACAAAAGTACATATTTTACTAAAGCTATACTAATGCAATTGTCTGCTCTTAGCCTTCTGCCAAGAATAGCTTGAGGGTTAATTCCCTGACTCCATTTCCTACACTAACTGTAAGAGGAGACTATCTGCCTAATTACCTCAGTACTACAATGCTTAGTGTCAAGTCAGCGCTGTATTTTTGCCTCATGTAAGTTTGCTCCAAAAAACTTTTACCTGCAAGACACTGGAATTTGTTTAGGACTCAGCTACAAACCTACTGAGGTTGTTTGTGAAAAATTCACCAACATAGGGGTTCATTGGAAGGGAATTCCAAGGGTCATCTGGACCAGCACTATGCTCAAAGCAGGACCACCTGAAATTCTAGATTAGCCAGCCAAAAGACTAATTCCTGTCCCGAAACCAGCACAAGCACTCGAGCTGGATCTCAATTGGGTGCAAAGTCCATGGGCTGGGGAAAGGAGAGCACGGGGTGTACTCTACAGACTCACAAACTGGGGTGAGGTGACACGAGCCTTTGCCTATCAATAGCTGGGAAACATACCACCCTAAAGCTATACAACCATTTCAGACAGACTGGTTTTGTAAGCATAGGTAAAACCAGCCTGCTAGCTGTGTTAGTTTATATTGACTTATGCTGCCGTCAAAAGAAAGCAGAGCAGGGAGAAGTGTGTAATTTTTAACTCTGTGCACAGCAGCTGAACCGAAACATGTAAAAACACACCCCCAGGCCAACTGACCTGTGTGGTTTCTGTGACAGAGGCCAACTGCAAGTATTCTGAATTTCCCCAACCAAAGACATCTCCTTCATCTGAAACAGCCAGACAACAGTCCCCATAGGAAGAGACCTGGATAATATTTACTCCAGCAATGTCACCACGTAGCTTAGTAGGAACGCTGGTGATGTTGTAGTGTCCAAGACCTGAAAGAAGTAGAGAGATGATGAAGAATTTTTTTCCAGAAACACTTTTAATGCCTACATAGGACCACTTTGTCACGTTATAACCCAATCACCCTCCCTCCAAAAGAAATCTTTCTGTCCATTATCTCAGGTCAATGGACAAACAGCCACAAACGCCAGTTCCACTAGCCAAAGCTACCTCTCTGGAGTACAAAACAACTTTATACAGTCAACCTGGAAAACAGTCTAGGCCCTCATCTCTCATCTGCATGGACCAAAGTGTTTTGAGAGAGCAATAACCAAACTAGGCAGATATCCCGACAGAGATGAAGTTTCACAAACCAGCTGCGCCCTGTCTTCTGCAAGGAGAGCCATGAGTGACAGCACACTGCAATCAGTTTAGTCAACAGCAGGTGAAGCGGCAAAAAAGGCTGGGAAGCAAACACATTACATGACAAAGAGCTGCTTGGACAAGAGGCCAGAATGTAGATGACAAACAAGATGAGCTACAGTAAGTCCACACAAGAGAACCATGGGCAGAACCCAGCTTCAGGAGCAGCAGGACCAAACAGTAGGAAAGACTGGAAGTCCTCTGACAGCAGGAGCCACCAGGACAAGGGCCTGGCCAAAGATCCCATGTTAAGACACCAGCACCTGCCAAAGGTCTCTGGCAGCTCAAAAGGAGCAAGCAGCAAAACAGACCCTGAAATGAGAATCGGGAAGCATAGCCTGCACACAACTGGGGAGCTAACCTTCCCATGCCACTTCCACATCCCCTCACAAGCTTCAAACAGCAGACACATTTTCCTCAGATTGCACGCTTGGATTGCCAGCGTGGCATCCTAAAGCTCCTTTAAAAATGAACTGGTTTGTCTCAGTTTGGTTGCACAAGAGTATTGAGAACATCTGCACACAGCTGGAAGTATAGCAGTCCCTTTCTGTCCACACATGCAAGACAAATATACGCCACAGGCTGTGAATTAGGACAGCTTGCTATACTCATCAATTCACTGAAATGCAAGCTGAGCTAAGCTCCTACCTGTTTGTCCATCAGCACCCCATCCACATGCGTAGACCGCACCTTTCTTGGTTCTAAATAGACTGTGGTCCTGCCCACACACAACCTGCACACAAATAAAAAGTCAGAGCTGGTCAGGAAAGGTCAAGTGTTCAGAACCGATTTAATGAAGCATTACTGACAGAAAAATTGAGCAATCAACCTCTACAATGCCCATCAGCTCAGATTTTGACCTTTCTCTCCAGATCAAATGGCTCTACAGACAGGGAAGGCTAAGAACAGCATGACACAGCACAGAAAAGAGCAGAATTTTCTTTGCGGAAAGCGATGCTGCAGTTGATTTGTTCTGAGATCCAAAACAAGGCCTAGTCAACAGAAAGCTCGATTCAGCAGTGCAACACAATAAAACAGGAAAGAGTAAATAAGAGATCTCCCTTCCCAGAGTGCTACCACATGGCTCTCGATGCCAGCTACAAACTGCTATTGATTCCTTGCCATGGAAGTGCTCTAGGAACACATCTGTTCTCAAATTGACATTTATGTTGAACTAGCAATCATGTCTGCCACAGGCTTGGCATGAATTAAAGCCAAGATCTTCAAAAGCAGACGTTAAAAATTAGCCAAAGATAAAATGGATTTAATCCACAAGTTAAGAGATTGACTACCAAGAATACTAAGCACATAACTGCTGTCATCAAAGTACAAACAGGTACCAATTCTTCAACCCCCTTGAAAAAAAAAGAAAAAAAAAAAACCAAAAACACAAACCCATGAAAAATCCAAACAGAAGTTTACCAGCCTAATTCAAAACATCATTAGGATGCACCACAGCGCACACTCATCACACAGACCTCCACAGCACACACTCATCACACAGACCTAAATAAAAGACCCTTGCTTTCTAGGATGCTGCATGGAATAAGAGCAACATTTGCCCACAGAGTACCACTACAGTGGCATAAACATAATAGCGAACTGCTCCTGTGCCTGGAAATACTACAGCCACGTGCAGACTCAGCGGCATTTATGCTGCTCTGCAGCCCCTTGCTCTCCTAGAAACCTGCCCTAGGGAAACGCTGGCTAGTCTAAGTGGACGGTCTCACAGCTCACTTTTGAAATGGGGAAGACAAAATTGAAAACAAAACAGTTCAATCGATATAAAAGTGTCAAAGGGCAACAAGACCAAGAAATCAGGACAGGAAGAGATGAGGCTTCAAAACAACTCCCCTGCTGTCCAGGTGTTACCCAGAAGTTGAGCAAGCAAACACTGCACTGGCATTCCCATCAAATTCTTCAGTAAGTTCAGACCCTGCACTGCCAGTTGCAAGTGCTCTGCAGAGGTATGGAGCAAAATGCCACCTTGTGCTTTTTATAAGCAACCATATAGTAGATCACCTCATCATTTCAAAGAGCTTCAACTGAATGATTTGCAAACTGACTTTTTTCTTTTCTTCATTACAGAATCACAGACTGGTTCAGGTTGGAAGGAACCTCTGCAAGTCATCTGGGTCAACCCCACTGCTCAAGCAGGGCCACCCACAGCCAGTTGTCCAGGACCACATCCAGACGGCTTTTGAGTATCTCCGAGGAGGGAGACTCCACAACCTCTCTGGACAACTGCGTCAGTGCTCAGTCACAGTAAAAAAGTGTTTCCTGATGTTCAGAGGGAACCTCCTGTGTCTCAGTTTGTGCCCACTGCCTCTTGTCCTGTCACTGGACACCACTGAAAAAAAGCCTTCCTCCGTCCTCTTTGCACCCTCCCTTCAGGTATTTATATACATTGCTAAGACACACTCCCCCAAGCCTTCTCTTTTCCAGGCTAAACAGTCCCAGCTCTCTTAGCACTTGCTCATAGGAGAGATGCTCCAGTCACTTCATCACCTTAATGGCCCTTTGCTGGACTCTCTACAGCACATCCAGGTCTCCTGTACTACGGAGCCCAGAAATGGACATAATACTCCGAGTGTAGCCTCACCAGTGCTGAGTAGAAGGGCAGGACCACCTCCCTTGACCTGCTGGCAACCCTCCTCCTCATGCAGCCCAGGATACCATTTGCCTTCTCTACAGCAAGGGTGTGCTGCTGGCTTACGGTCAACCTGGTGTCCACCAGGACCCCCAGGGCCTTTTCTGCAGAGCTGCTTCCCACTGCATATAGCAGTCTGGTGCTGTTCCTTCCCAGGTGCAGAGCTTCGCCCTTCCCCTTGTTGAGCTTCATGAGGTTCATTATGTCAGCCCATTTCTCCAGCCTCTGGATGGCAGCACCACCCTCTGGTGTATCAGCCACTCCTCCCAGTTCTCTGTCATCTGCAAACGTGCTGAGGGTACACTCTGCTCATAATCCAGATCATTAGTGAAGATGTTAAACAGGATCAGACCCAGTATTGACCCCTGGGGTACACCACTAGTTACTGGCATTCAACTACTCTTTGTGCCACTGATTACCACCCTCTGGGCTCAGTTACTCAGCCAGTTTTCAATCCACCTTCAGAATTCAATTCATAAGGTCCTCTTACCTGGACAACCCTGCTGTCAAACTCCTTCAGCTGATGAATCAGATGGCTTTCACTGGACAGCATCGAACAACCACCAAGAAGAAAAAAGGCAACACAGAGGATTTCAGAGGACTGTAATTGAAAAATGTGAAGGTAGACCTGCCTTTACTGAAAGACACTTTGTTATTACAAGAAGAGAAATTCTTTCACCTGTTCTCTTATATATTCAAAAAGCATAGTTCTACTGTAAAATTACTGCACAAATAAGGAAGGTAATTTTGCATTCTCTTATTTAAGAAGTTAAGAACTTTTTAAATGTAACCTCTCATGGGAACTGGGGGTGGGAGCAATCCTCAAACACGTTCCCTAGTCTGGATGAGCACAGACACTAGATAATACTGCAGCATCTATATAAACCCTACACTTAACTAGAGATTAACAAGATTTAAATCACAGAGCACAAATGGTGTAGTGTTAACATCCATCTCATTCTTTCACAAGAACAGGAATTCTGAACAATCCAATGACAAACTTCCAGTATCAAGGCGAAAAAAGCTAGCTAAGTTACAGCTATTTTCTTAAACTCTACAGGCCAAGTCTGGTGGATCACAGAGAGCACAATCAGCAAGATCTCTTCTAGGCCCTACCAGGGCATTAGTAACTTTCAACACATTGCCACTATCCACTTACATCAATACCATCTTATAGAGCGTTTTGAGAATATGCTTTGGTGTGGCCCACAAAAACCCTGTAAAGGAAAAGCACTACAGATTCAAAGGCAGTTACAGCAAAGAGATTCAGCAAAAGGATGGGTCCTTCATCATTAAATGGCATTTCTAACACCCTCAGAAATAGCACTTGCACTCCAAGAGACTAAAGGGAGAAAGATCAACTACTAACGCCAATTACCTCAAGCAATTTATGAAGGTTGGGTTTTCTCACTATGACCTGCGAAAACTGTCACATGCTGATATCCTTCTGCCTTTTGTGAATGTGGTCAGAAGAGTGCTCGTGCCCAGCCTGGGTTTAAAGCCAGGCCGTTTATATGACGCCTGCACCATAACAGCCTGTTCTCAGACTCCTTAATCTTAAATGGCATCCTTATACTACCAGATTTTTCCCACCTCCAGGCTTTTTTGTGGGGTTGTTTTCATGCAATTATGTTTTTAACATGAAGGAAGTTCAGAATCTTTGGATTCTCACATGTAAGTTTCATCTTCAACAACCTTCCGGCCACACTGTCCATAAGAATTGTTCCCCATGGTGAAAACTGAAAAACAATGATAAAATGCACTAGTTTTATTGCTGTCCAATCCCCTGAAGGCCTCTTTTCAGGTACACAAAATATTTTCATGTGGTCCTCAGTATGAAAGGTGGAACACAGTACCGTAAAAAGTGGCATAAGCTTTCTTCAAACCAAAGGCCACTTGAATTTAAGTGACTGAATCCATTTTAGTCAACAATATCCCAGCAATATTGTTGCAGGCACAGTGGCAGTACCTGGAGCCCATTGGCTGTTTTTCAGTAATTGCCTAGTTCATCCTGCCGTTGCCAAGGAGACTCAGAAATAGATCAGCGTTCCCACAGGAGCGTTACATCAACCAACCAACCAGCTCACCCACTGATAAGCAGCACTGGATGGCTCAGTGCAGCACTGAAGCCACTGCACCAGAGAATTCCCAGAGACGTGGCGAGTCAATTCACACACAGAATCTCCTGTATAAAGGCCTACTAATTAATCGCTTTTATAAATGTAGCACTCTGGAGCTTCAAGAGGAAAATAACACAGGAATATTGGCACAGCCATCCAAAACTGAATTCAAAAACACATTTGACTGAACAAGACAAATAGGCTACACTTAAACAAGGCCTGGGGCTAGAGAAACAAACCACATTTTGCAATACTTGTAGTGAAAAATCTTCCAACACATTTACAGCTTGAGCCAAGCAGAGCTCAAAACACGGTTATAGGCTCAGGTCTCTCCCTCCCGGTAGCAATCCTACAAAGGCCAACAGCTACCTGCCATCACATTTACAGTGCAGACAGCCCATTTGGGGTCTAGCTCGAAAGGAGGGAAGACAATCTTTTCCAGATCTTTTAATGAAAACATAGTCAGGTGTCCCTTGTCACCAGCACAAGTGATACTATACCTCCCTCACTGTCTGTCAGGATCAGGGAATGGGCTCTCCCACAGGACACTTGCAAGACTCGAGTTTGCTGTGGCTTCTCCAGTGGTAACGGAATTGGAGATGGTTCCAAGACATATTCATAGCCCTTAGCTTAAAGAAGAGAGAGAAATTTAAAAAGTCAGTAGCTTCCACAAAGCAAATTCATCATATATTTTAGAAAGCCAAGATACTAACTAAAGTAAAAGGTTGACTGGGATTCATTTGGGGGGGGGGGGGGGGCACGCAGGTAAAAAGCCATAGGAATGGTTGAAGCCAATAATCACTGCCTAATCAAAAATCCACCATACCTAGAAGCTGAATGTTATTAAGGCTTCAGGTGGCCAGAACTGAGAAACAGAGGCTTTCAGCCATATGTTGAACCTCTGGTGAATAAGGCTGGATTACTAGAGAGCTTAACACCAAGCACAAACTAAGTACTCTGCGCAACTGGGGACATTGCAAACAAGGTACAATAGCAGCAATCACAAAAAGACAGCACAAAAGGTGAACAAAAACAATCTTAGGGCTTCATATTTAAAGAACAGTAGATTAAAGGCTTTTTCAGAAAAAAGGAATGGAAGAAACACTAGCTAGCATGGCTCCATAGGGGATAAGAGATCTAAGGTTTACAAAAAAAATGACAGGCTTTACTAGAAAAAGAAGATTTAGTAACTTGAAGAATATGCAATCAGTTACGGTCAACTGGGAAGGGGGAAAAAAAAAAAAAAAAAGAACAGCAAAACATAAATCGGTACTAGGGAAAAGGTTAAGGGGAGATAAAAAGCATTGATATAAAAGAAAGCCACCGTAACAAGTGAAATCAAATCCCAAAGGACCCAAAACAGCATTTTGCTCACATGTAGCAGTGCTTTAACTAGTCCTCACTGCCTTCAATTAAAAAAACCCCAGAAAATCTACACATACCCTTTTACAGTAAGACACTACTGGATGCGGAACAGGCATCACAACTGGCTGTTTCCACATAGTGGGAGCCTGCCTTGCAATACAGCAGCAACTGAAAGACAGCGAGGATGTATCTGTCTGAGACACATGGAAGTTCACAAAGCAAAAAACCTTTTTTTCCTCTCTTTCTGTTCCTTCCAGCAGAGTCACTAGCTACTGGCATCTGTGGTAATGAATTCAGTATCATCACTGATATCTGAGGGATTTTAGAGAAAAGAGACAACAAGGTGGCTAAGGCAGGGGAGGACGAGAGTAAAATATTCGTAGTTTAGCTTAGAAACAGCTCAAGTTAGAGCATGAAATACAAACATCTAAAAAGTCAGAAGGCTGCAAATTCCCTTGGAAACAAACCATCTAAGGGGACACAGCCTTAGAACTAGTAGGTACTAAAGTAAGTTTGTAACACTGAGTAACAAGCAGCACATCCAACAGGAAGCTTCTCTGTGAGGAACAAAACATGGAGCAGCAGCAAACCCACTGATCTGCACACCACTTTCAACAGATCCTATCAAACACTGAACACTCGCTTACTTAGAAGGGCTTGAACTGCACAACCTATTTACGGATTCTCTGGCAAAAATAGGCCAGATGAAAAACAAGAAAGTGTCAGGATACCCCTGAGACATCAACAGTCACAGAACTAAGAGTAAGAGCTGAAACCTTTAAAAGCAGAAGTGAGTGGAGGCTTCTGTGGTCCTTCCATTTTGCAGCTGCTGTTTAAGCACACACACTTGCTGTGTGCACACGCTCTTGGAAATCTATGTAGTATGCTAGCAGCAACACACAACAGCAGCACCACTGTAAACTTCTGTGCATTCTGCACAGTGGCAGCAATTTTCTTTTGCTTCTCCACAAAGTTTAATCTTTTGCCCGTATCGGATGCACCATATCTTAACGGATTATGCTCTTACATACAGTGTAAAGAGGAAAAACTGTTTTTAACATGGAAAAAGGTTTTTGAACAGTTAGGAGACAGCCATTCTATAAGGGAAGTAAGTTTGTGCTTTTTGTATCTGTCTTAGGTGGAAGGTGGCAATGTTCTGCACACAAATCATGAACTTAAATGCGTTTGAGAGCCTGGTATAAGACAGAATGACTGAATAACACGTTTTTCCTTCAAAATGCAAGTTGGTGTTAAAATAAAAAAACCCTACAGCTTCACACAAAATTCCACTGACTGTATAAAAAGATCTCTGTGGGAAATTAGTTTATAGATGCAAAGGCAACAGAAGTGAACAAATCATCTTGCCAAAATAATTTTATTAACAGTCCACTACATTGTCTACTATCAAACTATAGAGATTAAAAGCAACACCTGAACCAACACACGCACATTTCTACAGAATAGTTACTTAGATTTTAGTTACATCCAGGCAAGAATGTAAGTGCACTGCACAGAACAAATGCAAACCTTGATCAGCTACAAACCACAAAAATACATAGCTAAGTTCCAAAAAAAAAGTCCTTTTTTTTTTTTTAAAGGAAAAAAAAGCATAGCCCTGTAATCTGCATCAAAGCCTCCTGGACATTTTTTATGCCTTCTAACCCAGTTTCCCACCTCACATGTTTCCTACAGTGCCGCCCTGTAAGCCCTTACACCACCTCAATCCTTACTTCGATCTCTTATGCTTCTCTGAAATCCAAGCTGGGAATCCTTGTTCAGCCCCATGCCCCACACTTTGATGATGTCCGTGGTATTAGAGGACAGCAGCGTGAATCCATAACCACATGCAGCAGAGGATATCTTTGAAGACAAGCAAAACCCACACCATTCAGTTATAAACTATGGCTTAGAAAAACAAGTTTCACCCCATGCTATTTGTTCATCAGCATTCCTCCTTCATTAGGCCACATCCAAATACAGCCCAAATTCATGGTACATAGAAACTTCGCAAAAATCATCCGAGACACTCTTCAGAGATAAGCACAATGGTGTAAACTCAAGTCCAACATTACTGCCCTAGAGTTTTGGGTTTGTGTGTATACATCTTTATTTTTGCATTATTTTGGACCACTTCAATCACAACAGGAAGACCTATCTGCTGACCTGCAGCAGCAGTAGGTTAAAAAAAAAAAACCAAAAACCACAAAAAGATATTAAGAGAATAACATTTCCCTGCTTTACTTCTTTTGCCAAAAAAAAGCCCAGTGTAACAGCTCTGACCTTCTTTGAACTAGACAGCAGAGCATGATGTTTGAAACATGTAGACAACAGAATAACATGATTTTCAACACAAGCTTCCAATTTTGTCAAAGTGAAAGTAGCCACTGAAAACAGGGCCTTATTTCTCTGGTAAATGTTGTTTACACTCTTGCCCTCTTTGGCTCTGCCAAAAGAATACAGGTATACATATTTTCCAAATTGCATGCTACTATAGTTATACCACAAAAATCATCCTCATAAGTATCACTGTATCAACAAAAAAAATCAATCACGGCAAAGTCTTTAAATGAGATTAGTTAATGCCTTTCAAAGCTGAGAGAAGAAACCTGCCAAGACTGACTAGCAGGGGCAGAGGAGATGCACCGGTGTTTGAGAAGCAACGCTCACGTTACCCTGTCGGGATAAAAGAGCCTCCTTCCCCGGGCCCACCTTCTCTTCCGTTTCCAGCCGGTAGGGCGTGGGTTGGATCCGCCGCGGCTTCTTCCAGCCCACGTCCGGCTTCACGAAGCTGGGGACGCCCAGGGCCCCCGAGTAGCAGAAGCCCCACACGAAGACCCGGTCCTTCCGCTTGGCCGCCTTCCCCGCGTACTGGAAGACCGGGGCGGCCTCCTCGGCCTCCCTCAGCTGGCGGACGGTCCGCGGGCCCGCCTCCTTGGCCAGGCCCCTGCGGAAGGCGGGCGGCGGCTGCCGCACTCCCCTCAGCGCTCCCCACATGGCCGCCGCCGCCGCCCCCCCGCACCCGCAGGCCGCCGCCGCCGCCATTTTGTCGACCTCTCACCTGCGACCCCGCGTGGGCAGCGCGCCGCGCGCATGCGCCCGCGCGGCGCCGTGCGGCTCGAGACGGGGGCCGGTAGGGGCGCGCGAGAAGCTCTGGTCTTAAAGGGGCTACACCGCCCTTTGGACAGGGTGGGCCCCAGCCCAGAGAGAGATCTAAATCTAAACCTAGACCCAGACTCAGACCTACATCCAGACCCAGAACCATACCTACACCCACGCCCAAACCCAAACCTAGCCCCAGACCCACGGCCAGACCCAAAACCAGACCCAAACCTAGTCCTAGATCCAGAACTAGACCCAAACCCAGACCCAGGCCTAGTCTAAGATCCAGGGCCAGACCAAAAACCAGACCGTAACCCAGACCCAGACCCAAACCTAGTCCCATACCCAGAACTAGACCCAGACCCAAACCCAGACACAGACCCAAATCCAAACGCAGGCCCAAAGCTAGACCCAGACCCAGACCTAGTCCTAAACCCGCACTGCCTGGCGTGGCACTGGCAGGGCTCCTGTGGTGGCTCCCAAGCACAGCCCTCACACCACGCTCCCTGCTGAAAAGCAGCCCTGTCCCGGAGGGGCTGGCAGAGCTGTGATGGCCACCGGCCTCCTGACATGGCAGCCCTCCGCAAGGCGGCAGGAGGGACCAGCGTCTGCAGCCTGGGGAAGCCACTCGCCCCTCATGCCCTGGCAGCCCCACAGGCCCTGGGCCGCCCACCCTGCACCGCTCACACCCTGCCACCATTTGGGGCAGCCACCTTGCCTCATGGCTCCTGCCTGACCCAGCAGACACCACATCCCCACACCCCAGCCCTTGCTTTCCACTAGAGGGAGTGAAGCTGACGCCTTCCAGGAAGAAGATGTCCTCCGTTCATCGCCCCAGCCAGATTTCCTCCCCGCTGGCATCTTTCGCAAGAGACCCTTGCCCAATCCACCCGCCGGACACAGTGGGGAGAAACGCCTTTCCTGCAGCCATGCCACCGGCCGCCGGGCTGCTCCCCGGTGTCTGCATTGACCAGCTGTCCAAGCGGACATTGAAATATATCTATAAACTGTCTCTCCTTGATTGGTGTAAATCACAAAATCATTCAAAATACAAATAGGGGATAAAAGGGGGTCTAGCGGCGAGGGGTATCCAGTGGCTACGGAGGCCTCAGCCTCCCAAGAGCCAGTGGAGTCCCTGCTGGGACTGAGTCCCTACTCATGGTCTCATTAGGACACATTGGACTCGCTGCACTAGTGGGTGAAGATGGGCACTGGGCTGCGCCGATCCAGCTGGCAGCCCCCCAGGGCCTGCAGCAGCTGCCAGTGATGTCTCAAGTAAGGTAATGTTGAGGTCAGCTGGTAGAGAATTAAATATATACAAGGACAAAATGTTAGTTAAAGCAGAAGCTGGCGGAGATAAAGCATCAGCTGACTGGTGGGGTGGGCTGAGGCTTCACAGGATCTTTCTCCGGGTGCTCTCGGTACAGCGGTTCAGGATGAGGTCTTTGCTGGGACGGGGAGGAACAGCAGGTTGAGCTTTGGGTTTGTTCTCCTCTTGCTCGTTTTTCTCAACTGTGGGTAAAGCAGATGTACAGATGGGTCAGAGCTGTCCACCACCCAAAACCTTCATGTGAACATTCAAAAGCTTCCTATGTAATGGCCATCAAACCTCCTGCCTCTCCTCCTGTCTCAGCCTTGTGTGATGGTCTTCCCAGAGGTTGGGGTGGTGGCATAAGCCCACCGGTTCCTGGCTGGGAGCTCTGCTCAGGTGGGAGCCCAGCTCTAGGTCCGTGCAAGGAGCTGGTCTCCCTTGGGAAGGTCAAGGATCCCACACGGGGATCACCAGATCTAAAGCGTCTACCTCAATAGCAGCCTCCTTCTTTACGCACCACCTCCCTCTAGGTGCTTTGTTGACAGCTAAAGTACATGATGACAATGGTAACAGCAGCACAGGTGAGGTTAGGTGCACAGAGGAAAGCACAGGTCCTAAATGTGGGCTGACCTCCCACCAGGACCATATTCCGCTCCTTCTCTGTCAGACCTATAACCAGAGGTAAGAAACCTCATTGAAAAGAAACATCTCCCTGCACATGCTTTCCTCATAGGATAAGGGTGGACAGGCAAGGTGTGACCTTCATGTGCTGTCCTACTCCAGCAACCAGCATTGGAGGGCATGGGCCATGCCTGCAGGACTTCAGCCCGTGTTCAGGGAAAAGGCCCTGATGAGACTTACTGATGACATTGGCCTTATTCTGGAACTTTTCCTTCATGTTCCTCCGGCTCTGGATGTACTTCTTGCTGTTCCTCCTGTAGGTCTCCTGGCTGATCTGCTTCCGGCTCTGCTTGTGAATGCTCTTTGCGTTTCGGATGGTGGATCTGCCATGAATCAGAAACAAAACTTTCAGTCTCTGTGCCAGCAGCTCTCATGCCTCTTGCTTTCTCACCAAGTATTTCCCCAGCCCTGCCTCTCAAGGACCTGCTACAACAGGACTCCGTGCTTCCTCCTCTGCCTCACGCAAACCCCAATATCTGCTTTGCGGTTTTGCCCAGTGGAAGGCAACAGGTGGATGCCACCCCTCGCGGGCAGCCGTAGGTGAGATGAGATGTACAGTGTGTCAGGAGGCAGCTGGAGCGGTGCTTTGGAAGCAAGTACTGAAGGGTGAAGCCTGAGCACAAGCCTGGAAAGTAATGATGGGGATGGCGAGGTAGATTGGGCATAAGGCTGGAAGGACAAGATGAGCATGAGGTTTATCCAACAGAGTTCAAGAAAGCCCTGGAAGTGATCTATAGCTCTTGGATGGATGGACATACAGCATCTATACTGGCTGCCACACTGAGATCCCTGGTGTGGTGTTTGGCATGGCTCCCCCAACGCCCAAAGATCAGTCCCTGGGCCAGGGGAACAGAGTGTGGGGTACGTGTCAATGTGCACCTAGATGTGTGGTGTTGAACCCACAGCAGAGAAACTACTGAGAGAAGTGAAAGGCTGAGCACCTGGGGCTGTGTGGCAGAATGCAGCCACAGGGGAATCCCCAGTGCCAGGGACCGTCCCCAGGCAGGCAGACGGAGGCCACTGCTTTGTCGTCACTACCAGGGCATGAGTGATGTGTCTCCTGACATCCATCCCATGGCATCATCCTCCTGCTCTGCTCAAGGCAATGGCCTCTTGCTGTGCCCATCTGCCTTCAGCCTCTCCCTGGTTTGAGCACACATCCATCTCAAAGCAAAGCTGATGCCCACAATGGCAGGTCACCACCTTTGCAACAGGGCTCAGCCTAGGGACAGCATTCACCATGGTGGGGCAAATCACTGTCCTTGAACCAAGCCACCTCATCTCCCCCAAGGGTATCAGTAGGCATCACTGTGCTCAAATAGGTGGATCTGGGCCATTTTACACTGTCTTACACTCAATCTGTGCTCCAGCAGAGCTGAATTTTGACTTTATAGCAAGGCTGCTGTGTCTTCTTGTAGGGAAGAAAAGATAGCCACAAACTCTGCCCTTCCTAGCAGTTTTCTTTGCATCCGAATTAATGAGTTATTATTGCTTTTTATCTTTTTAATCAAAATAAAATCCCTTCCATTAGCTCAAATCCTCCCATCAGATTAGGCCATTTGGCAGCTCTGATTAGTCAAATCTCTCCTCGCTTCTCAAAGATTCAGTGGATGTACTTAGGAAATAAGGAAAAGGCCAATTTGAAGATTAAATGAGATTAGCCCAGAAAAGAAACTTTGCAGCAGGACAAGGAGAAATACACTTCACTGGAGGACCTGCTGGAGCAAGGATCGTGCAGCCCTGCACCAGAAATGCTGGGCTGCCTCTCCTGCCTGGGGAAATCAGGGAGCACAGAGCTATTTTTGCTGCAGCCCTGCAGGATCTGCCTCATGGTCTGTCTTTGCCCTGCTCATATCTCTCCTGGGCAGTTAGTTCCTCATTGCCAGGGTGAGCAAGGGACACCACAAACCATAGTCTGGTTTCATTTCACCCACCTTGAAGAAGAACTTTAGTCCTCCTTCCCCCTGCCCGAGGCTTCTCCTACCTTCGTGGAGGAGCACTCCGGTTCCTCAGCTCACTCTTCACAGAGGTATTTGCCTCCCCGGCTTTCTGCAGGTACATGGATGGGTAATAACCCGTAGTTTCATCCTTCCTGCAGTGCAACACAAAGCAACATTGCTTGCAGTCTTGGCTCTGCAACCATCACCTCCATGCCCCTGTCCCCAGCAGGATTGCTAGGTGGGCCATTTCTTCTCATGTTGCTTGCAGGGATGGGGGCTTCAACTGTCCCCTCACCTTGTGTGCCTTTGGCTCTCCATGAAAGTGTGGCTTGCGTCCCAAAAGTAAGTAGGTAGCAGACAGAGCAATGGCTCACATCTTTCAGGGTCTCACCAGCTCATATTATCTCTCCTGGGGGTTTTGCTGGGCTCCTGAAGCATTGCTCAGGGCCTGCTGCCAGACACCCTGCCATGTGCTCAAGAAATGCTCCCTGGTCGCCAGCCCGTCTCCCACTCCAGCCCAGCACACCTGCAAACACCAGGAGATCCTGCTAGACCACTTGCCTGAGCACAGGCTAGGGCAGGAGGATCCCCAGGGTTTGCAGCCATGTCATGTCTTGCTGTGAATGTGCAATCTGTGACCCTCCAGAGTACAAATGCAGCTGGGGTTCCCCTTGGGAAAGCCCGAGTTTGCAGGGCAGGCCAGGGCTGGGATGAAAGCTGAGGTTTTGCAAAGCAAAATGTGCCAGAATACTTGAAGGCAAAATAACAGACTTTTTTTTTTCCACCGGCCTCTTTTTTGGATATTTCTGAAGCCCCCAGCAGACAAAGCCCCAGCTGCAATGTTTAACATTTGGCAAAGCCACAGGCTACTAGAAGCAGCCCTGCAAAAGGAAGTGCAGCAGCACCAAACAGTCTGTGGCTTTCACAGCCCCTGTGTGGAGAACTGCTGGTTCATCCCTTCCCTCTGCCCAAATCCCACTTGCCTTATTTGTTCGTGGCATCTCTCACCTGATGACCCACCAGCCATCGAGGAGCTTGTGGATGACTTCGATGGTATCACCCTCCTTGAGGCTCAGCTCATCCTCCTCCATGGCTGTGTAGCTTTTCTGGACAATGTACTCCTCACCTGCACACAAAATCAGGACAGCAGGTTGTGTGCTATCACACCAGGGATGGGGCACATCCTCTCCAGCTGCCGAGGAGAGGAGGCACCAGAGCATCTACCCTATGTTTTAGGCAAGACCCAGGGTGCTTCAGGTCTCCAAGTTTGGATTCAGACTTGCCCCAGCCTTGTCGGTGCCTGTGGCTCAAGCCAGCCCCTCCAGCACCTCTCCAGGAGAAAGATGGTGAATGCAAGCCGTGGAAGTACACCAAGAGCATGTTTATAATTCAGGTGATTGAATGAGGAAGAAGGAAGCGTTGCACTAATAGAGTCTGTTTTGAAAACCACGAAGACAAAGCCTGAAGAGCACTGACTGATGAGTCTGCAGGATCCTCCCTCTGCTCTGTGAGATAAGGCCCCACCGACACGGTGGGGCGATGTGGAGTGCTGCTAAGGACAGCACAGAAGCCAAGTGCTAGGGAAAGCCTGCAGCTCAGTTCAGATGCTGCACCGTGCTCCTTTGCTAACCCAGCAACTCAGCATGCACCCAGCTAGCTCAGGATAGCCACTAGATGAAGATGTGCATCTGTGATCAGCCAAAACAAGCATCTAATGCTGAGTTGCAGGTCATGGGAAGCTCCTGATGTTGAGAGTAAAGCACTGAACTATGAGATTTATCCCTCCTGGCAGCTTCTACAGCAATATCTCTGTGGCCAGCGGTCCTGCTGCAGCATGGACTGCCCAGTGGAGGCCTTGCAATGAACCATCCCAGCAGGGAGCAGTGGCAGGCTGTGCTCTGGTGCACACCCTGGTTACCCCAACATTTTACCTGCATAGTTGGGCTCCTGCTCTTCAGACTCATCAGGACCATCCATTGGCTCCAGATAGGCAGCTGGCACCCAGCCCCGTTTATTCTTCAACTGGCAAAACCACCAGCCTGCAACAAAAGTAGCCGTGGGCAAGAATAGAGGGTGTTGTGGGGGCACTGAGGGGGCACCAGCGCCGGGTCTGTCCCTGGCCGGGGTAGTCGCAGGCATCCATGTGGCCTGGATGGAAGGGATGGTGCCGGGGCTGGTCTCTGTTTACATGGTGCAACCAGGGAGCTTGGCCACTTCCTCCTGTTTCTGCCGGGGCAGGAAACCTCACAGGCTGAGGCGTGTGAGGAGGAGGTTGCAGGGTTTTCTAGGATTGCCCCACACCCTCCCCAGCCAAAACTGACTGTCACATGGCTCCATGGGAATGTGAAACATGTCCCAAGGGGGTGGGAAGTGCCAAGAGGTTCAGTGCTGCTGGCTGCATTTGCTCTGAGCTTCTCCTTTCCATCAGGAGACCCTCATACAACCACCTACCCCTTAACCCGTGCACTGGCATAACCAACTCCCAGGACCACCGCACTTGGACACAAGATGCAAGGGCAGTCCACGTCCCCGCTGAAATGGTGGCCAGGAGAAGGCTGGCCCTCGGGGGCTCTCTGGAGGGACAGACACATACCACTCTCGCTCTTCTCCACTACGTCCACCATGTCCCCAGCTTTTATAGCCATCTCAGATTTGGAGCTCTTCTCATAGTCAGCAACAGCTCGGTAGGTTTGCAGGACAATGGGGCCCGTGATGTCTGTGGGAGAGAAGTGAGAGATGTTCCCTCTCCCAGCCCCTGTGCAGAAATACCCTATTTCAGGCAGGCCAAAAGCAGCTCCAGGACAGCCCAAAGCACTCTCCCAGCCTCTTCTGGTCTCAGACCAGCTGGATCCCAGGACAGGGACTCCTTCCCCCCAGAGCTGTGGTTTCCTCCCAGCTGCAGCTCTGGCACAGAGACTGTGTTCTTGGTCAGGGCATCTGCCGCGGGATGGCTGCCCCTCTCCTGGTCAGGCTTTGCTGCCGCTGAGGCAGCCACTTGCACCCCTCCAAGGCCTCTTACCAGTGGGGTTTTTCTTGGAATCCTTGGGCAGGAGGAAGACCTCAGGCTTCTTGATCCTAGATGGGTCAGAGCAAAGGTAGCTCAGTGCTGACCACCCCTCACAGCCAGCAGCGGTGCCCTCCCTGCAAGCTGCTGCCAGCGCCTGGGGCTGGGGACGCAGGATTCCCCCAAAGCGGCAGGCAGCTGGACTCACTGGCTGTCCGTGACGGGGTTTGTGTCGTCGGGACGGACCTTGAAGAAGTTCACCACATGCAGGCACCGGGAGATCTTGTGGGGCAGGTTGACCAGTGCGTAGCAGTACTCAGCCAGCGTGCCCTGCCTGCTCTGGGTTGAGCGCTGCCCATCAAACCACTTTGGGGCTGAGGGTGAGGGGAAAAAGCAGACAGAGTGCCCTGTTTTTATGAATTTCCCAAGCAGGCTGCTCCGAATCATTAATTTTGCCCTGAAAACAAGTGGATTTGGCCCCAGGGTGCTGCATGGCAGCGTGGTGCCATAAGGCAAAGCTCTGGGGGAGGGTGGCCCAGTGTCCTCCCTTGCTGCTCTGGCCCTGGCCATGGCAGGCACGCAGGGGGCCATGCATGGTGCCGAAAAAGCTGGGGAGAAGCTGACTGCAGGGCCATGGCTGTTTTGCAGAAGTGCTGCAGCTGTGGGTTCCTCGTTTTGGCAGTGTGTCTGGGGAGGCAAGTGTGGTGTGGCACCCAGCCCGGGTGCTGTGGTCAGCATTGAGGAGAGCACTGTGCAGCCAGACTCACCCCCTGCAGCCTGTGGACTCTTGCAGAGCTCATGCAACCCCAGAAAAGACCCTGTTTGACCCCAGTTCGGTTATGGGATAACTCCCACATACATGCTCAGACTAAGCCCAGCCGCTGGGCCACAAATGCAGCGACTGCACCGGGGCACAAGGAGGGACTCAGGGGACCAGCCCATGGCTAGGGGAGACATGCACATCCCTCCATCCCACTGGCCACGGCACACATACTGCAACAGCCACTCTTAACCCCCGGGCTCCAAAATGCCACTGGCAGCCTTGACCCACAGCAGTCTTGAAGCCTGCATCGGGGTGCATGTGTGCGGCCAGTGGCACCCCTGCACCCCCTGCAGCCATCCGATGTGCGTCTTGTCCCCAGTGCTTTCAGTTCCCCAAACGGGACGAGGATGCTCTGAACAGCCCTGCACGGCAGTGGCAGCACATAGGAAGGGTCCCGGCATGGCGGTGTTAGTCCGGCCCCAAGGGGAGTCTCCCCACATGGCACCCACACTGCTTCGCGGTGCAGGTTTATTCCTCCTTGAGAAGTGTTGACAACAACCTGCAGGTATTTCTCATGCTCCTTCCTGCCTCCTTTAAAGCAGGAAATTAAATAAAAGGGGGAATTTTGCTGACATGCACCATGCTTGGAGACAAACCGTCAGCACTTTGGATCAGGAGTTAATTCCCTGTCATTGAAGACATATTGCATTGCTTACTCTTACAAAATATCTGTGTTGCCATAACGGCAGTAAAAACTGATCCCACTGGTGGTATCACCAAAGGAGGGCTCAGCTCAGCACAGCTCAGGCTTTCCGAAGCCAGACCCTTTGCACCAGCCAGGGGTCGCACCCAATTCTCTGGGAAGCATCCCCAGGGAGGAATAACAGGGCCTGCAGGGCTGGTGAGTGTTAGGAGAAACCACTGCTGCTGCTCAGACAGACCTTGCTGTAGTTTTGATTTCAAGCCCAGTGGGCAGGAACCAAAATCGCACCAAGCACCTGCGTGGGAGGCAGCCGGCAGAGTGCAAGCCGCTGGGGAATTTCCCAACCAGCTGCAATTGCTATTTCAGCCCCCAGCCCCAGCGCCTGCCCCTCACCTGGCAAGGGTGGGATGATCCGTTTCTCCATGTTGATGTCCCCGGATTCAATGGGGAACATCTCCTTCAGCGCTTTCTGTGGAGCAGAGCCAGGCATGGCTGTGAAGATGGCACTGGGGGATCCCCCCATGGCACCCGCACTCCTGCCTGCATTTTGCCCCCCCTTCTCAGCGCTCACCCCGCTGCCTGCTGGCATTTGCTGGCTGGATCCCGCACCTTGACGCTGGGAGAAACCTGACAGGGGAGCACAGAGCTGGTTGCTCCCCACTTCAAGGGGCAAAGGACATTGAAACACAGGGACCCAGGAGCCTCTTGTGAGCCAGGTTTGTTTTGAGGCAATTTCAGCTGGAATTCGCCCTCCTGTTTTTCCCCATCCCAAGCCCTGGTGCGCTGGGCCAGGGGCCAGTGCCTGCCCTGGGATGACTCACGTGGAACTCGTATATCTCAGTAAAGCGGCGGTAGACGAGCTTTTCAGAGAGGTCATTCCACTTCACCAGGAACATGTAGACCTGAGAGGCAAAGCAGAGGTGCTGCAGCTCTGTGGGTGAGCACAGGACCCCGCGCTCCGCTGTGGCCAAAGCCCCCGGGGAGCCTCATGGACGTTTCCATTTCAGATAAACTGCACGCTTTTCTTCCACCACCCCAATGCGAGTAGCTCTGCCCAGGCAGCGGGGTGCTAGGGAAGCTCAGCAGGGACACAGAGGAGACAGAAACTTGCAGACAGGTGGGAATCAGAGGGAAAAGCCCTCTCCAAGCCTGTGAAGTAACCAACAGCTTGCAAAGAAGGTGCCCAAAATCTTGTGTGTTCAGGATATTTTAGCCTCTGGCTGCCTCCAGTTCATGCCAGCTGCTATGACCCCCTGAAAAAAGGATGTTCTTAAGCCCTCATTCACATTTATCTAAAGAAACATGCTGGCCAGGCTTTTTACCCCCGCCAGTCCTTGCTGCTCAGCTTGTCAGAAGATTGCTGTGTACTCACATAGTGCTGGCTGGGGAAAAACCTTTTCTCGTAGCCCAGGAGCTCGATGTGCCGGATGAAGTCATCCCCCATAGCTGCTCCCAGCTGCAGTGTCCCACTCCGGCCCCTGCTCCTGCCTCCCCGGGCGTCTTGGTGTCCTCTCCTCCCCTCTGCTTTTGCACAGCTCTGCTTCGCTGCTAAAGCTCCAGGGAAAGCGGAAGTCCCACTGCAATTGTGCCTGTAATTGTTTACCCGCTGTGGTTTGTATTGAGTCAGTGTTTCCCGTGGGGAGTCTCCAGCCCAGCCCCTCCAGCAGCTCCAGGGCTGGGGGAGGAGTCAGGCAGCAGGGAGACCTTGGGGATGCTCTGTACGCACCTCTGAAATCAGGACAGCGAACGTTCAGGGCCAGGTCAGCTGCCCCGATAGCCAAGTGGTCCCTCTGACCACTGATGCTGCCCCGTGATGGCACAGGGTGCTGCAGCGCCCACTTCGCAGAGGGTCAAGGACAGGCAAATGCCTTGGCAATGGCAACCAGAGGAGTCTTTACCCTCTCGAGCAGAACTGGACGGGCTGAATGAAGCATGTAACATGCTCCCTGAGCTCAGGGATGGCACCACAGTCCTCTGTATGGCTGGGAGACCGTCCCATGCACCCGGGGCTCCTGCCCTTGCATCACCATTTCCTTTCAGTCACCTGCAGCTTCCCTAAAATCTGCCGTCAATAGGCCCTTGAGGGCCTGAACCCGCTTCAGCACCATGGCTCTGCTCACTGCCATACCTGGGCACAGCACTGCATGGGAGCACTGGTCACGGGGGACCCCAAGCATGGGGAAACCCCAGGGTAGGCTGGAGATGGACCCCTGCCTCCCACTGGGAGAGCATGAGGGTCCCCAGCAACACCCCTTATTAGCTGTAAAGAAAAAAGCTTGCCCTGACTGCATTAAAAAAATCAAATACTAACTATAGCTTTCCCCTGAATCTCAAGTATGGTGCTTTGCAGGTGTTGAGATCAGAAACATGGTCATTTAAATTTGGTTTCTTGTTATTTTAACATGGGGACTTCCCTGTATGCAAGGCAAAATTATACAACCAGTAATATTAAAAAAGATACCTCCAGGACTGTTCGGATTCTGCTCAATTAATAGCTGGATCACTGCTTCTTATGCAGAACGACCACAAACTCTGTCATGAAAACTAATTTCATAATTACAATTGTTTGTACTAAATCTAAAACTGCTTTACAGACCATGCATTACTGGAAGCCACTTAATTCACATGCTTCTTCCTGTTTCCTCATAGCTCATCTTGTGATGTGAGAAATGAAACGCAACTTGTAGATCTCACTGCTGGCGATGGGTTAGTTCACAGTGAGATGCAACGCCTAACTCCATATGATACACTGCTTAGTGTTTCCACCAACTGTCCCATAGTTACTAGGTACCACAAAGCATAATTTTAGAAGCAAATTTGTGGAAGGAGTAATGATCCATCTGATAAACAAGCTGAGTTTACGGAGTTCATGAGCTGATTCATGTTTTGGGAAACAAGCCTGGCATCTGAATGCAGGACGTGATTTTTGAGAGAGATGGAGAACTTCCACCTGCCTCAAGATGGAGAGTTGGTAGCAATGCTTTGCAGCAATGCACCACTGCTTTGGAGTGAGAACAGCAGACACGGGACTTAAGGTGACAGATTTCAATCAAGGTTATTGAAGATGAAGCGCTAGAGGTTTAAAGCTTCTAGGGAAATGGACTATCCTCTTTTCTGTAGTGCTCCTCCCAAAACAACTACCAAAACCTCCTAGAAATTAAAAGCTGAAGAAAGGAATGCCAATCTGACTTTGTTCAAAATGTAATTTTTGATTTTTTGGTAGTTTATATTTAAGCTTAATTCAATCCAGAGCCAAGGGAGGCCTTGCTTATGTCACTGATGGCAAACTGCTGTGTGTGAACAGTACTACATGCTCTAAGAGCTGTTGCAAAATCACAAAAATGAAAGTCTGCCCTCTTCCTTAGCAGTGTGTCGCTGACAAGACAGGTAAGAAAAGAAACAAAAGAGAAAGGGTTCAAGTTTTGTATGTGTAAATCTTGAAATCCCAAAGGAAAAACACTGGCCAGCAGCTGCATGACAGAGGTGCTTGGACCTCATCTGACATCTAGTGGTTACCGCTGCGAGAAAAGGCAGGGTGTCATACCCAAGGAACACCAGGCTCCACCATAGACACCCTGGATCCTATACTACTTGGATCCAAAATTCCTGTTTAAGAGAAAGGAGACAGCCCAAGGCACAGGACAGGCTTTTAAAGTTCAGTAAAACATGGGGAATAAATACTTGTCTGCTACTTCATCACCACAAAGCTTCTCTGCTGGAACAAAAAATATTCAAAGCTCTGGTAAATTGTTGCAATTTTATTTATTTACTTGCTTAGTAGTACAGCCAAGGCTTTTTAGGGCATTATCACTCAATACCCGAAGAGTGACACACCTCATGTATTACTAGTTTGGAAATTAGTGAAATTTTCATACACGTCAACATCGTAAAAGTCTGCTACCTGTTAGGACTATATACAGAGATAGATAATTTTTTAATATAAAATTGATATTTGGAAGGTATAAATATTGGTGCAATTATTTTGTCAGTCTAATTTCTCTCTACTGGATATAACTCAAAACGTCTGAGACGAAAAAGAGACTTCAGTGTTGAATGCTGATGCACCCATCAGCATTACTGCAAGCCCAGCAGCGGGACGGACACGCCGCACACCGCCCCCCTAACTTCCAGCATCACATAAGGACTCCAGTCCTTCCAGCAGAACCACTGCATCAGTTTTCACTGCATTTTTTTTTCAGCTCCTGCACGTGAAGTTGCAGGATGTTCATGCTCTGCTGTTACATGCTTGACAAGGCAGTAGCCTGCAATTACGTATTTTCACGGTTCTTTTGCTATGATGCCTCGCCCTCATTTTGAGTGAGCACTGACGACTCCATCAGCAATATATAGCCTTACTGGGCAGGCAGGTGTGCAAAATGTGCCTCCTAAAGATAGCTGCAAGTGAAGAAGGGATGGACCATCCTTCCGCTTTTTCAAAAGGGGAAGTTGAAAGCCAGCTGAAAACCCCGGGAAAGCTGCATTAACTCATTTCCCAATTATAAACATTCCTAGCAGCAAGTGCAAAACTGGCCATTGCCCTGATAACAACCTGTTTATGGAGGTACGTTAACTGAGCACGTCTCTTAATCTGATCAGCAGTGAAATACATCAGTGGTTATAATTTGGGACAGTACCCATACGGCTGAGAGTTAACAGCTAAGTTAAGTCAACAGGCTTGTTCCCATGGGACTGAGATGGGGCTGTTTGCTGAGGCAGGAAGGCAGCACTGCATCGGCTACCACTGGTTCCCATCTGCAGAGCTGGAAGGTACAACAGGACAAGCATTTTCAAAATGACTCAGAGTGGAGCTAACCCTGCTCCTACTGACATCAACAGCACAAGGTCTGAATATTTAAGTGCGAGCACCTAGATCTGCACGGAGCAATTGTGAAAATGCAAGCACATGTCCTACAGCTCTCCCTTGCCTACAGAATGACAGAGCATGTGCTGCTCTGAATTAATCTGCTGGATTTCAGGCTGCTCCCAGGGAACAGACACTGTACCTAATTGAATTTAAGGCTTCAAAATTTTCCTTGAAGATACAACAACCTCACCCACCTGGAGCTGGATTTCTGTCTGAAAGTCATGACTGGAACTTGCTTCCTTTGCTGGAATGAATAACTATGCTACAACATGTTCTACCTGCCTACAGAATTACTGCTAGAACTTGATTTGTTGTAAAATATGTAAAGGTATACTGCATGGACAGTCATGAAAACCATCAGAAAGGTCTTTATTTCTTAATCAGGGAATAAGGTTTACCATTTGTGCATAATGCAGTCATCCCAAACTCATGCCAATAAAAGAGAAACCTTTACAATAATCTGCACCTTCTCTATAGAGATTATCATACAGCCAGAACTTTATATCTCTTATGGTTTGTGAAACTTAAAAAAAAAAAAAAATGCTTACATGAGTGTCTTACATGATGCAGGGCATAACCAGGACTACAGAGGACTAACTTTTGACATAGTAGGACTTACAGCAGCTTGTAGCATACGTTTCCATAACTAGTTCTAAATGAACAGAAAGGCATCCCCCACAGCCTTCAGGAGAAAAGCTCTCACAGAGGTCCATGTGAGTTTTGCCTACATTAGGAGTGCAAGACCAGACCCACCATATATAAACCATGTGATATTCTGATAAAACATGCACTTACTACTTTGAATTAATGGAACAAACTATAACAGGGTTTAATTTAAATCGGTTCCTAATCCACACACTGAAATACTGACCATTTCACAGTCCATCTCATTAATGCGTACTAACGGTCAAGTGAACCAGTTTATCTTTTATTTATGAAAAACGTATGAATTGTGATAGATATAATAGGAAAAATTAGTTCAAATATACAGATACTATTTTCCAATCAGCCATTAAAGGAGTAAGAATGAAAAATTAATGATATTTTTTTTTCCCCCAAGTAAAACTAACAAACTGAACTACTTGCAGGAATTTTTCTTCATTACAAAAGCTGAGATGCATTCAGGTACAGTGAAATTCAGCTTTATTGGGAAATGTGGACAGCCTCTGTTAAGTCCCTGTTGATTTTAATCCCTGTCATCTCCCCAGCATTGCTGCATCAAATTTAGTCCTTATAATATATTCCAAAGTAAAACCAGCCATTCCAAATCTACAGTCATTCTTTGCTTTAAGTCAATTCACAGAACTGCTGAAAAAGTAGACATTTCTATCTAAAAGTACAAAAAGGGTTTGTATAGAAGGTACTTCTCTTATACAGTTATATTACACAGCTCAAGACAGTCCCGGCAGGCTCTTCTCAGAACTGGATACTTCTGACTAGGTAAGAAAAATTACAAAAGTGAGTTAGTTTCATTGCAGCTCTGCATTCTGCTACAAATATGAGTAGTTTGCATTGCCTTTTCGAGTTCTTTAGGCCTAGGTTCAGAAAACATGGAGAAGCTGAATATTGCTCCCAATAAATATGAGATCAAATATGTGCCTGAATGGTCTCTCTAAGAATTTAGATCAAATATATGCTTTAGTATAAATTTAGTGCATGGCCTACAGCATCCAAAAATCCAAACCACTGCAGCACCAAATTGTGAAGCCATTGCTCAGGCAAAATTTCCATGACCTTTAATGGATGAGTTAGTTAGCTTTTTATATCTCCACTGGGTGAAGTGCTTCCCATGACAAATCAAAAGGTTTTCTTTAGCACATTTTCTCCTGACATGTTCAGTTTTATGACAAATATTTCCAAAGCAGACTTCACCAATTCATTAGGAAGACTACTGCTGTCCTTATAATTCTCAGGGCACAGACAGTTGGTATGCTGGTATGTCTGTCTCTGCCAGCTTCTACCAAAGAATTTCTGGATTTGTCCCTTCAGTCCTTCATCCCGATGCCATCAGCAGCCCTCCATGTGCCAGGCTGTGTTTATGCTGCACGGATGGAGGGCCACGGCCAAGGCTGTCCTTGTCTCCAAAAAGCTGGGTGGTGCCAGGAGTGAAACCCGCAGGCTCCAGGCTGCCCCAGCCACTGGCTCATGCGAGGGGCAAACCGCATTATCACTCTCAGCTGCTCAGGCTGACAGAAATGAAGAACCAGAGCTTGGTTTTGCTGATTGCCTGTCTGTGCCCTCAGAACTGGAATAGTACACAGATGTTTTCTTCTCTGGGATGAATAAAATGTTTTCTTACTAAAGCTAGACAGGTTACAGCTCAAGTGTACTAAACAAATGCATCCAACTTTGTATCAATCAAATCAGATTACTAAAGTATCAAACACTACTCAACGAGGAAAATATTTGGAGTATTATCAAAAAACTGAAATGGGAAAAAGTACTACAGAGCTGTGATAACTTAAAATTGCCATTTTCTCTGAACAAAGCATACAGACTCACAACCATGTGGGTCAGCCTTTTACATTTGGTGACATGGTAACATCACTAGCACTGTTCTCCACCTCCACCAAAATGTCATTTTTAGGAATGAGTGAAGTTAAAAATAGTATAAGAGAAAGATTCAGACATTTCTGCATACTGGAAAAGAAAAAAAGCTTAAAGGAAGTTGGTTTGTCATCACGGCTAATAGCTTTACCAAGTGTCCCAAGCTTAGACAATATCGCAATCATAGTCAAGAGCCTTCCTGCTCAATTACAATTTGGAAATATATAGGCTTTACCAAGAATAACAATGGTCTTTCACACAACCATGTTAGAGCTCTTCATAAACACTAATTCCCTAAGCTTTCATTTACTCTGCCTCTGAGGTATGTAATTATCATCACCCATTTTTATTTATAGGCCACATTTTCCTAGGAATGACTGCCTCACAAATTTGAACGCAGCGTGCTTTACATTATATTTGGGTAAGGTAGTGAAAACATCCTACATTTTACAGGTGAGAACCAAGACAAATAAAATAATTCACAAGTAAAGGACTGGCACCTTCTGGCACTCAGTCCTGTATCTCAGGCCTCTTCTCCCCACCCCAAACATAAAGATGTTATTCCTTGACAGGTGTTGACTTCAAGAAACACTAAATTCTTTTACCCAGTATTGATGAAGTCTACCACGTTGGGTCTGGTTCTTGCTTTATTTGAGAATTTTCTTCTGTTTCTGTAATATCTGTTGAAAAAGCAGTAATGAATGAAGAAAAAAGGAAAACTCTCAACCAATTTTGTTGTTATTGTTGTACTTAATAAATAAAAAATTATGAAAATATAAAAAGCATTCATTTATCATTTTAAACTATCGATAAATAAAAACATATTCACAACAATCTGAATCTGTGGAAATTACCACATTGACTTCACTGTAAAGCAGCCTGGGATCTTAGAGAACTCTAGTTTCTTAAAGAACAGAAATAAAAATTGGTATTAGAAGTGTATGAAACTTTAACATGCTCTTTATGCAGCTGAAATACTCACTAGGCAAGAAAGGAACTTAATCCAAAAAGGAAACAACATATAACCAGTGAAAAAACATCAGATATATCACTGTTTTGGTCTGCATCCTGCTCTTCAGTCCTTCTCCCTCCTCTTTGTCAATCCCCAGCGCCATTCCTTCCTCCACCCTCCTCATCAGATATGCAGTGCAGGGTGAAGCTTTTCAAACGCTCACATGTAAGTCTGTAGCCCATGATTTCAAATACTTCAGGCATGACCATTGCTTTACATTTTTTAAGATGCTGTCTTCCAAAGCTAGCTAACAACAGCTGAACCTACTTGTGCTCAAGTCATGCCTTCTGGGTTAGTTATTAAACTAACATTCACTGCACAAACTCTTGCTTTCACAGCACTGACTATTTTCCAGGGTTTTTTTCCGTCTGTAGAACTGCTTCTTTTCTTGACACCGGCTTTTGCATTATTATATTTCAATCTGTCCAAAACAAATTTTGACCCTAGCTAATTTTTCTTCTTCAGTGCACAGTATCACATAGAAAGGCATTATGATATGCTTAAAAAAAAAAAAAAAAAAAAAAAAAAGAGATAAAGACATTTTATCTTGTTGGCTAAAGCATTCATCATCTTTTGATACAAATCTTTTTTCATTTCCAGGAGACTTCATTACAAAATCTTTGCTTTTTCTTGTTCACAGGGATGCTTGGAGGTAAATCAAAGAAATCTTGTGCCTGTATAGCACTGCCTATATGACCAGGAGCCTGATTTTGTTCTTTGTATAAACAGAGAATGTGATGTTGGAAGGAAATTGGTTTTTTACTGAAGTTGTTTGGAAGGTTTCGGGCTAAGGTAATTCATCATTACAAAGCCAAGCCATTTCACTGCATGATCATTTTATACTTTCCAGCCTAGTTCTGAAGCGATTTTGAACTCTTTAGCAATTGCATGCCTTATCTCAAGATCATTCTTCTGGTAACTGGGTCTAAATCCAGTTTTGGATGACAAATTCAAAACCACGTTTGTCTATTTCTTCAAAACAATCACTGTGCAGGCTAGATCTCCTCTGCGTGAGGGTATTCAGGAACAACTCGTGCACTCCATCTAACAGTTTCAGTGATCCCGCATAGTTTTGGTATCATAAAGACATTTGATGCTCCAGCTTTCAGTAACTGTGAACTTAAAATCTGCAGCTCAGCTCTTCTGTGACTCTAACGCTTTCTTTTTTTCTTGAATGTTGCAACAGGATTGATCTATATTCTGAGAAAGACCTACTCGTAACGCTGAGTGAACCTGTAACTGAGTTTGTAACAGTAGTTCTGGCTGAGCATGTTGCCTTGTCTCTGCGTCCAGTGGCATGCTAGGGAAACTGAAGCAACAGACTAGAAAGGGCATTTCCATGGAAAAGGATACAAAGAATGGGAGTGCTGAGATTTCCTGCTTTCTCTTTTGGGGGAATCTAAGCAGGATTAGGGAATGAACTCAAGTCAAGAGTTTTAAGATGACAAGTGCTGATGCACAGCAGCATCCATCCCAGTGCTGTTACATTGCTGTCAAGCTGCTACTGACACATCAGAGAGCCCCTCTCAGGACTACCTAGCACGAAGGCAGCATCCCATCAAAATGACAGCACCTCAGATCCCCCATGCCAGCCACGCCAGAGGCAGCCACAGCCATCCAGGGCCATGCTGACAAGCTGGGGCTATAGCAGAGGCAGCATTTACAGGACCAGAGCACACAGCAGACACCAGCATCCCAATTCTCAGGTCAATTCAGTATTCCTAATGCTCCAAGACCATATGCAAAAGCACAGGGTGGGTAGAAGAGCCACAGCCTCCTTGGTCTCACATATATCAACATCTGAAAAAGGTACTACTCAAGTATATTCTTGGACAATAAGAAAGTTGGATGTTTTTCAGAGCTTAAGTTCTGGAAGAACAACAATACTCCCCCTCCCCAACACAGTATATTCAGGCCAATATGGCATTCAAATTTCCTGATGATGGCAATCATTCACTTGCATAAATTGTGGACTACCACGCTGAATAACTAGATGCATCACTCAGGATATGAGCAATCACTCAAACCCTATATATAGTCATGACTCACCAACCAAGAACAACAATTCATAAAACTCCTCTGTAAAATTATTTGAATAATTTTGCTGCAGGGTATTTTTCACATGATGCAGCATGATATTAATACAGATGAAAAAATGTCCTGGGAACCAACAAAAACCTTTTTTTTGTTTTGATTGACCTGTCTCCTTTAAAAAAAGATGCAACTTTGTTAAAAATTACTTAAAAATATTTGTTGATAATAACTGAAGACAAACACTTACCTCCTACTGATACTTCTATTTGGCTTGGTTCAGCTGGCTCTTCAATGAAAAAAAAAATCAGTCAAATGAATACGAATATAGTTTCAACAATATGAATCAGGTAAGCATCTTAGAAAATTAGGGAAATTAAGTTTTCCCTGAAAAAAACAGCCTCATCTTTTTCTTATGATCAGACTCAAATATCTTTGTCTGAGATAAATGTGTCTAAGTTTCTATAATCTGCAGCAAAATATAAAAAATACCCAAACATTTATTACATTACACTATCTAACACATTCTCTTCCAAGTCTGGTTCACTGTGGCAGACATATCATCAAGTCCTAGCAGAACATAATGTGCACTTGCACAGAATATACCAAGTTTAGAACAGCTTTACTCGAACCGCTTAAATGTAAAACTGTATTAAAAAAAAAAAAGTCATCACTTCTGGTTAGTATTGTCTTTAATGGTGAGTATGTGTATTTTGGGGGAGAGTGGGAAGGTGCAGAATTCCACCTTCCACCGCCTCCAAATGTAAACAGAGGAGCCAGTAGTTTCCTTTATAATTACTTCCACTATACAAGTGTCCCTTACTCTTAAAATGTTCATCGAACGTTTTCTCTTAGTTTCCCTGTTTCTTTGAGTAACGGTTTATTCAGTCAATTTCAGAAGTCTTTCCTGCACTACACCAACTTGGGAAATGCATTTTTAAAAGGTCTGCAAACATTTAGAAACTCTATTGAGTCAAAAGGAAGTTGCTCAACTACAGTTACTTTAGCTATTCATAGCATAAAGCTAAGTTCTTCATTCAGACTAAGCTGGTGATGTGTGTGCAGTCTAGACCCAGTCCAGCAGGGGTTACAGAGCTGTGCAATGGGCAGAAATTCCATCAAGACCCCATTCTAGGTTCTTACATGTTACACAGGCAAAATTCACTTGGCTGAACATCTATCTGGTGCAGGCACACACATACTTTGAGTTAAGCAGACATCAATAAAAGCATACTGAATTGACTTTACACGTTGCCCCTACTAATCCTTCTTCTCAGCTCACTCATCATCTGTGAAAATCAAATCAAGGAACACGCCAATGACACAGCTTGAAAGAATTAATGGTTCTATTAATTTATTAATATTTAATAGCTATAAAAGTCACCATCATACACTATCTGTCAAAATAAAAAGGCTCATCATGAGCAGCGTGTACCCAGGACATGACTACTAATATCGTCTGTCAATAAAATTAAGAACTCCGCACCCTACCCCTTCTGCAAGGACATGCATCACGCTCTGCATCACCTGGTAGTACTGGTGCTGCCGCTGGTGCTGTTGGTGGTGCTTCTGCTTCAGCTTTTTCCATCAGCTCTAAGATTAGACATGATCACTGTTTAACTTCACAATGAAAATGATCCCACACGTAACACAAGGGCAATCTTACTTCTTGAATCTGCAAATCCTGAAACTTGTTGCACGAACAGGTTACTAACACTTGTGATTGAGCTGCAGTTCAGTATTTTTTATTACAGAGAAAACATTCACTATCTTGCCTGCAAGCACCAAAAATTTCCTTGCAAGTTCTCACACGTTCTTCAGAACAAGAATAAACCATCATTCCTACATAAGCAGTAGGCTCAGAGCCTTTCAATCATTCACCTCAGTATCTATCAATATCAGATAATTCTGATCATCATGAATAGACATGGATACTGCATAAAAATCATATGTTCAATAACCAATCTGCTCCTCCAGTGATGGAAGATGATTGGAATGTTGTTTTTATGAATGTTGTTTTTATTCAGCATATTAGCTAGCCTCAGTCTCAACACATGCTGAAAGTTATGCTGGACAGACAACAGTTTAATAGATTCTTTCATTTCTAATTCAATTCTCTGGAAATGCTATTACACACTTATCTGCCTAGAAAGTTCCCTCTTACAAAGTGATCTCTTTCCCACCTAAGAAGGGGTGCCTAGGACTGGTAAGCAGGTCAACTAGAATACCTTCCTGAGAACACTTCGTACTTGCAGTTCATAGACCTCAGTGTGTTAGCTGGAATATAGAATCATAGAATCATTTAGGTTGAAGAAGACCTTTAAGATCATCGAGTATGGTGGTGGCTGGATGCAGATGAATAAATGCTGGGTTGCTAAGGCTCAGGCTGGGTAAGGCCAAATGAACAGTAGGTTATTTGGCCTCTGAATTTCTAATCTCACATTGGCTCAGAAAGAACATGACACAAGGGACACTGCAATGACAGTGTTCTGCAGTTTGTTTTTTCTCTTAAATAAGATCTAAAAAACCAGGTCACAATTATTTTAGGCAACTGAAAATACTAAGACTTTTTTTTTTTCCCCTCTCAAGTGATTTCATTAACATGGCCAAACTGGCCATGGCACTTCAGGTAATTATACTCTGCCTCTCTAAACTGTTACAGTTTCAGCAGAATGCAGAATTTTTCACTGGAACACAGTTGTGCAGCTACTGGAAAGTTCTTGCTTATTAACTACTACTGCAATGGATCCGAACCTAAAATGCAGACACTCCCATGTAAGTCTGTTGCTCAGTCAGGGTCCTAAATCTCTTTGGGACTCTGCAGCTGAAAAATACAAAATCAGTATCTTGCATTTTCATATCAAAGTTAATGCTAATCTTATACTGTTCTGTAAATTTATCACACTGCTCTCAAGTTAATTGGACATGCATGTTTAGTCAGAAAATCTTAATGAGACAGACACAGACAAAAGAGTTATACACAGAACTTAACTACTGTGGAGGCTCTGCCACTAAGCCAAAAAGTAGAAAACGAATCTTGGTAAGTTACAAAGATACATTTCCCATCAGTGTTTCATAAATACTTACGATTGTTAATCACAAGTCCTGGAAATGGTCTATAAAAAGAAAAAAAGTAAAAAAAAAAAAAAGGTCAGTGATTCTAAATATACTGCATGGGGTCTCCCTCCCAAGGCAGACTCACCTAATGGTTCATAACAGAGGTCATGCTAAAAAATTAACAGAAAGTCAAACAAAACAGAAGGAACCACCATAGTAGCTCTTGGGCGCCATGGTTTATTCGCTAGCATTTCAAAAAGTAACATACACAGAAAGATCTAAATCCTTCCCTCAGTCACAGCTAGTGAACAAGAGAGTTACCGCTTCTTCGGAGCTCAATTAAATAAAATTTATCAAGCAAAAGTCCTCTCAGTTAGAACTATTCATGATTAAGGGTTGAGAATTCAGACCCCTTAGTAAAATACATTTAAGAAATTCATCTCCATCTAAAGATAAATTGAAGCTTTAGACTCCTGTGAAGCAGCCTATGATTTGAGAAGTTACATAAACTGATAAATTTTTATTTTCAATTCCTGAACTCCTTCTGAGGATGATTCCAAAGTTTCATTTATTCTGCTTCATGCATGCAAATATACTTTGTGTGTGTGTGTGTGTGTGTGTGTGTGTACGTTTACGCAAACATACACATACAAAGAAAAATCACTTGTATTGTAATTGGACAATATTGTATTTTTATATATTGTAGATAAAGTTATTTTGCAGGAAAAAACCCATTTATCAAAGAGCTTACCTTAACTCAGGAATTTTAACACAACTGAAAAACTTAAAAAATATTAATACTACTAGAAACATACTATTTACTGTCAAAAGCCAACAAGCTCTGGACCTGTCTCAAAGCTTAATCTGATAAATGGGAGAGCAAGGCCCACAACACTTTAGGACTCTGTTACATAATATGAATAGATTTCAACTCAAAAGACAGCTTGCTGTAATATGCAGTATTAATAACATGCCCTTTGTCATACTAATTGGACATGCCCTCCAAAGAGTTACTATCTTCATTCATGCTATGAACATCTGGGCTTCATTTGACTTGACCTATTGTTTCCAAAAGAGCCAACATCTTCCACTATTTAAAGATGCAATGCAACTTCTATTCTTTCAAATCTCAATTTATTGAAGCTACAGGGCTGTCTTCACAACATCTGTACGATCTAATCAATGGCAACTACATACCTAATGACAGTAAATTTGATAAACTCTGCTGATTCCAAAATCTTCCTCATCGAGCTGATTTCCAGGTAACTTGGAGCTTTAAATGCCACGCCAGGAGGCATCCCATCCACCACCACACAGCCAGGGTTGATAGTGATTTTTCTGTATGGGACTTTCACAGGAAAGTTCATACCAATGGCTTCACCTAAGTGAGAGAGGTCACGTTGACTTTCAAGTCTACATATTTATGATTACACATTGAAGAAAAAGTCCTCAGACGATTAAGAAACTAAATGCAAACCCAAGCTTTCTATCAGATCTGAAACTATGAAAATCCACTTGACAATCAAACCATTACAGTGTCAGATGTTTTGGATTACACTCATGAATGTTACTACAAGATCATTAATTAAACTTCAACTCTAACAGCTCACGATATGAAGGACCCAGATTCTGTTTTTACTAAAAAAGATACAAAACAGGATACCTAAGGAAACACCTACATGAAGGAAGAAAAAGCATTTCCTGCAATGCGCACAAAAAGCAATTCAACACAGCACTAGTGAAGGAATTTCAGATAAAGAAACTCAGATCATTACTGCCATACAATGCAAATAACAAAGTAGAAATAAAGAAAACCATACACAGCAAAAAGGTTAAGTTGCATTTTAAAAATTAATCTAGTTTCAAGTATTAAGAGGTCTCTGAAGCCCTAAGAAGAATCATGGTTTGCCAGAAAAATATTTCATCCATTTTTACACAGAAAAAAATAGGAAACTGGGGGGTGGGGGGTGGGGGATGGGTGTGGTGTGAGCAAAGATAAAGCAATCTATACTCTTGGGATTTTTTCTTTAAAAGACCAAACAACCTACATCACTTATAAAACATTCTTTTTGAAGTCAAAACACAACATTCATATACAATTCTCAAATTTGTTCATTTTAATGTCATATATATCATCCTTTGTGATGATTCAGCAACTTCAATATGAACAACATTAATTGCATTCACACCTATGGAAAAATAGGAAGTAAGAAGCAATTACCAAATTTCCGGCTAAAAAGATCATTTACTTGCTCTCTCAATTGTCTGGCCTTCTCTACTTTTGACAGTCGCTCACTTTCATCATCTGGAAGAAATTGTTAGAATAGCATCAGAATTAAGCAGGTTTTTTTTTCTCCTGAAGCATGTTTACTCAAAGAGGTATATCTGAATGCTTTGAAACAGGCCCTGTTTCTGTTCCTAGTTTTAGCAGTGCCACAGAATTGTACAAATATGCAAAAATCGACAGTTGTTGAGAAATCTGTGAGAAGCTTCGAAGTATTTACATAACCAACATTAGAGGTACTATCTAGAGATGATTTTGTAAATTTAATCTAAAACCACAAATTATATTGTATTTTCCTATGGTACATATAATAGTGGGGAAAGGTAAAAGCAAAGTGACATTCAATAGATGGCCATAGCATGCAATGTTCCTCACGGTTTCTAATGAGTGTAATGTATGTGTGAGAAAGTAATAATCAGTGTTAAGACAAAGCAGTTCAGTCTGCATGGTTATTCAATTCAGTCCAAGTCCTGATGTCTTGAAGTTGCCAAGAAAATTGCAAATCAGTTTTAATTTATTGCATGTGAAAAAAGGGAAAAATGTGGATACTTCTTAACTAGGGGACGGACCAAGAATATTCTAGAGATATCACTGAATAAATATTCATAAGTTAGAAAATATTTAACATCTCAGCAAAAACAGAATGCTAAATTATGCTCTTTGTTGACTGTACTTATATTTCAGTGAACCAACTTGACTGTAGGAAAAAACTTCACCAGACTAAATAAATATCATGGAGAATATAAGCACAAAAAGTATGGCGTGAAACCTGTCAGTATACACACCTGGTATAGTTACTTGAATGATGTTAAGATCTTCAACACCTGCAGCTGTGTTCACCACTGTGTTTGTTGTGGTGCTTGCTGTATTGGCTATATTAGATGAATTATTTTTTCCTAGAAGTAAGAGAATTAATTTTAAAAACAGTTGTAAAGAGCCCAAAATCTTGACTGTCCTATATAAAGAAAATATTGCAAAATAACAGGTATTTGCGAAATTTTCAAAGCAGACCCAGTCCCATTTTCAAAATGGGTTCAGCTTCCAATGAGACATACTTATTGAAGGTACATGCTACTCTGTCTTTCCAACCCAAGAGGAGAAAGGGCTAGATTAAAGACAATGTTAATCTTTACCTACCTGTTTTCTTAAAAAGACTATTAATAAAAGGAAAAAAAGAGTATATGGAACATGTGTTTTGGTATTTTTATTAACAGAAAAATCGCAGAACTCGCAGTTAATTCAGTAACACGTATTGATCCACATGTTCACTGCATGCATTCACAAAAGAAATCCCTTACAGTTAGATTTGTAAGCCACACTGTCCAGTGGCACAAACTAGCATAGTTCAGCTAACTCAGTGGAGTCTTGCCAACCCATAGTAACAGATAATAGTATGACTTAAAACATTTAAACCATGACCTGCCTGACACAATTTTCTACTGGCTATCTGCACTCTTATCTGCGGAGCACTTCTCATTTAGATGACCTACATATCAGGAACAAATAATTTATCGCTAGACCTGAGTTACCTCTATGTTGCTTCTTTTATTTTGACAAAAGGTAGTAAAGAATATATTAGAGGAATGATTATTGTGAATAACTTAAAAAAATTTAATACTGCCTTGCTAAAGCTATATTAAAACTGCAACTAGAAAGTGCTTTTCCCATCTCAAAAAAACCCAAGCAAACCAACCACAACATAGAATGAATCTTTCAGGAACTCATTAACACCAGGCAGCACTCCTGGTTTGTATTTAATCCTTGAAAGAGACTGTTATCTAGAACATTAAGCAGTTGCAAAACTCACTTTGGGGGCTTCTAGCAGAACTTTCCTTAACAGCTGCCTCAAACATCTCGGGCCTGCAAACAGATTGAACATTTCATGTACAGTAATAAAATTACATTCATCAACATTAAAGCAAATGAGATTTTCTAATATTAATTTACTGAAGACAGGAACTAAGTGATATCGTAAATGCTATATTACTCTCAGCCAAACAGACAGCCAAGAATGCAACGGCTAAGACGCTCTGCAACTTCTCTTGCCACTGTTTCTACACTGGCACATGGGAATCTAAACCTATTCTAGACAAGAAAAATAAATTCTTACAACCCCCAATATATGAATGTCCACTTCTCAGCTTTTAGTACACCGCTGGCAGGTTTTATGAGTAACCTGTAAGTGCTCTACGCAGTAGGAACTAAACCACTGATGTGATAACTGAAATGGGCTAAGAAATCTGGACTTGCTCTTCCTCCAAAAATAGGCTGTGAGCATCTTTCGGAACAAAAAGAGATTTCTATGTCTTGGCTCCACTTCTGCAAGAGCTTTCTGACCATTTCCTCATTTACTAAAAATATTCCAGTGTGTATTATAGAGTAATTTAGCAACTCGGCAACACAGTTTCATTTTTTGGTCTACATTTCAATTCCCATAGAATGGATTATCAAAGACATATGGAGTCTTACTTTTTAATAATGAATTTTATCTTTGATTTGTTTCTCAGGATCTTCTCTAGTCTTGGAATTCCAAAAGTAGAAGGTCGGCGGAATGGCACCCCCTCGGGTAGTCCTTCCACGTAGAAAACCTCCGGGAAGGATTCAAACAATGCAAACGGCACCTTCACTGGTTCAGTCAGCCCCAGCGCTTCCCCTGAAATGCAACAGAGCAAATAGGCTACCAGCTAGATAACTGATGTGTCTATAAAAAGGAAAATCTCAGGCATAAATGGTATATAATAGTCAGCACTTACATACTAGATTAGGTGGAACTACCAGGCTTTGGGTTTTTTTGGTGATGGCTATGAGTAGACAGGAAGAAAATAAAGTCTCAAACATAACTCTCTTGCAGTAAATCTGATCGTAATTTGCAGTTGAAAATATTAGTATTTATAGACAGCTCATGCCACTGGCTTGGTCTGCATACAATACTATCCCATTTGCACTGCACTTTGTTACAGGCAGCGTATTCTGTCTTTGTCTCTGCTAGAGAATAGCACAAAGGGCAGGTGACATTAGTGTTCTTGTTCCAAAAACTGCACTCAGAGGAGTAATGAGAAGTCATTACTTCCAAAAGTAATTAGTTTCCAAACAGCCTGCACTAGAAGAAGCACTGGGATATGATGGAGGACGTCTCTCCAGATACCATCCATAACGTATTGAGTCACGCAGAGGCTGAACTCATACACAAGTCCCATTCATAACCAGAGTGAAGAAAACTTAAAAAATGTGCCAGGATGTAGAGTCACTATGCCTCTGGGTCATTAAAGAAGTAGTAATGCAACCACAACTTCTCCATTTCCAAGCCCAAATAAAATAACTAGTAGAAATGTGACACAGAATTGCAAGCAACCTTCGTGAGAATGAACTCAAATTAGAGATTGCCTAGAGCACACAAGGATTGCAGGACCTTTGGAATAAACATGTGAACATATCTATCATATGTCTAACTGCATGTTCATAAGACAGACATCTCAGTAAAAAAGAATCAATGAACTTACCACATTTTTCATTAAAAAGATTTTCGACTTTCTGCTTTAAGTCAGTAATTTTGGCATTCCACGCCTCTGCCAGGAGGAAATTGGAAGAATTAGATCAACACAGACACAATGAATCAGTCCTTGAAGAATATTTTAATAAATGTTTAATAAGTTATTATGCTTGATCACTGATTTACTATGACAGTAAAATGCACAAAATGGCTATCATTCTGCAAATGGCACTGAAACATCCTGCTGCAGTCTAAACCTATACCCACATGAATCCTCATTTTCCTAAAGCTTTGAAAAATACTGCTAACTAAAGCAAGGATGATTAAAATCAAAATTAACCCAAGAGTGATCCAAATTTACAATATCAGGCAACATAAAAATTACTCATCTAAACCAGCACCCAAAATAGCGGCAGAAAGTTCTTCATATGTTGAGTGACATAGCCCCAAAACACATGCCCCTCTCTAGAGAACTATAAGCTCTATCATAATTTCAACTTCAGCGGGTAAGATTTAATGTCCATGTAGCTAGGCATTTTGTTTCTGACAGTGACCAGCAGCAATTCCTAAACCAGTTTACCTGTGGCTGCAGTAAGTGGTGCTTAGCTGGTCTACAAAATGAAAAACTCAGTTGAAAGTCTGAAAAAGTTGCAGACTAAAGCTTAAAAAGAGCCTAGGTCTAACAATGACAAGCAAGTCCAAGAAAACTGTACACAACTGTGAACACAGATACTGCCCGTACCAAAACGAGGAGCAGTCATACCAAATCGGTATCTTATATTCATTCTAAACTGGCACAGTAGGAGTAAAAAATTCCTTTGTTTCATGTTTTATGACCATATGGCTAAAAAGAAAACATGGGGGGCAAACACAAAAAAGCAAGTAACAAACTCCTATATAAATATAAGCAAATAATCTTAGAATGTAAGGATTCTGAAAAAAAGGTTTCATGAGACTTGGAAACTGCTTACAGTTACTCTGAATACAGTCACCCATCTCCCCTGACTATGAGGAATTTATCTGGGTTGCAAATTTGACCCTGCTTTCAATGCAAAGATTTATGTGCTAGAGCACTGCACAGATAGGCCTGGTCCTCCATGGTTAAAAAGGTCTGGCCCAATGCTCATGAACACAGCTACATGGCTTTCAGCCTTGCCTGGCTTCTCCTTTATGGATTTTCCAGAACTGGAGAGGTTTATAATGGCGATCTTGCAAAATTAGCTCCAATATATTATAGCTTACTAATGTTAGTTCAAATCCTTCCTAGTTCCTGCATACCACATCTCTGCACAGGATGCTCAGTATTTCAAGTTTGTGGAGTGTTTATTAAGCTTATGGACAATATCAGATCTCAGCTGGGTTTATGCACTCTGGTGGTACTGTGCACCAGACAAGTCCTTCAAGGGTCTGCAGCATTGTGAAATAACAGAGCAGCAAAAGTCTAAAGGGACTGATTCTGGACCCAAGCTAGTAAGATCTAATGGACCCATGCTGCATTTGTACAGCACTCTCCATACATCATCCAGGATTCCCCAATGCAGATTATTCTACATGACAAAGAACTGAATATACATGAAAACAAGAACTTCAGTCATTCGCTAACTGTAGAATAAAACATGAATTCAAAATATCTCTGATATGTAATCACCAGAATTTTTGATACCAACATTAACAGAATGCATGTGTGCTAATTCCCACAACATTTACCAAAAGAAAACTCTCTTCCTCGTGGCTTGAAACTCATATTGGACCCATTGGTTTGAGAGTTAGTTCGAACCTCTGTTGTTTGTTGTTTATTAGGACCTGTAAAAAGACATTACATATATACATGGAGAAAGCAGAAGCAAGCCATTACAGGAAAAGAACAAAGCATCAAACTTTATTACTAGAGAAAACTTAACTTCTGAATCAAGAGTAGAACAAAAAACCGCTTAAGAAGTTCTTCTATGTCTGTCATTTCTCTGCAGAAACCAGTTCCAACATCTCTGCTTGGAATAAAAGGCCCAAGCAAGCTGTCAAACTCTAACATTTTACATAACCATCATCTGCACAGAATCCAGTATTATTCAGAAACGAAAAATAAAACTGTTTTTACATTAAAGTGTATCTGGAGCCCTGAAATGAAACTGGGTTTCCTACATGATATGCATGTATAAGTTAATTATGGGCTATGAAAACTGAGAAGAACAGAAAACATTAGAAGAATAGAATAGAAGAACATTAGAATAACGATACTTCTTCCATACCTTCTTCAACAGTAACTTCAATCTCTGGGACTTTTGAATTGCCTGCAGGACTTCGTGACCTTTTTGAACTCTTTGGACTCATTGCTGGAAGTCAATATAATACACGGTGTAATGCACAAACCCTCTATAATGTATATCCTGCACAGCTAATGAAAAAACAGCTGTATTCTAAAAATTCCAACAGACTGAAGAATCACTTGTGTCTGTACTAAGTGCAGTCTGCATTGTAAAATCTGAACAATACAGTGATGCTCATAGCCTTAAAAAGTAGGTTCAGTACTCTTGAAAAAGGCAGGTATCACACCTAAATTTTCACTCCACTAATTCAGAACAGAAGACTTCCTTGTTTCTAAGTGTGAGGGACAGCTTTGGTACTTTTTATTAGCTAAGTAACAAAATTATTAACTTCTGAATTTTTTATAGACAACATAAACTTAAAAGTCTTTCTTTTTTATTCTTCTCTTACAAAACTTCATTGTTATTTACTTCAGTTCACAGCCATAAGTTAAATATGGTTTAGGCCATTAATTGCAAACTAAAAGTTGTCAAAATTGGGTAAATTCTATATTCTGTATTGGAATAGTCTTAAGTAAAAAAAAGTAGATAAATTTATGTTTTGAGTAACTTTTTCAAATAAAAGCAGATTTAGAGCCTACTATGCTAGATCATCTTAAATAACGCCTTGTGTTTGCAACACCCGTATTTTTCAACCACAAAGACCTCTCAGTCTGCTACGGAAGCAGAAAGTAAGTATTTATGAATTGATGGCAGCAAATAATACTTAATTGTTTACCTTTAGTGTTTATTTTACTAGCCAGTCCTGGAGGCAAATAGGAAGTGACAAGCTCAGGCCTAAAAGTTGAACAAAACACAATCCAATCAATTAAACATGCAAGAAAAATAATACAGCAAAATGTTACAAATTTCTTGGAATTCAGTTGAATTCAAATTTACATAACATCAGGTCTCTATAATAAAATTCTGCTAGAAGCACAGGTGACTCTCCGTCTACTATAACCACAAAAAGTTAGAAAACATAAAGCTACATTTTCTACTCTTATTTCAAGCAAAAAAATAAAGAAAAAGAAGGGGGAAAAAAAAAAAAGAAGGAAAAAAGCTTCCAGGTATAAGGCCATTTTTTCCCCTAGATCCTTGATGCATGAAACACACAATTTATACATCTATATAAATTTAATACAGAAGGTATATCCTTTTATGAGATAAAACATATCTCATGCAAAATGTTCTTTGCGTTTCATGGAAATATAATTTAGGTAGCATTTAAAGCCTGAAGTTGTTGGGAAGAAAATCAAATAACTTCAAAATCAGGAGTAAAAATAACTGAATTACAAACATACTTTTTAACAACAAATTTGATTTTGCCACTCCCACGGACAATTCTTTCAAGGCGTGGAATTCCAAACCATGTGGGACTCCGGAAGGGGATTCCTTCTGGCAAGCCTTCGACGTACAAGTACTCAGGATTTGATTCAAATACAGGATAGGGAACTTTCACTGCCTCTGAAAGCCCCAGAGCCTGGGCTGAAAATAAAGATTTAATGATAGTTTACACACTCAAATGGGTGGTATTTTATCTCAAGTGATTTTAAGAAGCTTGGCTTACAGAAGCTCTGCTAGTCAGAGATAATAAAAAAACCCAAGAGAAATATTTAAATAGATTTTCTATTATTTTCTGTAGAATAATTGCAAATGGCAACATTGTCCATCTTGTTACAGATAACATCTAAGTCTGCAGTGGCTAATATTTTCTTCTGAGAACTTTTTTCATCACCTCTGTCATGCAACTAAAACTATGGCCTAGGATGTTGTTATAAAGTCGTTTATGTCAGTTATAGGGAAGAGTCAGTAAAAAGTAGGTCAAGATTTCCACATCTGACCTAGCACATTTCTGATGTTTAAATAAGTACAGTAAAATTTAAAACTTTTTACAGACGAGTTTTAAAACACAGCAGTGTTATAAAACAGTTTAATTAACATGTAACTTACCAAACTTCATATTAAATATCTCTTCTACTTGCTTTCTTAGCTTTGTGATCCTGACGTTCCAATCTTCTTTGACTGAAAACCAGAAATGGATATATGTCAGAGTATTACCCAGTTCTAGATAAACAGGTAAATTCGAACACATTTTTTTCAACACAAGAACTTGTAAACTATCAACACAATCACATCTGAGTAGACAAGGACACACAATGAGTAATGATTATTAATGGCAGCCTAAATGATACACGCAATTCTCTCTACATAATGGAAAAACTATTTAAATGTAGTTACAAATTTCAAATATTGCCCAAAGTGGGAGAACTTGTTCTTCAGAGCCTTTAGATGCAGGAAGGAATTATTCTAGTGCCTCTTACAAAGCTGGAATTAATTAATCATAGTGCATGAGAATAACACTCTTTAGAACAGAACATGAGGAGGTAAAGAGTGCTTTGCTAAACATTTTGATTAGCATTAAAAAATCATCTTCAATCTTGTTCTCTATTATAAATAAAAGTCAATTATAGGAGTGCTAGCCAGAGCAGACGATTTGTAGCTCAGGTGGAGAAGAAAGGAAAGGACACTAGCAGCAATAAAAAGCTCTACTTTTCTGACAAACAGCATAATTCATTACTTTTCATCATAACCCACAAATTACAACTGCTACTGAGCTAATACCATTCAGAATTGTGGAAAGCATGCAGGAAGGAAACTATACAAAATAAATAATATTTTTGACTAACAAATTACCTGACCTGCTTTATTTCTAGCTTCTTATACTCTCAAGGCAAGATGCATTCATATTTTTTTGCAATCTGGCCTACTTATTTGGTAGATTTCACAGGTATTTAACACCTGCACATGTGTTTATACTTATGCACAGGTTGTAGTCTCACTGGCAAAGGAATTTACTTAAAAAGATTAAAATGTTTTTTGCAGACTATCTGTTGAGGGCACCGGATTTTTACTTTGCAACAGAATGATATTTTGCTTAAAAAAAAGGTCCAATATTCTTTAGCAACATAAAGTTTGCTAATGTTCTTTAGCAACATAAAGTACTGCATCTGCAGTAATAAGACCCTCAGGCCTTTGCCTGGGAAAATGGTTTTCACTGGGCTCTAAGCCCAAGAGAACATGTGCTGCATTTACCTGACTGACATCAAACCCTGGACCCTGGTAAACTTTGTGGACATTGATAATACCAGACTCACCTATAAGTTAGTGAAAAATGTAACTAATACAAAAAAGAAATGTTATTCTGAAGATTCAAACAGTCTGAGTTCAAGAATCATGGCCACTGCACATCAGTTCTTTCAGAAAGAGGATTTTATTAGCTGTTTTTTACTGCTGTCATTGGCACCTGCTGTTATTACTTTCTCGTCAGACTGTCAGTTATATTGACAAATTTGATAACAGTTGGGGTTTTGGCAACAAAACAAACCAATCAACAGTGCCTTTTCCTTCTGTTCTATATTGAACACAGTCTTTTCTACTGAGTTACCTACCTTCTTGCTGAATATGAGCCTTTTCCTAAAACCCAAACAAAATCCACAATACATTGTGATGACGTAAGACGACTACTGATTACATAATTATTAAATCATATTCTTTCCTTTTTTTTCTGCAGGAAGCTCAACACAATTATTTCCTGAAGCTGCAGTTTGTTTATCCAGTGAAATCTGTGTGGGGAAAAAACCTAGCAAGCCCTGTGTCTCGGTCTGTGTTATTACTACTAGCAGATTCATACTCTGGATTGTACACTTCTGTAGCAAGAAAGTATCAATACACCAATTCAGAGCATTCAATTGTCTTGGGAAATAAAAAAACAATCTGGATTCTCTTCCTGTGTTAAAGGCATTTCATGCTTACAATTCCGTACCAACAGAGGCCTGAAAAAAGCCCAACAGCGTCAGCTGTGAAATGCTACAGGGCTCCAGAGCTTTGATTCAGGCCAGGACAGTAACTCCAGTTCTCCCAGGCTGTGAAGGCGATCCATTCTGCTATTCAGACAGCTGGACTGCACCATAATCCAGAAAGCCGTCCGTATTCATAATGATCAATTTATTCTTTTCAAAACTCATGAACAGCATGTCAGCACACTCATCACAGAAGGGTTACGTCTTGAAAACTGTTGCATTGATCCAAATTTGTGTCCTCACCAATCCCTTCCATTCCCACTTGAAGACAGCAGCTGTCTTACCTGGGGTGTTTGACCTGGGTTGAATAACTTCGGTTGAAGTGAGAGTTAGCAGCTCCGGCCTGCAACCAGAAAGTGAAAAATCTGTCCATTCTTGATATAAATGAAATACTACTAATTGTTATGACATGAATTGAAAAGCTTGGATTTTTCTATTATGTATTTCACACTTTTGAAAATGCTACAAAGATATTTTGGAAGACTCATCTGGATTACAAATAGCCGCTTTATAATGCAGAATATTTAATCTGCCTATTTAGTAACTAGAAACTGAATGCTTCATGACTTAATGAAACCAAGTGCTTGACTACACAAAGGGTGTTTGTTTGGCCTCTTTCTAAAAAAAAAAAACCCAAACATTAAAACAAACACTTACCTTTTGATCACAAATTTTATTCTGTTGCTCACTTGAATTATTTTTTCAAGGCGAGGGATTCCATACCAGGAGGGACTCCTAAAGGGGATGTTCTCTGGCAGCCCTTCAACACAGAGGTCAGTAGGATGGGCCTCAAATTTCTGGTATGGAACAGCTTTAGGCTCAGTGCTCCCCAGGGCCTCGGCTGTTAGAACAAAATACATCCAGTAACTGGACAGTTTGGTCATCAACATTTATTAAAAGCTAGCTAAGCTACCAAATCTTCAGGCTGTCGCAATCGTAATCTAGAACCTTGGTCAATGCAGGATATCCAAACCCAATAGAGTCCAAGTCTCAGCACATCAAGAATATAAAAATTTACCATATTATATCATGTTGATATGGGCAGTCACAATGCTAGACCAAAGATGACTGGGTTCTTCACTGTGGCATAATACAGCAGTTTTATCCAAAGTTTTTAATCTATTATAGAGCATCATGCAACATTTTATTCTAGCTCTTATGGAGTGGACTATTCTTTTATATTGGAGAGAACACAAAAATTCACCCAGAAATGTTCTAATACTAATTTTAATGGTACTGCAATGGATATAAATAAGTAAACGGTTGTTTTATTCACGATCAAAGGAAAAAAATCCAAACAGGAATGAATTGAGAGCAATTAGAAGAGCCGTACATGTAAGATTTATAAATTTTTTTAACTATGAATTTACCTTGTTGTATAAACAGCAGAGTAATAATACATTGTTTTTCACTCAACTGCCAGTTTTTTAAATATTTGAAAAAAACGGATCAAAGGTCTCATTCATGTAGATTTTAAAAGGAAATAATGAAAGCAACCTTTTAAGAAATACAGAGTCATAAAAGAAAAGAAAATAATAATACTGTACTCACCAAACTTTTTACAGAAGAGTTGATCTACCATCTTTCTCAGTTTGGTGATTCTGGCATACCACTCCTCTTTCACTGTATTTGAGTGATAGAGAACAAAAACAACATTCCTAATTATTTTGGTTATATTTTCAGTCATTCAGTTTATAGCAGGCATAACTATCTTGCATTTTCAGGTAACCCAGGAAATACTATGTGGAAGAAGTATGGATTCAACTTGGAACTAGGAAAATGATTATAAAAAATGAGATAATACTAAAACTGTATAAAAATTCATTGAACCAGTGACATTGCTCTTGCTACAAAACACACACAGTGTACTGGCATGAAGAACTGCAATGCTTTCACCACCTGCCTCCAATCTGTCGATCCCATTTGGAGATGGGATTAATTTTTTGCTAGTTCCATTTTCTAAAAAATTATCTTGATATTCAGTGCAGATTTTGGTATGCACATGGAATGAAAACTTGCCTTTAGGGAATTTTCACGAAGCACTGACAACCCCAAAGGAAGCTTTTACAGTAGGCGCACCTATCAGTTTGCTCTTTGCTGTATATTCATGTTGAACTTCCAGCATCCATTTCTCCCCACTGTTTGTGGGCAATACTTTTTGAATGGTGGTTAACAGCTACATCAGATGACTCCAGGGGTTTTGTCATTCTTCTTGAGATGACAAGCAGCTAAGTTCCAACTCTCCAAAATGTTTCCTTGACACTACTTAAGACATGACTTAAGTCATAATTTAGACACAGAACCCAACATGTGGCAGCTATGTAGATTAGCATATCCTGGTGAATAAAACAAGTTTAAATACTGTTCTTCCATCATTTTACCACTTGAGTATCTTTGCTTATTGGCTGGTACACACGCATCTTTGGTAGAGCTCATGAGACAAAGTTTTGCACCTGAAGACAGTTATAAGTTTGAGTTCTGCTCCTGCAGCAGAACAGAGCACAACGATGACATTTAGTGCTGTCATATTTGGTAGCAGGAATGGTAACAACTTTTGCTTATGTTTTGTCATGCGTGCTTGTCATTTGGGATTGTGACTGGTACCCCCTGCTCCAAACCTCTGGTAATGTGGTTAGTATAACCAATGCCATTTTCTAAGGCAAGCAGCCATTCTCTGTGACCAAGTGAGTCACGTATTCATTCCCTTTCCCTTCATTCTCAGGCCCTGAAGGTACCTATCAACCAAGTAGACAAACCAGACGGATTTCTTCTTCCCCTCCCTACAGGCCTCAAGGTTCCTGGGCGCCAGGCCGATTACTCCCTTCCTTGCTGGCCTTGAAGGTCCCAGGCACCCAGCCAGCCTGGCAGTGGTGGCAACGTCAGGGAAGCATAACAGCACAGGGAGCACTGTCCATAAAATCAAGCAGTTACAAGTCCTAAGGGAGGAACTTGGACTGGAACTGCTGCTGGACAGCAAGACCCATGAACCCCTGTGGCCAGGGACACCTCCACCATCCTCTCCTTGCTCTGAGGACTGACAGACTCATCGTCTTTCATATTATTTTTGAATCTAGATTATGATTGCTATTGTTGTATGATTGTATTGTTGATACAGCAAGCCACATATTAAGATCTGACCCGATCTGCAGAGGGTCTAGGAGATTAGAAACCATTTTGTATTATAAATTCTCTATTATGCTACTTACAAATTCTGCTACATTGATTCTGCTTGTAAAAATCTTGTGCCACTCTAATAATAAATTCTATGCTATACTTATTATAATATCCTGCTAAAAAAATAAAGCTTTAATTGTAACTATGATTTAGTGCTGTCAGCATTCTGCCAAGGATCCCTAAAAGAACCTGTTTGTCCCCTCAGTGTTGGGTGCCAGGTATCAAAGCACATATCATACAAATCACTTTTTTCTTCTGAATATGTCTTTATGACCAACAAGTGGAAGCTCATCAGTCTTGAACAAGATACCGGACAGCTGCCATGCTGTGGGTTTAGTCAGCAACAACTTCTCCTCCATAATGGAACTGCACCAGGTTGGGCTATCTTCACAGGCACCTGCTCACATGTCTCCAGCCATTTCCTGAGCCAAACCATCACTGCCTGACTGGTTGTCTTGGAGCCAATATCAGTCTTCTCAGGGCTTCAGGGCTGAGGCCGTTTCATAAAACCTTCCTGACCAGCCTATTTCCTACAGGAATGCAAATGCAAATTGTCTTTCTTCTGCCAGTCAAAATACAACTTCTGTACTCATCCCGCTCCTCTCCTGCTAGGGACACAAGGTAGCAGGGGCTACAGACAGAGCAGGACGCTGGACATGGAACCACAAGGAGCTGAGAGCAGGGGCTGGCGCTACATAGCTATCTCTCCTGAGGTGGCAGCAGACATGTGGAGCAGCAGAGGAGACGATGAGCTACTGGGAAAGAGGGAATCTAAACAGGGAGAAAAGAAAACTGAGGGAAAGGAGGCTCAGACAGCTGCTGTCTTCTGAGTTTTGTTCCCCGAGATGTTATCAACAGCTTTTACAGACGTTCTCTTCTCTCAGAAATAATGCAGAGGTCACACATGAATATACCATCATTACAAGTTAGTGGAGACAAGTAACACGAAGTGACTGTTATAACACTGCGCCATAAAAATGGGTTACCACTAGTTTTCTTAGCTACAGGGGTTTTACAGGATATGTAATGTACCTGCTTTGTCTTTGTAATCAGTATAGCCATATTAAATACAACAAAAACAACACAGAGAAGGGCTAATTTAAAAACCCACATAAGAGTACAGTTAAGTTTAAGACTCAGTCCTTAGCTGACCTACTATTTTTGTAGTCAAATTTGGTGCTCAAAGGAACAGTAGGTTATTAAGACTCAAGACACTAGGTTAACTTACACTGCAGGAAAAGTTTAATACCTCCACACACATTAGAGTGACATCCTTATGACATAATTTCTTTGCTTAATTTAGACCCTTAATGTTCACTTGAAGTACAGCCTTCGATATACTTTTTACAACAGAAGACTATGAGTATATAATGTAACATAATGGTGCTGCAGTAGTGCAGATACTACCATTTATAAGCTTGTGTCCCTGTCTGAACTAAGAATTTCTCTGGTATTACTAAAAATTCACAGTTTAACCAGGCTGAGGTTGCCAGTTAGCATTTTGCGGTTGAGAGCAATTTGTTTGCTACCATTGGTTCAGGCATACAAGCTTTCAACACTTGGCTTAATTGGACAATTAAAAAAACACCCTGAAGACAAAGAGACAGTAGAATACAACTGAAGAGAAAAACAAGTCCAGGAAAGTAGTTTACCAACTAGTGCCCATTCAAAGGCACTATTCTTTCAAAACTTGATTTTTTTCCATACTAAACTTTTTTTTCTCCCAACTTGAGGGGAAATGAGTTTATAGGTGCAATTGTAACAAAAGTCTATTCTTGTAGTCTTGTTTTTACATGGTCACTTTTGTTACCTTTGGATGGGTGCTCAATGGAGACAAAACATGTAAGATCATGCATGTGCTGAAAAGTATTCCTGATGGCAAAACTGGTTAGAATGTATTGTCTTTGCACTACTATGTGAAAATGGGAGTCCCATCATCTGAGCTAGTCAGATTCTACAATAATAAATGTCACTATAACCAGTATGTTCATTACTGCATTTCAGTTAATCTAATTTTGGCAAATACCATATATAAGCAATTATTCCATGATAGAGACAGTTCCCTACCCAGTAAACTCTATCAACTATGGAAACTACTGCCTTTTCTCTGTATCTCAACAGACGAACACTTAGCTCATTGTTTTTCCTTCTGGTCAGCTGAATCAAATCAGTTGATAGAGCGTTAGTAACACTGGCTTGGATAGCCAGTGAAAAATTGCTGTCACTTTGTAGCTAAAGAAAATTCAAAACAAGGAATTATTTGCAATGTGTTATTAGTAAAAGCAAACGGTAGCCACCACTAAGACTGTCAAATAGGAAATCATAGTGTACAACTCACACATTAGAAGACCTACCTCCTGCAACTGGTTTGTCTAATGGTACATCTTCTCGTGTCGAATTCAAAAGCTCATGCCTAAAAGATTTAAGATACATGCTTCAACAGTGACATAAACTTTGATAAACCAGAAGTTAACAACCTAGAGTTACAGCCTCAAGTTACCACTGAAGGATCAGAAAAAAAAAAAATAACAGGGGACATCATGATCCCCAGCATTAAATTCCAATTAACACCAAAGGGCTGGTTGGAACCCTATTGACAAAAACATTTTTCATGCCTGATACTCATATCCACCTGAGCCATAACATTTCATGGTAAACATACAGATTGCATTAAAATTATCTCTGAGGTCTAAGACGCACTTCATCGGAAACAAAGATCCAAATCAAAAATTTAATCTTTAAAAATTAAAATCTAAAAGCAGACAATTCCGTTTCCCAAATACATCTAGTTTTATCCATATTAGAACAACAAAAAAATTAAAAATTCTGACATTTCTCACAGAGCTGAACTGTTTTTTGACCTGCTCTGGTTACCACACATTGTAAGAGATAATAAAAATGTTTTTACAAATACATTAACAACAAAAAGAGAGCCAAGGAGAATCTCCATCCTTTGCTGGATGCAGGGGGGAACATTGCCACCAAGGATGAGGAAAAGGCTGAGGTACTTAATGCCTTCTTTGCCTCAGTCTTTAACAGCCAGACCAGCTATCCCCAGGGTATTCAGCCCCCTGAGCTGGAAGACAGGGACAGGGAGCAGAATAGAACCCCCGTAATCCAGGAGGAACCAGTTAATGACCTGCTGTGCTACCTGGACACTCACAAGTCTATGGGGCCAGATGGGATCCACCCAAGAGTACAGAGGGAGCTGGCAGGGGAGCTTGCCGAGCCACTTTCCATCATCTATCAGCAGTCCTGGTTAACAGGGGAGGTCCCTGATGACCGGAAGCTTGCCAATGTGATGCCCATCTACAAGAAGGGTCGGAAGGAGGATCCAGGGAACTACAGGCCTGTCAGCCTGACCTTGGTGCCGGGAAAGATTATGGAGCAGTTCATCTAGTGCGCTCAACAGTCATGTGCAGGTCAACCAAGGGATCGTACCCAGCCAGCACGGGTTCATGAAAGGCAGGTCCTGCTTGATGAACCTGATCTCCTACTATGACCTGGTGACCCACCTAGTGGATGAGAGGAAGGCTGTGGATGTCATCTACCTGGACTTCAGCAAAGCCTTTGACACAGTCTCCCACAGCATTCTCCTAAGGAAGCTGGCGGCTCATGGCCTAGGCAGGTGTAGTCTTTGCTGGGTAAAAAACTGGCAGGATGGCCAAGCCCAGAGAGTTGTGGTGAATGGAGTTAAATCCAGTTGGCGACCGGTCACAAGTGATGTTCCCCAGGGATCTGTTTTGGGGCCGGTCTTGTTTAACATCTTTATCAACGATCTGGATGGGGGGATTGAGTGCGCCCTCAGTAAGTTTGCAGATGACACCAAACTAGGTGGGAGCGTTGATCTGCTCGAGGGTAGGAGGGCCCTGCAGAGGGATCTGGACAGGCTGGACCGATGGGCTGAGGCCAAGTGTCGGGTCCTGCACTTGGGTCACAACAACCCTATGCAACACTACAGGCTTGGGGAAGAGTGGCTGGAAAGCTGCCCAGCAGAAAAGGACCTGGCGATGCTGGTTGACAGCCAGCTGAACATGAGCCAGCAGTGTGCCCAGGTGGCCAAGAAGGCCACCAGCATCCTGGCTTGTATCAGGAATAGTGTGGCCAGCAGGAGCAGGGAAATGACCGACCCCCTGTACTCAGCACTGGTGAGACCGCACCTGGGATACTGTGTCCAGTTTTGGGCCCCTCAATACAAGAAGGACATTGAGGTGCTGGAGTGTGTCCAGAGAAGGGCAACAAAGCTGGTGAAGGATCTGGAGCACAGGCCTTATGAGGAGCGGCTGAGGGAACTGGGGTTGTTTAGCCTGAAGAAAAGGAGGCCAAGGGGAGACCTTATCGCTCTCTACAACTACCTGAGAGGAGGTGGGTGTTGGTCTCTTCTCCCAAGTAGTTAGTGATAGGACAAGAGGAAATGGCCTCAAGCTGCATCAGGGGAGGTTTAGATTGGATATTAGGGAAAATTTCTTCACTGAAAGAATGGTCGAGCATTGAACATGCTGCCCAGAGAGGTGGTGGAGTCACCATCCCTGGTGGTGTTCAAAAAATGGGTAGATGTGGCACTCTGTGACATGGTTTAGTGGGCATGGTGGTGTTGGGTTGATGGTTGGACTGATGATCTTAGAGATCCTTTCCAACCTTAATGATTCCTAGTTTTTACTTTCATTAACAAATAATCCAGTCAGCAAGCCAGGAAACATCAAATTAATTAGTACTCTACCCCCATTAGGATGACAGAAACTGAACATATACCTCTCAGATTTGAGAAACTAGCATCCATGCTAAAGGCAGCATGCACAGAGGCATGGGATGTCACTACCATCAATTCTGAGCTTGACCACTGCAATCCGGAGATTCCTATCCACTTTGAAAACTCTTGGATTAGGCCCTACACCACTGCACAATAATAAAACATCAGCTGTTATTCACAGAAGCTTCATTTAAACTGTAAATGCCCATCTATGGTGTGAAACCACATCTGTGTGAAGTGAAGCACCAAACTACTAAAGGTAAATATCCACCCACTACCAAAGCTGCGTATCACTCTGCCACAGTCGTATCCACAGCATGGGATCTCAAAGTGCTCTGCAGCTCTGAGATCCATCACTTGACACCCACAGATGCTGACATCTCTCCCTGCATATCCTGAATTCAGGCTCGTCCAGGCTCCCTTCCAATCCCACCTGCTTTTGCAGAAAGTAATGTCATGATTCTTCTAGGAAAGACACCAAGGCAATAAAGGAGAAAAAGACAAAGAAAGGAGCCCAGAACATCTCATGAGTCTCATGTCCTCACTTTAAAGGCAGATGATACCCTGCCAGGCTAGCTACAGCATGCAGCTGAGCCCTCAAGCAGTTTCTATGTACATCTAAGGTCTCTCTTGCTGTACACTATCTGATCTACCTCCAGACACACCAAGGACACGCATCCAACTAAATCACAGGAACCAGTAGCTATTTTGGCTTCAAGCCTGCCCTGGGAGATGCTACATATAGATACAGCCATAGACACCTTGAAACGGTATTCCAGCAAGAAAAAAAAAAAAAAAAGCATATGCCAAAATTTAGACCAGGATCCTCAGACAGCAGAAAATATCCCCAAGTCAATGGCTTTCAACATGTATTACAGCCACAGATTAAAATAGTACAAAGAGATCTGCCCATGACAAGAAGTCCATAATATTGAAGAGATCTGTCCAGATCTCAGCCACCACTGTGGTGCTTTGGTGATCTGATAAGCTGAATTTATCAGAGTGTACATCAACTAAAAATTACTCGTCAGTACTGCAAAAGAATACGTCAGTAGAAATCAGTTTGGAAGTTCTTGAAGATAAAATGAAGCAGAATGGAGCCAGCAGAAAACAAGGAGTAATACAGGGACAAAAAAGCAAAATTCCTTACTTTTTAATCACAAACCGGATCCGCTCCTTTGCTAGAAGTATCCTCTCAAGACGGGGAATGCCGTACGTGGATGGCCGTCTGAACGGAATTCCTTCTGGTAGCCCTTCCACATATAAGTCTTCCACATGCGACTGGAAGAGTGGGTATGGGATAGACACTGGACCTTTTGCTTTTATAGCTTGAGCTTTAAGAAAAAAGGAGAATGAAAACATTAGACTAGCTTGTGGCTCTACTCAAATTATCTGTTTGATATCACTCTGAAAAACATTAAAATTAGCAGACAGGCAATAACCCCCTCAGCACATTTAAACATGCAAGCATTCATATTTGTGGGGGTTTGGTTTTGAAAATCACTCTAATTCACAGTAAACAAGCTGCAGACCTGCATACATATGCAGATTCTCCTCTTTTCCCTTTACTCTGTAAACATTTAATAACAGAGACTGCACCTGTTACAGTGAAGTTTCACAGTATTTTGGTTTTGTTTAATAGCACATTTTGAAAGATGAAATTATCTAGACTTAATTATAAAGCAAGCACGTTTCAGTTCGTTAGCTCTGATTATTATTATTTGTTACTACTATTGGGTTACAAGAGTCATTAATGCCTTGGAGGAGGGGCACACATCCTTTCTTTTGAGTGAATTCCTAAAGCTTCAGTGTATTTTAGAACTCCAAGGAATCACTAATGAAATAAACAATACACTTCTAATGAAATTTTTGAAGCAAACAAAAAGCAAATAACAGATTCACCCACAGCTGGAAAATAACCTCAATGTATTTTTTTAAGTTATAAGGACCATAATCATATCAATGCACCTATCAGGCTGGCAAATACTAGAGAATGGCATGATGGTTTGCAAATACCAAGAGGGCTAATTGCTTTATACTCATAAGGGTACGTTAATTTTGTAGGCCATGCAGCAAGAATTCTCTATTACCATCTGACTGGTCTGCAAATAGTTTGGTACATTCTGTTGTTTTGCTATGGAAATTAGATACAAAAAATTATTTGAGGAGAGAAAGGCTAAGCTAAGGCCAAATTACAGTACAGCAATGTTGTGGCTGGGTTTCTGAAAGCAAAACTACTCAGGTCACTTTTTCAAGCAACTTAATGTAACATGAAAGCGGCCAGTGGTTCAGACATCAGTGTATACAAAATGCTCACATTAACTCACAAATTCTTAAAGGCAATAAAACAGTTTAGGTTTTAAAGGCATTTGGGTAACATACTCTTTCAACCACTTTGAAGCAGAACAGTTCTAGGTATGTTTATCATAAAACAGGGAAGCTTTGAAAATACTGTATGCATCTTAGTCTTATATTCCGATGAGAACTGAGTACCAAAATTTTAGAAAACTGTGAGAACTGTGTTTCAACTAGACTCAGTTTCAACTGCCAAATATAAGATGGCCAAAACTGGAGACAGAGACTAGATGAGTACAGACAGGGACATGAACCTGAAGATGACTCTTACAAAATAGACTAAAGAAACGCTATTCAAACCTGTGCCAAAGGAGCTGCAGAAAAATCACCAAAAGAACTGTTGTGTATCATTAAAGTAGATTTTTATTGGAGTCATATATCTGTTCCAAGAAATTTAAAAAAACATTCTCAGCTCTGGAGGCTGTTGAGGCAAGTGTTTAAAAGCGTAACAAATCCAGCAGATGAGCCTCAGATGGAAACGAGTGTTTGTGAACCACAGTCAGCCGCCGGAAAAAAGATCAAGAACATCACCAAAATCTAGATCACTACACAGCATCAAGTAAGAACAGCTTGAGAGTAACAAAAATCATGTTTGTTTAAATAACTAACAACAGGTAAGTTTTTACAAGTGAGAATCTTTATTTCTTTTAAATCAGCAAATGTTCTAGCAAATACTTTTCAGACAGCCTAAGAACACAATCAGCATCGCAGTCTGCAGTTAGGCTTCTTAGATTTGGAACCTTACACATTTTTGCATAGAAATCCTATTGAATATAGGTTTCATTTTTATAAATGCATCTGTATTTGTAAGCCACTGTCTTGTATTTACACTATAAAAGGTAATACCATTTAGTTTACATCTAAACACAAAAATAAATATATTTTCAGACATGTGAGTTGTAATGGATGACAATGGCTGACATTGCTAAAATGCTTTGGAGCTCCAGAAGCCAACAAATCTGAGGAGCATTCTGGGAATTCTGACATCCATAACTCATTTCAGTAAATGGGAAATTGCATGCCCATACAGACAGAAAGAATTGGAATGTGATATGGAATTGGTTTGTGAATCAATGAAATGTTGTCATCCACAGAGAAAAAGGGGATAATTTAATACCATCTGGCCTGCTATGGAAAGTCAGGAATAGCTCTGTATTCAACAGACTCCATAGGAGATTTTTAGGCTGGCTATGTGCAAACACCAAAACCAAAATTAAAAGCAATTCACCATGAATGATGCTCCTTTCTAGAGCAATTAAGATACTGTGAATCAGATTCTGAACTGTTTTTACTTGGTGCGTGTTGCTTTCAGTGGGCTGTTTAAATGTCAGATGATAGCAACATCCAAAACATGTAGTAACTCCAACATCACAAGGTCCATTCTGAAAGCACTTCCACTTTTCACGGCAGAGGAGCACCACCATTTATTTTTAAATTTTTGCTGATGCTGTTCTGGTCTGTGATATGCGGACACAAAATATGTCTAGGTGCAACATCTGGAGACAAATTCGAAAGTCTAACATGTGTGCTTCTTTTTCTCTTCAAGAACCATTAACATATAATTGTTGCTTCACTGCAAATCACTCATAATCAGAAAGGAACAATCAATCAGTGGTAACGTCTCCCCAGAGCCATTTTAAAAGATTATTTCACTTAAGGACTCAGTGTAATTACAGAAAAAAGGCCAGCTCTCTCAAATGTGGGTGGCCCCAGACATAAGCACACTGGAACTCCAGGAAACTGAGCACAACTGAAAAATAAAATCAAGTTTCGCACTTAGGTGCCAAACACAGGTACCCAAATTTGGAATTACTCCGCTCATCAAAAAAACTGCTTTCCCCTCTTTTAGGTCTTCTAATAATATTTAACCCTTTGGTGCTGTCAGTACTGGTGTGCTCCTGAGCCAACAACAAGACGCATGGCAGAGAGTTGTGCTTTACAGCGTCAAAGGACTACAATTGTTTGGAAAGGAGTGTAACACATACCGTATTTTTTTTCAAACAGCTCTTCAACTTGCTTTCTCAAGTCTGTAATTCGCGCATTCCACTTCTCTGCAAAGAAAAGAGGAGGATATGTCAGAGTACAAATGAAACTGAGAATCTCTTGTAAGATCTATGTTACCACTAACTGAAATATGCAGTGTGCTTTTACTGCTCACTAGCATACAAGTGCTTGTGGAGTATGGTATAGGCTATACCATAAAATACATGGATACATTCAGACAGAAAAATGATAGAATAAAATGTTTAAGATTACCTCCAAAACTTGTGCAGATGTTAAATCAAGTTTAAAAAAATAAAAGGACATAAAACAGGGTAAAGTAACTCCAAAAATGGTTTCTTTTTGACGGCTCGGTCAGCAGCTCTCACTACCATCAGGGGTAAAGTCAGTTTGCAGGCGCTGGTGATAGTTATCTAAATCCCGGCACTGAAAAGCGTAATTAGTGAAGCTTGATAAAGCTTACAGCGAGTACATGAAGTTGTTTTGGTGCAAATCTGTACAGTTATCTGGGTCAGAAGGCATCATGCCATGCTCTACCTTAATCCAGTATTTCTCCAAGTCCTGATGTTGCAAAACATCCCTATAAATCCTATTTCTGAAAGAAGATGCAGGCTGCAAGACAGAAGTTATCCAAATCCAATCATGTGTTCCATGGAGAGCTGGATTAAACAGCAAAGTTTTAACACCTAATTTTCTGCCTGTGACAGAGCGCATACGTTTTCACAACTTTTTGTGCTATCCCAATGCTTTTAGGAACATGCCACAAGTCTTTTGTAGGTAGTACCAGATGCTGGCTGGCCTTTATGAATGAGTTAATAAGCAACCGTACTTACAGCTTATTTCTTACACTGAAGACCTGAATCTAGTAACTGCAGAGGTAAAAAAATGAGGCCATTCAAGCTATTACACTGCCAGTTGTCAAAAAATTCTTATATCAGAAAAAGAGAGAATTGAATTTTGAGTCTGTATCAAAATGGTTTTAAATATTCATTCTCAGACCAACGTATACAACTTTGGTGGCCATTTTTAAGCTTATAGTTTTAAAATGTAATTTCATGGATATCAAGAAAACAGCATGCTTCACATGTAGGCAAGAACAAGGCCTTGTTTAGAGGGGAAAAGGTGTTTTGGCACACTGCCTGTCATCCAGACATAAACTCTTCATTCTAGTGACCTGGCATATCACCTACATCAACTAACCTGTTTATATTTTGAAATAACATCCTTGTGGATAAATCTATATAATTACTTCTGCCACCTTTTTTACTGCTATCCTGTAGTACATAGCTTCTTAGCTGATAAAAATGTCTTGAGCTCAATGGTTTTTACTCCTGTGTCACTTCAAGCTTGCAATACTTCTCCCTCTAACTTCAGATGTATAGCCAGATGAAGCTCTTTCTGATTACAGCACAATCACCAACCGCATGTTTTGTCGACCTACAGAACAATGGATTAATAGCAGCTTTACCAGTAAGAGTCAGGAAAATATGAGTCAGAATTTACTGACTTAAAGGAGAAACTCTGCTTTACTCAACAGAGCTGGTGAACACACATGGACAGTTCTGGGACAAGGGTTTTGAAAGGCACCTGTGTGACTGCAGATTGTAACCCAGAGGAAAGTGTCAGAGTTGAGATCCCTTCAGTTCATCAAGCTCCGAGGCAGACTCAGCAAATGACCTCCTCCAAAACTCAGGCTGGTTGTCATCAGAGGGAGAACAGCCAAAAAGAATGTCATGCCACAAAGCAGCCATATAAAAGTATACAAATAATACTGGTTTGAATATTGGTTGTTGCCGCAATTTTAGGAGAAGCTGCTCCCACCCAGCCTGGTCTCCCTCTGCTTGTCAGCATGCTCACAAGAGCGTTCCTACAGAGGCCATTAACTTGTCAAAGGTTCATTTTTCTCAGTCACCAAACCCCACAATCACTGGCCAAATATTCCATTTGGATATTTTCAAGCAACTACTGCCATGCCCCTCTCCCTCCAATGGAAACACTACAGGGATTAATAATCAAATACACCATAAAACAGGCATGTTTATTTGGAATGGTGGATACACAGAGAATAGGCAACTGAAAAAAATCATAAACTGGCTCACATTTTGATCAGCACACTGTTTTTTAGCTACTTTTGTGTTTTATGAGTAAATTGCCAAGTTAGGCAACAGAGACAAAATTCAGAGCGGTTATCAGGTAACTGGCTTTATTTTTAATCAGACTGTCAGCATTATTAACCCCTTGGATTAAGACCAATTACTGTAAAAACATTCTTTTGTCACACACTTTGTGCTCGTGTAGCAAAGTTGAAGATGTACCACAAAGCTAAGCTGATATTCTAATTTGGTAATCACACTGCAGCGCAGTTTAGCTTTCCCATAGGCACCAAGATAAGTGGTGGTTTCCTTCTATTCCTACATATGCACCTTCTGATACATGGGAAACAGCATCGCAATTAACTAACAATCCTGAAAACGAAAACCACCCCAGCCCATCCACAGTCTCTTCAATTCACCCCATTCTCTGCTCCAGATAACATCCCACTACAGTAGAGGCAACCTGCAGAGTGCGCACAAAATGATGCTCAGGTACTAAGCACATTCCTATTCCCATCAACATGCCACACAGTACTCTGTGGGGAAATAAAATGGAAAACACACAGCAAGTCTAAGCATGCTGCAGGCTGGCAAAACCTGTGTTCAACAGCGTGTCAAAATGGGGAAAAACTATACACACTTTCCATCACTGTCATAGCGAGACAACAGCTAAGGGACTTTTTTCCCACTAACCTGGAAGTCTTGCACAACTGCAAGACAAAACTTCAAGCTTCTGAACTTTTGATAAAATCTCTAAGAAGCAAAACAACGTGGGAAGAGATTTTTACTGGCAATGTCAGTTCCTTTCAGCAAAGATATTTTTAACCTGAAATAGTTGGGTCAGAAATATTTTTTAAATCCAACCTCCCTGCTCAAAGATGATCAATTTCTATGAAGCATTTTACCAGACACTTCATTCTTCCCCTGGTTACAATTATTTTGTTTTCCACTTTCATTTCCTGTTTCCACGAAACTTAAGAGCACAGCACATTATTCACCCTGTTTCTCAGGCCACTTGGGGTACCTGATCTCTGACTCAATCAAGACATACAGGAAGTCCCTCCAACTCACAGCTATCAAACATCTGGATCTCATCAGTGTTACGCAAAATACTGAAAGTCCTTATGAGATGAGACAGATTTCTCTCTCAAGCACCTATACCTCCTTTCCAGTCTTCTGAGTACACGTGCCTTTGCCATTCTGCAGCTATTCATGATAGACTTAAACACCTCCTCTCTCCTGTCCAATTATCTAATATTAGACTTCATTAGAGAAAGGTGCAGTCTTCCGAAAAGTCCAAACAGCAGCACTGCAACTACCAACAGTTGCTCTTTTTTTCATTACAGCAAATGAAGTCTATTTCTTCAAAGCTTCTCACGTTCATTTTGTGTTTTAACTGGACCTTGCAACACTGTAGAGAAATACCACTTTCTGTAGGTGAACCCCAAAAGTGAATACAAGGGGCAGGAACCTCAATACAATTTAGGAAGCCCAGGAATAAAGATCTGTGAAAAACGCGAACTGCAAAACACTGTACTCTAACTGCATGGCAGGTGGTTAAGAGCAAAGCTTTCCTGTGACTAGCCCAGTGAGATGATCTACCAAGTCAACTCAGAGCAACAGTGAGCAGGTAAGCTGTGACATGTTCTTTAACTGGTGTTTCAACACTGCAATCTCAACTCAAACTTTTATCATCCTAATATTTTATTACCTTTGCTCTCCATGTCTAATCCAGCTCACTGTTTATTCCCTTCAAACACTGCTGGCCTGCCATGCTTAGATGCTGTTTTCCACTAAGGGAATATATTCTAGCAAAAGATTCTGCAGTATTAACTGCTCAGTCTTCTCCTCTACTAATGCTGCCATTGTGTTCTCCTGACCCAACCAAAACCAACTAATGCTCCGTGTGGAACTGCCTGTTAGTATTAATGATCTTTTGAGAATAGAGCTCTCAACAATGTTTTATTCAGTTTTGCTGAAATTAGCTTGAAATAACATCTTTCACGCAAAACAGATGTCAGAAGAGGTTCCACGGGGATTTTCCAATTGACCTCAAATCCCAACATTCCTAATAAACATCTCACACACTGTGCCAAAGGACATATTCCTGGTTGTGCATAACCTTATAGAAGTACATAGATTCATGGGATATCTGCCCAGAAACCAAACCAAACCAAGAAATAAAGGAGAGGCACAGGGCTGCAACAAATCACATGGGAAGTATCTTTAACCAGAGTAACTACAGTGTTTGGATGCATTCCTGCAGTGAGAACTCTACATAAGGCGTCATGAAAGAACACCACCAAAAAGACCCCAACTTTTTGCATGTCCACAGGGATCAAGGCAGGCTACTTGGCATAACAGAGTCACTTGTTTACCTTCCCAAATGTGGCACTCTCAGCACATCTTCATTGTTCACAGCACGTATCAAGAAAGACCAGCTAGACAGGCTCCTGACCTCCGGTTCGTCATAATTCAGTACACTAGTAAATTCAGTTTTATATTAATGTCCAAGAAATGAGCTGACAACAATCTAGACTTATTTTTATTTTATTAAATTACTTGCAGTGTCTATTTAGATGGTCACTTTGTATAATGAGAAACAACAGAGGTAGCCTGTGATGATGATTATACTGCTGGAATACACCTACAAAGAGCCCTGGGCTCTTAAATGAATACTTGCACTGGCATGTCTTACTCCTGCCGTGTGAAACTGTCTAATACCTTTTTATAAAACAAGCAGAGAGATAAACGAATCTTTAATTTTTATCTTACCAAAATTGAACTCTCTCACTTTTCTTCTCCCAGTATTGGCAGCTTCATTAGCTGACTCAGTGTTCTTCGATCTCTTGTTAGGGGGCAAGTAGTCGTCATCATCTTAAAGAAACATAAAAATATCGCTGTTTTAATGTCCAGAGAACTCATGTGCAATGTTGGAACTGCTTTGAATTTCAAAGCTCTAATGCAAGTGTTGAACTGTGCTTTATCAGGGCACCAAATTTTGCTATGTGTTACTTATCTGAGAAACTTCAGAAAGCTACTGGCCCGTGTAGGAACAATTTGCGTAAGAGAGCCAGCACAAGGCATAAGATAGCAAAAAAGCAAAGTTTCTTCTGTACTTCTTAAGGAAAACAATATTGTGTTCTGAAACACAACTGGACATCTCTTGATCATAAAATGACCATGCAACAGCAAAAGAAATCAGGAAATAAATTGTGCAGACACAGACTACGTTTTTAATCTAATTGGAAATATCCTTCCACTAATAAGTCTTGAAACACAGTACCTAAGTTTTATCTTGAAGAGCTCAAAGGCACTAAAACTGGTTTCAAACCAATGTAAAACTGATGGACGTCACTGAAATTCATTTAACAGGTCAGCCCTACCTCAAACACACACAGACAGAGGGGAAAACTGCAAAACCCAGGTATTTTTCAGTGAGCTGCTACTTAGCCAGTCACTTCCCAATCCAAAACAATATCTTCCCTACCCGTTAATGAATTTTTAAGACTGTCCAATTACCAATACCTGCAACCTTAGAGAAAAGAAATGGTTAAAGCAGACAAAGAAAATTAAAATTAATTTCACATATAGAATAGCATCTGCCCAGGTCACCGAGGGTATAGTTTAATTAGGAAGAATAATATTACATATTGACATCTCTTGCACCTATGCATTTGTATTATATTCTGTCAGAGAAAACCTTTTCAGAGCATTTTTACTTTTGTGGTAAAGGCCTTTACACATACACAGAGCTTAATGACTATTCTCTTATTACCTTTTCTGTTGAGGTAACGTAAGAATTATTTTACTGCTGGATTATAAAAAGGTGCAAGTAATGCCAGAAGTGTCAACTTTGTCCTAAAATGCACTGCCTAATTTATTTTCTAAATTGCTAATTTGGTGGTCTTAACCTTACCCATTCCAGAAGCAAGCATTGCAAAAGCCAATCTCAGAAGTGTTTTAAAGCAGTTACAGGACATGCAATTCACAAATACAAGAACTACAGCTGACTTCCAACCAACATTCTAGCATGAAAACAACATGGATGCTAGTTAGTGCCTTCAGTGCCATTTAGACCAGAAAGGGAGGTGGCAAGTATAAAGGTTTTTATCTCATATTTATTAATATTAGACAAATAAATTGAAGCTTACTTACACCACCTGTACATTTACTTACACACCTACATCATTTCTGTTATGGTACAGTTCTTCCCAGAAGCTAGTGTTAACCAGAAGTTTTATATAACTACAGTGTGCTTATAAAACAACGTATTCTTCAGAATGAATCTTTTAAAAATCTGAATTAATGGCTGTTAAATAATGAGTATTCTTTATTACCAATGCTTGAAAAATATGTGAAAGATGCAAATCTCTGTCACGCATCATTTCAAAACCAGCCCAGTAAGTCCAATATGCTTCAGTATATTGTGGCTTTATAAAACTTTCAGACTAGATATGTTTACCAAGCAGTGCACAATCCAAACTGTAGTCAACACTGGCACATAATCTTATTTATTCAGTGCTACGTAATGCAGGCATTGTAAAACATTTTTTAAACATAAAAATGCCCAATGGGCTGAAATCAATGAACTGGAGAACTAACCTTCGATGGTGACCTCGACCTCAGGATCCTCACTTGTTTCTGAAGGGGCATGCTGGGAGGACTCTGAAGGGGGAAAAACAGGACGGCTGAATGATGGACACACAAAAGATTTTTAACCAAACACTCCGTGATTTTGTATATAAACTAATGCTTGTCAAAGAAGCCCCCTGGCTCACTGAAACATTCTGCATTCACAGCGTGCAACAAAAACAGAAGCCAAGATATTTTACCATAAGCCTTTAAGCAATTCTAGACAAGGGTAAGGAGGAGGGGATTATACTTACTAAATTGCTGTGCAGCAGCGCAGAGTTGGGTGTTAATGACAGTAGGAAATTCCTTATTCTTGGCTTAATAGGATTAATACAGTCCTAAATATTTTTCCCTTTGTTATCAAGGATTACTGAAAATATAAACAAAGGCTGTGTGCCCGTACAAGATGATATATTTCTTTACCATTTATACAGACTCATAGGTGTTGCATTATAAAGATTTCCATAACAGGCTGCAAGGCCAACAGTGAAAAATAAGAGGGAAATTCATAATCACAATGCTTTCGTCGGGGCAGTCTGCACCAACATAATAAATAGGATTAGGCCTATCAATACTAAGTGGGAGAAAGAGCAATTTGCATTTAACTGCAGTAAAGTTTTAAAAAGTGAAGCTAAACATACTGGAAATTATTTCAAAACTAAGTAGCGGTGTATGAAGGAATATATTTTAATTATTCTGGCAGAGTAATGCTGCACTTGTGCATTTTGAGGAGTACCTTCTTTCAGATCTCTGTAAGCTGCCAGTATGGTTATCACTTTGGGAATAAGTCCCAAAAACGTATTCCCAAAACGGGAATCTCCATTTCAAAGGCTTTTCACATGATGTTGTATATGGTAGAGATTCAGCCGTATCTACTGAGACACCTTAGCTGGAGTATATTCTAACTATGTCAAATATATCTTCTAGTTCATGGAAAACAGTATGACGTTTTAATCTAATTCAGAGTGAGTGCTGGGTAGATAACTAGCAAATGCAAAGCACAACAAAAGGAAAGAATTAGGAGGTAATGGCCTTTTAGTAGACATGAACATAAAGTATGGTCATAAAAATAACTATCACATCAACTGATCACTTAGAAGCTTTTTTGAGAGCATCAGAAAAGTTTTTAAAAAATTAAGAAATACAAATTTTGGAAATTTAAGAACAGCCACAAAGAGTGGCAAATGATGCATCTAGTCCAGTACCAAATCCCTGAGAAATAGTCATCATTGAGAGAAACATGCAAAAATGTCAAAGCAGATGGTAACAGAGTTCTGGAAGAAAACTCCCAGATGGAAAATTTATTCTTAAGCCATATTAAACCAACTGATTTAAACACTAAAGTAATTTTTTTTAACAAAGTATTATCATCACTAGGTATTTTTTGATCTTAGGTAAATACACACAGCTCCTAAGCAGCAGCCTTCTTCACCATTCTAAATGCTGTCATTCATTGGCACTTTCTCCAGTTTCTCAAACGTGATTTCATTCAGTTTAAAACAATTTCTTTTGATGCACATAACCTTAACTTTCTGATAGCTGAATTTCAATCACACTATGCTCCCCACTCATCCAATCTCACTAAGACCTCAGACACCTTTATCAGCTACAGCTAATCCGGGGGATTCCAGGCACACATTAATTTTGCCACTTCCTTTTTCACCATCTTGTCAAGGTTACTGTAGAGGAAAACCAGTGAAAACCCCCAGTGATATACAACAAAAGATATGTTCGTACATCCCTCTGATGTTTTTCTTTGCAGAAAACAATCATTTCTGCAAATCTTCTGCATCACAGGCTGTAGCTTTCAGACAAACTTTCCAAAGAACTTTAAATGCCTATTATATGTATTTCTTCAATAATAGTTAGAAGGATATACACCAAAGACTTCATAAAATCCGAACACGGCCATCCATTTTTCTTTCTTACTCATTTTTGTGAGGATCAGCAATAAATAATTTTATACAGAATATTTATACAGAATCCAGACTGTATGCCTATTTAAACAACAAATGAAATTTAAGTTAGACTGCTACCTGCAATTTTTAATCACTGCCTATAGACCTTTTCATAAATACTAACCTTCACAAACAACAGGTTTACTCTATTCAGCAAAAGCAGGGTGCAACTTTCAGCCTATCTCTTACAGAAACTTGTAAAGGAGAACACATTTGAGAAAACGGTGTGTAACAAAAGCACATTCTGACACAAAGGGCCACACTCAGCATCTGTAGCTATAAAATTCTACATAGTCAAAACCAAAGCAAAGTCAGAGTCTTGGTTATTTCATATCACATTTTCCTTTCCTCAGGCTCTCCTCACGGCCAGGCATAAAGATCACGGCATTATGCTTAGGAAAACAAAGTACCTGGATTATTTCTTCTCAAATAAGTAGAGTTAATAGTGCAGTCAGCAAGAGCAAAGACCTTTATTCTCCTTTATCAAGAGAAATGCTTTTAAATTTCATGTAATGGTACCCTTAACTATGGTGATATTCACCTGCAATGCAAAACTAATGGGATTTGCAAGAATGAGTATTGCTGCTAGCATAACTTGGCCTTAACATCCGAAAAATACTCATGACAAGTTTGAGAGTCAGGTGCTTAGAATGAAACTAGCTGCAGAATGATGTACTGTTAACATCATGTCAAAGCATTAAATGTTGGGTGACAAGCACCTTACAAATGCAATTTATGATTTAAAAGAATGATGACTCCCATCACAACTTGCTTATAGCACAGAGTGGCATGATTTGGGAGATTAAAAGCAAAACAAAACAAAAAACCCAAAAGCCAACCTTGTGGAAATGTAGAAAGAGAATGGTTGGGTAGATGTACAACTTTAATTAAGGTGCCATCTTTTCAAATATTTCTGTAAAAAAATATCCAATGATGTTAAATTATTCTCATGAAAAACATTTCATATCTCTAACCTTCTACCGGTATTTCCACATCTGTTCCTTCACTGCAATCGGAACCCTGGTGGCTTCCTTAGACAAATATAAAGTAAAAGACATACCATAATAAAAATACAAAAGGAACTTTTAACATCAACTATTCAAAGCAAGGATTTTCGTAAGCAAAAAGTCCAGAACTATAACGTTCACATGAACAACATACAAAAGGCTCAATTTCTGAATCTTAAATTCATGACAGCAGGAGCACTCTGACATTATAAAGAAAGTCACAGGTTGAAATGCAGATTAATACTTTCTAGTGTTTGCAGATAGGCAAACGAGTATTTTTAATACAGACTGTAAGAAGCTGAAAAAAATGTACAATTCTGAAGTAAATTTATTTCAGATATTGTTCATATACAGTAAGGAATTCCTTCCACTAAACACAGACTTCCATATACCTTGTTCTGTTTATACCCTTTCACCTCACACACAGCTGAAAGAAATGATCAAGTTGTACTCACAATACATAAGCAGAAGTTTATTAAACTTTATAACCAATTATGAAACAGACTGAATTTCATGAGAAACATATCAACTTGCACAAATTACTAGTGCTTTAGTGATCAACCTGATGTTCCTTTTCAAATTTAGAAAAGAAAGAAATAAGATTCCCTTCTATATGACACTCTGCTTGGACACCTGAAAATTAAGGCAACTGACATTTTCATTTCTGTTTAAGTTCCAATACCCTAAAACTCTTACTTCAAATCAAGGAAGCAGAGCCTTGAAAAGTAAAACTCACACATTCAATTTCCAAAACAGATGTGAGAAAAATACAACTAAAAGATCTACCTGTGTAACTTTTTGCAAGAGCAATTTTTTCATCCATCTCTGATGTTTCGGAAGGGCCTGCTTGAGAACAAAGAGAATTGCTTTTAAATTGCGTCTCACAACAAACACATTTTCCTAGTCCATAGAGGAATTTGCCAAATAACTCTTGACTTCATATATCATATGCTCATTTCATAATTTCTGTAATGTTGAACTTACGAAACACCGTGTGAAATATTAAGAACATATAAATCCTTACTCATCCAGTTCAACAGAATAAATATGTTGAGGGGCTAATGGCAAGGGTGTGCATTTCTTGGACTACTGAACAGTCAGAGACTCATGCAGAACAGCAGGTTTTCAATTTTTTTGGTGTTAATAAACTAATTTTGAAACATGAAGTGTTGATGGTTCTGCCTTTTTTTCAATGATTTTTTAACCAGCTAAATCTTTTTCCTGTTTGTTAAAATGTGTATTCCTACGGAGTCCTTTTTGACTTTAAAATTTCTACCTACATTAAATAGACAAATTCAGAGAGATTAAAATAATTTATGACACTTCAAGGTTGTTTGATTTTCATCACAACAGCTCTTTTGATGGCTATATACAGACTGCTTTAAAAAGGCTGTTGCAGAAAGCAGCACACAAACGACACTTAAAAGATTAAATTAACACCCCTAAAATCCAACTGCTTAATGCTTTGGCACTCCTGCAGTTACACTGAAAAGAGTGAACTGCTCACAGCACAAATGGCTTCACGCTGAGCAAGAGGTCATTCCATACCACAAAAATAACACACGTATATAAAACCAGCCTATGTGTGGCATACGGGAAAGTATAGGACTAACTGAAACTGAAGGATTTGGACTAATTGTTCTGTGTAAATCGAATCATTGCTGTGTTCATTTGCAAAAGCAATCTGCAGAAGATCATATACCTCCCCAGAAATCATGGCCGTTTAAAGGTAGGTTTAAAAGTGTATCAACAACAAATATCAATAGCTTCACAACAGAAAAAGCTACTGTTAACAAATAAGGCAAATGAAATAATTTAAACTCATTATTTTATACACACAGTAAGAAATATAGAGAAGACTGTTGTCACAATCAGACAATAAGTATTTCAGTCAACTCAAAGTACATATGCGGTATCAAATACTATGAGTTACTAAAGAAAATTAATATTTAGGGATTAATTTTTAGAAGAAAAACATGATTATTAGGTGGTTACAATAACGTTTGGTTGAGACAGTTCTGCCTAATTTGATTGCTCAGATTTTCAAAGGGATTTTAAAATAACAGGATTTCAAGTGAGTAACCTATACAAGATTCTTTGTTTTACATGCATTTCTTACAGTAAGTGCTGCTTTAACCTGGTCCTGCCACTTTTTCTTTGCTGGGGTGTGAGGTTTTTTTCTATTTGTCTTTTTAACTCAGAGGAGCTCCCCGATTTGGTTCAAAACACGGCTCCAGAAAGAGCGGTACTGGCACAGCTGAGACCAAAGTCCAAAGATGGGAAAAAGCGGTGGGGAAGAAAAGGATCAAGGCAGAAGCCAGAGACACTGGTGGTGCTCTAGGCCACATGAGAAGAAATTCTCATCAAAATAGTGTGATTCGCAACAGGGGTGGGAATAGAACACAGCCTCCCTGGGTGTGCTGGAAAACGTCTCCATGGACTAAATCTGTTTTTATTTAAATAAACGTGTTCCACGTATGTAGCCAGATGGGACGGTCATTTCCTAAGAACTCTTCTGAACATGCAAGTATTGTAATTCGTAACGCACTGACACACAGAAGCATGCATGCCATTATAAGCAAATATCCTATTATAAGCACATATTTTTGTGTTTATTCCTTAATTCAGAAATCCTGACAGGTTTGTTTTACCTACATATTCTGCAACAGTCTCTATATTGCGTTATCTTCATGCCAAATACATGCTGTGACACAAACAACAAAGGAATAATAGGAGTCTTTGACATGTTCAAACTTGAAGAAAGATTTCTCTAGTTAGAGATGCACTTACTAGGCTTACAGCCCCTGGAATTAAGCACAGGGAATTCAATCCCCTCATCTTTAATGTCAATAAAACCTACAGTACAGGTAGTAAATCCATCAGGTTTCTTAAGTGACCCACAAAGATTATTCTATGAAACTTGATGCTTTTTTTTTCATATGATGATGTTTTGACCACGGAAAAAACAGTATGAAAAAATTGTTTCAGAAATTAAGAAGTGTAAACCAATATATTCTGCTAGATTAATTTAGTAAAGACTAGAAAATGAAATTTAAAAGAATTCTGAAAGTTCTACCACCAGGAGATATTAAAAAAAAGGCAGATACATTTCTGCTTTACTGCAGTCATGCACATTACAGGCAGATACATACACATCACATTACTAAGAAAAGCAAAAACCAAGAATGGTGGTAAAACCATTTACTTACACTGAGTTCAAATCCCTCAGCCTCAGTTTCTAATAGATTATGTCCTAACGCTACACAGCCAAACCTGTGCCACTTGGCAGAAGCAACAGATTTATCATCTCATGGATTGCATGGATTGCATCGTCAGCAATGCTCATTTTTTGGTCTTTTTTTCACTACACAGAGGGCAGCAATGTGAACAATATGTAATTACCAGGGTGTTCTGGTTTTGGCTGGGATAGAGTTAATTTTCTTCCTAGTAGCTGGCATAGTGCTGTGTTTTGGATTTAGTATGAGAATAATGCTGATAACACACTGATGTTTTAGTTGTTGCTAAGGTCTGCTTATGCTAGTCAAGGACTTTTCAGCTTCTCGTGCTATGCCAGCTGACCCAAACTGGCTAAAGGCATATTCCATACCATATGACATCATGCTCAGTATATAAACTACGGGAAAGCTGGCAGGGGGGCCACTGCTTGGGGACTGGCTGGACACTGGTCAGCAGGTGGTGAGCAACTGCATCATGCATCACTTCCTTTGCATATTCTTCTGTTGTTATCTTTTAATTATTATTACTACTATTTTATTTCAATTATTAAACTGTTCTTATCTCAACCCATGAGTTTTCTCACTTTTACTCTTCCGATTCTCTCCCCCATCCCAGTGGCGGGGCGGGGGGGAGTGAGTGAGCAGCTGGGTGGTGCTCAGTTGCCAGCTGGGGTTAAACCACGACACAGGGCAATATCAGAATGCCTTTAGGAAACACAACATCATGCTTTCTGGTTTTCTTGATATACTCTCTGGAATTTCCTGCTTTAAGATAGTATCTACATGCCAAGTCTTGCATTATGGAGGTTAGAGTACTGCCAGACTAGCTTTATAGTTTTAGCCCCATTAAAATGGACATTACTTCTAGTATTCTGAGAGATCTCCAAAGGAGAAATATTTTGTTGTTAGAGACACACTGAAAGATGTTTGTGACTTTCAACATTCCAGAGTGAGAATAAAAACACAGTTTACTTTCCCATTTTGGGCTTTTCTTCCAGCAGAAGATATTTTAAATCTCATTTGATTTTGGATGGATGTCCTATATTTTATCTGCCTCACTCTAGTATTTCCAGAAATTCCAAAACTGACAGCACTGTTCAACCACATGGTGCTTTAGAGAGAAAAGATGTTAGACAGTTGTTTACTCACTCTAAGCAGTTTATAAGCAAAACCAGTCAGTTCATTAGACAGCAGTTTATAAGCTGAACCAGGCAAACAGGACACATTGTTTACAGCTTTTTCCTTCAGCTTCCAGTTCTTTGTTTTAACTTTGAGGCGTCAGTGGTAACTGAAGACTTGCATCCAGAAAATTCATGGGATAACATGACTTTTTCAGGAAATGTTTGGTCCTTAGTCAGTAAGTTACTCAGTTGTGCTGGGCTATGTCTCAAAAAGCTTTGTTTTACTCTGTGCTGATTAAGAGGACTGAAGATGGTACATATCCCCGAGGAATTTTCTTAAGGTATTCTTGCTTCTTTGTTCCTCATTTAGTCAACAGTCAAAATCTGGACCTTTCTTCCAGAACAGGGTGTCTTTGGTGTCACCCAAAGCATTTAACACTGCAGTGACCTTCACGTTTGTCCAGGATACTGCAAAAAAACCACCCACTGCCATACTGCTAGTGCCCACCGGCGGAAAATTGCCCCTAATACTCTGTCAAAACACCCACATGAGGTTTTTTGATGGCTAAAGTCCCTATTTCTCAGTCATCTTATTGTGTACTGCTAAAACATTTCTAAATGTAGTAATTCAGTATTAACTCATGGCGACATCCAAATGCTGCGACCTACTGCGAAATAGTAAGAGATTAAAAGAACGTCCACCTACAGGTAAAATTTTCCCCCTGTTTGATTAATGGGAGAATTTCACATGCCACCGAGGCACACAGAACTTTGGTCAGCGTTACGGATTTGTGACGGGAAGCAAACACTCGGAGAAAAACAGTAACTGTGAAATTTCACCAGTAAATCATTTTCTCCAGGAAGCCCCAAGCATATTGCTGTTCTCTAACAGTTAAGTTGTTTGTTCTCATAAATCGATAAGCCTGGCTTTTGCTGTAGGGTATTTTTAGTAAGAACTATGACCCTAGCCATTTTCTTTATTTTGCAGCACGTCTCTACAAAGGCAATACTTGGGCAGACTTGCATCATCCCTCAGGAGCACACCTCGGGATAACTGTACTTTTCTAAGGTTCACTTCTCTGCACAGCACCATCATGCACACACAAACCCCCATTATGCCTCTTGAATTTATAGCTCTCTGTACCACCTTTGGCGTGAATCTGAGTGTCAGCAACTCAAAGAAATGAAAGGGAAGCTGCTTTACTCCAGGGAAGGAGGGATGACATGACATGATAACATCTCTCTTAGCTCACAGCACCCCATCCCTTCTAGCAGTATATTCGGTTTTGCCTTGTTTTAAATGCAAGTTTGGAGGACTACACTGGAGGGGGAAAAAGGGGGAATTATTAATAGAGCACCATTTTATCTGAAAAAGATACATATTGCTCTTCAACAATCACAAGATTTTAATTTAGAGTTCTGTAAAAGACAAGAGAAATTCCCCCTCCAAATCCACACTGCTTAGCATTTACTATGGAAGCATATTGTCTAAACAGGATTTTTTAGCTCAAACACGCCTCAGCACAATGGGTTACTATTCTGTAAGGAAGCAATTTCAGTACATACTCTCTTCAAACAGCACTGGATTACACTTTGGGCTATTGGCCAAATTCTGACATTGTTTTTATGCATGAAATGGAAAGCCACAAGGGACTGAAAAGCCAAAAGATGACAGGACTTGGCTTTGGAAGGATCAATGATTAGGTTGTCTCAAAAAAAGTATCTATTTACTACATTGTATCACGCCTGTAAACCCCCCCCAATCCCCTGAGGCTAGGCAATATAAAAATATGAAGAAAAGATAATCGTAACCCCAGAGAATTCCCCTTTCAAATTCTGAACTTGAGCGGTGGCATTCTGCTATGCCGTATGGTTAAGATCTCTCTGAGCAGTGCTCGTACTTTACTTGAGACGCACCAGTACGAGAATATTGATTCTACAATCCTGTATGTAGTTACTAAAGCACATTAGAAAATAATCTTGAGAATCTCTGTGTCTAAACATGGACAAAAAAATGTATCTCAATAATATATAATATTACAAAATGAAAGCGTTGTGGTTTAACCCCAGCCGTTGACTGAGCACCACCCAGCCGCTCGCTCCCCTCCCTGCTGGGATGGGGAAGAGAATCAGAAGAGTAAAAGTGAGAAAACTCATGGGCTGAGATAAAGACAGTTTAATAATTGAAATAAAATAAAATAACATAAAATAACATAACAACAACAATAACAGTAACAAAAGAATATACAAAGGACGTGATGCATGATGCAATTGCTCACCACCCACTGAACGATGCCTAGCCAGTCCCCAAGCAGTGGCCCCCCCGGCCAGCTTTCCCCCAGTTTATATACTGAGCATGATGTCATGGAATCCAGTCCAGGGTTATGGAATATCCCTTTAGCCAGTTTGGGTCAGCCGTCCCGGCTGTGCCCCGTCCCAGTTTCTTGTGCACCTGGCATAGCACGAGAAGCTGAAAAGTCCTTGACTAGCGTAAGCAGACCTTAGCAACAACTAAAACATCAGTGTGTTATCAGCATTATTCTCATACCAAATCCAAAACACAGCACTACGCCACCTACTAGGAAGAAAATTAACTCTATCCCAGACGAAACCAGGACAGAAAGGATGTGCTGTTTTGCACTTCATTGTTGAATATGCAGCTATCCTTCAGAGATGCGTGGCAGCTTGCCCGTGTTCCTTTGTATTGCTCAATTAACCTACTGACAAATTCAAACAGGCTGAAATAATAAATTTAGGGTTCTAGTTATTTTATGTCTCCATTTATAATCAGGACTTCTTAATTACTGTTCATTTCAACCTACAGAAGCAATGATTCCTTTTTTTTTTACTCCTAGTTGAGGTTAACATGCAGTATTAACCAGATACTTAGAGATGAGGCAAAACAACTGAGAGATACCTTAAAACATACACAGAGCCCGAGTCATGGACCTCACAAATGTTGTTATGCTTTGTCTATATAAACCTTTCAATACAATTTTGACACATATTGGTCATTCCATACAAGAAAAGTGACTGATACACTATAAAAGTTACTGCAACTTTTAACTAAAGAAAAGATAGATCCAAGCTGTGCTCTGGACAGTATTGTTACGGTTTATTTCCTGTTTAAAGAGGTCACTGGAATTAGTCTGCATACTAGACCCTCAGAAAAAAACCCAAGAAGTTCAAAAGACTCCTGGAATTTCTCCTTCAGCCCAAACACACACATATGGGTATGCTGAAGTTGTACTTTAGCTCTTTTGGTATTCTTCAGAATAATTTAAATGACAGCACGGAAATGTTGTATCCTAACAGAGCTCAGTAAATGCATGTTTAACAACCAAGAATAAAAAGAGAGGCACAAAGAGAGCAACACTTAAGTAATTGACCCTTCCATGAGATAAACACATATGAAAGTTAGTATCCTTACCTGGAATATTATATTGATAGTAGTCAGGATCATCTGATTCCTCCTTTACTGCTACTGTTGCCATTTCCAAAGAAATTCCTGTAGAAGCAACAAAAGAATCAAATATGGAAACTAGTAAGAACCAGATTCTTAAAAAAACCTAAACAAAACACCCTCCAAGATCCTAGCTGGTGTCTATTCAAAAAACGAAAAAAAAAAAAAAAACCAAAACCCCACAACCAAAAAAACCCAAACCATTTTCAGGTGTGGAGACACTAAACAATTGCTGAGCTAAAACAATGGTAACAAAGTGACCTGCTGGTATCTTATCTTTCAGTTTGGTCACCGTCAGAAGGGATTCAGGATTAAATGCCTCCCTACAAACTAGGCATCCTTGCAAATGCTGCCTTGGATCTGAAGAATTAAGAAGAATGGTCTCCTTCCTTTTTGCCCACTACCACAGCCAAAAAAAAATATATATTTTAACACTCATTGTGCTGAAAGTACTTCTAGATCTACTCCTGCTCACTCCTCTGTAGAGCGAAGTTCAGAAACAGTCTGCATCGAACTGTGCTGGTGATGGAGCAACACAAAAGGTCCTCAACTGCTCTTGGCTTCCTTCAAGTGAACTATCCCCTCCATAAGCCTTCACAGTATTCCCTAAAATGTTTTCAAAACATTCTGAAAAAAGGAGAATTACTTAAAATGCCTAGAAAGCAGCACTGGAAAGAGTCTGGGACTGACTTGACTAAAAGCTCAAGTTAACTCTTCACATACATTAAGCTAAATGTTAACCATGAAGGGTTTCCAAACTACAAGTTTAAAGTTGTGAAGCACAAAGAACTGGAGCAAAAAACTGGACTAAATATAAAAACTTAATTCTTATACAAATTGCTGAGCGGTGTAGTCCAACCCAACAAAAGGGAAATTCACAAGCTTATCTCTAGGCACACCTGTCATCTCATTGGCTTTAATGGGATTATTCATGCCTTTATCTCAAAGCATACACTTTAAGCAGATCACAGTGCCTTGCAGGATCATGTCCTACCTGCAGGGGAACTTAGGAATGCTTGGCCATTTTTTTTAACAATCAGTAACATGTTTTGCTATTTATTTCCATTTTAGCTAGAAAATGGACATTCTAACATTTTCTATATTTTAGTAATATTAACAAATAAACCAGGCTTTTCTCTCCCTATTAGGTATAAAGTGATCTTGAACTAGAACAAAATAAAAACCAAGATTTTCTTTTTCTCCATTTAAAACTAAACTATTGACAAAGATGTATTATTTTAGTCTACAAAATTTTACAAATCTCCTCCTCCTAGAAACGGAAACATTTGGCTAAAGTTAAATACTTGATAAAAACGCCAACTGAAAAGTGGGCATTTTTAACGAAACAAAAGTTTTTCTTTCTCACAAAGGATGTCTTTTTGCTGCTTTTTTCTTGGAGCTTCCTATCTTTGCTTAAATTCAGCCTTCTGAATACAAATCGACTGTTTATTTTTTTGCAGATAAAGGCAAAATTTTGAACATACCAGAATCCTCGTTTGGTTCTGTTTTCACTTGAATAGGAGGACAACTACAAAAATAAACAAATCAAGCACATTGATTTTACTTGACAACCTGTAAAGCTTGAGGAACTTTCCAGAAATGTGATATTCGTTTTTTATAATGTCAATCTCCCAGTATTTGTTTCCCAACTAGGAACACAAAAGTAAAAAACCCTGCATCTTAGCTTATCTGATTTATCTCAAGGGAATTGCCAGGAATCTCCCATCCCTACATTTTTGGGACATATACAATATTCAAAGCATGTTTACCATTTAATGAGAAGCAAACACAGAAGCACAGAAACACTAGCCATTTTGCTCCCTGTTTTCACATTAGCCAATTTTTTATTTATTCCAGACATCATCTCTTCATTTACTAACAAAAAAAAAGTATTTTAATTTTTTTAATTGAGGAGGGGGAAAGAAGCAACATTACATCTGTTCCCCATCACTTTCATATCATAAAACATGACAAACTTATCCCTGACTGACAGACTGTGAATTAAAACGCTCATTGGGCTAATTAAACCAAGGGAAAACTTTGCCATCTGTTTAATTCATAACAGTTTCCCCACAAATAATGGTCAAAAGAAAGAGAAAATTCAACTTCATGCTTTTGATAATCCTAGGCAAGCAAAAGTTATCCAAAGGTCAGCTTGACAGAAAAAGCACATTAAGAGAAAGATAAACTATATGAAAATACATAGTTGATACAAAAAAACTACATTATTTTAAATTCACCTTCCACCTGGAGGTATAATTGAATGTGAAGGATCTGTCATATGAGCTCCTGAAAGTTAAAAGACAATCTTTGAATTTCCTGTACTTCATTTACCTTGAATACAAATTGAAAATGTAACATTGATTTCATGAAGCAAAAACCTGTTCACATTCTACAAGCATATGTGCATATTTTCCGTATTCACAGATACGAAGGCAAGATCTCTTGTTAAATTGCTTTATTAATCTATGAAGCAATACCAGTATAAAATCGCTTCAAATGTGCATATAACCATGCTTTTCAGTGCTGTCTTTCATGATGCTAAATGAAAATCTTGGGAAACAAGGTTAAACAGATCTTCCACCTAGACTCTGCTAAAAGAAAATGGATTGTCTTACAGAGATTCCAGCTTAGTCCTAAATTACAGCTAGACGCAAATAGATTATATTTATAGAAAGCCATTCACCACACTGAAAACCTGCCTTGCTTTTTCAACAGATATATATTATTACCAGAATCTCTGTAATTTCCCACTCTTTGGTCTTCTTACTAGGCACAGACGACACATCTAATTTTACTAATCCAGCATCAACTTTTTCACCTTGAAGTGAAACTTTTCTTTTTTGATTACATTCCTATGGAGATTGCTTCATCCTCTTCATAAAACAAATCCTCACACATACGAATTTTGCAAGTAAAGCAACATGATCCCATGAAAGGAACAGAAGGAGGGGTTTCTTCTAGGCTAGAAGTGAATCTTTGCGGAGTTTTAAAAAACTCACTTTAGCTCAAGTTTTTTCATATATAGAGGCTTTCATAGGAACTGCGACACCTAAGCACTTCAGAAGATTAGATCAATTTTTAAAATGAGATATAAATGCCAAAATCAGCTATGTATTGGAACATGGAGCACTGCAAAGTCTTGGCCATCTTCTAAAAATGCAACGCACAGTCCTTCATTTATTCACTTCTCCTTTCCCTAGGATACCAGCCAATTCACGTTAAATTTAAACTCAGTAAAAGGATGAAGAATGCAATAGAACAAATTCTATCTCTAATTAGTTGCTCCTGGCGAAACGCATAAAGGAAAAGGTTGTAGTTCCATAAGTAAGGCAACTCACACTCCAGGAATTTCTGCGGTTTGCCACTTTATCCACACAACCAAAACTTGTATCCATATTGCTATCTAAACTAAAATTTTGATCTGTTTCTGTTTAGTCTGAGTAAATAGTAACTTACCTAGGTGTTTCTTTGGCTCTAGGAAAGGCCTGTGTGGAAATATGGAAAGAAAAACCCAAAGCTTTAGTAAAGACATCATTACTTACTTGGAAGTGTAACATTAGAGAGAGCAAGCACTCCTGTTTAAGAGAAACAGGCTGCAATGTATTTAATTAAAAATTCAAGTTAATTGGACTTAAGTACAAAACCAAAGAGGACAGACCAGTGCAAGAGAGAGCAAATAACCTTTTGATGACAAATGAGATCCCTGACTTGTTTTCCAAAATCCATTTCAGGGTTGAAACATCGTAATTTGCTGGATGTTTAAATGCAAGTCCTTCGGGCAGGCCCTGCACTACCACAGCAGACTGGTCCCTCTGAATCTTCTCATATGGCACAGGTACCACTGTTGACTTTCCTAAAGCTTTACCTAGAAAGAAAAAAGGAGACTGTTTCGAGGTGAAAAGCACTCAAGTTAGCAAAAGGACAAGTCCCTCTTAAAACTTTTTACTTTGAAGAGGACTGGAGCTAAAGCAAGGTGCAGATGCAAATCTCTACAGGAAACCAAGTACTGCTCACATTAACATGCACTGGAACCCACTGAGATACAGAAGCTTTCTTGAAAGAAAACTAAATGGGCTGTGCAATAATCTCAAATCGCATCCCACAAAACACATCAAGAAGAAACTATCCAATATACGTGTATGTTTTAGAATCGGCTACTAAAAGTTAAACTTACCTCCTTAACAGCAGTATGGTTGGAAGGCTAAGATCATACAGTACTCTCCTCCCAACTGGAATAAAAATTTAGAAATCCAGAACATCTATTTAGAAGACTTTAAAGCACCCACCATAGCAAAAGCAGAAAAAGTCCTCCACAGACTTTCTGAGAGCTTCCAGTTCCACAATATCCACTGTCAGTCTGTTTACAGGTGGTATAGTCTTTGTTTTCTGCAGTTCTGCAGCGCTCTCCTCTTCTGTAACACCTGGCCGTTATTTATAAAAATAAGACAAAAGTAAAATAAGAAGTTATTAAAACACCAGTACCTAGTCCCTCCAGTTTAGACTACAGACACTTGGGAAGGATTCCTGCCAGATAATCATAACTTATTTGCCTTAGAAGCAAATGCACTTATCTATGTACATGAGCAGTAAGTAAACTTAAATTTACACCAAAATTACTATATCCTGCTTACAACCTTTGTAAATATCACCCTCTGAGGTGTAACAATGATGAATTTAAGAGACACACCCAAGCAGCCTTTTTTTTGGCATGAAGAGGTAGAAAACACTATTAATCTCAGGAGACGATAATACAGTAGAAATAAAATGCAAAACTGCCAAGAAAAGAAGGACCAAGACAGTCACCAGGGAAAAGGTAAAATACCTGTGTGGAGGGTCCCATAGCTCTCTAGTGCTATGCATGATGTCTTACGCAGCAGTTATGTTATATCCTGTTTTGTTTATGCTGTATGTGCTTAGCTGAACTTTTTATAGAAGGGATCTGACTTTTGCCACAAAGAGCTTCTACATCCTTCAAAAGACAAGTTAAGTACACATCTCTTATTGCTGAATAGGAGGAGTTGCAAACAAGCCATAATCATGCAGAACAGAGAAGATTTCAGCCCCACACCTTGTTCTAGTGTCTGAGCAAAAGTCATTGCAAAAGGAGTGAGGGAATAACAACACTTTCAATATTAAAAAGCAAAAGGAAGTGATCCTTTCAGGTGGCAGCATTCCCTTCTTATCATTCAGTTCGTGCGAAGATTTACTGAGAATCACCCAGCAAAAATAGGGGAAAACAACAGATATTCTGCATATGAAAGAAAAAGCAAGGGAGATCTATGTTCCCGTGTGCAAGAGAATGATCAGTGTTGAAGTTGTGTCATGACTTCACCATGAGCAAGCACAGCACTAAGTCTGAAATGCTGCGATTTGCATTACCAGTACTGCTGGCATCGTAATTCTAAGCTAATACAAGAAAATAGACATCAATTTGAACAACTGATGACAAATCGGTTGTGAAATGAGCTGAAGCAGCAATGCCGTTAGTAAAAATGCATTTATCATCTTAAAAACTCGTATCTTCATTTAAAAGAGAAGCTATTCCTTCCTCTACAGATCACACGTCTGCTTTGTGCCCTGAGAAACCCACCTCCACGTGATATTTAGCTCTCCAGCTCTTCAGGCCTGAAACTTTTCCTTTCTCTGCAATATCACAGTGCCTACCATAACACAAAAATAATGCAAAAATGTAATGTTACTGTTTACCTATAACACAGGGGCTTAGTTAATGACAGTCACTAAGGTTTGCCTGGAGATTCAGGGATAAGAGACATCAGTTCCCATTTATAGCTATGTGCAATGTCGCTTTTTGGGTGTTTTTTTTCCACATAAGAGACTGATTCACTGAAAATGGCTTTACTGCCAAGTAGCTTCTCAAAAGTGTACCCACACAAAAATAAGCAAAACAAAAAATAAGATGACGACACTGCTCGCTTCCCATTGAAATGAAAAGCAGACAAAAAGACATAGAAATTTTCCTCCTTAACTAGAAGAAACCCTTATCATTGTTTTTTATTACATGATTTTTATCCATTTTCTTAAGCTCACATTATGCATCTGCCTCCCTAATCTCTCCCATGTTTGTTGGCCAATTTCAATCAGGTCTGACAAACAAGATCAAGTCTCAAAGACAGTAAGATTTGTAAGAGCTCTGCACAACTGGTCAAAGCTCGCAGCCATTCACCTCCTCCTGGCAGCACTGCTGGACACTTCTCCACTTGTTGGAGGCTACACAACTTGCAGGCTCTGTCAGAACTCTTGCCACAATTACTAGAGCACCCAGCAGGATTCAGGCTACGTCTAGGGCAGGGGATGCCTGGGGCACGTGCAACAAGACCTGGAGGGGAAGAGGGATGAGGGGCTGTATTTATAGGGTAAATGGCTCAGGAAGGGTTATAAGGTATAAGAATTGCATTCTACATATCTGGGAGTATACAGCAGGATTAGTCCAGTTATTCTGCAAAAATTATTCTGGATTCAGCAGGACTACAATGAAACAACTCCTAGCAATTCTCATTTTGCACTGAAAACCCGTATATAGTTGAGTACCTCTTATCTTCTTGTACTATCCAGGTGTTCTGGTTATTCAGAACAACCTTTCTTACCTGTCCTGATCAGCAGCAGACTGGGTTTGACAGTCCAGCCTACCACTTGGCTGGAAAAGGAGTCTCCCAGCTGTCACCATCCTTATAAAATGAATATACTACAAAATGAATAGACTGCTTTAAAATAAAAAAAGCCTGCTTACAAAAACTTTTGTCATGGAATAAAAAATTGAATACTTGAAACAATCAAATTTAATTTGGCAATTTTTTCTTGTTGCATGGCAGCAATTAGATGGCTACACCCTAAACTCTGTATAGGCAGATTCTCCAGCTTCCTGCCTTAAATAGATGCTGTTACGCTTATGAATTGAAGAAGAGAGTTACAGCTCAGCAGTGATATACAACACCTATTCTGAAGGTCCACTAAAGCATGGTCTCAGTGCAGCAGACTAAAATAGGCCATAAAGAACATCTGTCTTCAAAGCACCTTACTCAGAAGTAAGGGGAAAACTGCTCTTTGGAGGAGGCAGGCTGCATTTCTCCTGCAGAGCAGAGCACGCCCCGCTGGGTCATGCTGCAGACAACTGACAAAACCAGCACTGACCACATCTCACCGAAGAAACAAAAAACAACTTTAGCAGCTAAACAGTTTACTTCACTGAAATTTCCTCAGAAATGTGACCTGGAGATGCTACACAAACACCAGAAAAAAGGTGGCAGGATTCAATATCTGAAGCTGATGTAGCTCAACACTCCTCTAGCAAAAGAGCTGTCAGTCTCACAGCACATAAGACATGTTAAAACATCAGAAGGCTTTTAATCAGGTGTTTTTTAATCCCCCAGCTAAAGTCAAGAAGTGATTATAAGAGTATGAATGTCACCCCTGCGCAGACACTCCAAGAGGCAACTTAAGGGCAACAATTATTTTGTGACAACACTCATGTACGTATACTTCATCATTTGTGCTTAAGGAAAATTACTCTCTGAAAATAACTATGAGCAATGAAAGAGGGAAAGTAAATGTGTGTGTGGCTAAAAGCATTTTGCTTTGCTTTATAATGCATCCACCCAGTTCATCTGTGAGCTTTTTAAGGCCATCCAGTTTTACAGTTCAGGAAATTGGACAATAGCCTCAAATTAAAGAAAAATCGTTTTATGATTATCAAAGGATCCCTTAAACCACAAGAAAAGCAAATCACCTGAGGCAGAATTTAGGAGCCAGGGAATTTCAAAAAGATCAGCTATCTGCAGTAATTTTCTGTTTGTTTGTGACTCTGAGGGAACAAGATGGGTGGTCTCCGCTGAAATGTAACTTTCTTCGCAAGTTTTCTGAACTAGCTGTTAGCTTCATACCCCTTAACTGGCTAGGCAAAGACAGATCAGACAATCAAGCCAAGCAACCTAGCGCTAATAAGGCTGTAGAAGAGGCCAGTTACCCAAATCTGAAATAAACCCAGAAAAATAGCACAGAGTTCTGAGCTAGACAGGGCATGGCTAAAGCTAAAGGTGCTGGAAAGAAAAGAAATCCGTACTGGCACATGACCTGCAAGATTCTCTGTGTTCCTGACACATGTATGGAGCCAGAGAGGCAGATGATGGAAGCAAAGCAAGCACCCCCGAGAAGGGAGGCAGAAAGTGATCTTATAAAACTCTTTAAAAATAACATGTGTCTAGCTATGTAACAGAAGTTGCGAAAATGCATTTTTCTTTTCATTTTGAGAACTTGGGAAAAGGGGTAAACTGACTTGTGAAACAAGGGAAACTGCCAGTAACATAAAACTTAAGAAAAACACATTAATTCACCCCTAACACCATGAAAAAGGGCTGCAAAGGAGAGCATCAAAAATGCATGGCTAGCCAGGGCTGGCCATCACCCACTTCATGTAAAGCCCTTTCACCAGCCTGGGAAGTTGGGGAAAAAAGAAGGAAAGGAAAACAGTAGTAGAAGAGAAAAGGAAAAGTATAGGAGGCCACAAGTTAAAGCTAAAAGATAGGAGAATTAGGTCCATGTATTTCATGAAGGAACCTGAATGTACACGAGTCTATGGGACCTGATAAGATGCATCCCAGAGTCCTGAGGGAACTGGCTGATGATGTTGCCAAGCCACTCTCCATAATATTTGAAAAGTCATGGCAGTCAGGTGAAGTCCCTGCTGACTGGAAGAAGGGGAACATTGCGCACATTTTTAAAAAGGGAAAAAAGGAGGACCCTGGGAACTACCGACCTGTCAGCCTCACCTCTGTGCCTGGGAAGATCATGGAACAGATCCTCCTAGAAGCTATGCTCAAGCACATGGGAGACAGGGAGGTGATTCGAGACAGCCAGCATGGCTTCACCAAGGGCAAGTCCTGCCTGACCAACTTAGTAGCTTTCTGTGAAGGAGTGACTGCATCAGTGGACAAGGGAAAAGCAATGGATGTCATCTACTTGGACTTCTGTAAAGTCTTCGACATGGTCCCCCACATCATCTTTCTCTCTAAATAGGGGAGATACGGATTTGATGGGTGGACTGTTCGGTGGATAAGGAATTGGTTGGATGGTCACATCCAGAAGGTAGTGGTCAACAGCTCGATGTCCACATGGAGACCGGTGACAAGTGGTGTCCCTCAGGGGTCCATACTGGGACCAGTGCTGTTTAATATCTTCATCAGTGACATAGACAGGGGGATGGAGTGCACCCTCAGCAGGTTTGCAGATGACACCAAGCTGAGTGGTGCAGTTGACATGCCAGAAGTACGAGATGTCATCCAAAGGGACCTGGACAAGCTGGAGAGGTGGGCCTGTGTGAACCTCATGAGGTTCAACAAGGCCAAGTGCAAGGTCCTGCACCTGGCACGGGGCAACCCCCAATATCAATACAGGCTGGGGAATGAAGGGATTGAGAGCAGCCCTGCGGAGAAGGACTTGGGGGTACTGGTGGATGAAAAGCTGGACATGAGCCAGCAATGTGTGCTCACAGCCCAGAAGGCCAACCATATCCTGGGCTGCATCAACAGAAGCGTGGCCAGCAGGTCGAGGGAGGTGATTCTGCCCCTCTACTCTGCTCTGGTGAGACCTCACCTGGAGTACCGCGTCCAGCTCTGGAGCCCTCAGCACAAGGAGGACATGGACCTGTTGGAGCGAGTCCAGAGGAGGGCCACAAAAATGATCCGAGGGCTGGAGCACCTCTCCTATGAGGACAGGCTGAGGGAGTTGGGGTTGTTCAGCCTGGAGAAGAGGAGGCTGCGAGACCTTATTGCAGCCTTTCAGTACTTAAAGGGGGCCTACAGAAAGGATGGGGACAATCCTTTTAGCAAGGCCTGTTGTGACAGGACAAGGAGTAATGCTTTTAAACTAAAGAAGAACAGATTTAGACTAGACATAAGGAAGAAATTTTTTACAATGAGGGTGGTCAAGCACTGGAACAGGTTGCCCAGAGAGGTAGTGGAGGCCCCATCCCTGGCAACATTCAAGGTCAGGTTGGACCGGGCTCTTGAGCAACCTGATGTAGTTAAAGCTGTCCCCTGCTCACTGCAGGGGGGTTGGGCTAGATGGCCTCTGAAGGTCCCTTCTAACCGAAAGCATTCTATGATTCTATGAAGATCTAGGCTATTAATGTGGAGTTCAGGTAATGAACACATATTAATATGTGAGAAATATGCAGCACGGGACAGCTCAAAAATTACATTATTTGCATTTCAAAAGGTTAGGCAGAAGGGGACTGTAAGGTGAGCCATTCAAGTGAGCTCAAATGGCGACAGCAATGGCAAAAAAAAAGCAGCTCAGTAAGAGAGACAGGGCTGATTGCTTTGGATTTTATTGTTATTATTTGTATCTGCACCGTTTGGTCAGTGCTAGGAATGTTATCTTTAAACTAATCCCTAAGCACATTATTTATTAGGAATAAACTGATGAAATCTTTAGAAGTAGATGCTTTAACTTATAGCCACATTCTGCAAATATTAAATAGAAAGTGATTGAAACTTAAATCAAAAAAAAGCTCTCAGGGATTCCAAGAATGAGCACCGTTCAGTTAATTTATCAGGCAGTTACAATCACAACAGAAAAACTCCCTCAAAAACTATGGGTGGGGCAGAAACAGATGCAAAATATGAACCAGTGCTTCCAATAAACAGAGTACAATGTAAATACTTTAAGTATTTAAGAAGCCCAGAGTGCTGGAGGCAGTCTCAATGTATGTAGCAAAGTGTCCTAGCTTTCCAGCAGGAACATCTGAAGCGTCATGCTTTTTATTAAGTAAACAAAGATACCCCATAAGCTTTAGCAATCAGGGCACTCCAGACATCTTTGTAGCATCCTAGGGAGATGGGGACCCCCAGAACTAAATCACAGTGCTAAGGTTTTACAGTCATACAGAGGCCTGGGCACAAAGGCAGAAGACCATCTTACATAGAGAGCTGCAGAAGAACAGAAAAGGAGATACTCAAGAAGGCGGCAGCAGCTACCATGCCCACAACTCTCCCAAGCAAAAAGGATTATGAAACTGTTCCCTAATTAGCCCCAGGCAGAGCCGGCCAGGTTAGCATTAACACATCACTAAACAGGCATGATGCAACCTGACTCATGTAATGTAAACCGGACAAGGGAACACTCACGTGATCCCTTCCACTAGCAGAGATACAAGGTCTTAACACCCAAGTGACAGACCTGGCAGGAGTAAATACATTATGTCTGCCAGCACTATTAGTCTGGGAAATGGTGATGGGCTATAGTCAGTGCGGCCAGGAGCAGCCATCCATCTCTTCTGGTCTTACAATTTGCAGAAGTGCAAGTTATTCCAAGTTACCTGCTGCAAAAAGGAAAGCGAAAACTCAGAAACACAACCTAGAACTACAGCTGAGTAAGTTCCCATTAAAGGTGACTGGGAAGAGCCTGTTCCAGCAGATACTCAAACAGAATAAGCATTTAGCAGAGGTTGTTTTAAAGAGGCCGCTCCCAAATAGCTGGAAGGAAACCTGGCATGAAAAAAGAGGTGGAGAGTTACAGAGGTGTAAAACAGCTCTGGCTTGGCAATAGGAAAGCATCCCGACAGTCACAGCTTTAAAAAGCAACTATTCCAACATCCTTTTTTCCTACTACACATTGTGTAAAGTGTACCCATTTTGAAGTGCACTGGAAGAACAAAGCTAAAGCAAGAATCATAGATACAGTCCCCCATTTGCAATTAAAACAGGTAACAGATTAGTGATGGCATGCATGCAACTCCACAAATGTTTTTTCAGGATTAATCCTCTGCCTGGCTCTTACTGGTTTTCTTTCATTTACTATTTATGTCTACGATTTCATGACTCCTCTTTCTCTTCCAAAATATTCTGTAGCTTCAGGAGCAGCAAAAGCCACAGAAGTCTCAGCTAGCCACAGAATAGTTTAGGGCCAAAGAAAATGACAGTGGGAAACCAGTTTCCACACTAGCACATCATCATCAAAAAGAACTGGTATTTTTCAACGAGCTGCATTAATGTCAAGGGATTGGCCTCTCAGCAACATAAAAAGATGTCAGCTAGTTACAGAATGGTATTTTCACCATAATACCATAGCACATAATCAGAGACAAAGATGATAATGAAGACTGTCCTTTAGATATTATAACAAGGACAAACAAATCCAATCAATAGCAGTTAGACCCCCTAATAACCTCTGTTATTAAAGTAATACTGAAAAGGTATTAGGCTGCTTCTGTACAGGTCAGTGGATTCAGTCTGTACTCAATTTCAAGTCTGAGGTATTCCGCTTTAGAGATGAAAAGCTAAACACTCCGTTTAGATACTGCTTCTGAATTACTAAAGCCATGACAAGTAAGATATACAGAATATAATCAGAGGTAATCACAATAGTAAGGAACAAGCAAATCAACTGTATTAATACTTTATTTACATCATTACTGGAGCATCCAAATAAAGTACCGTAGAAGGACTACATCCAGACTAGCAGTACAGTACACACACTAACTAGCAAGCTGCAGTGTCAGGGGCTATCTCAGCAGATTTAATCAAAGCCATTTTTAAGCACAAGTCTAAAATTAACCCAGAGCTACTGAATTAATAAAATATTCACACTGTAGCTTGACTCCCACCTATCATCTTCTAAACACAAGATCTGTGCATGATACTCTCAGGCCTGCAATATCACAGTCTGTTCAGCATTGCTTATAGTGAAGTACATAGATGATACACAGATGGGATCAAACATGTAAATAGCTTTACCCATTAGAAAAATGAAAGAGAGCAGCAAGACATGCCAATCAGAGCTTCAGCGTGTTAAAATTTGTGTTTATACCAATATGCTATACACTTTCCTAGGCTTTGGTTAAAACATACTGAAATCATGTATTTCCAATTATTGCCAATATTGGAAATAATTGCACCTGTGGTGATGCAATGAAGAATATTAACATTTTTCAAACCTCAATTGCAAGAGAAGTATTGGCTATTTTATTTCACAAAATACTTCTAGTTTGAAAAAAACTTAACAGTCAGGAAACTTGGAGTGCATCGACCTCTTGTCAGTAAGAAACAATGCAAGACAGATGATGACAAACAGCCAGCAAAAGGTTGCTGCCTTCAAACAGCTGGACTTCGGGGCTCTAGTGTCCATATGCACTTTTCCATGGGGGATGACTCCAGCCAGGGCCACAAATTTCTCAGTAGGAAAATTCTCATGCAGACAGCAACCACAGAGCTCGTATTCACTGCTGCTGAGATCTCGTGAAGTGAGCAAAGCCATCACTTCTGATGAAAGCATATCCAGAGCGTTCAGATTGCCTTCCAGCTGTCCACGATCTCAGCACCGTGTATGGGATACCACCAAACAGCCCCAAGCCCAGGTAGAGCACACTATGTCCACTTTTGCTGTGCTGCAGTATCATGGCTAGGGACACAAGACAGACACTTGGAACATTTGAGCAGCTTTGTCCTGCGCAGTCATAGTTTAAACATTAACATTTAATGTTAGAACAAACTATTTCTGTCACTCGGAGAACAGCAAGAGTAAGATTTCATTAGGAGAATCCCTAGAAACAGATCAGGAAAGCAAGCAAAGAGTGGAAAGCTGAGAGACAGAGTCATGACACCTTCCATCTCTGGTGTCCAGCACAGACAGCACCCAGCCTAACAAAATTGTGCCACTGAAAGAAACACAGAAAGCAGAGACAGAAGTAGTGAGTTGTACCTCTTTGGCATAGCTGGGAAGAGGCTGCCTGGAAAACAAGGTCTAGGCAGTAACAGATTTGCTTTAATCCCACACAGGTATCCTCCAGCCTATGGGGATGAACAGCTAGGGATGAAGTAGACTGATGCTCTCCAGTGTAGGTGTGATGTACAGACTGACTACTTAGAATCCCATTGGCAGTCCTTAAAGACCAAAGGATTGCTTGACAGTCTTTTTTGTGCATTTGAAACCTTCTTAGATATTAAGCTAAAAAGCTCACCTTCCACAGAGAAGAGATCCTGCACAGTGAACAGCAGCTTCTGTGGAAGTCAAAACCTGAAGTGAGGACAGTCACTGCATCGCTATAATTACAGCTATGGAGTAGGAAGCCGGCATCTACCATAGCAAGACCCTAGACATGGTATAACTTCAGCCAGAGATGCTTAATTCTCTCTAGACTATAGGGACAAACTACTACAAGCCCAGAAATGCCAATTTCAGCTATTCAGATGGAAATTACAGTGGGCCAAAGTAGTCCAACAGTTGCCAATCCAGTTAGAGACTTGCCAGTTTTGAGTTTGTTTTGGTTTGTTTTTTAAACCAGTAAGATCTAGCCTTTCAGGTTTCAGATTTTGTTTGCTTTTTCCACCCCCCTCTAAATTGCTGAAGCATTACATTAGTTACAGAGTCACAGAGATAAGGGAGCACAATGTCAGAAGAAGAATTCCCCAGAAAACCTGATACTTTTATTTGCTCAAAGGCCAGAAGGATTCAATGAGACAAAAGCCTAGCCACAGATCTTCAAGCGGGTCCACAATAGCCTAGGTTATGGGAAGAGTCATTTTACTTGCCTGCAGATGATGGAGGATATCCAAAAGGGAACAGTAACCCACATACCAAAGACACTGGGGAGCCAAAGCTGAGCAATCTTTCCCATAAGGTCTTCGGAGCATCGTGTGCCATTTATTCATCACGAGCAGGAGGAACAGCTGTGCCCATTAAAAACACTCAGATTCTGAGCATTCTTGAAGCTACAATGAGTTCTTGTAACCTGTGGCTGGATGGACATGGAGGTAGAGGTAAGAAGAGTGAAAGACACTGAGCCAAAGTCTCTAGCAGAACGTGAAGCCAAACTCTGGCCCATACCAGATGCACTGTTAAGAACAGCATGGAAACCTGAGGCCACCAGAAGGAAAATGAAGTCTCCTAAAAATAAAGGACCTGTCATCCAAGATGAACCATCTGCAGATGCAAGATGGCCCCACCTCAGGCAAGCAAGCCCAGAGCCCTGACACCAAAGAAGGAAAAAGCAGCATGACTACGAGAGCTGACAGAAAGATGCAGAATTAGCAGGATTACGCTTCCATGCGACCTACATACCAATGGTGCAACAGCCAGTACCAGTGGAAATGCTTGCAGAGGCAACGAGGATTCTTGGAGAACAATTAGCTCCTTGGCAGATGGGATGGAACACACAGTGCTGGGTAAATCTCTTTCAAAGTCCAGAGCAGATGACCAAAAAAGCATTTCTGAGTCAGGAAGCTCTTCTGAAAGCTCTCTGCTGACAGGCAAATACAACCGGGGGATGATGAGGCCTCTTCTGGTTTTTTCTGATTGTTTGTTTGTTTTATAAACCACATCCAGCTCCATTCAAATGGGAATGAATTCCACAGAGCTGATACCAAACCTTGACCAAACCTCAAGGGTAACTGCCAAGATGACAAAGATGAACACATGAAGGGAAGAGCATTCTTGAGACACGCCAGCAATAAGTCTCCTGTTCAGGATGGCTGATAATCCTCAACTCCACAGCAATCCAGAGAGCAAGGAGGCACTTCATCTTGCCAAGGCCATCCAAGAGGAACTGAAGACCACACAATACACTTCAGCAGGGAACAGCAACTAAAACAAAGAGGTACTGGTAGGGCAAGACGTGTATGATCTTGATTGCTTACAGTGCACAAGTATCCATGTTTGTCTGTATTTTGAATATGAGCAGGCACTCAAAGGATATACTCTTTTTATGTACAATACAAACTTACACAGGCTTAGAATAACTGACACTGCAAGTTACCTAAGTTACATGCTATGCATACAAGCACATGCAGTTCTACATCGATTAAAACATACTATTTCACTGTAACATAGGGCTTACAGCCATCTTAATCAGGCACAGTTCAGAAGAATGTATTATCTGACCCAATTTTAAATAACCAATGCCTATTGACTGGTTCTTCAACACAGACTACACAATCCATACTAACGTTAAAAAAAGCATTGCTATAATTTGTTTCTAATGCATTTCCTTAAGGTAACAAGGTACATGAGATATGCGCAGGGCTCCTCCTTCCCCTGCAGCTAGCCGTTAGGGAACCCATGTGGGTGAAAGTCATTATGAATGAAAGCCACAGGAAACCAAACTCCAGTGCCGCTTTCACTGAACCGCTGTTACTTTAATCAGTCCTATACTGCTAGAAAGTGTACTTGCTACTTCCTTCATAAACCTCATATATACATTTCATCAATTTAGCCCACTAAATTATATTCATTACTAAAAATAAGCAGCGGGTTTGAAGCCTGAGCCCTCCAGATTCCGAAAACTCTTCGTATTTACTCAAACTACACAAAGGAGCTGTGGGAAAAATGGAAGTAAAGACTGGAGACACGTGCTGGCTTGTCACAACAGAAAGTCAGACATAGCTAGAGGAATGCTTAGTAACTACCCTTCTGTTTCCATACTTGAAGAAAAATGAAGAGACCCGCACAAGTGGAGAGCTAATTCTCAATACTGTCAGCACCATGTGTTCCAGAGACTGACATCACAGCTGAATTTTTAAAGGTTTAATTGTAACAGCAATGTAAGAATCTCTTGGAAGCCTTTATTAATCATAAAGGAACAAAAAGGACCCTACTCTTAACTTACTAAAACCACACAGAACCGTGGCCTCCCTGGGTTTTTCCAAAACACCTAATAAAATTGCAATTAACATTGTCTATTGCTAGCTTTCATACTTAACTGAAGAAACAAGGTGTGAGGGGAAAGGAACTGTTGCCTCCACAGTTCTAAGCTTTAGGTTAAAAGATATTACACTATAAACTTCATCAAGACTTCAAAGTTGTCAAAGGCAGTGATGGAATCAGCATCACCAGGAATAAATAATGCTATTATTCCTAAAAACTAGTGTTCTGAAGTCAAGTTTTCTGGAATTACCAACATCTTTGTCAGCAAGAGGAGAAAACTACCTCCAGCATCAAAACTCCCCAGAAAGCATGGGGCATATGCACTTAGTGAAACCATGAAAGCAATGACTGAGGTGTTCTGCAAGAAGCATAAAGAAAACACTGTTTTCAAAGTGGATATTGTTTAATCTTATTGGCCTGACAGTACAAAAACACTGCCCAAGAACGAGTATATTGTAACTGGAATAAAGCAGAGGATCAGGATTATCAGAACTAATGTAAGATTTAAACACAGACACATATCTACAGAAACCACATCTGATACAGTCAAACACAAGCATGGATGAGAAGCCAGCCCTTCCCACAGTACAGAACCAGAAATACAGATCTAGCCAGGGAGATCAAACATCAAATTCCAGTTATTTCAGACTCCCCACCAATAGCTGTGCCCAGTATACAAAGTCTCCAGCATATCAGGGCCCATGATACCACTGTACTGGCAATAAAACAAAGCCTCTAGGACCTCAGGGAAGCCCTTTAAGGAACCACAACAAAGAAAAGAAATCAGGTGAAAAAATTAACACACACACACACTCCCCATTATTCAGCTAACAGTTTTCATAAATACCAGTATCAGAAGACCGCCCCTATAAAAAACAAAAAAGGAATTGATTCATCTTCTACTCGATTCCTCAGTGAGGTCGTAATTCTGCAGTTTGGTATCAGTTATCTGTTACAATGCAACATTGCGGTGACTTTCCTTAGAGTAAATAGACTTATGTGCACAGAAAGTCACTGTCCAAGTGAGTAGGTCAGTGGCAAAAATCCAGAGCCCCACCACAAACAAATGATCTTGAGACAAAACCTCCATGAGAATTTTAGCTAGCAGCAAAAGCATTTTTAGGAGCAAATGTTTCTGTTACAGATTAAACATAGTTGCTTTCCAAGCAGTATTTAATTAGTCAAGCCAGAATATTTTACAGCTGTTGCTTTTAAACTCCCACCCAGACTGATTCTTCTCTCATACCCTGCTCTTGACCTGCACCACCTCCCTTTCCCTAGGCAGGTAAATGTACATTTCGTTATTGATTAAGCAGTGTCCATCAACAACACATTCTTAAATGAGCACATCAATGCTCCGACAAAGAGTCACTCAATCTTTGAAACCTAACTCCTAAAAATACTGTCCTGTACTCAGTGGATCATGTTTTATGAACACAGAAGTTCCACTGTTCTACTATAGAAATGAAACTAAACAAAAAACACCCCTAGATGTACTTAAAAGAATACAACAGTAAATGTTGTTTTTTTAGGGCAGATGTAATTTTAGGTCATTATGATATAGATACATATTTCTGTCTACTAAATAACAGTGACATAAAAAAGCTATATAAAAAAATAATATCTTGTCAAAAATGTGTATCTGCTTTAATAAGGCATGAAGTGATCTGAAGAACCAGGACCATCTGAGCTGACAGAAGTAGTCTACTACCTGTTCAATGTCCTGCCCAGCCTTCACACATGGAAAAAAGACTTGGAGGAGGGGATACAAAGAAAAATTAACGTGCACTAAGAAATGCAGGATGTGTTGTGAGGGTGGACAGTCTAATACTTCTTATTGTACTAGTTTGTCATATTATTTAAGAAAAAATGAACATTTCAAGCCACAGTTGAAGTAACACTCCAGACAAGACCACTGTTACTGATGATTTTTACGTTCTTAAACAGCTGGTTTTGCCATAGTCAATGTAATTATAGCATGTAGCCATGATATACAGAACTTTGCTCCCCGAAGTTATTAGTACCATGCAATACACATTAAGCAGCTTGTGAAATACAAAAATACAACATTGAAACTTACAGTATTTAACAAAATCCTTCTGAAAATCTTTCCTAGAATTGACAAAGGCTCTTCCTCTCTCAGTTCCAACTACAAACACATCTGTTTCATATACAGCAATACAGGCAACTTCTGCCTTGGACTTGGCAAGTTCTTTACACTATAAAAAGAAAAACAAAAAGCTTTTATTGCCATAGTTAAGAGTACAGTTAATAGAAATGTATGTGGTATCATGTAAAACAGTTATTACTTCTGTTGCCAGCATCCACCCTGCAGAAGGTACTGCAAGAAACACAACATCAGCCATTAGCAAAGGATAATTTATACATCTGGAGTGCTTTTCATCAGGAATCTTAAAAGCATTGTAGATGCATTAGTGAAATTAAGGCCTTGTCTAGACTCAGAGATTGCACTGTTTTTAATTAAAATTATTTATGACATCAATCCATATGAAATTATCACTCCCCTGTTAGATCGTTGTCTTACTCCAACTTTCAACAGAGCATATAGGAGTTTTGTTCATTCACAGCACACTTATCACACATCATGTTCTGTTCAGAAACGTGTGGTTGCAAGCAGGAAGGCTGCCTGCAGTCTGTCTTGTCCCGCCTGCTGTGCTCAAGCTCAGGTGAATTCCTCCTGAGCGGAAGGATTGCATCTTCCCTGTCAACACCTACGTGTGTTCTGCTGGGAGAAATTTCTGGCAAAAAAGGAAGGCAGGAAGCCTGTGGCACAAGGAGAGATCGAAGATCCTAAGATTATTACTGAGAACATCAAGAAGTGACCACAGAAGGTCAATTTCTCCTAGGAAATCAAATCAGAGTTTGCTTGCAACCTATGAAGATACCAACAACTGCAGCATGAGAGGAAAAAGTGACACAAAGCCTTTAGGAACCAAATATACCCATTGGGAAAAAGGGCTTGCAATCAATTTTCTTATAACATTCCATTCAAAGTTTCATTGCTGAAAAGAAAATTTTTGTTCTTGCTTATCATTTAAGAAAACAATTTTAAAGAACCAAATCTTTGACAGCACCTTGACTTCAAGGAAATGGGACAGGCATTTCCACTCACAGCCCTGGCCAACCTTAAACCCCACCACACAATGATTAAATAACTTCTAAAAAACAGGTGATATGCCAACTTAAAAAAAAAGTATTTTCTGAACAAGTTTTGTTGAATTGGTACAGCAGCTGAGGACAAGGCATTAGGCTCAAGACCATTTATTCACTCTGTATTACAGATGACAAAGATCAGAACATACTCTTGCCTTTCAACCACGCTCTACCTGAGCAATCAAGAAATACTTCTCGTTTGTTTATTTGACAAAATAATTTTTAAAACAACCACACCACAACAAGAAACAAGATGACTGTTAGCATGATTTTCCAAGCAAAGAGAGAGTTACAGCTCGTTGGACAGCACGCAATAAGGTAAAGATAAAACATTACACCTTTCCTGCTCCCCAGCGGGAGGCAACATATTGCTGTAATACTGCACATGCCAAGACAGAATTATGACGCAGCTGCTTAACTTCTCTACTAACCATTGACTCAAGTGCTGACATGAGGAATGTAACCACCATTCTGCTTTCAGAGGAGTCCTCATCATGGATGGATGTTGCTGGTGCAGTAGTTTGGGCCATTTTCCTCCTATAAAATGAAATCAAAAAACCTGTTCAGATCCACACAACAGTGAAAGAAAGCTAAAATCTCTCTTATGCAAGCAAAGAAAAAAAAAAAAATTCAAAAACGCAGAACACACCCCACCAAACACACACACAAGCAAGCAAATATACAGGTAAATTAACTGGAGGAAGTGCTCACTCTTCTGTTCTTGCATGCTTCCTGCTGTTTCATCCAAAGCTGGAGCTAAACATTCAAAACTTAAAATGTTGTGCCATGACTAGACCACAAACCCTTTGTGCCTAGAAAGATGCATATTAATTGATTAGCTGAATTTACATTGATTTTTCTTTCTAAGCATGTTTGCAACTCTGGCAGTCTAGATGAACACAGCAAAAAACACTGGCATTAATGTACAGAAAAGAAATGGCAAATTGTAATTATGACACAAGTATTAGAACAACCCCTCCTGTAATTATCATGGCCTAGCTCAAAACAAACCACCACCACCCTGCCCCAAAATCATGGCCTCAGAGACTACAGTATCAGTAACCAGAACGTGACATTTTTATTTGCAGGTTCTTCAGTTGTAGAATTAACTCCAAAGCTAAGGAGTCCCAATTAAGATGCTAAAATTAAAAACTGAATTTCAGCAGTGACACAAAAAAGAGATTTAAACCTATTTTCTGTATGGCATTCAGAAGACTTTCAACTTATTTAAGACCTAAGTAGTAATCAGGACTTGTTTATGCTTCTGCTGGCAGAATTGTCTATACAAGAATGAATATATTGAGAATGAAGTTTCAGCAGCTGCTAAGAGCACATTTTTTGATTGCAGTGTTGCAGCTTGTTACGTTTACACATATCTAAAGCAATAACCTGACATGCCTGGAGGAGGACAGAACTGGTAGAGATTTAGCTGTTACAACTCCATGCACAAGTCTTGAGAAAAATCACCTCAAAAGTCAAGATAGCACAGATAAATGAGACATTTCACAACAGCTCCATGAGACAGCTTGCTGCTACTGTAGAACCTGGACACATGACGTGGCTCAAGTTTTCAAAGGTGATGTGTATCCTATTAGATGTGCAGACGAGTCAGGGCAATAACCATTGCATGTGGTAATACATGCTTACACTGGAAAAAAATGGCACTGTGTTGCTCTTTTAATAGGGCTTAGAGCACTTCATACTACAAATTGGAGGCGAGGGGGGAAAAAAAAAGCTAGCAACACTGCAAGCTCACAACAGACATTCTGCAGCCTTCTGGCTCTCCAGACACAGGCCGGCAAGATTTAAACAGCCTTAAAACTGTGTTATGAATAAACTGGCAGTGGCATAGTCAGCAGCTGTTTGAGGATGCAGGTAATGAGAGGTCTGAACACCTGCTACACTGAGGAGTAGGCAAACAGGTCCTTCATCAGGTCTGGAAAAGGAGCTAAAATTCAAGAGTGAATATAAAGGAGTAACAACTGTTGAACAATACTGATTGCTTCAGTGACCTAAGAGAGTGTCAGCTGGGGATGGGGAGGCAGAGGCTGATGGGGTTATCCTCCAGAGGAAGAGGGGCATCTTACTTATTGCTTGTGGGATATCAGAGGGAAAAGGAGATTATGATGCAATGTAAATAAATCAATCTTCATTGAGCCATGTTTTTTGATACCTAATAAGAGTTCTCAAGCTCATCTTCAGAACTCCTTTAGGGTTGGGATGCTGACTGATTTTAAACATGGTAGCTTTTAGGCTTTTTAAAACAGTATCTTACCAATCCAATATTCAAGATGAAACAGAACATAACTACACATTTCCCCTTTCTCTCATGTCTCTACTCACTGTCTAATGCAGCCGTTCTGCATCAATTCAACACGTCCCAAGCTAGCAGTGGCACAAACATACACACCTACCCCATTCTGGGTGAAAAATCAGGCTGTGTAAAAACAAGAGTAAACTTATTTTCTATTTTGCAGAGGCACCTTGTCCAGAAAACAGACCAAGGAAATTCTAGCGATCATTTGAAGGCTGTGGATGCACAAACACATCAGAGAAGTGCCAGTTCAGGCTGTCGCCCCCATGCAGAATTGCTCCCATCCCTGGAAGGTGGTTTCTGATCCACAGGGATACAGTGAATCAAGTCAGGGAGCTTGTCCAGGGAACGGGGAGGAGAAGTGCCCCACTGTACCGGGTCCCAGTTTGATTCACTGCACAGCCCCACAAACAGCCGTCCTGGCTCAACGGAGAGGACAGCACATCCTAAGCTACCTTGCTGCTGCACGTGAGGCCACAGCCTCCGTACCTCAGAATCACATTTGGTCAGGAGTTGGGTTAGGTTATCATTGGACTACTCTTCTAATAACATTTGTAAGAATCTTTCCAAAGTATAAAGTCGTAGTGCCTTTTATTTTTACAGTATCCATTCTTTAACCAGTTTGCACAGTGCCAGATCAGTGTTTAATGCAGATTCAAGAGACATCCTATTGCACCATGGCAGCACAAGAATATTCTTTGATACCCACTTGACAGCAAGTCACACGTGAAAGATTCCTCCCCTCCCCCCTCCCCCATTTCACCAGTTTCTCCCTTTCAAACAACAGTTTTCTCTGCTATCCTTATCTATACCACTTCGACAGTGTTTATTATTAGAAAGAGCAGGCTACAGTTCAGGAGATCTAATGAACCTGGCTGCCTTTCCAAGATCCAGCCCTTAGAAAGTGTGTGACAACACCATTGCCCAGTGTAAATCCCTAGAGCAAAGCCCTGAAAAAAGTGTAACACCTTACCTATTACCAACGTGCTACACAAAAAGGCCAATTTAAAAACCATCCTTTGAACAATTATAAGCTGGCTGCCAGAGTACCACTTATGAGGTATCTATTAATCTTAATCACCTATTGCTAAAAAAGAACTTCCAGATCCGTTATTATTAGTTATAATTATCTATAAATCCTTCAGTTTAACTGTGCCAAGATGAGCCTTTGCCTGAATAAAGGCTTGTAACAATGAACAAAGCCTTGCAAAATACACCGGTAGAGTACTGAGGATGTAACATCTAGCCATTCCTGCCTGCGGTTTAACCCCGGCCGGCAACTAAGCCCCACACAGCCGCTCGCTCACTCCCCGCCCCAGTGGGATCGGGGAGAGAATCAGAAGAGTAAAAGTGAGAAAACTCGTGGGTTGGCATAAACACAGTTTAATAGGTAAAGCAAAAGCCACGCACACAGGCAAAGCCGAACAAGGCATTCATTCACTGCTTCCCACTGGCAGGCAGGTGTTCAGCCATCTCCAGGAAAGCAGGGCTCCAGCACGCGTAACGGTGACTTGGGAAGACAAAGGCCATCACTCCGAACATCCCCCACTTCCTTCTTCTTCCCCCAGTTTTTAATTGCTGAGCACGATGTCATATGGTATGGAATATCCCTTTGGTGATTTGGGGCCAGCTGTCCCGGCTGTGTCCCCTCCCAGCCTCTTGTGCACCCCCAGCCTGCTCGCTGGTGGGGTGGGGTGAGAAGCAGAAAAGGCCTTGGCTCTGTGTAAGCACTGCTCAGCAGTAATGAAAACATCCCTGTATTATCAACACTGTTTCCAGCACAAATCCAAACCACAGTCCCATATTAGCTACTATGAAGAAAATTAACCCTACCCCAGCCAAAACCAACACACTGCCTGATGAGAAATTCACCACCATATAGAGCTACCCCCCCCCTCCATGTTTTGCCTTTACAAGGAAAAAAACAAAGACCAAAACCAGTAGCATTTCAGGAAGCCAAATCAAACCAACATGTATCTCATTCCACATGTTCCTTGCTGGCTTCTACTTTCAAGAACCAAAAAAACAGAAATACTCAAGGCAAGAGAGAACAAAACCACAAGACACAGTTACTTTCCATCTTCCCTGTACTCACACAGGAGCAGACATGCCAATCTTGATAAACCCACCAGTAACGGATGCTCTCTTTAGTAGTTGCTTGTCAGACACACAAAAAGCAAGAGCAAAAAAAATAATTAAGCTTTATGAAGAAAAACTGTTATTTAAGTGAATAAAGAATACATATGGAAAAATAGAGGGGAAAAAAAAAGGAATATGTGTTTCTTAGGGAAGAGTCTTAATAAGCAGCAGGAACATGTTTTTACCCTTTACCAGATATAATGCAAGCGGGTATTCCCCAAATGGTACATCTATCCATTGTCTACTGCTCTTCAGAAAAGTAGCTGTGATGCCAAAGCATACTCCTCCCCACTAGCCCCTCACCTAGCGTTACAAACACTAAAACAAATCCTGCCACACTGATGGAAAAGAACGTAACTCCCAAGAACCCCAAAATACAGCTGGATGTGAGTTTGTGTGATCTCATCATTACACACCACTGAAGATTTGCTGCTCCTTAGGGGAAAGAAATCCAGCTTCTGCTAGATCCCCATGGGCCACTTTTGATATCTGGGGAAAAAAAGATTATTCTAGCAGAGTACAAAAGCACACTTTTGTGGTTTAACCCCAGCCAGCAACTAAGCCCCACACAGCCGCTCACTCACTCTGCCCCAGTGGGATGGGGGAGAGAATCAGAAGGGTAAAAGGAGAAAACTTGTGGGTTGAGATAAGAACAGTTTAATAACTGAAATAAAAAAAATAATAAAAATTTGTAATGAAAAGGAAAACAATGAGAAAGAAAGAGAGAGAGGGGAATAAAACCCAGGAAAAACAAGTGATGCAACCACTCACCACCCAACGACCGATGCCCAGCCAGTCCCCAAGCAGCGATCGCTGCCCCCCGGCCAAGTCCCTCCAGTTTATATACTGAGCATGACGTCATATGGTATGGAATAGCCCTTTGGTCAGTTTGGGTCAGCTGTCCTGGCTATGCCCCCTCCCACCTTCTTGTGCACCTCCTTGCTGGCAGAGCACAGGAAGCTGAAAAGTCCTTGACTTAGTATAAACACTGGTTAGCAACAACTAAAACATCAGTGTGTTATCACATTATTCTCATACTATATCCAAAACACAGCACTATGCCAGCTACTAGGAAGAAAATTAACTCTATCCCAGCCGAAATCAGGACACACACATTTCATTACAAAGCTGGAGCAAGAAGGAACATAACAAAATATACCGGTAAAAAAAAAAAAAAAAATCTAATAAAGCTAGACTGCTTCTTGGCTGTTGCAGCTTTCACCCCTTGGCTTCTTTGCCAAGACACAATTTCAGCATATTTAACTCTGCCCAAATATTTGCCTTCTGACAAAGGGCAGAAGTTGGTTCTTTCCAAACTGTACAATAATTGTAATACTCACAAGCTGTTAAGTGCAAATGAATCTTTTTAAACAGATCTTGGCTAAAAATCTGTGTTATTCTTCCTACAATTTGGTTCAGTGATCCCGTGTTTCAGAGGAAGTTAAGTCTGACGGTTCTTAGCTAACCTAGCATAGAAACTCTGTTGGGATGCAAACCTACCACCACCAGTTTTTCTGATTTTCTGTAACACATTCACCCTAGCTGCAGTGCACACGGGGTTAGGAGATTCTCACCTTCACCCTCCAGCATCTGTTCATAGCTGACCTATGCAATCCCGTTAGGATGATCTATTTTCCTTGTTACGACATGTCATTGATCATCTTAAAATTATACAAGTACTCCACAAGCAAGAATTTTCAGCTCCTTCCAATCACTAGACTGCTCATGCATAGCAGAAACACAACAAGCTTAACAGCAAGGGTGCTCAGACTGTGTAACACCCCTACCTTCAGATACATGCAACTATTTTTTGAAAGGAAGTATTTTCACAAGCCGTAGCCCAAGAGAAATAGAAGCAAAGGATCTTGGAGTTCCTTCACAACAACGTTGCCAGTTCTTCACCACCTGCATCTGGTACATGTGGATTATGGATCAGTTCGGGTGAGCAACATCCATGTTACCTCTGTGGAGGACTAGCCTGTTCTGAAACACAAATACTGCTGGACCACACCAAGCAAAAGCAGCTCCAGATGTTCAGAGCCAGCTCAATCCAAAGCAGAGAGGCAGAGGCAGGTCTGGCAGAGTTTAAGTCTGCTTACAGCCTACACCAAAAACAAGAGGGCAAAGCTTCCCGACATCAGGAACAGGAAGGCGAGACAATATGGAAATACCAGAAGGCATTTACTCAACTCAGACCAATGTGGGTTTATCTCTTCTGGCTTACTGTCAGCTCCTCCAGACAGAAGTTGGCTCCCTTGGAGGTACAAACCTTGACTCATCGGCTAGAGCGCAGTGTCATGTACTGAGCATGGTCAGCTCTTAGCTAAGACTGAACCCAGGCTATTAACACCACACCCCCCCCCCAAAAAATGAATAAAAATCACTTTCAAGGACGGAAGAGTAACCCTGAAGAAGCCTTAACATATCAGGGAGGCTCTGCACCTCTCCCCTTCACGCATACTCCCTGAAGTATCTCTGTTGCCTTTTTTTCCAGCCTCTTATCTGGAGCCGCAGAGCGGCTGATTCAGGAAAAATGCACATCACGATTAAACTCAACCTTCTTGCTCCTTTGCTCACTAAAAATTAAGTGTGTTTATCTCCCTAACCTATATTACTTTCTAGTTCGAGACACGAGGAATACAGACATGGCACTCACCAGTTTCACCTGAGGAGCAGGTTCCTGGTAAGCACGCTCTTGCCATTCACACCCGACACCATTACAAGCGCAGCAATAGTGACCCATTAAACACGGCAGCTGGGACGTTTGCTGTCGCCATTTCAATCCAACTCCCACTGCAGGGATTTAACTCGCAGCAGCAGAATCAACAAGACACAGCACCGAGTGTTTTACATTAGGGCTTACGCCAACAAAACACACCAGCAACACTACTTAGGGCACCACTTCCCACTCTAATTAATGAAACGACTCGCAGAATCACACCACTCAGAAATACGACCTCACTGTAAACCAACACACTGCCCCAAATCCCTACTGTAGCGCTCACTGATTTAAGCTTTCATTTTTTTTTTTTCCAAGGGCGGCTGAGCAGAAGGTCAGCAACCGAAGGCAGTCGGGAAAGAAAGCAAGGGCCCCTAACAAACAAAGCTCCAAGGGGAAACACCTGGTGTTCAGCACACCCAATAGCACCGAGACAGCACAAAGTCACACGAAAGCAGCAGCATTTTGGTGGGGGGGCACGGTTCATTACACAGCTGCAATACCCCCGCCTAAAACCAACAATAATTAATTCCCATTTTTCTAGGTACTTCTATGATACTCAGCAACATGCGATGACTTTTTAGCTAGCCTAGATGGCAACTACCTCTGTTACTCTTAAGAACCATTAAAAAAGTAAACCACAATTCCAGCAACTGCTATTTGAAAAGCACCTCTGATTTCTCTCATTCATAAGTCTGCATAATTGTGTTTGCAAAGAGGTATTTAAATTTGATTTTCATTATTTCTAAAGATTCCAATATAGACCAACATATAATCATGAAATTTTAGATAGAATGAAAATGCAGTATCTAACTATATACTTCACAGACAGTCATATAAAAGTGAATGTACTACCTGGGTTTGGAGTAGTTAAGAAACCATTAGTGTAAAACTCCATTTCTGTATTAAAGCCAGATAGACTCGGGGGACAATTCACTTAGTTTTTAAGTACACAGTGCCCTACTGAAGCACCTAGACATTCGCGAATTACAGTGAAACCATGTAAACAATGAAATATTAATCACAGCAGTCCTGACCATCTGATAACTTCCATCTTTACCAGTGTAATTCTATTTACTTAGTCAACATGACGATCATGTTAAGTAACAATCACTTTAGTTCTGTAGGTCCATCAACACGTACACATAATATTTGAGAAGTGAATTACTCTAAACTCTATTGGTATTCATTTAATTATAACAAAATTGGTGCTGGCGCTTTTTCCAGAGTGAGAAATTGTCCGTGCGAGCACGAGATGGTCCTTTAGATTTGTCATGAATTTGGCTAGGATAGAGTTAATTTTCTTCCTAGTAGCTGGCATAGTGCTGTGTTTTGGATATAGTATGAGAATAATACTGGTAACACACTGATGTTTTAGTTGTTGCTAAGTAGTGCTTACACTAAATCAAGGACTTTTCAGCTTCTCATGCTCTACCAGCTCAGAAGGCTGGAGGTGCACAAGAAGGTGGGAGGGGGCACAGCTGGGACAGCTGACCCAAACTGGCTAAAGGGCTATTCCATACCATATGACGTCATGCTCAGTATATAAACTGGGGGAAAGCTGGTCGGGGGGCTGCTGCTTGGGGACTGGCTGGGCATCAGTGAGTAGGGGGTGAGCAATCGCATCATACATCACTTGCTTTGTATATTCTTTTATTATTATAAATAATACTATTTTATTTTATTTCAATTATTAAACTGTTCTTATCTCAACCCATGAGTTTTGTCACTTTTACCCTTCCGATTCTCTCCCTCATCCCAATGGGGGGGAGGGGCAGGGAGTGAGTGAGCAGCTGGGTGGTGCTCAGTCACTGGTGGGGTTAAACCACAGCAGCACTTGTATGTCATACTGCAATAGTTACAAGAAAAAAAAGGCTCGAATCGATTTAAGGGCAAACAAAACCCCCTTAATTCCTCCAGAGTTCCCACAAAGAGCTAAACTGACACTAAACACCCAGTAGTGTTTTAACATCTTTAAAAATAAAAATCATCCAATTAGTATATAGGCGGTATCTGAAGCGCACACCTTTGCCCAGTAGCTTCATGCAGTGAACCGCTCTGTGTCCGCACAGGTGTGGTGTGCCCACCACTGCACGCATCAGGGTACTCCACAAAACCTGGGAAACTAATCACCCCATCACTCTTCACAGTAATCAGTTCCCTCTGTTTGGTCACTTAATTCCCCCTGCATCTCTTTCCCTTGTTCCTATTATTGTATTTAAGCAAACTACCCAGAACACTGATTTCCATGGAATCAATTACAAGTGTTCTTGCTTGAACTGAAGCATTTATGTCAATCTTACCAGAAGTCTCTCTCCAGCCAAGATCCGAGACCAGAAACAAAAGTCAGTTCCATAAGCAAGAGTCTGGGAATGTGTCAGTAACTTTTTGTCAGAAAGTCACAAATTCACAGTCTTTCCAGAGGAACGTGAGTTTCAACCAAACTTCTATGAAAAGGTTCTCATGTCCTGATGGGTAAGAGAGGGCTGCCAGTAGCCTCTTGCCAGGGGACAAACGTTTATGCCATCTAACTTACCTAATGGATTTACAAGCCTTTTTGTTCTTTTTTTTTTTAAATATGTTTTATAGGGTTTTGTTATTTCAATTGCAGAGTTAAAGTCAGACATGCAGAAACAAATATTAGGTATATTTAAAAACACAGTCTAAAAGTTGCTCCTTATTGTGAGATACTAACCCAAAGATTTGTCCACACTGACAACAACTCAGTTACATGATTAGCTTACAAGGGGATGGCTGCACTCATTGAACAGTCACCATGAGGATGTTTCTCTCTGGCAACTTACATGCCAAACCTTTGGCAAAAGAAGCCTGCAAAGAAAGAACTGGAAACACAACAGATGATACCCAAAACATTGTCACGATTAAAAACATCGTCATGAATCCAAGAGAGGCAGGTAACATTACACCTCCAGACGTGTACGATATTATGTCGACCTCCCTTAAACATCAGGCTGACAGACGTCTGTAACAATTCTTCACTGCTGGCTAGGGAAGTTCTTTGCTGCTGGCCGCGTTGCTGCACATAAACCCACCTTTGCTGAATCCTTGTCTCAAGCACCTGCTCTGCAGAAGCGCACTCCCAGGCCTCTCAGCCGAGCTCTCCTACACTAACGCTCTTCCCCAGGCAATCTGCTCCCCCTGACAGCTGACCAGAGTGCAGATTTGCCACCTGCAGGGTGAAACTTTAGTGCTAGACTGACTTCACAGTTAAGTCACCTTGGATATAGAAGGGGGGGAAAAAAAAAATCTAAACGCCTCTCGATTTTAAGAAAAAAAAATAAATAAAAATCATTCTGCTTACTCTGCGTAACTGCATGTCCTCCTCACCTGAGCTACCCGTGCGCTCCCTCCCCAGTGCCTGGGCACCGGCCGACACAGGTCTGTACGGTCCCAGGGGAGCGCTCAGGGCTCAAGGCTCACCCCCTGCCCCGGCCGTCGAGGGGTGCCCGGCCCCGCCCTGGGCGAAGGAGCCACCGCCCACGGCCGGCGGGGGTCGCGGCCCGGGCCCCACCGGCGCCCCGGGGGCCCCCACCACAGCGCCTCCGCACGCCTCGCCCCGCCCCTTCCCGCCCGCGCCCAATCGCCGCCGCCGCGCGCAGGGCTCCGGCACGTGCGCACCGCCCCGCCAGCCAATGGCAGGCGGCGGCGCGGCGGCAGCGCCCCCTCCTCCCAGCGGCCGGGGTCCCGCGGGAGGGGGCGGTGAAGGGCGCGGAGCCCCGCCCCCCCGCGCGCGGCGCTGAGGAGGGGGCGCCCCCCTTTCCCCCCCGCAGGGCCGCGCAGGGAGCGGCGGGCGCGGCGCGAGCAGCCGGACCCCGGCCCCGCCCGCCGAGCGGCGGCACGAGCCCCCCTGCGGTCGGGGGGCGCCCCCCCGCCGCAAGGCCCCCCCCCGCGCTGCGGGCCGAGGGGGGGAGGCCTCCCCTCAGGGAGCCGCGGGTACCGCTCCCGTCCCCCGCACCGGCGAGGCCCGATCGCGCCCGCCCACTCACCCGCCGCCGGGCGCGGACAGCCCGCTCCTGCGGGCTGGAGGCGAGGAGGAGGCGCCGCCGGGCTGCGGGGGAAGGCCGGGCGCGGCGGAGCCCCGCTGGCGGGGGGTGGTTTCCCCGCGGCCTCTCAGCGGCTGGCGGGGCGACGGGCCCGGCCGCTACACGGCCCCGTTCTTCCCCTCACGGTCTCGGGCTGAGCCCAGCGCCGCTCCGGGGGCGCGGAGGGGGGAGGTTTTTTTGTTCGAGGAGCCCCGGCCGCGCATGCGCGCCCCTCGCGGGGGCCGCCGGGAGCTGTAGTCCGCCGGCGGCGGCCGGGCCGGGCCGGGCCGGGCCGAGGGGAGGGCGCGGACTGCGGCTCCCGCCGTGCCCCGCGCGGGGAGGGGCGGCTGGGGCCCTGCGCCGAGCGGGGGCAGCGCGGCGAGAGCGGCGCGGGCCGCCCCGGCGGGCGCGGGGGCCTGGGCGGAAGATGGCCGCCCCCGCCCGGGAGGGCCCTGCCGCCGCCGGGTCCCTGCGCTCCCTCTTCCCCTGCGGCCTGGCCCGGCGGAGCGAGGAGAGCTCCGCGCTGCCCCGCGGCGCCTCGCCGCGTCAGGCCGCCCTTCCGCGGCAGAGGGCCGGTCGCGCTTGTCGGATGAGCGGCGGCGCCGAGCCCCGAAAACGCCCCCGCACGTCGGCGCTGGCGGCCGCTCCCACCCTGCGCCGGTGAGGCCCCGGTGCGGCCCCGGTGCGCGGTGCTGCCCGGCCGCGCCCCGGCTGGCCCGTGCAGAGGCCTCGGCTCGGCCGCCCCGCCGCGCTCATGCGTTTTCTGCAAAAAATCAGCCGGGTTTAGCACCCAGAGCTGCTCCCAGCTTCTCCGGAACCAGCACCGGGCGCAGCAGCCTCCTGCAAGCAGAAAGCCTGCTTTCGGTTTAGAAAGAACTTGATAGCAAAATAATTCCCCTGTTGCTGCAAGTTAGGTTATTACTTTTCCCCAAAGCTGCTCGGCATAATAGATACCATCTATGAGATTTATTTCCCTGGGCATAACCAGGCAAATGTTTTAGTTGACATCACCGGTATTTTCCTCTGAATTCAGGTTCAACGTGGTAAATGTGGATAGAAACATGTCCATTCAAATGGAAATGTTGCGTATCAAAATTTGTTCCAAATAAAAAGATGGAGTACTGTTAAAAATAGCTGGTTTTTAAATCAAACTATCATTTTTATAAATATCAATGTTTTGTGTATGGTGCGTACAAGACTTTTAGGATGTATATAAAAGTGCTAATGGTATTTTTGAAACGTTGACAGTGTGTTGAGAGTTGGTCACAAGGAACCACCAAACACTACAAATGCTAGTAGATCTAATCTGTAAAGGAAAAAGAAGTGTACTTAGTTGAAAGCATTCGCCTTCTTCCTAGTTGCAATAAATAGAGATAAATCAAACCAGGGAATAAAGCCCCAAAGCTGTCTGCTGGGAAGGGAGCCTGCAGGAGGCACTTTGGCCGTTCCCATACCATCGCTGTCGATGCTATAAACTGCAAAACAAACACCCATTTGCAAATGCTGAGCAGCATCCCCTGAGCAAACAGTCCCAGTAATTCAAGATGTTGTGGCTCTCGGTGGTTCCTTGCCAGTGTTTAGCTGGATGTAATTGTTCTCATGATTTACATTGTGGGAAAGGAGACAGAAGCATTCTGCAGTGGCCTAGCGAAAAAACCCACAACCAAAAAACCAAACCAAACCCCCTCAAAAAACCCCAAACACTTACCAAAACACTCCAGAAAACCCAAAGACAAAAAGGCTGGCACCCACTTTCATCACCACCTTACCCTAAACCAGAAGATTTTGTCCTGCAGCACTTGGGTGGTTTCTTTTTGCAGATCCTGTGCAGGGAAAGGCATAACTTCTGGTGAAGGACTTCAGCACAAGGGACACCAAATCTTTCTAGGCAGCCACAACTATTTTCTAAATCAATGTCAGCTCCCTTTGCTGTTTAGATGGCATTGTTAGTGGAAGGCACCACCCCATGATAACTGCATGCTGTCATCTGCCAGCTGTACCTTAGTGCACACACAGCCCATACCGGCCACTGCATATGATTTAGATGTCCTAAGTACACCCTGTCCAGAAGTTACTCAAGCAAATCCTCCTGGAAGGCAGGAGGAGTTTTACCTGCCTAAGAAATGGAAGCTCATTGCCAGGACATCATTCAGGGGCTGCATCCAGACCCTTGTCCTGCAGGCATGGGCTGTTCCTGGCCGCAGAGAAGATGCCTTTCGCTTACACAGCATCACGTCACGATTTATTTTGAGAGTCATACGTGGCAGCTGCTTCCCACTGCTAAGACCATCATTGCCGTGGCTCATTTGCTACCATGTGGGTCCTCGGAAGAGTGGAAACTTGGCAGTTCTCTGGGACAAGATTCTTCCCCCTCTTCTGTATCCCTCTTTACCACCTGATCCAGGCACATGAGCTATGGAGCTGAATAAAGTTTAGGAGTTAACTGAAGTCAGAGAGTTAACTGAAGTCATGCTTTATATGGAATAAGGTTTACCCATTGTGGTTAGAAGATGACTAACTGAAAAATCAGTTCCTTAAGGCTTCTAAATCCATCAGAGACATTCACTGGGTGAATCAGTGCTCAGACTAGAAATAACTTGTATGTTTTTCGTAGCTAGAGTAATTAACAACTGTAACATATTACCATGGACCGCGAGAATTTCTCCATCAGTTCAGATCCTGGAAATTCAAGCAGCTTCCTTCCAGAAAAGACATCCAGCTTAATACACAGCCTCCGTGGATTTTTACCAGAAGATTCCTGAACTGACTGTTATACATAACATCTGACCAGTTAATCTTGATTCTTTCTAGGTTTAAAATTCAAGGTCAAGTCTTCTGGCAGAAAATACTTTGATTTAAATTCCTTGGTTTAAAGTATTTTGTATCGCTTTGCTTTTCCTTCTATTAGTTAACCAGCTGGGCTTCAACTACAGATTGAAAAAGATTTTCACACGACTACAAGGCAAGCAAAACATTTCTCTTGAACAAGGGAGCCAGACTGTGAAACCAAAAATGTTGGAAGAGAGGAGTTGAATTGAGAGTTATTTCTATCCTAATTTTTTAAAAAAAGATAAATTCCATTTCAAACTCACAGTTGTCTTCTGAAAAGAAATTGAGACCAATATAGACAATTTTTAAAATTTTTACTTCCTCATTAGTTTGGGGAATTATTCTGTTTCATCCCCAGAAACTTGTATTATTCTCTTTAGCACTCACAAGAGCTAGGCTGTCTTTATCAGAAGGCTTTGTTTCACTACATGCAAAAAGTTACAAATTTAACCTCAAGCTAAGTGTAGCATAGGGGATTTCAGTCAACTCGCCCTTGAAGTTTCTATGGGTAAATCTAAATATCCTTGACAACTTCCATGTAACAGCTGAGAGTCTGAAAACCTTAGCGCACACCTGTTGAATCTATTGGAGTCCTTAAAAACTTGTGAAGGGGTGAGAGCAAGTAGAAAACAACCAGTCTTGCACTGATGACCATAGACCTGCTTTTCCAGGCAGGAAAACTTCAAAACCCCTGCAAAAACATCACACGTGGAGGGTTCGGATCCAATCTCAGTTCTTCCCCCCTTATCTTTGTCCAGCACGGGATACGTGCCTCAGTTTGCCAGCCTTTACTTGGTGTCTTGCCATCCCTTTCTCAAAGTGCTTTCGTTGCAGGATTCACCTATATAACCTTTGAATAGAGGGGAAGTGCAGAGGGAAAGGAAGGAGGAAGCCCCAGCCTCTCAGAAAAAAAACAATGCAGAATTATATTGTCTTTTATGCAGAAATCAGACTGCAGTGTCTGGAAGCTATGTGCAAATCTGTCAGACCCTCAGAGCACGGGGTTCATAGTTCCTCGTGGTGCACTGTTTCTTTTATATGTAAATAGAATCTCTTTCCCTCTCCCAGTATATTTTTTCAATTGTAACTCCCAAACCAGTATAGGTCCACTACGGCCCAGGAGCAGCAAAGTGCTCTTTGTATCAGAGAACAGTAGTGATGATGGACCAGAACAAGACTATAGCGATCCACATTTTTCTGGCACATGGCTCCAGATAAGCTTATTTCATGCTCCTTTACCAATTTTCCTTTGCTCCAGTTGTCTAGATTCCTCTGCAGTTTTCTTTCACTAAGCTTTTTCTCCGTTAAATAGTAAATAAGGACATCCTGTATTTTTCCTTTGAACGTGGTGCACGTGATAAAGCTGGTGAACACATGGGCAGTACAAATATTTGGCTAGTAAAAGCACAGGCACTGTTTTCTTCTATCATTTTCTCCTCTCCCCTCAGAATATTCTGGGAATTTTAGCAAGGAAGGATGTACTAGAATGTCTTGGCTCTCCCCTCCATGTCTCCCCAGAGTGATGAACTTAAATCAAGATCCTTCTATTACCATCATTTTTAATGACAATATAAAATGTATAGAGCAGGCAGGAATTCTGCACCAGTTTGCGTATGGTAACTCTTCAAAAGAGGAAGGAAGCATTTAAAAATAATTCACCTTTTCTAACAGATGATTACGGGGGACAGTAAATACACATTCTCAGGAATGTGAGATCAGGAATAAAAAACCCCAACTTGACACACTATCCAAAATTGCAGGTGCCAGCAGTAGGTTACGGGGACCCCTAAATGCATCTACTTGTCCCACAAAAGAAGTTGCCACTTTGAAAATACCCAGAAAATCTGTGCAGTAAGGTGCTTCGATGAGCACAGTAGTTAACGGGGACATTAAAAGTATCCGCGGCTGCTGAGTTATTCACATTACTATTATTCACATCCCAAAATGGTCGCTGCACTCACAGGCTTGTACAGACATTGATGCATCAGCTTATGCTTCCCAAATTTTCCTCCCAGCCATACCAGCCAGGGACCGAGTGTTTCTAAAATGAAAGTCGAGACTGTTGTGCACAAGATGGCAGAGTGGGAGATGTGCCAGCATCCCGCCACGCACCTCTGGGGCCGCTCCAGACCAGCACCAGGCTTGGGCTGGCACTGCAAAGAGTCCCAGGCAGCAGAAAGGACAAAGTGAGCAAACACGAACCATGAGAGTTCAGATCTAGTGCAGGCGCACTGCAAATTAATTCAGCTATATAACAAAGATCTCCAAGTAGTGCAGACGCCGGCAGTGCTTGTGCCTCATATGTTCAGCCATTCCCCCAAGTAAATTATTTTTTTGCTATTAGGAGGAAATTAGATCAGGACTTTGCCAGCAATGCTTTATTATCCAAGAGAGGGGTTTCAGGGTTTTTTTGTTCTGGTTTGGGTTTTTCTCCCCCCACCCTGCTCCTCACCAAGAAATCTGTGCCAGTGTAATTACGGAGCCTAGATCAAGCCATTGACAAACAGACCGGCAATTTGGGCAGCTACGTATTTGATAAGAATACCCACAACACTGAAGGCTGAAAAAGGATTCTGGTTTGCAATTAAAGAAGACAGACCTTTCTACTCAGCCTATATTTCTAGAAGAAAGGAGTTTGGGAGCGTTTTTGCTTTACATTACAGAATGATTTCATTGGCAGCTGAATTATAAAAAAATGTACTTCTACAAAAGTCAAAAAAATCCCAACAAAACCAAAAAACAATTTAGGGACTCACTTGTGTTCAGTTTGTGGTTCCAGTCTGATCTTCCTGGACACTGTCCATCCCTTGGCCTTATGTACTCCTGCCTGTACGAGCTGGGGGGTGGCAGGGGACCATGGCAGCGAGGAGGTGGCAGCAGGCTGGCGATGGGGATCATCTTCTAGGGGTATGAGCTCTTCAGTAGGGCTGCTCTAAACCTGCCTGTCACCTGGATCTACTCGTCTCCTCGGGGCACAGCACAACTTCTCGCAAGGGGCCAAAAGCCACCCGAAAGTGGTGGTGAAGGAGTTTAAAACTGAGCAGCAAGGAGCAGCCCGGTGTTCCTAGCAGGGAGCACGGGACATGGGAGCACCCTGCCCTGATCATCTTGGTGGCAAGAAGTCAAAGCCAGATGCAGTTTTCCTCAGCTGCAGAGCTGGGTGTTTTCTGCGCAAACTAACCGTTCAGCATTCCTCACTGAGGGAGAACGTGTTTGTCCCCATCCATCACTGTCCTTCCCGGAGCGGTGATGTTCCTGGGGAAGTGCCTGGCAGCACGGGTGTGAGCAGCATGTCAGCGCTCCGCACGGGAGCTTTCTCACACATCAGTGCCATCCTCCGCAGAGGCTTCCCAAGGCAAACACCAGGCCATCTTACTATTTTTGGCTGAACACAGTCGGCTGTCACATTCACTTATACGCCTGCAGATCTGTTAGCGCTTCTAAACGTAATCAGCCTGTTGCATCCTTATCTCCAATTATTCTGCACTCAGGTCTATCGACATTTGGGTGTGAAGAAGAGGGTCTTTTTTGTCCTAGCTGCAACAGAAGACAGATTTACTGATGCAGACATCAGCAACATGAACAGCAGCTTAAAATAAGCCATTAACATCAGTAGAGCAACTGTGAGGAAGCTCGCTCCTGTAGGCAAATCAGATGCACCTCTTTCCTGAGAATTTTATAATCCTTTATAAGACCTTGAGCTTACAGTCAGCTCTCCACAGACTGGCACCAGCACTGCCAGGGTCTATCCTAAAGCTGGAGGTTTCCAAGCTGGCAAGCTGACATAGTATCTTTGTAATAGAGAAGAAATCCTGTGCCACCACATGGCAAAGCAGCGATGGTGCTGCATGTGGCGGTGGTGGCTGTGTTCTTAGTTCTCCTCATCTTTTTGGAAATAAGTTGTGTTGATTCAGTCAGAGAAATGGGGAAAGTGTTTTGGAGAAAGGTTGAAGCAGGACAGGAGGAGAGATCATTGTTACAGGCCACTCAGCTGCAAACACTTCTAAGGGCTTTCCCAGGATGGGCCATGCCCTGGGTGCAGCAGCACCTCGCTGGTGGGTGATGCTGGGTTGCGCCCGGGCACACCCCTGTGCAGCTGCCAGAAGCAGTTTCTTGGTGTTCACATAAGACCCAAGAGAACAAACCCAGTGGGTCCAAACCAGCTGAGACATCTTGGCCTGGGTTCAGCAGGACCAACACCAAACCAGAGCTGAGAGGCACGACCGATGGAGTCCTCATTGCTTTCCCCAGCACAGGTCACCTGTGACCCTCCCAGCTCTTCCAAACCCCAGGAACAGAATGGCTGGGCAGGTCTGCACATACTTTTAGAGCTGTGTATCCAGAGGACCAAGAAGAGCAGGAAGCCTCCATGAAACATGCCTCCATACCCAGAGCAAGCCCTGGGTTGCACAGGCACAGCCGTGATTGCTCAGACTGCAGGGCTGGGTCACAGCGCAGGTGGACCCTACAGTGGTTGTGCACAGGTGCTCCAAGAAGGGAACAGGGCAAGCACAGGCAATGCTATCCCCAGGTATTCACCCAGATCCCAGCTATTTTGGGGAGGTTCCCACGCCCGATGTGGTTTGCCAGCTGAGTAGACCTCAACAGATCTTGCTTCCAAGTTACTTCTCCAGCCTCTCCTTAAGCCCACACAAACTTCCCATGGCATCCTTTGGCAGAGTTGCACAAATACCTCCCTGATCCTTGATGAACCATTCCCAGCACCCTTCCCTTCCTCCCTTTTCCCTTAGAAAGCTCCTGTCCAGGCCCTTCTCAGAGAGGTATTAATGTGCAGGTTAATGAGGGGTCTCATTACCCTCCTGTGACCACACAGCTGCTACCAGAGATGCCCATCAGTCTTCTCTGCCACCCTTTGCCATTAGCAGAACAGGGCAAAGCAGCAGAGCTGCCTCCTCCCCGAGCCCACCGGCGGCAGCGGATGTGCCACAGCCCTGCGTCTCCAAATCCTGCAGGCAGCCGTGAAATCCCAGCCCCTGCCATGAGTACTCTGAAGCCATTTTAGTAAGATGAATGGTCCTGCTGGGGATTTGGCCTGTCCCTTCTAGGAGTGCCCATTTCATAATCTTACTGGGGCAAAAATTAATAAATAACTGTAATGATGGCTCGCAGAGATTCATTCCACTTAAACATCACCCCCCAAAAGCCCCACTCATGAAGACATTAATCTTCGCATGAGAATGTGCCAGTTCAGTTCAGCTACATCAATCTGCTGTTATACCCCATGGACCTGTTAATCTGAGTCTGAGACAGCTGTTTAATACATTCATTTAAGAAAAGATGTAGACACTCTGCTGGAAGTGTCCTCATGAATTACAGCACCGCAGCTCCATCCCCCCATTGACCCCGGTGCCTCAAGCATCACCACTGCCACCAGCTCTCCCGTCCAGCAGCACAGGCACATCAGTGGGGTTTCTTTCTCTGGATTAGGTAATCCTAGTCAATAGGATTACCAATTTAAGATGAATGGTGTTTGAGCCATTAACTGGAGAAAATAATCCAAGAGACGGCAAAGCGCAAGTTATATGTTATATACAAGTTATATGGGGGAGAAAGAGAGATATAAAAGTTTTATATCTATCTATATCTATATCTATATATATACAAGTACTATGGGGGAAGGAAAGCCATGGCTGGAGGTCAAACAACTTGCAGACACAATAAATAAATAAACGTCACTGCACTGTCAAGTGGTTGCCACCCCTGGAAAGGCTCCAGTGTACGCTGTGCTGGGGAAAGAGCCCGCACAGAAACCTGTGCCTGCTTCTCACTGGGACCACAGAAAATTTTGGTATGGAAAAGCAGCCGCTGGGCTGTCCTGTCCCTTGCACCCTCCTGCGCACTGGCACACAGTGGGCTTTAAACCCCGGTATGGCCGGGCGGGCACGTGGGGTTTGTCCTGCAGGAAAGCGCTGAGCCCCGGCCGGAGCTGCCCGGGAGCTCCTGGGGAGCCAAGCCTTGGCACCACCTGGACAGAGCCTCCCATGACACCTCAGCCTCCTCCATTTCATTAGCTTTAGCCTTTGATAAGCTACATGCGATATGCTGTATAGGCTACAAAGGACTACCTGTAACGTATATGCTAGCCATAGCGCTTCGCACATTCCTGGAAGGGGCGAGTTACTGCAAGCAGGGGTGGGGTGTAACGACTGCTGGGAAACAGCCTGAAATTTGATTGTATTTCAAAACAAGTCTTTCTTTGGCATCAGCTGAATGCTTCAAAAATAAAAACAATTTAAAAAACACCCAAAGAAGGAAGCAAGACCTCGCACTTGGCTGCATTATTAGTTTCCTAGCCTTGCCATAGCATTAGGGGAAGGTTTCCGCATGCACCCAGCCGGCCGCGCCGTCCTGGCGAGCTGCAGCCGACAACCCATGATTGCTCCGAAAGGGTTTGCAAAGTGTTTCCTCGCAAATGCATTCGGGCTTCTGAATAAAAGCCCAGATGCTGTTTATGCTGTTCTCTAGCATCTCGGTGCACTATATTTTTTAAAAATGATTTGAATCAAAGCTCTCATTCTTTAATTAAACTTCATTTAGCTGCCATCTGCCTGGGATCAAAATGGCTTCATGTTTTGCAACTCTTAATGAGGATTGTTATTGGATTTGTAAACACATAAACAACAAAAAAACCCCCACCAAAGTCTTTGAAAAGTAATAAATGAGGAACGTGGCCCAAGTGTTAAGATCTGCATCTTCACTTGTCTAATTGTAATGGAGCGGATCCCATTCAGCAGATAATCATGTTACACACAAAAACTGGGTATAAAAATACCCTGCAACTGCAGGATCAAGATTAGGGAAGTTGCGAGAATTACAGCTGAGGGAAAACCATAATAAAGCAATATCTGTCATTTTCCCGAAGTGGGAAGGGTCAGCGCTCCTGGGTCATGAGCAAATGTAGGCACTGAGGGCAGGAGTTTCCCACCCCAGCCACGGAAAATGAAAAGTGGATGTTGTGGCCCTGAAACTCCACATGATTACAGTGGGAATTACTGCTATTCGCTCCCAAAAATATATCTGTTACCAGAAACCAGCAGCCTCAAAACCCAGCCTGGGGATACTGGAGGTGCCAGGCAGCCGCGGAGCTTCCCAGCCAAGCAGATGGGGCAGGGCACGAGCTGCCCGTCGGTGAGCGGGGTTGGGGGCACACGGAGCTCCAACTAATGGATCAAGAAACTTAGGGAAGACAGCCTGAGCCCAGAGCTTTGGCTCAGCCGTGCCGTAGCAGCACAGCCAGCCTTCCCCTGCCCTGCCCCTAACCAGGCTCCGAGCTGGGGACCCGGCTGGGGGAGAGGGAAGAGGCAGGGCAGGGAAACAGCCCTACGCTGCCTCCTTGCTCAGCTCCCATTCCCCCCAACATTTACAGCCTTTACGATTGCATTTGGCTTTCTGAACTAAATCATTAATCCCCAGCGTAGCTCCCATGCCCCGATTTAACTCCACTGCCTGCATGCACCCCTGCCTTTCAGCGGCAGTAATTAGGGCCCCGTGCAGGGTGCAGCGCTCCAGACCTACACCCTGCCAGCAGCCTTCCCTCTGCTGCCAGCGCGTTTGCGGGATGCTGGGACCGGCAGCAGACCTGGGGCAGCCTCAAACATCTCCAGTCATTACCAAACTGCACCGCTGCCTTTGGTGCTATGGCATCAGACCTTTTTTTTTTAATGGCAAAAAAAAGAAAAGTCAAAATATAATGAGTGTGCCCTCTGAGGAGACACCTACTCAGTGGGGTTTGATCTGTGAATAAGCTCCTTCTAGTCATTTTGGAAGAGAAAATTGTATTTTTACCTCAGAATCATGTTTCTTTGTTTCCTAATTGGAGATGCCACAGGTTTCAGCATCAGGCAGAAACATGAAAGACTTCAGATTTTGATGCCAACCGCTCAGATGTCAAATTGTATTTCTAATTGGGGTCACTGATACAGATCTTTGCCCTTCTTTTGGCTGCCGCCTTTGTGCCGTCTGCTGCACTTGTTTGGGCTTTTATTATCTCGTGATCATTTGCATCTAACTGCACAGCACATGCAAGTCCACAGCCAGGAAATAAAACTGCAGCTGCCTTGAAACACTGCTACCCACCATCAAATCCCCCCAGTGGCCTGAAAAGACCGGGATTCGAGCAGACCAAAACCCCATAAAACAAATAAAGCAGCACATTACACTCGGCAAAGCTGTCACGAGCGACTTCGATCCTGCATCTACTACTGTCCACCCTCCAGCGGACCATGGCCAGTGCTTTTGGGGCAGGTTTGCTCTGTGAAAAGGCTGTGACCCATCCTGCAGCTTGGAGGGACGCCCAGCTGTGGTCACCTCACAGTGATGGCGCACATTGCTGCTTGGGACGACACCAAGCCACAAGCCCCAGGGCATCTTGCTTCACTGGGGGTTTGTGCTGGGCTTCATTTACTTACACACAAGCCTGGATATTTCTTCTTGTTGGCTTCTTATGCTACCCTCATGCTGGCATTAGCTCCCGCCACATCTCACCCGTGCACGGCTCTCGGCGGACACAAAGCACAAATTAAATACATGCAGTGGTCAGCAATAGTGGTTGGTGCCATTAGCTTCTGCTGCCAAACTCTACAAGTGGAATGGAAGTAAGATTGCAGGAATTTCAAATAACATCCCTCAATTTACTGGGTTGCTTCTTACATGAGGCGAAGCGGCTCAGGGCACGCAGAGGAGCCCAGGGGCTCCCCTGGATGCTCTCAGCAATGACACTTGCAGCTCTTGGTCCACTGTTATGGAACCAGTGGAGCATCAGTGGGATCAGCCCATACTTACGGTGGGACCTTCTTCCCCCGTTAAGGCATTAAAACCTCTTAGAAAATCATGAATAGTGAAGAACTTTACTGGATGAAAATCTTTTTTCTGGTTCAGAAGCTGGTTAAACACAGACAACTGAAATTGCTTCTGTGCCTTTCCAAGTCTGGGGTGGTAGGAGGCCAGACACGAGGGGGCTTGGGGGGATCTCGCTCCCTGGGGGGCCTGAAACCTCCTTCCTGTTTAATCCAAACCTGCTTCTGCTCCAGAGCCAACAGGACTCGTGGGAGCAGGTCTCTGGTGCTCATAAGGGCTGGTTCCCTTGTCTGTCGCCGCTGCAGTTTGGTACCACTCCTCCTGGAGCTCTGTAAGTAAATTTTTACACCTTTGATCTGAATTGAAGACATCAGTGGCAAATGAAGCATCAAAACGTGTCAAACCTCTTGGTTTCAAGCACTGGTGCCACTAAGGATTTTATTGAGCAGCCAAAGCACAACAAGGTCTGTCCAGGGGTGCCCTCCTGCACTTACTCTTACCTATAAATGCTATTTATCAATAATATATATAATAAAATAAGTACTTTTAAGAGCAAGGCAACACTTTTTATTTTTATTTAAAAAGGCCTTGATGGCAGGAATATAGTGTAAAAATCATTGGAAAAACTAAAAGGCATTGATACATATTGGAATATACACTTTTTACATAAATTACATTTATTTATTTATTCTTTCATTTGAGGTTCTTATTCGGTATTGAGGTCTAATAGTTAATAGGTCCTGGGATCTGGACGTTTAGACCACCATAGTCTAACATGTACATGTTCATGGGCCATTGCTGAAAGAGAGGGAGAGAAAAAGAAGGCAAAAGTCTCTGTTAGGACACAACACAAAACCATGCATACATCAAATCTCTGACATGTTCCGACATGGGCTGTTGCTCCCACTTTCCAAATAAGATAAAAGAACCAACCCCAAACCAAAACACCATTGGCAAACCTGACAAAAAAAACCCTTCTAAGTTTATACTTCTCTTGCCTTTTATTTTTTTATTTTTTAAAAAGCATTTGGTATCATCCACAACCGAAGCCAAGCCCTGAGGGAGAGCAGTTGGATGCATCTCCCCGATTTTCTTTCCTATTTTCACAGTTTGGATGCACGCTGGAGCTCTGCATCGCTCCTGGGATGGAGCTGAAGAAACACTCCCGGCGCAGCTCAGACCACGGGGGAACCGCCAGGTCCTGCTGAGAGGTGCTATGGGGCCGAGGCGCCGCCGCCAGCACCCAGGTTTTAACCCAGTGGGGTCGGGGGATTTGCTCAGGCTGGTCTCATGTGTGGCTCCCGCTAACACTACGCGCTGAGCATCCCTCCGAGGATTGGTGCGGGAGAGCCTCAAGGGGCAGTGGGCGCTTCGCTCCGCTGACCCCCCGCCCCAGACAAACCCGGCAGGAGAAGGCAGCCCCAAAGCTGCGTCCCCTCCTTCGCCAAACGTGCTTGTGCCATTTTATGTCACACTTTACAGTGTTTGTCAGGCAGAGGGAGGTGGTGACGGTTCGAGGAGAGCAGAGCGCAGCATCCTGAAGCAGCCAGGTAGGCAGTAACCCCCCTAATATTTGGAAGGCTTTACCACAAGTGAGATCTGATTTGTTGATGATGTAGACTCCATATTGGAAGAGGAGGAAGAGGAAGATGAGGAAGAGGAAGATACCGAGTTCCCTTCAGAGATCCTCTTCCGCTTCCGTTTGGGAACGCTGGTGTCTTTCTCTGCAGGGAGAGAGGGAAGGCATGAGGTGTCCAAGCTCTGTGAGCAGCCCCTAAATGTGGGTACCCATCCCGCCGCTCCGACCTTGCCTCCCACTGAGCGTCCCCCTGATCCGCTGTGCCACCGTTGGTGACACAGGCTTGGCCTCCATGACCTGGCACAGAGCTGCCAGCTTTCCTCAGGCACTGGCGGAGAAAATCCCCAAAATAAGCAAATCCCAAACTCCAGCACTTACAGAGCCCAACATCGCACAGACTTGTGTCCGTGCTGGATGCTTTGGGGCCATGAAGGTGCCAGCTCTGTAGACGATATGCCAATATATACCTGCATATGTGATATACCCTTATATATCTACATATATAAAGTTTCTCTTGCATCTCTTTTTACATCACATTGCAGCATGCTCTTGCTTGGCAGATCTCCCTTCTCTACCTAGCCACCTATTTTCGTAAAACTAATATGATCCTAATTATCTCTGGGGCTGCTAATTCTGACACATTTGATTAAAACTGGCTGAGAGTTATCAGGGAGGATGGGACAGGGGGAGAAACGTATTCCCAGCAATCACAGAAACTTTGTTTCCTTAGAAGCTCAACTACTAAATGACGGCTCAAATTAAGGCCTTTAACCAGTGAATAAATTGCTCATGGTGAGTAAATTGCTAATGGGAAAGGTATAATCAAATCCTCCAGAATACGCTGAAAGTTTGAGTCTAACAGCCCAGTCTCTCCCCAGCTCATGGAAGTGCAATCGTCTTAAGTTGATGGTTTGGTCCTGAACAGATGCTGAGCCTAACTTTTCTTCTTCCAGGTAGTATCTTCTCCCAAGCCTCCCCTGGGGGTGTGGGAGGTTCAAATGCCTCCCCGTGACCCCCACCCGTTTTGCCCATATATTCTCTCTGCCACAGGGCAGGTAAAGCCACGGTTATTTCTTAGCCCTCCGCTTACCTGTTTGTTTGGCCTCAGTGCAGATTTCAGCAAACGGCCTGCGTAAGAGACAAGCAGGGTCAGAGCAGGTGGACCCCGCTGTTTGTCCCCTACACACCTGCTTGCGCTGGGACGCAGCCCAGAGCCCGACCCCGAGCTGCCTCCTCCCTGCGTGGGGAAGGGACGTGGAGCCTCCCCACCGCTCCCCAGAAGGAAGCAACCCAAAATAACTCAGCTGGGCCTCTGAGCCATCCCGCTATCTGCCCCTGTGCCATGCCCCTTCCCAGCATCATCATCTCAAACTGCACAAGGAAGAGGGGATAAACAGGCCCCACTGATGCTTCACTGTGCCCACCCGTGGCTGCGCACATCCCTGCGGCGCAGGACAGCGGGTGCTGGGAATGGAGCAGGTCCTCCGCGGGTACGCGGTGGCATGGCCCCGCGCCGGTGGCCCCGGAGTGGCTTACCCCGCTTCTGGCTGGAGAAGCAAGGGCAACACTTAATGAACAGAAAAATTCCCCAGTTGCAGAGCTGGAGGAACTTACTGGAGCTGGTTTATAATCACCATCCGAATGCTCTCTCGAGCCTTCAGGATCTTCTCCAGCCGATGGATGTCGTAGGTATTGGGGTTTCTGAAAGGGATATCATCCGGCAGCCCAGTAACCTCCACGGCGTCAGGACTGTCCCTGATGAGTTTATAGGGCACCATGACGGGCCGGTTCAAGCCCAGAGCCTCTCCTGTAACGGCAGAGCAGAGGACAATGCACCAGCTTTACCCCACAGGGCTCCAGATCCAACCAACCAAGGGACCAAGAGCCCTGGGAGGGCTTTGGGAAGCCACGGCTGCCGTGATGCCCAACCTTTGCTGCAGCCACGTCCCAGCCAGCCATTTCACATCTGCCTGCCCAATTTATTGCCTGCTCCATTAGTCTCCATTTAGGATCCTGCCAGGAGCCTCAGGTGAGGGCTGTTTTACAGCGCCAGCACTTGCATACCCACCTCTGCTCTGTGCAGAGCACACCCATTGCCACGCTGGGCCAGCCTGTGGCTGGGCCAGCAGCAGCAGCATGGGAGACAGCCTAGGAGAGAGGGCAATTGGGAGAGATTTGTCCATCTCCTCTTGCCTCCGGCTGTCAGCACGTTTTGGGGTCAGTGGGGTGGAGATCACATCCAGTGTGCTGCATTCAACAGCCCCAAGAGACCTGTGCTGCAGGAATTGCACTTGCCCATTTTTTGCACCACTTTATCCCTTTGGCCTCCACAATATCCTATGGTTGTGGAATACCACAATTTAATTCCTTGCTGCATTAAAAGTACGTACTTCTGCGTGATGTAAACCCGCTGCCCATCTCTCTGGGTACCCTTTAGTTCCTGCACTGTGAGGAGCAGCGAACATCCCTCTCCTGTACTGGTCCTGACTGCAAAAGCCTGCTCTCGCCTTGCGTCAATGCAACCCCCAAACCTGAAGGTGTGAGCTGCTGCTCAGCCACATTCCTGGCTTTCCTTGCAGGGATTTCATCCCTAGTGCCCACCTGGCATCTTGTGCTCCATAAACTGTGCCTGGACCATGGGAACGCAGGGATCTGCTGTGGGCTCAGTCCCCACATGGGGCGAATGCTGCTGAGCTGGGGTGGATGGGGATGCTCAGAACACGGGCACCAGCCTCCGTGGGGCAAATCTGCCCCCAAAGTGGCACACAGCCCATGCTGCGAGCAGCACCCCAAAATGAACAGGGTTTGCGGGAAGGGTGAGCAGCCTTGACATGGAGAGACGTGAGAAAGGAGGGGAATGACATTCCCCACTGCTTTGCTATCATTTTGGCTATTTTCCTTCTCCTTCAGGCAGTTATTCTGGGGAGAGAGGCGACACACTGTACCAAATAGTGGGGTGCCACCGAGGCGCTGTGGCCCAGCTGTGCAGCCCTGGGGTCTCACAGGTTGAGAAATAACTGCCTGGCACTTACAAAAGTCATGCCCAAACGGGGACAGCCACGAGCAGCGGCAGCCCGCACCCGCGGGGCTGAGAGGGTGACACCATCCTGCGGCTGGCTCCTATGCTCCCCCCACCCGGCTGCTATTCCTGCTGCGCCTTTTCCCAACGATGGGCGGAAGCAGGGGGTGCTAGGCAGCACAAGGAGCCTGCGAACAGCATTTTCAAATCTTCTTCAGCCTCCTGACCTCCTTTTCCGCCAGCTTCCTCCAGCGAGCTTTTCCCCAGCCGTGTCTCATGTTGGGCTGCGGCTCCAGCCTTGCTCCCAGCCCAGCAGGCTGGTGCAGGGCAGGCATGCTCAGTGCACGCACCGTGGCTCACACTGGCTCGGGACATGCTAAAAACACATCAAAGGCTGATACCAGACTGAACAAATCCTGCTCCTCAGCTGCTTTTTTTTCCCATCCTCCCTCCCCTCGCCAAGGAGGAACTGTCAACAAGAAGGTCACAGTCCCACCTGCCGGGAGCGAGACACGGGAACGTCCCCGGGGACGGGCTGTAACGTGAAGCAGTGGGATGAAACCTGTGCTGCAGCAGGCTGCCGTGTGCTCGGCCTATAAATAGAGGCCTTCGGTCAAATTAATTTTAACTATGGCTGCTGTCAGCAAAAACAAACCTGCTTGGCGATGCGTTCAGGCAGAAGACTCACCGTATTTTTCATTGAAAAGCTCTTTCACTTGCTCTCGGAGAATCACCTTCTCTCCAAGCCTGTTGGCATCGTCCTCATCTGTAAAGCAAAAAACGACAGGGAATAAAACACCCCGTTTCTTTCTGAGTCCCTGGAAAACCCATCCCACTGTCACAAGACACAACCATGTCTCTGTCCCTCTGCCCCAGGGCGGCGTGGGGACACCTTGGAGGCAGCTGCTCTGTGTTGCACCTTGCGTCGCCTTTTAGAGTCGTGCAAAGTAGCTATAAAATGCTGCCAAATCTACATTTGCCATGCGCTGCCACGGCTGAGAGCATTTTACATCCACTTTGCAGTGCTGTAAATGACTGCAAAATACGCAAAGCAATGGAGACTCAGGCCCTCAGTGCCACGAATGCTCCCACAAGTGATATCAAGGAATGAGATAGCACTTTTATAGCTAAGCTCCTAAGTACAGTATTGTTTTATAATATGCCATATAATCAGCTTGGCTTTACTAGCTTTTTTAATTATCTTCATCATGCCAAACAGTTTCTCCTCCGTTCTCTCATTTCAAATGGCGTGCCTTTGTCAGTAGATTTTTCCCCCAGCTATTCAGCATCCTCAGGGGGCTCTAGGAAAAGCAGCTGGGGTCAGTACTGGCCCCCTTTGATGCTTTTTCACCTCACAGGTATAAAGCACCAAGTGAACCTTATCCGCCTCTTGCTGGAGTCACCCCTCCAGCCCTAAGCCAGCCAGGGTGTGAGACCCCTCGGGGTCTCATCCCAGAGAGGAGACATCAGCACCATCGGCCTTGCCTCACCCAAGGCAGGCGTTTTCACCCAGGCTGGCACGCCACGGAGTGGAAATCCACGATGGTTATTTAAAACATCAAGGTGAGCGCTGCAAACCTCAGCATGAGGGACCCAAGCATCCTCTGCCCCCTGTCTGCAGCTATTTAATTTGATTTTGAGCAATCACATGATTTTGATTCTGATTTTGAGCAATCGCATGATTTTGATTCTGATTTTGAGCAATCGCATGATTTTGATTTTGGTTTTAAGCAATCACATGGTTTGCAATTCTGTTTTAAACACAAGCTGAAAACCTGACGCAAGTCCCTGCCTCCCTGCACAGGGCCCCAGAGCGCGGTGCTCAGCCACCCCCAGCAGAAATCACACGCCTCGGCCACCCTGCTGCTCCTGGAGACAAGCTGGCACGCTTAAATCTCCACACCCTGCTACTGCAGGGTACAGCCTCAAAAAAGCCTCTTCTCCACCTGGAAAACAACAGTTGTGTCTGGATATAATGGAAAAAAAAAATGGAGAAGTTTCTGCGACAGAACCTCAGGGCCAAGTTGTGCTTCAAATCCAGAAATGGCAACAAAGCAGCTTGAAAGGGATGGAGCAAAAATAAATAAAATAGAAGAAAATCAAGTAAGTGTCGCCAAGGAGCTCTGATTTCAAGAACCAAGACCTTGCCGTGCGGTGCCGCTCCCGAGGCCAAGGCACGCCAGCGGGGGAAAACCCTGCGGGCTCCCTCTGTGACTTCCTTGTCATTGATGCTCAGTTTCTGGGCTGTATATACACACCCGTATGGATGTGTAGATGGTAGCAGACAAAGAAACACCAAAATAAAGTGTTTTCGCTTGTTTAATTCTCTGGGACTGAAAAACACAGCAGCTCTTTCCTTTCCGCTCATGCCCCGAGCAACCCGAGTGCAAGAAATAAGATCCCAAGGCGGTTCTCTTCCACCTTGCAGTGGGCAGGACTCCCAAATTCCCATCCAAGGACACAAACAAATGCCATGAAAAACCTGGAACTGAGCATGCATAACAGAGAAGCCAGAGAGGAGGCTCCGGCCGGTGGCGCCACTTCCCAGGGACCTGCCCCTCTGCCCCCAGGCGGCTCCGGGCAAGAGGGATCTCCGTCTACCTTTAACTCTGTCTGTTTGGGTTTGGGAAATAATCAACTCAAGGAAGCCACTGGCACCCCTGGGATGTGCTGAGTCCTTCCCATAAAGCAGGATTATGCATGCTGCTGCCTTTAGCTCTGTGTTATCCATTTTTTTTTTTAATTCAAAAAAAGTAGCCAGTCGATTGACTAATTTTTTTCCCAATCCTACTTGCCTGAAGTGAGGAGCCCTGCACTTCATAGGCAGTTACGTACAAGAGGTCACATTTTTAAAGCACCATTTGCTCTTTTTCAATAGGACTGGTCAGACCTCGACATTTCTTTTAGAAACACCAAGTCATATTTAGTAGTTATTAAAAATGGGGTTTAGGTGTCTGCTGTTGGTCAACAGGATCCAAAACACAGCCTATTCTTCTAGTGGCTTTAAAAAACCCCAACAAAACCAAATGCAAGGTATCCCACAGATAAATAACGGGTTTGTCTATGTTCACAATGCTGTGTGCAGAGCCCTGATCTCGGTGGTGAAGCCGTGGCTCAGCCAGGCAGGGTACCCGGCAGAGCCCTCCTGCTCCCCGTGCTGCTGCCGGCATCCCGGGGTGCAGCTCTGGGCGACGTACGTCCTCCACCCGGCCACGACGCTTGGCGTAACAACCTCCCATTATCCGACCCCCCCGGCGTGAAGCCTGTTTCATCAGGGAAACAGCCACTGCGCAACACATCCCACCGGGAAAGCGGCTCATGTCCCTTCTTCGGGCAATCCCAGTCATGTCAAAGAAACACCCAGCTGGGGTAGGCTGCTTACAGCGGTCAGGATCTGGCCCCGAACCTTAAGAGGATAAATACACACCCTTCCAGCTTCAATGGGTGCAATTCCGTTACACCCCTGTGTACATCCAGAATAAACCCGCTGACTTTACTGAGGCTATTCCACAGTAACTCAGGTTTAAGTACAGTTCGAATTAGCTCAACATATGCGTGTTTTCAAAGTGGAGCTATAAACTTGCGGGAGCAGGCAATTAACATCTAGACACGTGGCCAGAATCCCAGCTGATGGGACTAAAGCTGGATCTGCCGGAGATGCACCGTGCCCTACTGCAGATACAGCCAGGCAAACTTTTCTTTACTCCTGTAAATTAGTATATATGTTAAATCCCCGGAGCCTACATGACTGCACACCAGCTCTGGCCCAGAGTATGTGTTAAAGCAACGCAAAAAAACCCCAACCCAAATCTGTGCAAAAGCTTCTTATGAATGGCAAGTGGATTTCTTAACAAATTAATTGCTCGGACACATGGATGAGCTGAGGATAACGTGGCAAGTCAGTCTGTCTGGAGCAGAACTGGCACCGATGCCCAGGGACTGCAGCAACGGTGCTTAGAAATGCGAGAGGATTAATAACAACAATAATATAGTTAAACACATCCTGCATCATTCAGTTCTTGGTATCACAGGGAAACAGAGCAGAGAGGGGAAAAAAAAATACCTGAAATTTGGGGGTTTAAGACATATTCGTTCTTATATTAAAACGCAAGTGCATTTCTTGTCTGCTACCATCTACGATGCATCAACTGAGCTACGTACCATTCAAGGCAGCGTAGGCTTTTTCCAATGATGTTATCCGTCTAGGGGCTACAGCACAAGTTAAAAGAAGACACAAAAAAAAAAAAAGAGAGAGAGAGAGAAAGAAAAAGAGAGCCATGAGTGCTGCAGCTTGGTTTCTTGGTCACAAACAAAAGCAAAACCCAGGATGACAATGTCCCTAGCAGCTTAAAATTCCTCTGGTCCCCAGGCCCCTTGGCACCAGAGATGCTTTCGGTAGTTAAATAACTGCCCGGTGAGCTGGGCAGGTGGGCTGGGCTCTCCACCGTGCACCAGGGACCCATTTTGGGATGTGCTTGAGCCCACGAGCATCCCCTGAGCTATGCCATGCTCCTGAGCAGCTCAAGATCCACACGTGCCCAGGGATGCATGGCCAAATTGCAGCATTTACGGCACGTGCCAAAGCAGCAGCAGTTGTGCTGTGTGGTCATGCCGGAGGAGAAAAAAAAATATCTGAGGTTAAAGCAGATGAAAAGCAAACAGGGAAACTGTGTCAGTTCTGCAGCAACAGGGGTGGGGGAACAGGAGAAAAAGGGATCCCTAAGGAGACGCTGGCGCTCGCCACTGACTCCGAAGTGACGAGCGATATCAAAAATAAATTAATTTCCTGGGGAAAAGCAGCAGCGATGGGGCTAGGGCCAGGATTTGCATGATGGGCAAAAGGAGGAATGAAGTGGCTCATCACACTGAAGCTGGCAGCCGTGGGGAGAGCCAGCGGGGAAGCCGGGGGCTGCGGGTCGTGGCACCAGGGAGGCTCTTGCTGCCAAATTGCAGCACGCGGGCACTGGCAAACTGGAGGGGATGGGGGAGAGAGCAGGGATGTGTGTCTGAATTTGTTGAGCAGAGATACGAGCAATCTGAAGTAGCTCAAAATACGCATCAAACATTTCAAGCAGGCTCAGGAAAGCAGCCATTGCAGCACTCAGGAGACAAGAGCTCTGCCGCTGCCTCTGGCCCAGCCGTCTGCACAGGGAGGGTGCTTCGGTTCAGCAGCACCACAGGAACAGAAATCGCAGGTTTTGCACAGGGCAGCTGCAGGCACCAACGTTTCGGTGCAGGCCGCAGTGAGCCAGGGTGCTGAGGCGGACCCTGCACCGCCTGGGATGCAGGCGGACAAATCCTGCTGCAAGCGGCTGGCGGCTGCGGCAGCACCGCTCGCTGCCACGCAGCAGGAGCCAGCTGGAAAATAAGTGATGCTGCCCATCGCCTGGTCCCCCAAATTGCTGGGTGAGACCCTGCCTGTGTCGACACCCTGTGGGTAGCACCCACTGCGCAAAATGTTTAGGCAAATACACAATGCGAAGGGGGAGAGATGCAGATGGCTCACGCTGGTGCTAGGAAAGCCAAGCTAGAGGCCAAGCCAAGAGGGAACAAGGTCCTGGCATAGGTTCCATCAAGGAGGAATGCGGGCAGGAGCACGGGCAGGAGCGCAGGCAGGCTGCAGGCAGGCAGTGAGGAAGAGAAGCATACAGCAGCATCTTTCCAGTATGAATCAGAAACGGTTTCGGAAGGGCAGCATGGCATTTCATTTGGTTGGCGGCAACTCAAAGGCATTTTTAGTGTTTCAGGTGAAGATTTTAAGGCGCTGTTATGAAATCACACTGATTAAGAACGATAATTAAAATTTCTTGTCCTGGTAACCCACATGTGCGGCTCAGCCTTAACCACAGGAGGCATCACATCAGGCTGACAGCTGCTGCGCTGCGTGGTATGGAGCGCATCCCTAAGTACCAGACCACGGCCAGGATGGAGCGGCACCCATCTCGATGCACACCCTGAAAAAAGGCGGTTTTGGGGTCTCTGAAGGACATGTCAGGATATGAGGCTGGTGGGGAGCCGGAGGGAGGCAAGAGCAAAGCAAACACGAGGGCTGGGATGAGCTGGGCGACGGTGCGGCCTTCCCGTTGGCGCGAGGGTGCCACACACACAGGTGAAAGGGAAAAGGAGACAAGAAATAGGCAAAGAAAAAGGTGATCGGAATTGCAGAGGTGCTTGAAAACACGCTTTGAAGCTCCACAGCGACTCACACTACCTGCTTGATTTTACACCTTCAGACTAAAAACACTAACCAGCTGAACGCTAAAAAATAATTCACCCTGGATAACAGGAAGGAGGATCAGAAGGCAAAATAACCTGGCTGCTCCCTCAGTGGCTAAATGTCAGGGCTGGGGGGCTGAAGGGAGAGGGGCATGGACCTCGAAAAGCAACCTGGTGATGGAGCAAGATGTGCTCAGCTCTCATCACTGCCCCATCAAGTCTTTTCCTCTTTTCTTGCTAGGAGTTTCCAACGCGAGGCACATCTCATCAAAGTCTTGCAGAGGATTGTACTCTCATGATTAAAAAAAAAAAAAATATGAAAAGGATGCCTGGATGTGTGGTTTTTTTAATTAAAGAACACTGCCTGCCCTACTTTATTAATTGGAGTATGGGAAATAATCTATCAGGGCGGTAGAGAGTTTGGGGAATAGGACAGATGGAGCTGGTGTACATTTTCAATCAAAGCACATAAAAATTAACATACAGAAAGATTTTTTTTGTGTGTGCTAGATTACTTATGCTTGATATTTTTTTTTTCAAAGGCTCAAATTAAGCCTGTTTTGTATCTCTGTGCCTCAGGAAAAGAAGAAAAGAAATGGTAAGTGCTGTGTTTATAGCGCTGGAGTTTCACCCCTGCTCTCCCACTTCTGTTTTAAAGTCGAGAGATCATTCTGCTTTGAAAAAGGGGTTTTGAAGGTCTTTTTCACAGAGTGGATAGCAGTGGTAGGGAGAAAAAAACCCTGGAAATCTGAAAGAAAATCTCAGGACATCAGGAGAGTTGCGCTCCTAGATTAAAGCCCCCAGGGAGCCACGCGGGTAAAGTGCTGGCAGAGGCACCGGTGACCTTGGGGCCATCGTCCCACCTTCGAAAGGCTGCAAATCCACACTGCAGAAAGGGGTTGCAGCCACTGACCTCCTCTGGACACTGGGGAACACCACTGGCTTTATTTTTCCAAAAACCAGCCTCATTCCCCCCTCCAAAAACACCACCTTCTGCAAACAGCATCCCTGCAGGCACGCACCCCTCAGCCACCTCTGCCCCAGCAGTCTCACCCCTGCCCCGTGACCCATTGCAAGGAGATACCATCTCAACAGAGAAATTAGATAATCTTGGGAGAAAGCATGCTTGGTGCTCAGATTATATGGAAATCCTTTTATCTGCTTCTGTTCCGCTTAAGAAATGGGTGTCCCCCAAAGAGAGAGATAAGGAGGCTGGTCCTCTGCAGTCCTGCTATCTGGGATGCTCTTTGCAATGCAGGAGGTGTACAACTTGTTTAAAGCAAGTTAAACCCTGTAATTTAATCTAAAGGCAACTAAAATCACCCCAAAGTAATTTAAAAAAAAAGTTTATGTTAAATTTCCCTTTTCTGTTAAAATTTATATTTTTCATGTAATTTTTGGCCAAAATGATCCACAAAAACCATAACCTCCCTTATATTTATACAAACATCTCCTGGGCTTTCCAGCTTTTAGATGCCTTTGCAATGCCATCCCGCTTGGGAGTAACTATTGCTTTCATTTTAATGCTCCTCTGCGAAATAAAAGTGATTTTCATTGATTTTGTTTTAACGCCAAGCACGCAATTCTGCTGCTGCTCTTCATTTTACATGGCAGGACTTTACTACACAAGATTGAGGTAAAAAGAACACTCTTAAATTTAAATTTTTAATGATCCATGGCTAGTTGGAAATCATTAATTTTGTTAAGGCAGATGAAAAGCGATCAAAGCCAAGGCAGCGAGTGTACCACTGTGTTGCCACCATCCACTTTGGTGTAATGGGGTGGAAAAGCAGATGAGAGGTTAATTGCTGTCAACGGGGATTTTTTGGGGGCAAAATACAAACAGCCTTTTTCTCAAGGAGACGTGTCGGTGATAGTCTGACTACTAGAAAATAATTGTAAGTCCTGGACTTGTCTCCAAAGATTTAGCAAATATATGAAATAGTCTATAACAAATTGAGATGTCAAGTAAGAAAAACCCTTCACCTGCGACTGCTCTTATTTAAAACCCCTGTGGGAGGAGAGGGCATGAAGCCCCAAGCCCGGCAGGGATGCCGCGGCCTCCTCCTGAGCCTGCTCGGGTACCACAACGCACAGAATAAAATATGCCTTTGGGTTTGTGCTAGTATGGTCTAGCCTGTGGTGGGAGTGTTCAGCTGGAGAAGGAGGAAAAAAAATGTTGTGCATCGAAAAGAAAATCAATTTCCTCTACATCTCTATCTATCAGGCTGTGTTTCCAAGCCAGCTGGCAGGTTGAAGTATTTGCCTTCTGATGTGCTCCTTTGTTAATGGTGTGATTTGTGTCAGATCAGCGTCTCTTAAACGTAATTATACCGATTACGGCGGAGGAACGGGAAGACAAGATGTGGCTGGAGGAGCGGATACATTCTCAGCTCACTCCGGCGTTACAGCCATGTAATTACATGGAAAAACAGTTCTGCAAAACTTGCATTTCACTGAGGACTCGTTTAAGGTCCAGCTGATGCAAGCCGGCACCTTGCTGCTTAGGACCAAAAGATAGGAAGTCTAAACCTGAAGTCCGTGGAGGTCTCAGGGGGCCTCCCCATCCACTTGGCTGGGCCATACACAGGGATGCAGTGGGTCGACACTTGGACCATGCCCTGGATTGAATTTCTCAGACAGCTCGCCTTTTGTTAGAGTCCTCTTGGGTGTCTAACACCTTTTTGCTGTACCCAATAAGGGCACATAAATGTTTTCCTCTCTGTCATATTTGTCTTCCCTAAATTGTGCCATCCCCATGGAGGCTGGCCAAGGAAATGGGAAGCCATCAATAAAGATGACAACATTTTTTGCATCCATCTGTGCTCTTCCAACAGTTGTAATTACAGACATTTAAAATCAAGACAGGTTTTTACCCACATTTCTGACGGCAGCTCTCTTTGCTGGGCAGCCTAGAAGCGAGAGACAGAGCTACCACAGCAATGCACGGGGAAGGACACGGCTCCAGGACAGTGATTTCTGCAGCTGGGTACGGAGTTCACCCGGGACACCCCATCCTCCCCTCTCTCACATCTCCCCCAGTGTTTCCACACATGGGATGCCCACAAGCTGGCAACGGCTTTCACTGCCACGCTGCTGCAGCCTGATGTGGACCCTGTGGTTAATCACCCCCTTCCCACGACCCTTCCTCGCCACTCAACCTGCCAGCTCATTACAATGCATATTTATTTTAAGAAAATGCTTAAGAAAGTGGGTGCTTTCCTAAATACAGAACGCAGATCCCTGCCCTAGATTAGCTCTTGAAAAATACTGTCATTTCAAGGCAACAGTGGCAGTACCAATGGGTGCTGCTGAGGCCAGCTGTCTCGGTCAGGGGAACTTCGGCAAATGCACCAAACAACAACAAAACCGAAGTGGGAAGCCCAGGAAAGTGAAGTCAGGGGCAACCTTCCTCCAGCTGATAAAATTATCACATGCCATCCACAGCTTACAACTCCCTGGCCACCACTAAACACTTGGCCAATGCATTGCTTAGGCAAAAAGGCATCATCTCTTACCAGGTTTGGGGATGAGTCCTTGAAAAGGCCTGTAAAAAAAGAAGGAAAAAAGGAGATTTAAAATGAAGTACCACCAGGAAGCCAACACGCCTGGCCTGAGCATCCTCCCGCGGCCCAGGGAGGGTTAGGGGTCAGCCTGTCCTTCGCACACTGTGCCACGACTCGTGTGGGACCAGCAGGAGCTCTGCAGGGACGGGGCCCTTGCGGTCCCCAGGGACGCATGCCCTGCTTGGGGCAGCATGCACCACGTCAGCAAGAAGACAGGCAGCGTGGCCCGGTGAGATGGTGGTAGAGCCATGCTTGCAGCCTGCTTTTCCCAGTCTCACCTTACAGTGATAAAGTGCCTCTCCCCTCCTGCTTGTGTCCATCCCCTGTGGCTGCAAAACCCGCAGGACGCCCTTGCAAACGGCCACTGCCCAACGCCTCTCCAAGTACTGCAGGACCCCGAGCACTGCCTTTCACCAGCAATAAACCAAGCAACGTTCCTCCTATCTCAAGACTCCTAGAAAAGGAGCTGGGATTTCTCTGCCTACACAACCATCGCACCAAGCACCATTTTCTCCTGCCAGTGCCTTCCCCACTGCCTCCCCAGGCAGCAGACAGGAGGAAAGAGCAGGAGTCTCTATTTTATGGTCCCCTCCTTTCTGTCAAACCGTTAGCTGCCACCTTAATAGCTGTCTTGGGGGCTGGAGGCATTTATAGTATTTACAGCCCTACTCTGATGGGGCTGGCAGAGCTGGGGGTGCATTTAGGTTGGCTCCCTCCTCTCCCCCTCCTGCTTGGTGGGGTGGCTGACACTTCTTGCCATGTACCTCGTCACGGTGAACTTGATTTTATCGGCAACGGCCAATATCCTCTCCAGGTTCTGCGAGCCAAAGGTGCACGGCTTCCTGAAGGGGATCCCGGGGGGCAGCCCCTCTATAATCACTGACCCTGGATTGCTCTTGATCCGCTTGTATGGCACTTGCACGGGGTATTTAATTCCCAAGGCCTCACCTGGGAGAGAAGCGAGCAGTAAGTGAGCGGGACACCAGGGATGCAATTTCTACTGTCACTCTGGCTCCATCCCTGGACCCGCCAAAGTACGGCACGGCGTGAGCAGGCTGCTCGAGGCACCATGTCAAGTGTTAGATCAAGGACCGACATTTCCAGGCCGCCTCCACGATGGGAGCGGAGTGGTTCCAAGGCAGCTGCGAGCATGCAGCAGAGCTGGGGGGGCTGAGGAGAGGCACCGTCCTGTACAATGATGCCCATGCCACGCAGTGGGAGAGATGGAAATCTGCTGCTCTTTGCTTTGGGACATTATTTGGAGATAACTCATAGGCATGTTCCCTCTCTGAAGGTCTGACTGCAGGACTGAGGCTACACATTTCCTTGCAGATAATTGCTCTTGCGGGTACCTAGGAACCTGCACAACTCTTACCACTGCGTAGAAAATTGGTATAACAGCATTTCCCTGCCTTGCTTGATAAAGGACAGATGCTGGGGCAGGCAGGCCAGGGGAGTGCCCTGCAGAGCCCAGGTAGGTGCCCTGGGGACAGGAAGAGCGGCATCTACTTGTCCTTCAACGCTCCTGCGGGTGCTCGCTACAGCCCCTCCTTATTCCCTTCCCAACCTCCCACCACCCCCCATGCTCCCACAGCTCTGCAATTCTCCACTAATTTACAATTGTTGTTCTCCGTGGAGGTGGGGTTAAAAGAAAAAACCCACCAAAACATGGCCAGGAAGGGCAGGCAGCGGGAAGGGCTGCGGCACGCTCCCCATCACAGGCTCCCCCCTGCTGTGTGGCAGCCACCTAGGCAGCAAGCACCTGTAGCAAAGGGCATCAATTCCCAGACCCACCGTTCCCTTCCCAGCCCTCCGAGGTGCCAGCTGCTCAAGGGGGAGGTGAGAGAAAGCACCTGGCAAGGAGGAATCGGGAGGAGAGGGGAGGGATAGGGAGCAAAAAATTAGGAGGGGATAAGGAGGGAATAAAACCCACTCCCACCCTGGTTTCTCACCGTATTTCTTATTGAACAGGTCCTGGACTTGTTCCCGCAGTGTGTTAGCGATGTCTATTCTGGAAAGCCTGGCATCATAATTTTCTGTAAAATAAAGAAACAATTATGGACTTCTGCTGGTAAATTAAAAGGCACTCTGTGACTTTTAAGTAATGCCATTTTCTAATTATAGGAAAGTCCTTATCTTGCAATTAGCTAATCTCTGGAGTGGGCCATTCAAAGTCCTTAAAAATAATCTAAACAGAAATATGTTTTTCCCCCCGCCTGTCTGCTAAGAATAAAAGCCGCATGAAATCGAAGATTCAGTTGTGATAATTACTGGCGTTAAAATAAAACGCACTCCAAAGCCTCTCTGAAAAGCCAAAGCCTTTCAAAAGCCTCCATCCCTCTCTGCAAACCTCTCACGGGCCCCTGCGGCCCAAGGAAAAGGGATGCTCAAACAGGGAAGCACTTGCCCCCCCCAGCCCATGGGCACCTTCGCTCCTTTCCCTGATGGAGCCGCCGTGCCGGCTGCCAGGGCACACCGGACAGGAGTGGTATTTATACAAACATTGCCTAGGTGGAAAAAAACCCAGAAAAGGCAGACTCCGAGGCTTGGAAGACTTAATTATGCATCCTGCAAGGTCAGATGGCGAGATAAGCAAAGGCGATTAATTACGGCACCATCCAGAGCGCTTCGAGCCTCTTCCTTGGACCTATGGGACTGCCCGCCCTGGCTGCGTGTCTTGTCTTGTCTTCTGGTTGTCTGTCCTTCCCATCCTCTCACTCCTCCTCCTCCTCTCCTCTCCTCCCTCCCATCCTTGCCTCGCCTTGCTCCTCTGCCAACCTGCCGAGCCCTGATGCCCCATGGTCGCTCCCTTCCCACATGTTTGCTCTACGCAGCCCCTGCAATGGGACTCTGCTCAAACCTCCCGCAGATGCCTCCAGGCTCTCACCTTGAAAGCCCTGCCTCTTCACAGCATCCTCCAGCAGTGCCTCGCTTGAGTCCCTCTCGCTGGCAGCTGAGGCAGGGGACATAAGAGGAATTAGGATTTGCGGTGCCGCCAAGGGGGACGCACAGGAGTAGGTTTCCAGACAAAAAAATGAGGTGGGGAGGGAAGGCAAGAGACGCGCTGTAGGAAAACGCTCTCACTCCTCTCCTACCTCGTCCTTAACGGCCCGGCTGCCGGGCGTCTCGCAGCCTACCTTTGGCTGCCGGGCTGTCCGACGCCGGCTCCTTTACACCCTCCGCCAGCAGCTCCGGTCTGGAAAACAGCGAGAAGCAGAGGGCACGCAAGTGAGCTCCCTGGCCAGCGACACCCCACTGCTCCAGCATCCCCTAGGACAATGCTCCTACAGCCACAAACCACTAACCGTGTCTGGCTAACACAATCTTAAAGCTCCTGCAATGCAGCAGGGGAACTTTGGAAGTAATTTTCATGCCAACAGACTCTTTAGTGAGCTGATGTGACACTCCTCGGGATGAGATTAAGCTGGCGATGGCTGAGCGGCTTAAATCAGCTGGTACAGACTTTTAGGAGACACGGTCCTGCATGTTTCTCAGGGATGGGAGAAGCCATGCATGGCTCCTTTCAGCACACAATTGGCCCCAAAAATTGTCACTTGGGTATCTAATGCTAAAACCGCACAGTGAGGTGATAGCAGGGCTTGTTATGAGCTGTGCTGAAGCTGCGCTACAGAGAAAGGGGTCTGGGATGGGGGCAGAACCCCCAAAACGTGGTCAGGCTGGCCTGGGAACTGCTGGTCTGATGCCACAAAATCTCTGCACTCCCAACATCTATTTTCTGTTTCAGCCGCCTGTTGAATGTTGGTTGCATCAGCTCTCTCCTCTGCAAGGGAGGTTGAGTCAGCATTTGGGTGAGAAACCCCCCAAAATACATAAAGACATTTTTAAATCCATCTCTGCTGGATCCGTTCCCTCTTTCAGGGCAGTGCTGTTGTGTTACATTGATCGTGGCTTCTCACAGCCCCCCCCAGCTCCTGTGACACCCCCTGCTCCCCAGTGCAATGACAGCATTTTCCCTGATGCCCACAGCATCCTGCTGAGGCACAGATGTGCACATCTGGACCTCGGCTGGAGCTGCTTCCCTAAGAAAATGCTCCAGGGCTCCCAGCCCCATTCCTTACCCCACGCCTGAGCACCCTGAAGGTTAAAGGCTCTGGCTCCTCTCACCCACCCTTGGGTGTTCCCTGCTGCTGTGGCCAAACCTTTGCAAAAGTGTGTTAAAACCCTGAAAGACATCGAGGGAGAGATGACACCACTGCTGCCTCTCACCACCTTGGCTCCAACAAAGCAACAACCCTTGATTACTTCTAATCAAGCAAATTTATTGAAGGTAACCAAGTGATGGATGTTCCCCAGGACCCTGCACAGCAGCAGGAGCTCCAAGCAGGAACATCCTGCCCAAGGGATGGCCGCTCCACCTGCCTTACCTTTTAATGACAAACTGGATGTTGTTGCTCGCTTGCAGGATCTTCTTCAGCTTCGCAATCCCGAAGCAGTTGGGGCGCCGCAGCAGGATGCCCTCTGGCAAGCCCACAACAAACAGGTCCTCAGGATACATCAGGAACTTGGAGTAGGGAACTTTGACCGGCTCTGATATTCCTATGGCTTTCGCTGCATGGGGACCAAATCTCATTAGTTTGCTGGACCTCCACATCGGGTCAAGCAGAAGCAACATGGTATGTCGGTGGGGTCTGGAGAGGTTTTTGGAAAGTTTGTTGTCACTCTGCCTGGTGGGGATGTCCCTGGTGGGGATGTCCCTGATGCTGGCAGACACAAGCCAAGGGACAGAGCCAGGCAGATGCCAGGAGCTGGCTTTTGCATTAGCTGCGCTAACACAGCCTGCCTTTTGGTGGCACACATCAAAGGGGCTTCCTATAAAGGTTGCAAGCATCTCTCCACAAGGCAATGGGACCCCACATCCAGACATCCATGGATGTCCCTCTGCCAGATGAGGAGGGGACAGGGAATGTGCCTGGGGGTATCCTGCCAGCCTGTACAATCTAGGACGGTGAGGGCTCCCTTTGCTTCACTTAATTTTGCCAATAAGCAACCAAACAGCTAGCACCAAGCAGCGCTGTTTGGCCAGAGGTGAAAAACCAGGACAAAATCCCATGAGCATGGGCAAGGACTCCCAGTCTGTTACTACAGCATGGGGTGCATCCAGGGCCATTGCTCTGCCAGCTGTTCCAGCTGCATCCCCAGCACCTAATCCTGTGCAAGAGCATCCCAGCCCTTCTCCTTTTTCCCAGTCACAACAGGCTCTGGCAGCCCAGGGGCCACAGCTCAGCTCTGCCCCTGGCCTTCAGGGACTGTCAAGACAGAGCTGCATCTCCCAGTCCTGCCAGCGGTAAAAACTTTCCACCAGCTCTCAAAACACACGTGTGACCTCACTTGTATTGTTTCCAGGTTAAATAACCTTTCTAAAAAGGGGTGAGCAGAGCATGCCAAGTGCAAGCCCCTGACGCCGGGGTCCCGCCATTCCTGGGCCACATCATGACCACCTCAGGTGGAAAACCCTCTCTGATATTTCAAACAAGTGATGGGGCAAAACGCTTTGGTCCTTCCCTCCGTGGGAGGAAGGCTGAAGGTCATGGCAGCAATTCCTGGGCTGCAGCCTGCAAAAAGGCATTGAGGAAACCAAGGGGAAGAGCTGCAATAACAAGGCCCAGGGAGATTTCAAATGCATTTGTAAGCCCAGCAGACAGCAAATGAACAAATTAGATTGCACCTTTACTCAGCCGCTGCTTTGGAAATGGTAGGTGACATTTCCGAGCAATTAGGAGCTCCCCACGGCAGAGGCCAGCACTCGGCATGATGAACATGTGTTAATGACCGTCTTACCGTATCTTGTGTTGAACAAAATTTCAACTTGTTTCCTCAAATGACTTAAAACGTCGCCTATACCATCTGAAAAAAAAAAAACAAAAAAAAAAACCGCTCTGAGAAATCAGCTGCCTCTTGGGCAAGCAGTACACAGCGCAGGTGAGCAGTCCCTGACCTCCGGCAGAGCCGGCTGCATGCTCTTCACGCCTCCCAGATGGGTGCCACTCCTCCGGCAGCTGCCTCCAAGCTCATCCCAAAGCGAGGAAGGGCAGCGATGCACCTGCCACAGAGCTGTGCTAGCAGCAAGGGGAAAAAAGATAGGGAAAAAAGTAAATCCAGGCAGGAGAGGGGAGGACAGAGCCTGAGAACACAGGAGCATCGTTCCACACTGAGCTTTTTGGAGGCTGAATGCTTTGCTGATAAGGTAGGTGGCCCAGGAAACCCAACACAAAATATCTGTGTTCATCCATCCTTCCAAAAACTTGCAATGATCAGGTGATGCTCAGGGTTCATCGCACACTCACCTGATCCCTCCATCTGCTTTTCCTCGTGTCGCGACTCCTCACTGGACCCCTTCTCTGTCCCTGCTGAGGAAGAGGAGGATTAGTGGTGGCCAGTGTCAGCAAAACCAGACCAGACAAGAGCAGGAGTTCTCCTGGTCCCCTGCAGTCGCCCAACCGCCCCCTCCCCTCACTAAGCTCTGAGCACGCATCCCCAGCACAGGCTCAGGCAGGCAGCATCATGCCAAGAGCTGCATTAGCAGAATAAACCCATCGCCCACATCCAAGAGGTCTGCCCGCCCTTCAGGGTGGGCTTCCTGGGAGAGGCGAGACCCAGCACTTGGCATAAGTGAAGGCAGCTGCAGCTCCAGCACAAATCCCCCAGGGTAAATCCCAGTCGTGAGCTGGGCAGAGGAGCTGGGGATTGCAATGAGCTGGGGCTGGAAAGAGACTGGGAAGGAGCGGCGGTGCCGGAAAAGCCACCAGTTTGTCTACCAGAGCTGCCAGCTGGCCTGACTGAGGCCATGACTCTGGAAGCAGCTCCCAACTCCATGACCTTGGCTCATAAATGGTATTTACTCATTTCTGACACACACACAAACTCCCATGCCCCTGCACAGTCTCCTGGATGCTTCATTTCTGGTACCTGCTACCGTTTCTAGGATGTAGTTCGACTCCTCCGAGGCCATGTGCGCGGGCACCGGGTCATGCATCCCATCTGAACTGGGTGATCGGTCTGCGGACAAAACCCCATGGGCAGCTTTTGTTTTGATGCCAGGGGGCACCATCCCCAAAACAGGGTTCAGAGGGTCCTGGCCCATCAGCAAGGGCTGAGCGAAGGGCCCCCCGGTCCCGGGAGCCCCGCACACCACAGCCCTGCACGAGGAGCTGTTCCAGGGGTGCATCTGCCTTCTTCCTCCCTGGGACCACCCAGAGCTCATCCCTGAAATGCACCCAACCTGTCAGCCCAAGGGAAAAGAGCAAAAGTTTCTTCCTAACCTCTGTAGAAGGTGAAGAGTGAAAATAGTTCAAAATTATTTACTTGGCTTAAGCTAGACACTCAATTTTGGCTTAAAAAGTTAATGCTGCTTTACTTAGCTACTCCACTGTGGGAAAACCATTCCACTAATGCTGCCTTCCTCCACAAAAATCACACCTCCTTGGGTTTCCCTTACATAATCTGTATGCCCTCTTCATTTAAACCTGTCTCCCCTAATGCTGGGCTCTCCAACACCCTCAAAGAGCTATCCAAATTTAGCTTTAAATAAACCTTCAGCTGGTTTAAGTACTTCAATCAGGTCACTTCTTAATCATCACCTTGCAGGATAAATAATCCAAGTTTCATCAATTTCTCCCTGTAGGTGAGCACCTCTTTTCTATTACTCCTCCTCCCTGCCCTCAGCTGTACTCGCTCTCATTGAACTCCATCTTCAAATAAGGTACGAAAAGCTGGACTCTGGACTTGAAGCGTGATCTACCCGGCACCAGAGAAGTGATAACACCTCCTCCTCCTCCTTGCACACACCGCCAGCTCACCATGTATTAGCTTTCTTCTCTTCCATTAGCTGCCAAGTTGAAAATTAAAATGTTTGATCTACCACTATACCTTGTTCCTTCTGATTCCCCTCTATTACCTGTGCTTTAAGTCCATTCTACGATAACCCTGGAATGACTCCCCAGATATCACTGTATTAAGGGCCTGCTGGGTGCAACAGAGATCATACCCGCGCAGTGGGGCTGAGCATCACTGCTGTCCCCAGCACCGCTCGCCCGCGGGCACGTTGGGAGTCCTGCTGCTGCCCTCATTCTGGTGAGATTATTAATTAATGTTTGTAAAGCACACTGAAAATGCAAAGTGCTAACTATCCACTCATTAAACCCAGCGGATCGTCCTACCATTTTCTGCGCTGTCCAGGTCAGGTAACTGGAAAATGACTCTCCCAGCTGCCCCTCAAGCACCCAACTGCTCGTCTGCATCACCACCCATCACCACCGATCTCTCCGGGCAGAAACGTGGGGAAATGCATCAGTGCCACTGATTCCAACACATTTTCAGCACGTGCTTAGTATTAAACCTGTTCTTACAAACTCTTCATAACCAGGCTGCTTTTCTACATTAAGGACCTCATCAAAAGCATCCCGCACTCAACACTGGGGATCCTCCAAGCCTGCATGTGAAGGAAAGCAACAAAACAGGCTCGCTTTCTCCAGGGGAAAGGCAACATAGAAAAGTGATGAAGGAGAGAGAGAAACAAGAGCAAGCCCTAAAGCACCCTGCACTACTCCCAGAAAACCCACTGAGTCCCAGTATGACCCTTAAAATGACCCTCAGTGAAGCAAGACAAGTGCACAGGCACAAGGGACCTTCTGTGCTGGGAGATACCCCACAAATGCCTCTTCTCAAAGCAACGCGACGAGATGCCATGCGGCAGCCCTGCCTGCACAGAGGCCGCTGCACACAGCGGGTACCCCAGCGCCTACCTGGCATGGTGATCTGGATGATGTCCAGCTCGTCCGGCTCGATTTTTATCTGCCTGATCCCACCCAGCTCTCCTGAGGTACCTACCAGGGAAAGGCAACGAAAAGCAATCGCCAACAGGAACCAGTAATGCTGTGTTTGCCCACCAATGTGGGCAGGGAAACCACAGCCAGCTGCGGCCTCAGGGCCAGCTGAGCATCCCGCAGTGATGAGGCTTTGGCCAAGTGGCCCAGCAGCATCAAGCCCATGCATTGCAGGTACCCAAAGGATGCCTGCGGGCATGGCATTTGCAAACAGCTTGGCTGGCAGGAGCCGCCAGTGCCCTTGAACTGGCTGCTGGCCCTCATTACGTGCGCTTTTCCTGGCTTTCTTTACTTAAAATGAACTGGATCACCAACAAGCGTTGGTGTGGACACAGGAGGAGCCATCTCCAATGGGCACTCTTGGCATTTTTAATGCTCCCAAACTCACGTCTGGGACAAGGTCCTCTGCAGACCCGTGCTCTGGGAGGGCTGACTGCAGCCACATCACACCAGGGCATGACCAGCTGAACCCTGGCAAAATTCAGGGTGGTCTGAACCCCGCTGGGCGGGGAGCCTGTGCCAGGCTGGCCATCCCAACTGCCCTGGGAGGATGCTGCATGTCCTGCTCAGCCCAGCTGCCTCTTCTCTCCAGATAAATCTCCTCATTTAGGGTGGGACTGATTCACCGCAAGGGGCTGAGTAACAGCTTGCAGCTTGGGCAGGCAGGACAGCGGGGCTCAGCGTGGCTTCACCTGTTTGGTAGTGATTCAATGGGTCCAAGCACCTAAACCTGGGGAAAAGTGTTTCCTTCTCATCTGCGGTGCTCAGAGCACCGACACCGCTGATTTCTTGGTGACCCGATTGTGGTGGCTTTTAGGGAGAAGGGAACTCTGAGATTGAAAACTTCCCTTAGCACGGCATGTAAGCATGTGCTTAAGTCTTGTTATTTCAATTTATGCGCTTTTGGGACCCAACTGGAGGGTCACAGGGTAAGACCCTTCACCTCTGCATCTATCAAATGGGGATAAAATCCTGAGAGAACTGCCCCGTGGGGCAACCAGGTAACTGGTGCCACACATCCAACTTACTTTGCAGGCAGCTTTCTCTAGTGTCCACCCCACCCCAATATCACTATTTTGCAAGAGAAAAGTAATTACTCCTCACCTGGTTCACAGCTTTCAGAAACACTACACTTCTCGGACCTGGAAGGGAAAGGCAGACAAGAGAGGTGGTCATGGAGCAACCAAAGGGAAAGCTTAAAACCCAGCGGTGTGCATAGGACTGATCCTGGCAGGAGGGAGAAACGCCACAGCCCCCTGCGGTGCCAGGCAAGGGCTGTGGAAGGGTCCCCGGGGACACTACAGCCACGGTCCCAGCAGCAGCACAACATCCGTGGCTGCAAGGGGAAGCCACGGTCTGTGGGTTTCTCTGCAACGAAACCCTGCTCCCAAACTCTCCCCCAGTATCAGCCCTGCTGCTAGACTGATGGATGTAACTGCAGCAGAGAGCTCCTGAAAGCCAGAGGATTTTAAGCCCCAAACCTGGTCAACTCCATCCCTTTGTGGCACAGAGCAGTGCATAAAGCATCATTACAATGTGGTTACTCATGGAGGTAATGCAAATAGGGAGAAAGGAAAAAAGTCAATTGATTTAGTAAATATTTATTCTGCCCAAAGCTCTTCTCCCCTGAAAACTGGGCGCTATCCCAAACTTGTGTCTACAGTTAACTTCACATGCTCAGGAATTTACACAAGGAGTTCAGCATCCAAATGAAATTACTTTGCATTCTCAGGATGTGTTTGCTTTCTGTCTCCTTCTCTTTCTTAAACAAGAACAACCACTGCGTTTTGGCAGTAAATGATCTAAGGAACGGCACTGGAAAACACACTCCTCCACAACGCTGGCCCTTCAGGAGGAAGGAAAACCCTTCTGAGCCAGCACCACATCCCTGTTGGCTCAGGGGGGATGTTCAAAAGCACTTCTTGCTTGCCTAAATCCACTCAGCAGTGTCAGCAGAACAAACTACGGGCAATGTGAAGGAAGCCAGGAGTGCTCTTGAAATGTTCTTCCTAAATGTGGTATGGGTGAAAAGGATCTCTGGTCTAGAAAGTACTGTATATATTATATACCTATACCTAGGTGCGTTGGGAAGGTTTTCAACTCTCCCACTTCAGGTCAAAGTCAACCTTTCCCTAGGGAAATTTGGGAGGGGGGCTTCCCTGGGGACTGTGTTACCCTCCATGGTATCTGGCCCTTCTCCCTGGAGCATCTGGCACTGCCCCTTCCCTGGAACTGGACTCTGACCTGGGTGGACCACTGCTATGGAAATTCTCTGCTCCTACCAGGGAACAGAGGTCTTCATTTGCAGGAAGAACAAAGTGGGATTTGAATAGCCACGTATTTTTTCCTGCAGATTAAGTGCTATCAATGCATTGGGAGATTTTGGGAGATTTACGTTTACCCCTGCAGCAGGAAAGCAAGATTTGCACCACCACTGCAGTTCATGATTCCTTTTGTAACCAGAGGTGCACATGAACCTTGGCGTCTGTGGCCCGATTCAATATGCATGCACAAAGTGTAAATTAGGAACAAGGCATATATAATATACACACAGCCAGGATAAATTTGAAAAGGACCCCAGGATGATCTTCGGGTTGTGCCAGATTCAAACCAGCAGAAGGCAGTCAGCCCAGCCCAGCCCAGCACGGTCCACGTGACAGCACCACCACGGGGAGGGAGATCCGAATCCGGCTGGGTACAAACCACCCCTAAAAAACCTATTTTTCCCCCATAGGGTCTTCTAAAGCAGTTTTACCACACTATGCAACCCCCACCTGGCCCACAGCTGGAGTGCAGCAGGTGAGACAGGGATGGTGCAGCATCAGCGAGGGCCATATGGGGACCATGAGCCTCCAGCTGCCCTCAGAGCTCTGCAGCGGCAAACCTCAGCTCCCGCCCCACCGGCACGCTCCTGCAGACACGCAGGGGCTCATTTTCTATCTATTGCTTTGCAGAAACCAGCTTGGCATCCCTAATATCCCGTTCTTCCACCTCCTTGTTTCCAGTCACACCGATTTAACTGCACAGTGGGATCTTCTGCGGGAAAAATTAAAAGTGTCCTAATTGCAAATGTTAACAAATGAACGGGAAAACGAGAAGCCTTAGGACAGATTTCAGCCCTGCAGCGTGCTTAGAGGCCAGTGGTATTTGAGGCATCACCGTTTCCCCTGGCATCCAGCACACAAGGGATGCTCTGCTGCTCCCCAGGTATAAATGCCTCCAGACACAGAGCGATTCAGTAAGGTGCAGACAGCAATCGAGAGCTGACTAAGAAATGGTTTTGTGGCTAAGCCCTAGCTGGGGATCCTGGAGATTCAAGTTTAATTCCCCGTAACACCTGTGAAGCACCTCAGGCCTGGACCCAGCCCAGCCAAGTTCCCACTGCAGACATCACCAGCCAAGGCTCTCATCCCGAGTCGCTTCACCATCAGGGGGAGAAACAGGTGCTCATGGGGTGTGATTCCTCCAAACTGTTTTAAATGGTTGGGAAGGCATGACTCACCCGGCGCACTGAGCTTGCTGCTGCTGAAAGGTGCTGGAGTGACTCAGCCAGCCCCGTTCCAGCACGGATGCCCGAAGGCAGCCACCGCCAGCCTCCCTCCAGCAGAGCAGGCATGTGGCTGGGCTGTCACGGCCCTACTTCACCAGCACAGCGTTTGGGGTTGCTGTCCTTTGGGGGTGACACCTGCATGCCGAGCACCAACCATTTCAACCCATGTACAATATCAATGCACAGAGCAAACCAACAATCCACAGAGACGCGGTCCAGGCAAGCCAACCCAACCACCCACTCATCTTAACCTCCTTCCTATGCCCGTGGTTGACTCTGCCTTGCATCAGAGCTCCAGAGTGGCATGGCTTGTACTGCACTTGCAGCCAACGGTACAAGGAAATGGGGCCAGCCTCTGAAAAGCGCAGGAAACATTACCATGGCACAGCATCGGGCATGAGTGACACCCATGGGTGCTGCCAGCACCCTGTCCCTGGCGGAGGAGAGGACTAGAAGAATTTGGCTTGTTCCCTTTACCAAAATGAAGCCTGGGAGGGGACACAGTGGTGTCCCACAGTCGTGGGGCAGCAAGATTGTGCAGGAGCCATCCCAACCCCGTGGGGTAAAACCACCCCCAAACCCTCCTTTGAAGCTGCAGATACCCAGAGGGCTGGGTGACAAATGCCAGCCCTGTGGACTGGGCAGCTCGAGAGGTGTCTGCCCTCCAAAGCTGCAAGATTTCAGTGTTCGGTGCACTGCCAGGATCACTCACTGCCTGCTCTAATGCTGCCAACGTGTCAGGTTCCCCCACCCAGGGCAAGCACAGCTTTAGAGGCACACAGCAGCCACATCCAAGGGGACAAACCTGCAACAGCACTGGGGAGAACCAGGAGACTCCAACCTGTCACAGGTTCATGTCAATGAAGAGCCAAGGAGGGAGTGGAATCTAACACATGCCATGGAGGAGATGGGGACAAGTTACCCCATCTCCCCATCCTGGCCTGACCCCCTAGCACGGTCCACAGCCCCAGCTGGGGGAGGTGTCAGCGCTGGGCGGCGAGACTTTGAGCCGGAGAGGCTGAGGAGCGCTCGCTCCTACACCCCTGCCCCAAGCCTCCCTGCAGCCGGTGGCCTCCAGCATGGGCGTGCGGACAGACATCCCAGCAAAGCTCATTTTGCTGCTTGCAAACCCATCCGTGACCGAGCCGGCTGTATGGGGGCAAGGCTGGGAAAAGGCTCCTTTCCCTGTGGCACAGCCTTGCCTGCGAGCAGCAGTCATACTGCTGTGAACTGCTGCCCCACTTCTCTTATTTAAAATGATTTTAAAGGTAAATGTTGGGGTTAAATATTACCTTGCTTCTGGCCAGCTGAAGCAAAAATGCAGGAAACCGGGGCTACACAGAGAGAAATACCTTCTGGATCTCCTAGCACGGGTTGGAAAGCAACGCTATACGCTCCATAGGCGCTGCCAGCACATTGCAGACCCATCTAGCTTGTGGCATGGTTGTACCAGAAACAGGTACTCTCATAAAAAGCTTCCTGCCCTGCTGAACTCTATAACCACACCTCTATTAAAACATCCGTTAATCCGCTATTAGTCTCCCTGTGAGCCTTATAAACAAGTAATTCTTAATTAGCAGGATGTCGTGTTACGGTGCCAGCTGAGGGTGAATCCTTAGGCCATGCTTTAACACCAGAGATGGCTCCTGCAGATAATCCCAGCCTGCCTGGGCACGGCCCCGATTTCATCAGTTTTGTACAAAATCAATGATTCCAAACTTTGCTATTTTGGCTCACAAAAGGATGGGGGTGCTCGGTCTCCTCCTGTGCCGGCTAGCTGTACCGCAGTGGGTTTTTAGGGAGGCAGGAAAGCCACGCCCTTACAGCCAGTCGCCTTCCCACCATGTTACCTACAACATCTCCCCAGCACTGCAGCTTACTGAATTGCACCCGTCGCACCCTCCTGGGCCTGTCCTTCCCAGCTGGCACGCAAGCCAACAGCATGGCAATAACCTACTGCACACATTAACGCCCCCAGAATGACTCTCCAAGGGATGTCACTTTGCAGTGGCCGGGGGACAGGAGTGCCACTTACCTGCTGTTGGCCTGAGAGGTCCCCGCCAGGTCCAGCACGGCCCCGCGGTGCGGCTCGGGGGAGATCTCCCCGGGGGGGCTGGAAGGCTCCAGCTTGGTTGGATCTTTGGTGAATTTACTTCCTGGTGCCAGGTGCACAGGGCAGGTTTGGAAGGAAAAGCAAAACCAGAATTAGCAACCAGAGAGGCCAACGATGATGCAGCTCTTCCACCTCCATTTCTTCCCCCTCTAGTCCCAGAGCTGAGGTCAGGGTGGGGGACAGGTTTTTAAGAGTCTCCTGCTTGCAAAGAGAAGGGTGCAGATTTAATGGGGTTTACATGTTAAAATAATAGCAAGATGCTTGCTTAAACCTCTGCATAACTGTGTGCTGGGAAGCCCTGCCAGGCATGGAGCATCTCTGGAAAGGGCTGGTTGCCGGGACAGGGTGCAGAGTGGTGGGGACCAGGCTCAGGAAATCCAGGTATGGCCAGGGCTATGGACCAGTGCTGGAGAAGCAAGCTCCAAAGCAAGAAGACCCCTGTCCCAAGGGAGGGGACATGGTGCACTGGACAAGAGCTCAGCAAAGCCCAAAGCAGCGGTGCCATGGGGGGCCCTGTCCTGCAGCTCCGAGCCCTGCACGCAACAGGAGAAATCTCTGCTGCAGTGACGTGGAGGGGGACAAAAGCATCCTGTCACCATGAAAAACCTCCTCTCTCCCTTCCCTGTTCCTCAGCAACCTGAAAGGAGCTGAAACAAAGCCTCAGCAATGACCTTGGAGATGAAAAGAGTGATCTGAAGGCAGGGTAAGAAATGAAAATCGGCCAGGGAAGGTGAGGGAAGAGCTGAAGGATTAGTGCTGGGGGAAGAAGGGAATGAAATTATGCCGCGAGGCTGCAGAAACCATGTAGGTGTCTTGCTAAATAGCTGCTGCTAAAGGCCTTTTGCTGGTCTCAAAGTGCCATCACGACATCCCCACCCTTCCAAAACACATCCCATCCGTGGGAACATGAAACCTCTTTCCTTTTGGCTCCAGCCTGCAAGGAAGGGCAGGGCTCTGGCAATGGGACCAGCAGCAATATAGAGCCGTAAAGACACTATTTATCTACCAACAGTCCAAAACGCTCCTTTTAATTTGTGCCTTCTATGGACCAAATCTTGTTCTTGCAGCAGTGAAGCCTGCCTGAAGCTGCTACCCAGGGGAGTAGCAAAAATAGGTTTCCTAGCAGTGGTGGGTATTTTAATTAAAGGGTGAGCAAAACTGTAGGGGGAAGCTTTGGGATACTTTGCAGTTGGCAATTTAAAATACAGCTCCGCTCGGAAAATAGTGTCTTTGCAAAAATGGCACCTCCTGACTCAGCAGATGCTTTTTTTTTTTGCACAGTCAGATGTGCTGCTGCGAATCACAAAAAGCCAGGTTTAATGTGTTTTGCTTCTGGTAGCCCTGCAGGGACCACGCAGGGGAGGGGGAACTGCCATCCACCCCAGTCCTGCTGCGTTTGCTTCCTCAACTCCTAATTTCCACTTGTACCCCCCTGCCATGTAACCCCCGAGCTCATAGCACAATGCTTTCCATCGGCAGCTCTTGAGCTGGTGTACAGACATATGCGATGCCTCCCCCTGGATACGGTGCAACCGTGATGGATTTGCAAGGAAAATCCAAGCATCCCAAGACACAGTTCAGTGCTCCATCCCTTGGGGGTGGGTTAGAGCTTAAAAAATCCTTTTCTTGAGAAAAAAAGTCATTAATGAGGCTGGAGACAAAGAACCCCCCCGCCCCGTGGAGGTGGGACCCCCTCTAGGCTCTTGGAGGTCCCCTTTGGGTGGCTCTGGCGTCATCATCCCCACGGAGCACCCTTGGGGCCAGGGCTGTTGCAGAGCTACAGGGGTTAATTTGGCCAGCGGAGATGTCAGAGAAGAAGGTGGTGCCGAGAAAGCCGCCAGCATGCGGGTTGTTGGCTTGGGGAAAAAAACCAATACCACCAAAACACGTCTTTACTTGCGAGCCAAGCCCAGGTGATCCAGGAGTGGGGCTAGGTGGTAATAAATTCAGGCGCAGCGCCGTATTTCAGGTAGGTATCAGGGTGGTGGGACGGGGGCAGCTGCTGGAGCGAGGGTCGGGTCAGACCGCACCAGTACCTGTCTCCTTTTATTTGCCAAGAAGCACCTAGCCAGGCTTCTCCAGCTCAAACCAAAAGGAGTAAAAACACGAGGCAAAGAAAGCTGAAGAAACCCATTCTCAAGGTTTTGTCACTGAAAAAATTTATATTTTTTTGTTTTTCTTTTAAAAACAGTCAGCAGCTGGATGATGCTAGCACTTCCCAGCCAAAACCAGAATAATTTACCAGTGAGGACACCAGCAGTGATTTTTCTTCCTCTTGAAAGCACAGAAACATGCTGTGTGCTGCCTGTAGCTGCAGCTCAGCCCGGCGCAGGGAGCCAGCCCAGCCTCACACACCGGGGATTTCTCGCTTAAACCTTCAAAACACTATTTAAGGGGCGCACAGTGCTTGCACCGATCCCAGGCAAAGGCAATCTCGACACACCTGCATGTAGGGCACAGACAAGGCTTCTCCTCACTGAGCATAACTGCAAGTGTCCTGCACCTCCTTACAGGTGACATTATTTCAACTCTGCCTCTCTGGATAATCTTTCCATTTTGCGGGCAATAAATCAAAGGACGTGGAGAACGTACCTGTAAAAATTCTCTCGTCAAACATCCTAGGAGGAAAGGAAAAAAAAAGGATTAGAAATAGGCGCTTCTAATGACTGAATTTTAGTTTTATTAATGAACAGCATTAAACTAAGTCAAAATAGTAATTGTATTCATTCCCTAAAAAAAGGGAATTAATTTTTCAGCTAAAAAAAAAGCCTTTTAGCCTGTTGTGCAACCAAGCAATCTTAGAGCATATGCTTTTTAACTAAAGCACCTTTAAATCTGCTTATAAGTCATTCTCTTCATTTAATTAACTTATTAAATGAGGCTGCTACAGGCTGGCTTTACCGAAAGAGATGATGGGACCGAAGAAGCTGCTGCTGGACCTTCACTTCACGATGCAGACCATCAACCAGATGCCACCAGCACAGAGCTGCAGTATTTACAGTCTCCTGCTTTGGCACGCACACCCTTGGGGATGTCACTTTTCTCCCAAATACTGTATTTCGGAGCCACCCACAACTTCTATGCAAAGGTACTCATGGGAGCAGAGCGTGTTCAGGGGCACATCCCAAGGCCTGATCCAGCCCAGCGCAGCCTGAGCAGTGCGGGACAAAGCAACTCCTCTACCAGCTGACATCTGGAAAGCTAATTCCTTTTAGGATGCCTAAATCCTGTTGATGTTGGTGATTTTAGCCCCCTTGGGAGCTTTAGCTGGGCATTTTCTGTGCCGTAGTTTCACACCTCTAGCAGGGGAACAACACAAGTGCTGCACAGGCAGGGACCAAATAAATAAATATATTATGAAGCAGATTTTCCTGATGGAGAAGCAAAGAAGGGTTGCATGGCGCAGAAGTAACTGGGAAAGACCCCACTCCTCCTACTCCAGCGCACATGCAGACACCAAGACACAATGCCCTGCCCGTAGGCAATGCATCCTCATCTACGTATGTACTGGACATCCACAAGCGATCACCGCAAAACAAGGTGGAGGGGAATCCCTGTGCGGCATGAATATGGATGTTCCTCCTCCCACCCGGAGGCACCGCTCCCATCCACCAAACGCCATTGGAGAGAGTTGTGCTGTGATCGGAGGGTCCCGTTACCATCCAGAATGCTTCTGGTGGCACCGGCAATGCCTGCACGGACTTACAACAGGGTGACGGGGCTCGGGGGGTGACCGTGGTATGGCCAGCCCTGCTACATCCTTGCAAAAAGGGAGAGAGAGATGGAGAACGGAGGTTTGGGGGAAAAAAAAGAGCTATTTAGCTTTTTTCCATAAAAAAGGGTAAAACGAGTTTTGGGTGTCAAACCAACCCTCTGAGCATGGAGGGAACAGAGCTCAAATCCCCGAGCCCCCTCAAGGCCACGCAGTCCCCCTTGCCCACCTCACCACGCACCTTTTGATGACAAAATGGATGTTGTGCCTCTCCTCCAGTATCCGCTTGAGTTTGGGGACGCCGTAGGTGCAAGGTCTTTTGAAGGGTATTTTGTCTGGGATGCCGATGATTTCCACTGCCTCGGGGTCGCAGGCAATTTTCCGGTATGGGACAGGGACCATGTGGTCTAACCCCAAGGCTTCGGCTGAAAGGGGAACGCATGTTTTTCACTTAAACACATGCTTTTCCTTTTACAGATGATAAAATGAAGGTGTAAAGGCTTGATCTCAAGCAGAGCAAGTGCCTCCTGGCCTCTTCTCCTTTGCTTGTCCCAGAATGTGAGTCCCGGGAGCAGCTCGCCCATGGGAGATGGGACAACGGGGAGACAATGCAGCAGCAAACACAGCTAACGGCGTCCTTCAAAACCCCCAGCGTGCCCAGCATTGCTGAAACCACGGGTGAGCTGGCCCACGTGCCATCCCCAACCTCCCTTCAGCAGCAGCAGGTCACTGAACTATATAACACAAGTTGCATAGCACATACACAGTTTATAAGTTACAGAGCTCATCTATAGCCCATATATAACTCACGAGTGACAGAGCACATATCTGTAACCCATCTATAACTCATAAATTACGCAGCCTGATGAGGATGGTACAGGTGACAACCTCCAGCCCGTCAGCCCATTCCTGAGCAATTTCCTGAGCTTACAGCTGCCCAAACACCCAGGAGCTAACCCAAAAGCACTGCCCATGGCAAGGGAAGCGCCAGCAACGCCCATAAGCTGTGCAGGTGGAAAAAAGCAGCTGCAATAAGGACAACCTTCTTTTTTCCCCTGCCATGTTAATTTAAAATGGCTGTATGCGACCGCTCGCTCTCACCCACAAGCACCAGCAGTGCCCAGGTGCTCTGACCTGGCGTGCCACGCTTCAAACCAGGGCTGTTTTACAGCCCAGTTATAAATTCCTCAACAGTGGGGGGGCTCCAAATGGAAATATTGACATAACCTTCAGCAGACACCCAGAGACTGGGAGCTGCTGGGCTAAATGTGTTAGGAAGAGAAGGGAGCTCTAGCATATGGCTTCTGCTGCTGTGTTAGGGAACAAAAATGATTGCTATATAATGATATGCAAACCACAAGCGCTGCAGATGCATAATGGGATATTAACTCCTACTCACCATATCTGCTGTTAAACAGAATTTGCACGCACTCCCTAAGGGTGTTGATATCTTCAGTTTCTTTTATAAAACTGTCCCACTTATCTATCAAAACAAAAGATAAGAAATAAGGAACTTCCATATGGTTCGTACACAGCAGATGCACTTTTCTTGCGCGAAGCGCTGGGAAGCAGGAACAAGAGTTTGCTGCTTTAAAAATAATGATTTCCCTCTTCCTGAGCCAATTCTGCCAGGCTGGCAGATAAGGTCTGGGCTTCCCCAGCCCCAGCCCCAGCCCCAAGCAACCTCCTCTGCAGCCGTGCATGTGCAAAGCAGATTCCTAAGAAATGACCCCATAAAACTTCTCAACCCTGAAATGAAAGACCCTCCGAGACAGAGCAAACTCAACCTGAAACGAACCTTTGAAAGACATGGCCATTTCACAGAGGAGCTTTTTCATCTCCTCCTCTTTCCCAACTTTCCCACCCTTATTTTTTTCTTTTTTTTAGTGCAGGCAGGCGAGGGTTTTGAGGTAAACACGTCAGCATTTTTAGGTTGCATTTCCCTTGGGTGGGGTGGAGGTGGAGAAATGGCAAAGTCTCCTCCCCATTGCTGATCCCCCCGGGCACCGCTGCAGAACCACACCGGGGTTAGCGGGTTTCAGTTATTTTGAAATAACGCCAAACTTTCGGTGGGTATTTGCTGTTTGCAGCTCAGGCAAACGGCCTCACCCAAAGCCGTGCCTCGGTTCCCTGTGCACGAAGCGGGGATGGGATTTCCCAGCCGGCTGGCAGTGCTTGAGGACTGAGTGTCATGGACGGACGTGAGCAGGGATTAAGGTCTCAGCTGTGATGCTGAGACTTTGCAGCAAGTAAAGGGAAAAAAAGTCCCCTGCTGCAGCATCTCCAGCGCTGCTGGGTCCCCACAGAGCATGGGGATGGCTGGGAGAACGCTGGGGAGAGATGGGGCTGGGGGGAAACCCTTCCCTAAGAAGTGGCTGCCGGCCGCCTCCAGCGCTGGAGCAGGACACGGACCTGTCTTGTCGTGGACAATGGAGAAGAGGATGCGCTTGGATGAGTGCACGTTCTGGATGAGGGGACCTCCGGAGACCGACGATTTCTGTCCTGGACAAGAGGGGAGACAAGGAGAAAGGGCTGATGAGAGCCTGACTGATGCTCCAGGCACCCCAATAAACTCCTGGGTGCTGTCCCCCGCCAGTGATGCTGACCCAAACCCGCCGGCTCTCCTTCGTGCACCCTGGTCTGTGACAACCTGGCAGGGTCCTGGCCAAACTGAGTCCCATGGTCCCCACCGGCTGCCCCTCCAGCCTCGCGGCACAGCACCCAGCATCTCAAGGCAAAAATGGACGTGTGCCCCGTTGGCACCTTGGAGGCACCCGGGGAAGGGCCGGGGCGGCACGGCATGGCGGGGGGGGGGTCTGCTTATCTCCGTACAGGCCAAGCTTTGCAACGATTTTCATCCAAGGACCGCCAAAACACCCGGGCCTGTCCCCTGTCAGCGCCGGGGGGGTGGGCTTCGCACCAGGCCCTCATCTGAGAGCAAACTCCAGGCTATTACCACAGCAGTCGCTGTACTCCTGTGAGGAAGGCACCTTCAGCTCTCCCGCGGGCCTGGGCAGCAGCGCCTCGACGGCCGTGTTCGGCCCAGGCAGGCCGGAGGACACCTCTTGCTTTAGGTCGACAGTGATCTGGGTTGGCAGCGAGACGCCGTATAAGAAGTTGGTGATGGCGACGGCGGAGGGGGCGTCCTGGCCAGTGGGTTTGGCCATGGGGCCGTTGGCACCAGAGTCTCGGCTGCCCTTGGAAGCGAGGGAGGTACAAGTCAACTCGACGCTGGGGTTTGGCTCTCGGCTGGGCTCATCTGCTGGCCTGAGGGGAAGGAAGAGAGAAGAGGAGGAAAAACCAGGTTCCTTTGAGTCCGTGGCACTGCTAAGCTGGGACAAGCAAGGATGTGGAGGGGGAAGGAGAGCTGTGCCTGGCAGGGTGGGACACGCTGCACTGCCAGCTGCCGGGCAATTTGTTTACAGCCATCACCCAACCTCCTCCAGCTTCTTCAGGCACCTGCACTGTTTTTGTCTTCTTTAAGTGCAGCAGGTTGGTCCTACCTTATATTAGCTAGGGCAAAGCTGCCTAGCTCCACGGCCCACTGTGTTTAAGGAGTAAAACAACTTGGGTGATCGTAACCGCTTGACTCCATTGCCTGTCGCACCCCGCACGGCATGTTTAAGGGGGACCTCAGTCAGCCCAAGGATGAGCTTCAGACCGAGGAAGCCCACGTGCTTCACATGAGACAGGCGGCCGCAGGCTCACAGACGGCTCGAATTCTGCCTGTCCTACTTTTAGCTGTCTCAGCCTGATTTTCCAGAAGTGCCGAGCCTTCAGAGGAGGTATTTGGTAGCGCTCAGCATTTCTCTGAATGGATCCGAGGTGCTGCCAGCCAGGCAAATGCAGAGGAAATGCACCCAAAACTGCCGAGCCCCTTGCGAAAATCATGGCCAAAATGGGGAGTTTGCCCCACCGCAGTCCCCCGCCTCCCTCCTCATCTGGCATTAAAAAACCCATTTCATCCTGGGAAGAAGCTTGCAGCATTTACACTGGAAACCCCTCTGGAGACAGAAAAGCACTTAGCTCACCGCAGCGGAAATTTTGGCAGAGACACGTAAAGCGATGCAGTTAATGCGCACGTTTACACGAGCTTATTATAGGAACGAGTCTGCAATGGTCTCGAGCCACCCAACACGGATGAACCTCCATGGCAGGCTAGGTTTGGCATGGCCAGACCCAGGCTTCTGGGTCTGGGGGAGAAGCCAGGACACGGGAGGGCCCCTCCTGCCTGCTCCGCACAAAATCTCTGCCATTCGCCAGCGTTATAAGAGCCACCATCCCGAGGGCTCGCTGCCCTCCTGCCCCTTCAGGGGTCCCCAAAATTACCTTTTTAGCCTGAAGCGGATGCTGTGGCTGTGCTCTAAGATGGCCATCAGGGACTTCACATCGTACTCCATGGGTTTCTTAAAGCTGATCCCCTCAGGCAAGCCAGCCACCGCCAGCGAGCCTGGCTCTTTCAGGAACCTCTCGTACGGCAAAGGTACCACGCTGCTCTTCCCCACAGCTTCACCTGGGGAGGGGGCAGAGTTACACACCGATGGACACCCCGCGTCCCCGACCACGGTGGAGCCGGGCCGGAGGAGTAAATGCAAGAGCAAGAGATCCCGAAGGAAACATTATGAGAAGAAAACCTCTTCCTACCTCTGCACTTAGCATGCAAGGCCATCCAAGCCCTTTCTAAAAGCGCTAATTAATAAAAAGCTCACAAAAGCCAATAAGCAGATGTCTCACAGAATTATAGAATCGTTTAGGTTGGAAAAGACCTTTAAGATCATCAAGTCCAACCCAATCATCTTTCGGCTTGCGCAGTAAAATCCTCGGCTGGGTCACTTGGCACAAGCCCACACCCCGGGAGCGCCCGGATGCATGCCAGCGAGGGATGTGGCCACCAGCAAGCCAGGAGGGAGCCAAGAGCTGAGAAAAGAGGCTGAAGGGCTCACGCTAATTTTTATCTCATGTTTACTGAGATATTCTGGGAACCTTATTTTCAGTCAGTTTTCTTATTTTACCTCCTGGAAGAATGGAAAGTTCTTTGATTGCTGGTGCTGTCAGGCAGCCTCGTTGCACTTTGAGAGACAAGAAAAAAAAACCCCAACAGTCTCCCTCCATCCCACCATTCACAGGCAGCACGAACATCAATACATTTGATTGCATGATGGTCTCCAGCAGCCCAGAAATCTCACCCGCTCCCCTTGATGATGGGCACAGAGTCCCCCCATGTCCCCACCGTGCAGGGCTGGCTCCATTGTACCTCTGACACCAAAATGTCCCCAAGGAGTTGGGAGCAAATTGCTTTCCCTTCCCTGGCAGCAGAAGACAACCAGTGGGCATCGCAGCTATACAGAGATTTTCTAAACCAGCTAAAGAGCCCACACGCCCATACTGGGTATGCTTACAGTGCTCTCCAGGCAAGAAACCGTCAGAAAATCAGCCCCTTCTGAAGGGTTTCAGGTAATAACCAAACCCTTGGGCTGCTCTCTGTGGAAAAATTACTTTGGAAACCAACCCAAGTCACTGTGACCAATAAACCTGGTGCTGAAAGCACGAAGCAGAAGAAACAGCCGTGCAGGAATGCAACCTGTCTGGCAAAGCGGTGTCCAGATGTAGAACATCTGGCCGCATGGCAAGGTGTCTGTGCCTTCGTCTCCAGGCTGAGGGGCAGACAGAGGAGATTATGGGACCTTTAAATAGCTGTGGGATTTTATATTGTTGTTTTTCTTTAAAATCTTTCCTTTTTTCTCTCTTCTTTATTGTGGTGCTGTCAGCAAGTCCTTATTAAAAGTGAATTCTTCAACATGTTCTTTGAAGCAATGCGTGACAACTAACAACGCGCGACTTGCATGAGCCTTCAAGGTTCCATATAGGCGGGATGGATAATGTTTTAATTAAGCCAATAACAGAAGTTTCCAAACAAATCTTTGAACCACAACACCATGAGTACATTTCTGCAAGTCCAGAGGGTACTGATGGTTTCCCTGCCCCAATGCACTGGCTCTAGCAGCTTTCCACCTCCCTCCATCACCTCTTTACCGTGATGGGGAGAAGCTCCTGATGCCCACGGCAGTTCCTTATCAACCCGACGCTCAACAACTCCCCGAATATATTTTTATGGGGAATGCGTTACTGTCAAAGTGACCTTCACCAAGCCTCACGCTGCCGTGCAGAGACTCATGGTTTAGCTAAAGAGAGACAATAATCATCATTAATGCCTGTTTAATAGAAGGCGGCGGTAATCAGTCATCCTGTTGGTGCAGAGATTACCCGGCTCTGGAGGGAATACGCGATCTTTTTGACTGAGCATTTTCTAAGATTTTTTGTTTCCAATCCCTGTTGATGGGAGGCGACTGAAAAGATAAAAAACTCCCTAAAACCATAAAAAGGATAACTCTTAATTTCTGACAGTCCTGTCAGTGTTGGAAACAGAATCACCCTGGGGCACCTACTATCTCCTGTGGTATTTCTCCCCACGCAACCAGGAGAGGCTCTTCCCGGTGGGCATGCTGGGAGGGGAGCATCTGTCCGGCAGGCTTCCCCATCCAGCAGCTCAGGGATGGAAACAGCTGATCCTACTGAATCAGCAGCAAAGACAGAATTACACCCAATGCCAGAATTACACCCAATGCCAGAACTACACCAAAAGCCAGAATTATACCCAACGCCAGGCCAAAACCACAGGCCCAGGGATGCCCAGTGTCCTCCTGCCAGCACCACCCTGGGTCAGGGACCTGGCCAGCTCATCCACACGCACAACAAGGTAAAGAGCATGGCCAAGCTCATCCCAATGGATGGGCCACGTGGTCCATACACACCCCTGCAGACGCACCCTGGTCAAGCATTTTTATTCAATTAGATATTTATGGTATGTCATATATGAATAATTTCCATATTCCCAAGAGGCCTGTAAAGCCTGGTGCTCTCCTGGCAGCAGGACAACAAGACCTGCGGCTCAGACTGGGGATCCAACCGGCACTGAAATGCCCTCCCCACCCCATTCCCTTGGCTCTTCTGCGTTGCCCCTTCCTTCCCGCTTGGGCCCAGCCTTTTGGAGGCAGCAAGAGGATTTGATTACCCCCGTTAATGGGAATATCGCCTCCAAGTCCTTTAAGTGGTTTCAGAAAACCTCAGCGACTGTCTGTCCCCAGGGGAAGGGATGCCATCTCCCCTTTCTGTCTGTGAAGCCCGTGGCAGGCACCAGGAAGGCGAGCACCGAACGACAGCCAGCAGCAGCAAATCCTGTCACAAGCCCAGGGCAGTTGGTGGGAGCACCCGTTATCCCCCTCCCATTGCGTGGGAGTCCCCATTCCCAAACCCAGCACACCAATAGGGGCAACGCCTGCACTTTGGGCTCAGGAAGACCCACACCGCCCTGGCAGGGCTCAGTAGCTCATCCCAAATCCCAAATGGTGATGGGGAGCCGCACCCAGGAAAGTGAAACACCGAGTTCTGCCACACGGCCTGAACTCCCCCGAAGCATCACGCTGGGCGAACACAACCCGCTGAGCAGCACGGGGGAATACTGGCACTCGCCACCCTGTTTTCCCAACCCAACCTTGCTTTTCCTACCCGGGCCAGCACAGCCCTGCAGGCGCTGCCAGGGGATGAGCCGGGAGCACGGCTGCCACCTCCAGCCACTCCATGGGGGCTCCAGCAGGGACCTCCTGAGCGAGGAGCAGGCGCTGCCGCCGCTCGAGCCTCCGCAGATTGGGCGCAGAGGGAGCTCTGCAGCCCACTGGGTTACATATCAACAGCCATATGGTCATCTACATTTTAATTGCAGAAGCTTTATTGCCGGGGATGATGCATGTGCTGGAATGGCACCAGCTTGTCTCTCAGAGCCGGGGCTGTGGGGCCGCCTGCTAGAAAAATCATCTTTCTTCCTTTTAAATAGACCTGCCAGGGAAAGAGGTAAGAGAGTCTCTGCAGAGCCCCGACACAGCGCTTGTGAAAGAGGTGTTGTAGACGCGGTGTCAGGGATAAAGGTGCGCTTGAAAATCACACTCAGGGCATGGCAGAGACTTCCCCTGGCCGGGGACAGAGGATGCTCCCCCCAGCACAGGCATTTTTTTTTTGCCCAGTTTGGGGCACTGGAAATTAGAGAAGCAGTGGCCGGATCCCATCTCAACGCAACGCTAACCCTACGCAGGAGCACGTCCCGCCACGCCGCCCCTGCCAGGCACCTGCTCCCTCGCCGGGGAGCCAGGCTGGGGCTGAAAGCCGCATCCAGTGGCAGCGCCAGGCAGCTCAGCGAGCCCTGGGGGCAATCCAAATCCCCAAATGGAAGCGTGAAGGTTCTTACTATAAAGCACATCAAACACTTCCTCTACCATCTTCCTGAGGAGGTACACGTCTGATCCCTGGTCCGGGGAGACCCTGAGCACGCTTCGCCCGCACTCCTTTGCCTTCTTCTGTGCCTCCAAGTCCTGCTCCTTCCTCTGCTGGATTCCTGAGGCGGGGAGAGGAGAAAACAGGAGACGCTGTGGTGAGAAGAGGGTTCACAGGTGATGCCACACGTGCTTTTGAGCAGCTGCAAAGCGATTGAACCTGCCAGCTGGGTTACGCCAACTTCAACCAGGACTGAACGCATCCCTGCCCACCAAACCCCGCACAAGATGGGTGTCACATGGGTGCCAGGCCCCTCGCTGCCCCCACAGCATCAGCAAAGTCCTCTGGCCAGGCAAGTAGGTGCCACGGGTCTCCCACCCACCCCAGCCCCCCGGCTCGGATGGGGCCACATCCCCCAGCAGCCCCCGACGTGCAGGGGACGGTGCCGGCACAGGCAGCGGTGCCAGCAGTGCCGCCGGGAGCAGGGTCAGTCATCCTGTGCATGCCCCCTCCTTCCCTGGTTTTACCCACTCAGCTGCACTGAAACCGTTGTGATTAATTGGGCAGCGCATTTCTTTTCTCTGGTTTCAATCTGCTTAGCCTTCAATCTCTCAGGAAAAGAAAATCCGCCTTTCTTGGAGGCTTTTTTACCCTTCAGCGTCACGTAGCTTGGTAATACCAACTATTTCCTGCTAATTTCCCCCATTAAACCTCAAATAAAGCATATCTTCAGCAACGACTTCCTTGCATCTCTAAACGCACAGAAAATTAAACACTACAAGTGCATTATTGCCGTTCTATCCAAAGTGATTCACAAGGGATTTTCAGTGGTGAAGGACTAATTCCTTCATCATCCTCAACAGGCTCCTGCTGGCGATCAGCCGTGGATGCTGCTGGGCACTCAAGGAGGAGCGTGTGAATCCCTCCCATGGAAACAGGCCATGGCTGGGACATTACTGGGATGGGGGCGAGAGCCACCTGGGGTACCCGCAAAACCAGCCACGGGAAAGGCGACAGCCACCCAACACCGCACAACCCCTGGCAAGCTCCGCATCCCTCCCATGATGTGGTGAAACGGGCCCTGAAAAACTTTTTAGGGGTGTTTTACCAGGGGTGGTGAAATGCATCCTCATCCACACCCTTCTATGACTGATTCTCCCTCCCGGCTGGGCGCAAACTCTCCTCCATTGACATTAATCCTGATCACTGTCAAGTTCCCCCCGCGTGCCAAGAAAGACTGAGCCAGAAGTTCAGATAAAGGAGCGCGTTCAAGCGAGGTCTGCGCACCCAGAGAGATAAGAGGCTTCTTACATCTCCCAGCGATGTCTGCTTCAGATTATTTCAGATCCTTTCTAAGGGGGCAGCTAGACCATAAATCAGAGGCACTTCCAGGGATGCTTTCCACTGCATGCCAGTTGTAAGAGCTTTATGGAGCGGAGTTGAGCCTGGGCCATTTATAATTCAAGACAGAGTTATCACGTTTCACCCTGTCTCCAGCATCAGCTGCTTCACCCAAACCCCATTGTCAAGATTTCGTGCTTTCAACCAGACGTGACCATTTCATTTTGACAAAGGCATAAATGAAACCAAAGCAGAGGGGAATCAGGATCTAACGCCTGGCGCCTTGCCCCAGCAGAGTGCTAGGTCACCAGCCAGGATATATGTATATATATTTCTAAAAGTGAGATTTGCAGAAGGTCATCAAATGTTGTGAGCTTTAGGGAGACACAGTTGGCATTTAGTATGTAAGGTGGAGCTCCCTTCCGTTGGCCACCCCACTGCCGTTCACCGCTCAGGTACCTCCCTGCCTCTCATGGATGGTGGGAAGGGGAGGCAGAGCTGCCTGTGAATGCAGGCAATGTCCTAGAAATGCCTCCCGTCCTGCAAGACACATGCCAAAGCGGAAGGTAACTAACAGCGGCTCTCCCAGGTGCGTGTGGCATGGCGGAGGTGGCAGGCAGCTGCCCACAGTGGGCAGGACGGAGGGGCAGAGCAGAGCCTTGGCAGGGAGCCGCTCCTGCAAAGCTGTGCTGGCTCACCCCGCGCACGTGCAGCAAATAACCCAAGCAGACAGCGACCCTGGCAGCTTTACAGCACTAATGTTTTCACTAGAATGAACCCTTCCTGAGCAATCTCTCCAACGGATTATCACCAATATGGTTTCCGTCAACACCATGTGTGTGCACACACAGCCGGGTCGTTTCTCTCCACCGACATCCTGCCAAGGGCAGCGCATGTGAGCGGACTCGGGTCTGGGGTCCCCCCGCTCTGGGGTCCCCAGCACCACCAAAGCCAGATCCCATCCTGGCTCCTGCATGGAGTGGGGAAAGCAGTGGCTGGCGTGCCGGGGATGATGCCATCGAGGAATTCAGGTCCCCACACGCCCACTTTCTTCTCAGCTGCCAGGCTGTTTTTGGAGAGCTGGCAGAGGCACGGAGCCGGCACAGAGGGCTGGGTGCCAGCCTCACCACACGCAGGGCTGCCGCCAGTCACACGCATCCCTGCGATACCTGGTGACCCCAGTCTGAGACCAGGGGGACCACAGCTCTTGCTCAAGTCATCCTTTCACCACTGTTAGCCCCTCAAAAAAATAAGCAGCTCCACAAACAACACTCGCAGCTCCCAAATCCATCCCTGTCTTTCCAAAAACAGGAAAATAGCCTTGGCCCAAGAAAGCCTCTCCGCTTCTGAGGGATCCCTACGACAAACTATTTCTGCTAAATTCTCAAAAGTCATTCCAGCGCACTGGCAGTGTTGCTGCACGTCAACAGCACCCAGGGAACCGAGCAGCCATTCAGCCCAGTGCCACCCCAGGGATGCTTTCAGAGAGGAGAGCTGGGGTGCACAGTGCTGTCCCTGGGAGGGGAGAGGCTCCAGCCACAGTTCCCACCCACCTTCTCCATCACTTCAAACACCACTCAGCCCCACAGACAGACAGCGCCGCCGTGCCCCCCCGAACCGCAACCCCTCCGCATGCAGTGGGAGTCCCGGCTGGCACAACTGGAGCACCAACCTCAACACGGGAGGAGACCTCACCGGCAGGGATACTCACTGCAAAACTTCTGGAAGTCAGCTTGCAGCTCCTTGCGGGCGCTGAGGAAGACCCGTCCCTTCTCGGTGCCCACCACGAAGGCGCTCTCCTCGTGGACAGCGATGCAGGCCACCTCCGCGTTCAGCTTGGAGAGCGCCGAGCACTGCGGGGAGGCGCCGGGTCAGAGCGGCCGCAGGAGCATCCCCGCTTGGCACCCCCTGCCATTTTCCAGTGGGATTTTTTTTCTACGCATCAAAAGATCCACCCCATCAAAAGCAATGTTCTGGTTTGGGTCAGAATCTCATGGGTTTTATGACATCCCCTAAACTTTACAGCTCCAGAAAGGTATCCGGCTCAGCTATGCTTTGCTGGAAAACAAGAACTATTTACCCATCATTTCACTTCACTTTTTCCTATCCTAAAAGTAAACATTTTATAGATTTTCTTCAAAAGAAAACATTCCTGTAAAAAAAAAAAACAAAAACCAACCAACAACAATTTGTATTTTTCCACCAGCTCTAATGAAATAAGGAGCACGGGAATCTTATTTCAGCTGCAGAACACTAATATGGTCAAAGTCTGGATTAGTTGAATGATTCTTCTTGTACACTTATGCAAAACATTAAAGAGATGGAAAAGACTTCCTCCATTAATCCGTTTTATGTAACGTGCGCTTCCTGCTCTACATAATACACACATATATGCATTCGTATTATTTTTTTTTGTATTATAATAGTTACGCAGTGCTGGCAGCCTGAGTCATATTCCCATAGCTACAGCACCAACGCTATGAAGATGCTATCCCTAGGTCACAATTTAAATGGGTAAAACAGGGGAGATTTTCCCATCGTCAGCCCCCATTAGACACGTCGCCTGCCCCTAGCACTGCAGAGGGGCCGGAGGATGCTGGCAGCCAGGGGAGGGAGGAGGAAAGCAGCTGCCCATGGACCAAACCCCCCAGCGCTACCTTCAGCTCCCCGCATGCATTTACAGCCTGTTTGATTCGCATGGGCTTAAACCAGACCCATAAAATTGGGTCATTTTACCTCCTGCTCATCTTCTTCAAGAACAGGGCATTGAATCGCATCCCCCAAAATAGGTATTTTTAAGAAACCTCCTTTCAAGAAGCCAGCAGCAAATGAAAGTATTTTCTCAAAAAGCCCAGCACTCAAAAAATAAATACAAAATCTAGGGGATGTGAGATTTTGAGGCAGACCTAATCCCAACCCTAAGTCCGCTTGGTGATGTGCATGTGGCCCCATGGTTTATCACGCACGCAGGCAGCCAGGCTTCAGCGGGTGCAGAGCCCGGCCACGGTGAAGTGCTGGGATAAAGGCTGAATTTCAGGAGCTGCCTGGCCTCCTGGTCCTGGTGTCAGCACGTAACGACGACTGCGGAATAATGTATATTCATTACAAAGCCAAACTACGATAACACGATTTGCTGTACGGGATGGCACGTATATAAATCACCAAAGCTGCTTGGGGTGTGTCACCTCTGGGGAACCTGCTCCTTAGTGGGGAAGTGATGGTCAGAAAGAAGGAAATCAGAATTAGGGGAAAAAAAAAAACCCTACCTGCATAAAGAAAAAGATGCATCCAAGATAAATGCATCAATTATGACCTGGCTTTAAAAAAGGAGGGCTATTTAGCATGTCGCATTGCATTAGACATTTGTTACTACACACCCGCTTTCCCTTCTTGATCACATTCACAGTTAAAAATAAGATTAGCTCTGGTCCACGAGACTTAATCCAGACAGTTATCTTGTTTATGTAAGCATGGCTGACTTAGGCAAGGTTTCCATCGGGAATTCTACGTCAAAAGATATGAAAGTTATTTTCTTTGTTCTCGGAGATAAAAGCCATTGTTCTCCTGTTGTGTAAAAGCTCACGGTAACATTCGTAGAACATCAAGAAAAAAAACCACCCCAACCACCCTACATTCAGTTGATACCAACATAAATATTAATGGGAAAACAATACACATCTGAGATTAACTTGGGCTGACTTTACGATCCTTACGGCTGTCAAGGTGGGAGAGGATTTTTATTTCCCAGCTCTGGCAGCTCCCTGGGCTTTCCAGCAGCGGAGGGGAGCAGGACGAGCTCGACAGCCCTCCCGCTTCAGTCCTGCTCCCAGCCGGCCCCGTTAAACGGAGGAGAAGCAATGGAGGGGGACGGGGACACCACCGGCTTCTTACCATTGAGTCTAAGGCAGACACTAAGCTGGTGATGATTTCGTCTTTCTGGGGAAAAACCATATTCCACTGGTCAGCTCTGGAAGTGCTGAGAGTCACATCTAAAGGCTTCCCTGCCAGGGCCATATTCACCTGAAAACAGAAAAAAAAAAAAAAAGGGTATATGCATTGCTGTTACTAACGGAGAGCCGGTGCTGAGCATCGCCAGTGCAGCCCAACGTCAGCGTGCGCCATGGGCTACGGCACGATGCTGGCATGGATACGCAGGGGAAACTGAGGCACAGAGAGAGGCCAGGGCCAGCCTGTTCCCCACATCTCCTCTGCTAAAGGCAGATAATTGTGGACGCTGCCAAGCCATAACCAAGCCCCGGGGCCAATGCTGCATGTCCCTGCAGCGGCCAGGTCACCTCCCACCTTGGGACTCACCCCCGGGGAGATGCCACCACTGCGCAGGGCGCGCCGGAGCGACCGTGTGGCGGGACACCCCAGACGAGCAGGCTGCAGCCGTGCCGAGCTGGAGGATGCAGCGCTGAAGCAAATGCAGAGTGCTGCCATGCCCGAGCTCTGCGGGGAGCAGCAATCAGGGGGTGACACGTGTCCCCGCGAGGACAACGTGCTGGCTGTTCCCGCGCCTTCCTCCCTATACCCTGGGCAAGAGTAGAGCCCAGCACCCAAAGTGTCCCTGAAACGGGCCAAAGCCACAGGGTGCTCTGCCTTTGCCCCGAGGAAGAGAGACAGCTCATGGCGAGGGTCTCCTCATCAAATCATCCCCCCCCACAGTTCCTGGGGCACCGTGCCAGTGGGAGCACGACCGGCTGACATGCTGGGACCCCGTGGCCAAGAAGGGGCTCAGCCCCGGGAGCAACATCCCACACTGCAAAATGGGGAAAAAAGGGGAAAAAATGCTGGGGCCCAGCCATACGTGCAGCGACTTGCGCCGGGTCTCTGCACCCCAATGCATGCGTCTCACCACGACGCACGGCAACGCCGATGACTGCAGGGGAAACTGAGGCGGGGGCTCGCCCTGCAGAAATCGCCCCACTCCCGTGGGGGGGCACCCACACCCAGTACAGCATCACCCCCCCAGCACCCAGCACTGTCCCTCCCAGCTATCACCCCTCCATCCGCAGGGCAGCGTCACGCCGCCCAGCTTTAATCCTGCGAATAAAGGGTAGCAAATTAGCCGGCAATGCTTGGGAGCCACTCGAACCGGCTCGTAAATCATGTGCTCAGAGCCGCAAGCGGATAAAAGAGGCCAGAGAATTTCTAACAAGGCGAGACGGGCAGGAGCCGGGGAATATGAATGAAGCTGCCTGCACGTAACTCGATTTGTGGCTCAGCTGATAACTGCGGCCACTCAGCCCTGCTGAAAACAAGGGTTAAAAGTCAGCAGCAAAAAATCCAAATTCACCTTCCTGCCCCGGTTCGCACCCGTGTCCAAGCAGAAGGAATTTGCACACAAAGCAGGGACGTGCTGCCCCATGCAACCGGGGAAATGGTGGATTTTGGCCCAAAATAACGAGCCCCCCCATGCTGGCATCTCTGCGGGTGCCTGAGCACGCACAGGGCGAAACCTCGCTGTTATGCGGGCATGCAACCAGCTAAGGAGGGTGGAGACGATTCCCCGTTAAAGAGTAAGGTCGATTCCCCGTTAAAGAGTAAGGTCGATTCCCCGTTAAAGAGTAAGGTCGTGTGGCCGGGCGGTGAGCGCGGGCAGGCGGTGCCGAGGCCTCACTGGCGCTTTCGGACAGCAGAGCCACAGCCGCAGCCGTGCCAGCGCTTCTGCTGCGCCACGCTGACAGCCACCCAGCAAGATCCTCTTACACCCAGCTGACGCTTCTTAGGGAACCTGACGGATGGCTCTTCTCCCCCAGGACTACCTTGGGGAAAAAAAACCCCAAAACTAGGGATCAGCTTGGAAAATGAAGCAGGAAACTGAACGCGCAGTCCTGCAGCCTGGGCACTTCCACTCTCCGGCACAGTCCCCTGGCCGTCCTCACGCGGGGGACAGGGCTCTGCCTGGCCCCTCCAGCTTTACCATCAGAAAAGGTTGCAGCAATGCCAGGAAATGGTCCGTCTTGCTCCAGCCCTGCAGTTTGTGCACAGATGGATGGATGGACAGACGGACGGACAAGGGACCATTTCACGTACACGCTCCTGAGCAGCTCCCTGCGCACGGCCCTGCGGGTGCAGGGAACTCAAGATTTCTACTTTTAATCGATGCTGTGTAAGAGGTGCCTCGCTGCAGCTGGCAGGGAGCAGCAAGGCGACAGCGGTGCCGATGCCAGCCCTGAGCCACCGGCCCGGCCCACAGGACACCAGGCCGCCGCCACGCCGGGCTGGGGAGCAGCCATCGCCTGGGGGCTGCCGCTGGGAAAGGACCCGGTCCAGGGAGCATCGCTCCCTTCTTAACCCCCCAACAAGCACTTGGTTGGAAAACAGCCTTATTCTGATGCCCATATGTATTTCTGAGTGCCCTAATTATTATTAAATATGACTGCTACAACATGGATGGTCTTGTTGCCTGCCGGCAGTGATCTGGAGAGCCGGTCCCTGCCTTGGTGGGGCTGGTTGCGGCCCCTCAGAGAGCTCAAGCTGCACCAACCTGCTCGGCCACGGCTTCCCTTGGGAAGCGGCGCTTGCCGGGAAGAGATGCTCCTCCTTTGGCTGCAGAAAGCAAAGCCATGAGCCCCAGCTGGGGGCCCAGGGGAGGAACCAAAAGGAAACCCTGGGACAACGTCAGTGGGAAGTGGGGCAGGGTCCCTGCACCCTCTCCCTACCTGCCCTCTGCTCTGCAGGAGACCAGGACAAAAATAATCCCTTTCACCTGCCTGATCATTTAATAAGGAAAAGGGAGAATCACTCAACAAGAAAAAAAAATCATAATAAAAATATGACCTAAGCAATACAACAGGACTTTAAGGGATGGGGGAGACAATATTCCTGTAAAGCTTTTAATCATTTATGGTCACGAAGAACAGTGACAGCGGATTTAGAAAAGGGGGGAATAAAAGGGAGGAAAAAAACTTCACAGCAAGCACTAGGCGTATTCAAATCAAATTAAGACATACAGCTTGAAGGTGTTTGTCTAATCAAAGGGAAAGTAATCTTTAGGAAAACTGGGGTAAACCATTCTTATAGCAGTTAGGGCTGGTGGCAGGGAGCGAGCTGGGTAGGATGGGTGCAGAGCCTCCTACCCCCCTCCTGGGGAACCACGCACCCGTCCTGCTGAAATCCCACCCCAGGGCACCCACCGAGGGGTTGGTTTCTCCCTCCCAGCCCGCAGCAGGGGTTCAGGTTCCAGCCCCAGTCCCATCCCACCTCTGTGCTCCGAGTCAGTCCCTGGGGGTGCAGGATGACTCAGGGACCATCACGCCACTGTCACGGGGCCAAAGCAAACATTTGCAGATTGGTTTTATTTTTTTAATATTTTTAAAAAATATTCTATTATTCAATTTTATTATTATTCAATTATTTCTCCCCCCCCAAATGAGTCTTGCAGGGATGGGGGTGCCATGCCACACCCAGCATGGGACATGGGCCATTGCCTGCTTGGCTCTTACGACACCTCCTTCCTCATCTCCCTTTGTAATCCTGGGAGTTTTGCTCGTGAATCACCTGGGATGCAGCAAAGATAAAACCAGATGCATGGTGGGGCTCCCAAACCCCTGCAGAAATGGCAGCGGTCCCCCCAAACCCTGCGCCCGCAGCAGGAGCATCCCATCTCCATCCCCCCGACCACTGCCGTGGGGCAGCATCTCTCCCCAAAATAAACATCCTCCAGTCTTGCGCTCTGCGTCACCGTTTCCAAAGTGTTTGGAGCAAACAAAACAGTAAAAAAAAAAAAAAAAAAAAAAAAAAATTTACAAGCCAATGATAACCCCTCAAAGGAAATTTCCAAGCAGAAAACTATGTTATTATATCCCTCAAGTTATAAACAGGTTCAATTAGGAGAAACTGAGGGGAGTTTATGTGAGCCAGAAGCTCACATGGCACAGCCCTGGCATCGGGCTGGGGCTCAGTTCATGGCAAAGATGGGTGCTGTAAGCTCCTGGTGTTGATTTTTGTCCCCCTTCTTCTTGCTCATCTTTTCAAGCCTTACAGCAATTTCCAGCCCCGTGCCACAAGCGGAAGCAACAGTATCTCATTTATTAAGCCGAGCTGGTGTTTCCACACTGCCATGGCAGAGCTTGAGGAAGGAGCTCCACTGCCATCCTCCCCACCACTTTCACCTTGCTGTGTATGAAACCTTTATTTAGCACAAACCCCAAAATCCAGTTTCCCAAGGGGAGCCATGCATTTGCCCTGGACTCACAAAACTGGGCTGAACTTGTTGCTGGCTCTCCCCATGCCTGCCGCTCCTTCGGGCCACCCTTGCCATCAGAAAAAAGAGGCAAAAACCCCTTCTTTGGGAATTACCCAAGGCCAAACCCAGTGCAGAGTGGAAGATGCCGTGAGATGGGAACAGCCAAATGCCCAGAAGAGACCAAGGACATCCTGCATCTGCTGCTTCTTATATTGCTTTCTACTGGTTTTAAACTGAGTTGAGCGATTTGTTTATCTTAAAAATGTAACCCTGGCGATTTTCACCACATGGGACACCAGACCACTCAAAACCATTGCAGGGCAAAGCATCCGACAGCTGGAGCCCCAACCCAAACCCCGCTAGTGCTGGGTGGGTGCAACGTCTTCCAGCTCAGCCCTTAAACACCAAGGGCAACACGCCAGAGGACACCGGCTCAGCCGCAGCACCGAAGAAATGCCACCGGCACCGAGCGTGCCGGGGTCTGGTGGCAGCAAGGGCAAAGTGAAAAGCAGGGGAGCTGCAGGGCGAGCCCCAAACAGACACTACCACTGCTGCCTTCTTGCGCTACGGACATCGCAGCATCACCATGGAAATCCCCCTGCGCGCCCAGCCGGGATGTTTATAAAGCCTCTGGCCGCGTGGGCTGGCTCCCAGTTCAGGGAGCCAAGCAGGAATTTAAATTAATGAGAGCTTTGACTGTTCAGCACGTTGGGGGAAAAAAGAAGGGGGGGTGGGGGGGGGAACAAAACAGACCATTCGCCAGTCCTGCCTGCAGCTCCATACAAGAGTGGCTGGAAATTATCCGCTTATTCATTTTTCCAGGAAAATTCTGCCTGTTGCTTCAGCAATGCCGGTGAGACTGTGGGAAGCCCATGTGAGCCAGCCCCAATTCCAGCAAAATAGTAAAAAAAAAAAAAAAAGTCAATATATATGGAATATAGATTTTTTTATATGTGTATATATATATATATATTTTTTAGAGGTAGGTCTTAAGATGCATTACAGGCCATTTACCCTCCTGGGAAGAGGAGGGACAGCCTGGGGGTACATTAGAGCAGGGGAAAGCACTGCCGGGGGCAGGGAAGGTGGTATTTGGGCTTCTTGGCCACCCAAAACACTCGATGAGCCACAGGATGTTGGGTGCCACATTCAGCTGCCTCCACCCCGCCGGGACCAAGGCAGTAGGACCGGCATCCCCAGCCCATCTGGTGGGAGGGCACCCCCAGCATGTGAGCGTAACGATGACCCGCACGTAACAAGACGACAGTGATTTTATTTGCAATCGCCTTTCACTCCAGGAGGGCATATTTAAAGGGGATTTTTAAAAATTACACTGGCCCTGGAGGAAATTTAAGCAATTAGCCCTGGCTATCATTAAACACGCTTTAAAATCCATCAGGAGCCAGAGGGACAAATAAGGTCCTCTGCTAGTGCCAGGATGGCGTCCCCCCTCCAAGCGAGGCAACCATCCCCCATGTCCCTGCCGGGGACATCACTTTGGGGCAGGACCCACGCTAAGGGTTATCTCACCGATGAGGAAGGGGCACCGACTCAGAAGGTATTTCTCTGCCCCCCCTCCATCTCAGGGACTTTTGAGGTCCTTTTTTCGGCAGGTGCCTGTTAGCAGCGAGGTGCCCAGCGAGCTGGAGTGGCTTGAGCAAAAAGCCCTGGAAACCACATAAACCACAGCAGGGTGAAAGCCGGGGGTAGGGTCCAGGCTTGAATTTCAATTTGTGGTTTTTTTCTAATCGCTTAAGCAAACACCGGTATCAGCAGAGCCGGCGGATACGACCGAAGCCGTCTCACGGAGCACCGCGGCACAGCCAAACAACCGGCCCTGGGGTTTTTGCTGCGGCGGTAGAGATTTCTGCTCCACGCGGGAGACTTGCTTGCAGCACGATGGCTTTAACCCACCCGTGCCGCCCGGCTAAACCCTAATCCCTTACACCTAATTCAGCGCCGGCCTCCAGCTCCAGCGGACGCATCCTCTCCATCCCGAGCCAGCGCGGGGCGAAGGCGCTCAACTTGTGCTGGGGCGGTTTATTGCTTCACTAACACTGCTTCGTTAGCAAGCGATGGGTAAGCTGCATGGCCGGCACCGATGCCAGCGGCACAGTGGATAACCGTGGCCCAGGGCATTTGCAAAATGCCCAGAAATACCCTCAAACATCTAAACACCCCACCCCACCCCAAATTCCTAATTTCTGCCCCATGTGTGGGTGCCGCTGCGGTGCAGCCCTCCTGGGGCAGGTGGGGAGCTCTGGTTTTGGGGTACTGCCCTGCCGATGCACCCACTGTGAAAAAGCACCCACCAAGGCCACATCTGCATCCCAAAGGTGGGTACCTGTGGACCCCCAGCCCCATATCCTGGTCCAGCTGCTACCCCATAACCACTGCCATGTCTGTCCCTGCATCCACAAATTCCCTTTTTTTTATAGCTACTTTTCAAGCCAGTACCTTTTTGCAAAAGTCTGAAAGCAGCAGAGCTGGGGCAAACAGCCTCCGGCACGGTCCGGGGTACCCGACCGCTTGTGCCCGCATCCCCACCGTGCTGGCAGCCCTCACCCCGCCGGGTCTGCCAGCTCCCCCAAACCCTGTATTTTTCCCCCTCCTTCCAGCCAGGTAGCACCAGGCAGAACAAACTCCCGCCACTGGACACCTCCTCCCCCGTTTTATTTTACCAAGAAAACCCAGGGCACCTGCTGGAAAAGCTCCTCACATACACGCTGACACCACAACGACAACATCCACCAGCATCACCGCCTCAGCTCCGCTTTCCCGGATAATCCAGTGCCTGCCGCGGTTTAGTCCCGCTTATGAGAGAAGCAAAGAGCAAACCAGGGGCTCGTGTAGGGGGACATATCCGCAGCAGGAATTTAGCTTTCCCCCCCCAACCAGGGCACTGCATTCTGCTGCCGCCTTGATTTCCTTAAGCCTGGCCTAGGCGCGCACACAAATATAATATAGGAAAATTATAGTAGGCTTCCGTCTAGTGCAAAGAGAGACGGATCAGGATCAAGTGCCCTTCAGAAGCTGCGTCTCATCTCCCCCAGGATAAACACTTTCATGTCACGGCAGCTGCTGGGGGGATCGCTCTGCCCGCGGAGCTCGAGCAGTGCAGCTTTCGGCTCTAGACAAGTTTCCACACCGCAATCTCACGGCAGGCAGGCGCAGAAGCTCTCGCTTCAAGCAACTGCCTCTTCATTTATTAAAGAAAAGAGAAAAAAAAAAAAGGGAAAAAAAATAAAAAATAAGTGTTAATCAGAGCGTTCCCACCATTGCAGGGGAGGGATGCTGTGAGCATTGTGCATGGAAAGCGGCCGCGGCTGAGCCGGATCCTGCCCCGGCAGCCCCGCGTGGGTGGTTGAGGGTGGTGAAGCCGATGATGAGCTTCATGGCGCCTGATGGGTGAGCAAAGGCACCCAGCCAGGAGGACTTGGGTGCTCGCATGGCCCCGGGATGGAGCCTCCTTCCCTGGGGAGATGCCCAGCCCCAAAACCCAGACCACAGCAGGGAGCTCAGCACCCCTTCCCACACAGCCCGGACAAAACCCAGTACTTTGCAGTTCCTAGAAGGAGAGGTGGGCAGCGAGGACACGGATCCGCGTCCCATGTGCCAGGGCTCAGGTTGCACTTCCCAGAAGCGGGCGACCAGGGGAAGCCAAAATTAGCAGGTGACTAATTCTGCCCCTCAGTACATCCCCTGCCCCTGCGCCGTGAAGGACTGCTGGTTATCGCAAGAAGATGCCAACAATCTCTTGCCTAGAGAAAAAAAGAGATGAAACGAGCCCAGAAGCCACAGGATGACCTGCAGGGAAGGTCCTGGGGTTGCACCAACTTCAGCCCCCATCCCCGTATCCCCTTGCACCCCTCTGTCGATACCCGGCTCCAACTCTGCACACCCAAATGGGCGCTGGGGTGGGGGGAAGGAAGCGAGATACGGTTTCCAGCCTCTGGTTCGGCGGCGCGTAAGCTAACGCTGGGGTTATTTAAAGCCCGAGTTTTAGCAGCGTTCAGCTACTGGTTGCGTGATCAGGATAAAAAATCGCAATCCTAATTCCTGGCCCCCTGGTGCCTATGGCAACTGGTATCCGTCTCCTTGGAAACTAATCTCGTGGTATTTGAACAATGTACCAAGGGCCTTTAATCTCCCAAACACTGTAAATCTTTATTCTAGCCTGCTCTCCTACTACCCCAAGAGCCAACATAAAAAGCCTGTTGTTTTCTGTGCAGTCACCGAGAGCCTAACTTGAATTTTATATTACACAGGCACATGCTTTTTTGCTTCCCACACACACACACACACACTTTTTTTCCCCCTCTAAATTAAAGAAAAATCCCACATGCACAATGCCCACAGGTGCTGAGGCAGCAGCCACGCATCCAGGTACGAGGTTTGCTTTCTCCAAACAGTGCCCAATGCCCCATCCTGGCTGTCGCTCCAGTTTGCGTGCCCACCTTGCATCCGTCTAACTGGGTGCTGCTGCAAATAATAATGATAATGATAATAAAAATAAATAAATAAATAAATAAAAATAATAATATCTAGAAAAAAAATCCCCAAACTGCAAATATACGAAGACACAGCACCCGGGCTGGGGGCAACGAGATTGCAAGGGCTCAGCAGAGGGTGGCCCACGCCAGTCCATGCCGTGGGAGTGGATGCTGGTGGGCACCTTGTCTTGCACCTCAACACTCAACCCCGACGCTTTTTTCTTTCGCAAAGATACTGTTGATGGCACTGACCCCCCCCAGCCCCCAGGCAGGGTTGGGGTGGCCCCGCCCCGCCCCCCCCAACCCCAGCCCATGGCCACCACCGCTCATCACCCGCTTTCTGCTCTGCCCAGGTAATTACCTCTGCGTAAGGAGGTCTCTGATAGAAAGCCGCTGCCTAATCTCATTATGTTTTAATTTTATCTCTAATATTTCTCTCTGGTTGCTGGTGTCTCAATATTGAGTATTCCCCGTGTTACAGGACAGGCTATTTGCTAATCCAAGGCCTGACTCTACGCCACATAAATAAGCTCGATAAAAAAATAAAATGGCTTTCTAAGGGGATGAGAGGAGGCTGGGAGACGGGAGCATCCCGCGCCCCGAGCTCCCTCCACTTCCTGTTCCCTTCTCCCTTATTTTATTTCACGGGATGAGTCGGAAAGGCGACAGCAGGTCCCGAGTTGCCCCAGCGCTTGCCCTCTGCTCCGGCCCCGCGGCAGGGAGCACGCGTGCCAACAGCTGGTGCTGGCTGTGCCTCGTCGCCTGCCGCCTCGACGCCCGCCCAGAATCGGGCATCCCACAGGGGCAGGGGGACGCGGCACTGCCCAGGACTCGCCACCGGCAACGCAGGAGTCTTTGGCGAACCCAAGCCCGCACCCGCCCTGGTGCGACCCTTCAAGGGAGCCGGGCAGCACGGCAGTGCCACCGGGGAGGAGGGATGCTGCCGGCAGCTGCCCGCCCTGGCCAGCCAGGATCCCCCTTTCCTTCCCGGGCAGCCTCTGGCCGCGGCACCAGCCCCGAAACCTGCTGTTTCTCATGCACACCCCGCCATTACCACGGCACTATCAGGGCTCGGCATCACCGATGGCTGCCAGACACAAACAGCCGCGGGTGCTTCGCGGCCCCCACCCACCCCAGGCAGACATCACCTGCTGCAGTGAGCTGACGTGCCAGGAGCCGCCGGGTCTGGCTGAGGGCAGCTCTGGCTTCCCCGAGCCCCGGCATCCCAACCGGGGCCACGACACCGGGTCCTGCCGTGCTGCTCCTGCATCCTGGGAGCAGCAGCGCCGCGGCTGGGAGGGTCCCCGGGGGTCCCCAGCCCGTGGTTGGGCTCCCCAGCCGCCGGTAGAGCCGTGCACCTCCGGCCGAGGCGTCCCCACCGGCGTGCCATCCCTGCAGCTCTCGGGGGGAGATTCGCCGGTGTCTCATACAGCTTGGGTGCACATCGCAAAATTTCCCCCTGCGGTATTCAGAGGGGCCCAGCTTTTCTTAACGCCGTGCCCTGAGCACCGCGAGCCCTGCCGCGCTGGGTGGCAGCCAGCCAGCAGGCAAGGGACAGGCAGACAGACGGCTGGGGACAAACCCACGCCCAGAGACGGTGATTACACACCCGTGGGTCCCAAAACGCTGATTCCCCAGCGACGCCTCCTTCCTCAGGGCTGCAGGGAACAGCCCACGTGCATCGGTGCCTTCACCCGGGAAGGGCAGCGCAGCATCCTGGGGGGTCCCCAGTGGTGCCCGCGTCCCGCCTCAGCCCCCCAGCAGCATTTGGGGTGCAGCAGGGTGGGGACAGTGGCAGGCGCAGGGTGGAGGCGGCAGGAGCGGCTCTGATAGCTGGCGATTTGAGCCGTGACTCAAAGGCCGCCCCGGCTGGCGTCAGGGCTGGCCCTGGGGAGCCCTGTGAGGGCTGCCCCGGGCTGGCCAGGATCTCGCCCTAAAATACGGCCGGGGCCTCTCCCGCATGCTTCTGCTTGGAGTCACTCCGGGACAAGGTGACCTGGCTGCTGCCACCTCCTCCCTCCTGGGACATCCCGGTGCTCGGGCTCCAAGGCGCTGGCCCAGGCCAGCAGTTCCCCTCCCCTGATGCCTCAACCCCACCAAAGCACATGAGCCCCTTCTTTCCCAGCGGAAAACCGGCCCCGGATCAGCCCTGGTCCCTATAACCTCGGGGGGATGCTGGCCCCCTCCCCAGCCTCGCCAGTGGGCCGGTTCAACTCACAGATCCTGCAGCCAGCCAGCCCTGACCTCTTGGCTTGCTGGCCCCATTTCAGGGTGGTTTAGCAGAGGTGTCCCCCAACGCCAGCGAGAAGCAGCCCCCCAAGGACGCTGAGCCCCAGCCCCGAGCCCCCACGGCGCCAGCACCATCATGACCACGACACGGCACACGGGCATGGGGCCGGTGGAGCCCAAGGTCTCGCAGAAACACATGTTCCCCCCTGCTAAATTCCAGCTTAATTCTCATTTCCATTGTGTTATGAAACACATTATCTGTTGAAACTAAGTCAACAGTTGTTTGCATTTACGTGTAAACACAGCGAATATTAGGAACAGGGCCAGCATTATATTTGCATACGAAATGCTGCCTGCACTGCCCTCTCCCTGGCTCTTCTCCATCCCTGCAGTTAGAGATGTGCAGAGATGGCGAAACCCAAGACCAGAGCAGCCCAAGAAGCAAGGGCTTCTGTTCTTCCCCTCTCTATTTTTCTTTTCGTGCAGCAGGAGAAAAAACATCCCTTTAAACCCACATAACGCACCAACACGCGCACCCCTTCATCTTGGGCCCAAACCGAAACCGCTTCAAATTCCCAGTGATATGCATATCTTATCAGGCCTGCTTTGCATAGCGCATAAATATTTATTTGCTTTTAATCCTGCAAAGCAAACCTGCCTTGTGGCACATTTCCCTTAATCGGCAGCTCTGGCGCCCAACGAAGCGCCAAGAGAAGCAGCGTCCCAAATTCAGAGCCTGCCTTAGGTGCAAGGGCAGGGAAATAGGCACCCAACGTCCAGCCCCTGCTGCCTCTTGGGGTGCCCGGGGCAGGTTTGGGCGGTGCCGAGGCAGCTGCTGCTTCCTCACCACCGGAGAAAGCAAGAGTCCAGCTCAGGTGCCCCATAAATAGCAGAAAATAAATACATGTGCATCATGGTTTGGGTGCTGGGAGGTGGCTCGATGCTGATTTAGCTCCAGGATGGTGATGCTTCCAGGATAGGTGACGCCAGGGGTGGGGACCAGCCCCTCAAAAAAAAAAAAAAAAAAGATTTCTGGGGCTGTGCAAAGGGAGAGCACCTTGTCATGGCAAAGGCAGAGGGCATGCAGCTTATTTTTTGGGCTCGCAGCTTATTTTTTGCCCATGCGCTTGTCAGGTTGAAAAATGGAAACCCTCTGATGTCTTCATCCGCGCAGTGGGAAACAAGGGGCTGCACCTCCAGGGACTGGCTCAGGCTCTCCATCACCCCAACTCAGGATGCCACCGAGCATGGACCTGTACCCCAGACCCCACGGAGACCCACACAACCTCATATGCCGTGAAACTTATAGAAATGCATAAAAAATGAGAATTTTCAAATACAAAATTGCCCCAACACCAAAAGTCCCTTAATTACCTCTTGCTTCAGCCAGAAGGACGGGAAGCAGCACGCTCACCCACATCCATCCCCGCTCCTCCGCGATCAAAGCATTCAGATTGGGATCCAAGGAGCCTGAGATTGTGAATTAATTTCTTAATCAGTTCCCCTTAAATGGGTGGCAAGCGATTAGGCAACAGGCACCCGCCGCCCGGCAGCACAGATGCCAAGCCCAGGGGAGCCGGCAAGCTCTCGGCACGGCTTTTCGCGCTGCACACAGCCGCAGAGCAGGTAAACAGGGAGCTACTTTATAATGGGCAAGTAAATATTTAAATAGATGGGTTTATTTCAGTTGCTCTGCCCCTGTGCCTTGTCCTCTGCAAAGTCACTGACCCAGGCAAAGCCCAAAAACCCGATTAAAAGAAAAATACTGGTTTTCCCCCAAGATAGGAGGAAGCACCTTAACCTCTCCCCAAGGCTGGTGATCTGGGACTGGGAGGAGAACTGCCCAAGCCACCCTAGAAGAGGCTTTCCCTGGGCACCGAGTGTGATCCCACATCTCTCCAGCATCTTCGGGGAGCACCCCTCGCAGCATGAAACCACAACCCCCAGGATATCAGCACCTCCAAGGAGAGGCACCGCTCCATCCCCACGAACGCCTCCCCCAGCCTCCCTGCCCATCGCCTCGCTGCCGGGGACATGAAGCCCCCCAAAGAGGCAGCCCAGCTCTCCCCAGCATCCTTCAAGCTACTCAAAATACCAAGAGCAATAAAGAGAGACTCAAGCAGAAAGCAAAATCAATACTGAGAAGGAAGGTTCTCGGCTTAAACGCCTTTTGTAGCATCGCTAGTGAAAAGCGGGTTAGTGAAGGAGGCGGAGGGAAAGGACAGAAAAACCCTCGGTGTACCCACAGCACATGGGTTTAAGAGGGCCAGCGTTTGCCCGGTTTTCCATAAGCGGTTTTCCATAAGCATCACTGATGGTTTCTAGGTGGGGAGCATGCAGCAGGGGCGCAGACCCAGCCTGGCACCCCCAGAGCCTGATCTGACCACAAGCAAAGAGTTATGGGGAGGAGGAAGAGGAGGGAGACCCCGGCACCATGTCCCGGCTCCTACCTGGGCAATACCAGCGTGCACCCCAGCTGCTGCCATTTTACTTTTAGGGGGTGCAGAGCCACGGGGAGGGGGCACATGGGGACAGCCGGCTTTCTGTCAGCCAGTGCCAGGAGGAGAGCCACCCTCCCACTGCTCTCCTCGCCCGTGGCCCCAGTGTGAGCCGTCTCCCTTCCTGCTCTTCTGGTCCTGCACCTCCCGTGCCGCCAAAGGGCTGGCTCCGGCTGCCGACAGGCATCGGCTTCCCTGCCCCAATGGGGACAGCAACCGGGGCAGCCAGGCACGTGCCGCGGCGAAGCCCACCCACTGGTCCGGGTGCAGAGGAGACCCCCACACCACGGGAAAGCCAGCATCCCAGAGCATCCTCGGCAGCAGCTACCCACAGCAGAAACAAGCTCCACATTATTTTTGATTATTGGGTTTAAAATAATAAAGGATGCCTACGTGCTCCAGCACATCGATGGCAACCCAGCACAAGCCCAGCTGTTAAAAATAACCCTTTCCAGGAGCGTGGCTGCCAGCCACCCACAGGCACCGCTGGCCCCGTGGGACGGGCGTTCTCTGCTCCATCCATCGGCACCACCACGCCAGGTCCACGCTGCGCTGGCAGGTCACTGAGCATGGAAATATGCGTCTTACATGCAGAAAAAAATAAAATAAATCAACCAGAAGCCAAAAAAAAAATATTCAGCAATACCTATGCTGCTATGCTGCTATGGAAGAAGGAAATAAATCAGGAAGAAAATTTATCGGCGATGAAGCCACAACCCAAGCAGCCTGCTTTCAGAAAGCATTTAAAGATGAGGGGATTTGTGCGCTACAAGGCGCAGAGGGGAGGTAAGCATCGCTCTCGCCAGCAGCGAAAGTAGAGGAAACTTTTGCGTTGCTGTGGCGGTGCTGGAGCCGGCTTTTATCATGGAGAGCCTCGCACACAGGCAGCGATAGGGCTGGATTTCTGCAGGTGTAATTCCCACGGAGATAAAGACCTTGTTTTTCAACAAGCGGCTGCATCATACATAAATTACAACAGCAAACATGGGGAAACAAAGAGGTTTTCAAGAGAGCGCGTAATCCTCGGAGGGGTGGCTCGGGGAAAGCTGGTGGGCAGCTGCAGCAAGACGATGTGGCAGAGATGCGGGGCTAATCTCGTGCTCTCTCACCTCCCCATAAAGCAATAAACCTTTGGGCAGGTGGGGAAAAAAATTAACCCACCTGAACAAGTATTTGAGGGGCCCAGGATGGAGGTGAGATTTTTTGTGACAGATGCTTGGGTGCCTGCTCTTCTCTGCAGCAGGATCCTGCAAGGAGCCGTGGGAATGGCACAGGCGGATGCTGGATCCATCCCAGAGCCAGGTCTTTGCTCCGGGAGCTTGCACGGGGAGGGCCGGGGATGCACCGCACCGGATTGGTCATCTCACGGGACTCTAAGGCCATGCTCACCTCTCCTGGGTCTTTTTTCCACCCCCCCCCCCCCCCCCCTCTTTTTAAATAAAATAAATAATTACAACCTGACACTAATTCTAACAGTTTTAACAAATGTTTAATGTCCTGTGAAAGGTCACCCACCGCCCGCTCCCACCACAGATCTGTATGAACAGCGCACGAGCCCCTCGCTCTGAACCGCGCTGTTTCATCGGGGCTCAAACGCCCGGCACGCTCCCCTCCCCAGCCAGGCGTCCCCCAGGGAAGCCGTCGGGCAGCGGTGGCAGGGGGACAGCGTGTGCCGGAAACCCGCAGCGAACCCCGGCTAACGCCCCTGCTTTCCATGCAAGACCCCAGCTGAGCTTCATCCGGGGGCATGGGGGGTGCTTGCATTTTTGAGGGCAAAACCACCAAGCTCTAACGCAGGGTAAAACGCTGTAATTTCACTTCAGGGGTTTCTAGACATTCGTCCTCAGAAAGACGAGATGAAATTACAGCCCAGCGATGCCCCTAAAGGGTGCGGAGCAATTTATTTTCAGTGATCCTCCTCTAATGAAGCTAATTTATAACCTTGTCAGAAGGCGCACGCAGACTTGGGGCACCGGCACGGCTCCCTTCCCCCCGCCTGCCTTTCCCAGGATGAAAACCTCCAACCCAAACCCTAACCAGGATGTTTATTTAAGGCTCAAAACCCCAAAGGCACTTTAAACAAGCAGAGTTCCTCACATATTTCACTGACCGAGCGCAATCCTTCCTAACGGCGATTGCAAAAAGGCTTCCAGCGCCGGCGGGGGATGCGGGGGGGTCCCTGCTGTGACCAGGACAGGGTTGTCCCACTGCTCGGATGGGAGCAAGGATGATGCTGTGGGACCCAGGAACCTGGTGGCATCTCAGGGCATCCCTGCAGACCAGAGCATTCCCACACATCGGGGTCTCCACAGCTCAGCCATGTAGTGACCCAGTTTTTGGGGGACTTGCTGACAACCATCCCAACAACCCCACTGTGCTCTGATGGGGACTGGTCCTCACCAGCTGGAAGGGTTCAACAGCTCACCCCCCAGCTGGTTAAAAGGGAGGAAGCCATAAGAAAAAGCCCTTTCTCCATCTGTGCCGACCACTTCCATTTCTCCTAGGACATGCAAGACCCACGGCGGACACCGGCAAGAAAGAGCGAAGGAGAAGTGGCACGGCAGGCAGCTCCCACCGCTCTGCCAGCGCTGCGCAGCAGCACTTTAGCAGATGGTGGATCGTAACATCGTTATATTTACCTAACAAGATTGCTTTATTGTAGCCCTCCAACAATAAAGCGAGAGCATCTAAAGGCGGCGGCCAACTCCTGGGCTTTGACAACTCAGGTGCCAAAAATATACATATAGATTTTAAATCTATACATAAACCACAATTTCAGAGGTCGTGTTAACACACTGATTTTTTTTTTTTTTCCCCATACTAAAACACATGTGACTCTCATGCAACAAAAAAGACGTACAAGTCAATGCTTTAAATCCTTCTAAATACTGGGGAGCGGAGCTGGGGCAGCAACTCGGGCGAAGCCACAGGCACGCAGGGCTCAAACCCCAACCTACCCGGCCCAGGACACATGACGGGTGTGCCAGAGACAGCGTTCCTCCAGGCAAGGACTATCGTTCACTGTTTGCACGGCAAACAGGGTCCTAGCCTCCTAAATACTAATGCAATACAAATAATAAAGATAATTCCCAGATACTTAATCATTAGCAGAGCTCTGGGTAGAAATGAAAATCAGGCCCTTACTAATTACAGAGATCTAGTCCTGCCTTTTCTACAGGTTTTTCCATCCCTGTCTCCTACCCTGCAATGAAACAAGCAGAAAACCAACCCGATGGGGAGGAGTGCAACTTTGATGGGAGCTTCAAATAGGTCCCAAAGCCAAACTGCAGCGGGCACAGCCCCGTCCTACCGGTGCCAGGGGAGATATGCCAAAATACCCATACGGGGGGGCTCGGCGCTGGTCCAGCCCCAAATGCAAACCATCCTTTAGGGTCCCTTTTGGGAAGGTCTGAGCAGCAGCATCCATCCAGGGAAAACCCTACCACTGCAATGGGGTCTCTGCCCTGCAGTGGGGTACGCACCAGCAGCCCAGCAGCTCATCTCAAGCCTCGTCTGAAACCTTTCGGCATCCCGGAGGCTCTGCCCAGCGGCTGGCGGTGGGCCGGCAGGGGACGGCAGCGCGTGCCTTACCGGCACTGCTCCCAGGTGCTGTCACTGATGCGACGTGCCATGCGTGCTCCCCGGCACCGAGCCCTTATAAAGTGTCCGGGCTTAATTTCAGGCATGAGGATTGCTGCTAATTAGAAGCAGGGCTAGGTTTGCCTCTTTCATCTGTGCGTGCCAGCACGGGGGGCTCTGCCCACCGCCGGGGAGCCATCTCCATCCCCAGCGTGATGGCCGGAGCCATCCCCGCCGCCCAGGGCCAACCCTTTGGTGCCACCAGGCTGGAGCTCCAGCAGCAGAAGAGCAACCTGGTGGCCAGCGGCCCAAGGCAAGGTCACCTCACGCAGGCACTAAGGAGTGGGTGGTTTCCCAGGCAGGAGACACGTGCACACAGACGCAGCCGGAGGTAAAGGCAAGACACGAGCTCTGCCGAAACCAGGGCGTGGAGATGCACTCATCGCCGCATGCCACCCTTTAAAGATGGGCGAAGCATCTTCTCGCACAGCAACCGGATAAAAATAAGGAGGTCTTCACCCACTGCAATGGTTTCATTTCCCCAGTGTTACCTTGCTCCAGAGGACTCCCTCTCCACTCACCACGAATTTTCCCTAAGCCAGACTGACCGCTTCTATGTTCTTCTAACCAGCAGTTACCAGAGGGAAAGCTTTGAGGATTCTTTGCTTTTTTTTTTTAGCAAGAGAGAAGGAAGCCAAGGGCTCCTCGATGGCCTCGCCACTGGCACAACCTGTGGCTGGGATCCCACACAACCATCCCCTGCCTTGGCTAGGGTCAGGGCTCAGCTCCAACCTGGCTACCAAAAGTCTCTTCTCATGTAAAGGGATTTCTTAGCCCCACTTCAAATTGCCCAATAAAGCTGCTGGTTATCAGGGCCTGGGCACCACACGTTTCTCTTGGAAGTGTACAAATCCCTCCAACCTCCGTCCACCCATGACAGGGGGAGGTTTCTCCTCCAGGAACATCAAAACCCCCCAGCTAAGCAGGACACGCAACCCCTGGCAGTGACCAGCACCTGCACACATCACCAAAAAGTGCAAGAAAGACAAAAAAAAAAAAAAAAAAGTTACAAAACATCCTGCCCACCAGTTTCCCCCCCACCATCTTCAGAAGGATCTGTGCCCCAAAGCACCCTCTGAGCTCCCAAGTTTTCCAGGAGTGGATCAGCAGCAGGTCTGTGGTGCCCACCACGAGCATTTGCACCCATCCACTTGGACCCACTGCTTGGATGGCTCAGGGGCGCAGCCAGACCCCAGCACACCCCACGGGGGATGTCACCTGCAGGCAGGGGACATTCAGGTTTGTCCCCTTCAAGCTGCTGGGGAAGAGGTTTCCAAGACATCTCCTGGGTCCGCACTGATGTCCCCACCAGCATTCGCTGCTTTTGATGTTGTGGATCTAAAGAAAAGGAAGACAGACACCTCATCCCTCCCGTGAGGTGAAGATCAGCTCTGAGGGGGGAAGACCTGGTAAAGGACAGTGACATCCATGCAGACGCGCAGCAGCAGAGTGATGCTCCTCACCGGTCCCCTGCTCATCCCGCTGAGGTGAATTGTCTTCTTAAACCAGCCAGAGCAGCACGGAGCAGAGACAAGGCAATGTGAAGCCAGAAAACTCAAACAGAAGCTGTTTGCGTTCAGGAACGTAAATCCCACCTCGGTACAGCCCAATCTCGAGGAGGGGATTCAGGTACCGAGTGCTTTTCTTCATAGTGTATGGGAAAGCCTTGCTGCCGCCGTAGGCAAGTCCCTCAGAAACCACCACCAAAGTGTTCGTAAAGTGGAGTTTGGCAGCGGCTCCCAAGCCGGGATGAGACGTGGGGGTATTCCCACAGCAGCTGCTTTGGGGGATTTCTCCAGCAGCAGCCCCCCTCCCCAGCCCATTGCTCCACCACCACAGGGACACCACGCAGCAGGGATGAGCTCCCACCTGGACCCACTTGACATTTTTCTCTTGGGCTCGAAGCAAATTCAACCAATGGAGCTGCACTAAGAAATGAAGCTTCAAGCCCATGAGAAAAAAAAAAAAAACAAATCCCCAATCCATAAAACCCACCCAGACCCCAGCCACCACGCAGCCCCGAGCCTCCTGCAGCTTTGGACCAGACCAAGGGCTCCTGACCTCTTTTTAAAGATGATGCTTCAAGAGATTCATATAAAACATGTCCTGTGAAGGGACGGGTTACAAGAGGGCAGAGAAAGATCCCAGGGAGCCTTGCTCCCATCTGCAAAGACCCGCTGCCTCCCCAGCAAACCTCCAGCCGGGGCTGCTCGCCGCCCCCAGCCCCGCTGCTCAGGCCAGCATCCCGATGGACACCAGGAGGCCCTTCCCTACACCTTCCAGTTGGGCTCTTCCCAATAAATAAATCAATAAATATATTTTTAGCTCCTGGATGGATATCTCCTCCTCAGAATGGGCTCCCAGTAGGTCCTTTCCTCTACTCCTCCCTGTCCTTGAGAAGAAGGCTTCTAGTGGTGGCAAACCCACCCCATGTGCCTTCAGCATCTGCCTCTGCTCCCCCCAAAGCTCCAGAGGTTCATTCTTGCTGTCGAGGTGCACCACACGCAGACATTGCCTGAGGGCCAGGAGCAGAGCACGGGTACCAACACAGCCCCTCACCTACACATCCCCTTCCCCTAACCATCACGCACCACCTACACCCAAGCCCAGCCATCCTGGGAGCAGCAGTGCCCATCCACACATTCCGTGATGAGCCACCACCACATCCAACCGCCAGAGGCATCTGCAAATGGATGCCGGTGGCACGAGGAATAACTGCACCCATCAGCTGACGGGCAGAGCAGGGCCGGGCGCCGCTGCCCAAGCCAGGGACAGCCAGCACCGAGCCCTGCGCCCGCCCCAGGGGTCAGCCCCGCAGCGGGCAACCGGCCGGGGACGAGCCTGGCCCGGAGTCCCTCCGCATTCCTCCAGCCTGGCCGCCGGGGTGCAGCCGCCAAAATTCCCAAAGGAAGTACAGGGCATTAATAATTGCTGAAAAAAATCTGAGCTATTTCCTGCGGGAGCAGCAGATGGGAATCCCCCATTAGCTCCAACAATGAGAGGTCGCTTGTTTTGGTCTGGGATTTTGGGGTTTGGGGTTTTTTTCTCCTTCCTTCAAGCAGAGCATCGCTCAAGTCACATGTGATGCACATCATGCGGGACAGCCAGGCCTGTCCCCTCTGTGTTAGCCCCGAAGTCCACCTTCCTTGTCACCTCCTGCCCCACGCAAGGTCCCACTGGATACCTGGCGGCAATGCGCCGGGCAAGGGCACTGCGTCTCTCACAAGGGCTGGTAGGGCAGGTTGCTAAATACGTCCCTGAGCAGGTTCCTTCCCTCCTCTCTCTGCTTCTCATTAGCAAACCTAAACGAGCAGCGACCTGCAGCAGCACCACCAGCAGCTCCTCCACCTAGATGTAAAAGCCCTCCCAGGAGGGACAGCAGAGGGAGGTGGTGGTGGCCGATGGCGCGCGTACCCTTTGTCACCCCCCGGCTCCTGCAGGCACCCCAGAAGGACAGCTGCCCGGCCCCTTCCCCTGCCCGCACCCAGCGGCGATGCATCCCAGGCAGGGTTCACCCTGAAAACGCAGCCTTGAGAGGCAACGCCAGCCCGGACAGCAGCAGCGCATGGGAAAACCAGTGGCACAGCCCCAAAACAGGGCACCCCGTCCCCCGGTGGTCACCAGGACCCCAGCTCTGCGGGGGCAAAGGGAGAGGAGCGGGGGACCCGCGGGCGGCTGCAGAGCCACCTGCCAAAGTGCAACCCTGACACCCGACCGGCTGCTTGATATCACCCCGATGGTGGCACACACCGCCGTGCCAGGGCTCGCTGCTCCGGTGGCGGGGGCCCGCGGGACACGGCAGAGCTGCCGAGCCATGGCCTTTAGCATCCCAGCCGCTCGGCTGCCGGCAGAGCCGGGTCCGATGCCGGCGGCCACCGCACCGCTTTCTCATTTCAGAGCAAGTGCTGCGGTGGTTTCCACAGGAGTAGGAAATTCTACAGGCTCAGATGGGCAATGGCCAACGTAGCGGGTCTGGCCATGCCGGTGGGGACCAGAGACCCGGGATCCTGTGGAATTAAAGGTGCTCATGTCCACAGGATTATTCCCCAGCACAGCACTTCCAGCAGCTCCTCCGGCGGGAGCAGCGCAGGGAGCAGACCCCCCAAAGCTGGGGGCTCTCGTCATGCAAAGCTCTGTGCCGACATCCCCAGGCAGTCCCTCTGTCCGGAGCTTGCACGCCGACGGGCGCTGGATGCGGCAGGAGGCTGAGCGACTGATCCTGAAGCGCCCGCGACACCCGGCCCCATGGCTCTGCAGCGATGCTCAGCAGCACCAACACCTCCCAAAGCGCTCTCGCCCAGGCGTGCCCAGCACCCGCCGCGAACACCCGGGGATTACCTGCGCAGCGCCGCCGGGTCCAAGGCTCGCTCCGGCACAAGACACATTAATAGGATCGCTCCGATTTACAGCTTATCCCAGATAAACCCACCACCAGCTCCGCGCGCTGGAAGGACAAGGGCACTGGCTCCCCAGGGAGCAACTTTCTCCCCATCACGCACCAAGAACCCTCCGGTTCCCCCCACCGGCACCGGGGAGCTGCAGAGGATGTCTGTCCCTCCACCCCACGGGCCGTGGTGCCGAGGCCGGGTTACCAGCCCAGCCGAAGCCCCGAGCGCTTCGTCAGCTCAACCCTGCGTTTCTATTTCCAGCCGCGCTGCCGCCTTTCCCCGTGCCGGCAGAGAGGGAGGCGAGCCCCGGCAAAGCCCTGCTCGCAGCTTCCCTTCCTGCCCGGCACCACCAGACGCAGCCGGGGCAGGTGGCGGCCCCAGAGCTGCCTCAGGGACAGGGGACACCACTGCGGTGGCGGGCACCGAGGACCATCCTGACATCCCCTGCCCAACTCCCCAGCACCCCCCAGCGCTATCACCCTCCCCCCCCAGCCCTACTGCTCCCTGCATCCCCCTGCCTTCCCAGCCCAAGCACCCCTGCAGCACTATCAACCCCAACCCCTAATGCCCCCCCAGCTTTATTGCCTCCTGGCACCCCCCCAGCCCTGATGGACCCCACCAACCCCAAGCCCCATCATCACCCCCAGCACTCCCCCCCACCAGCCCTAATGCCCCCCCAGCCCCAATGAGCTCAACACCCCCCCCAGCCCTAATATCCCCAGCATCCCCCCGAAGTCCTGTGGCCCCCCAACATCCCTCCCAGCCCTAATACCCCCCCAGCACCCCTGCCAGCCCTATTGCCCTGCAGCATCCCCCAGCCCCAACGCCCCCCCCCAGCCCTCTCGCTCCCCAGCATCCCCCAGCCCTCACGCCCCCCTGCAGCACCCAGCACTGTCCTCCCCCAGGATCCCTATTGCCCCCCTGCACTCTCCCAGCCCTCAGGAGCCCAGCATTGCCCCCCCCCAGCCCTATCACCCCCCAGCATCCCTCAAGCCCCAATCCCCCCCCGCACACCCCCAGCCCTAATGAGCCCTGCACCCCCCCCAGCCCTCTTGCCCCCCAACATCCCCCAAGCCTTGACGCCCCCCTGCACCCCCGCAGCCCTAATGCCCCCCTGCACCCCCCAGCCCTATCACCCCGCAGCATCCCCCCCCCTCGCCCTTAACACCCCCCCGCGCTCCCCCAAGCCTTGATACCCCCCTGCACCCCCCCCCAGCCCCACGGCACCCAGCATCCCCCAACCCCCGCATCCCCCCCGCCACCCCCAGGACTGGGACCGGGGAGGGGAGAACCGTGAGGGGGGGGGGGGGGGGTGAAGGGGGGGGGCAAAACTTTTCCTTACCGCGGGCGTCTCGGGCGCGGCGCTCCTGCCTCCCCCGGCGAGGCTGCGCGGGAGCGGCGGGGGCGGGCGGGCGGGGGCCGGGATGGAGCCGCCTCCCGCCGCTTCCCTCCTCCCCGGGCGGAGCCGGTACTACCCGGTGGGGGCTTAGAGGAAAGAAGGAGGGAAGCGTGCGTGGTGGGGGGAGGTGGGAAGAAAGAGGAGAGAGAGGGAGAAAGAGGAAAAAAAAAAAAAAAAAACAAAAAAAAAAAAAACCACAACACCCCCCCCCCCCCCCCCCCGAGCTGGGAAGGGAGAGCAGCTCTTTGTTCTGTAATCCCAGTAAAAGTGCCAGCCATTCGCCCCGCCGCTAATCCCAACCCCGCTCAACGGCACCATCCATTGGCTGCCATTTACATACGGGATTACCCAGCCCGATAACCGGACGGGGGGGTTGAGGGGGGGGACGAGCTGTTTTAAGTCCTTTCATGCCGCGCCGGGGCCGTGCCGAGCCGCGCCGAGCCGTGCCGAGCCGGACGGCTCGGCACGGCTCGGCGCGGCTCGGCACGGTGGCCCGGTTGGGTGCTGGAGGGGTTATAGGGGTGTAACGGGGACCTGTCGCCACCTGTTGGTCTTGGCATGGCTGGGTTTGGCACGGTTCGGCACGGTATGGCTTGGTATAGTGTGGCCCTTGCATGGTTTAGCACGGTTTGGTATGGTACGGCTTGGTACAGCCCTTGCTCTGTACGGCGCGTCTAGGTTTGGCTCGGCTCGGCTCGGCACGGCACAGGTTGGCGTGGCCTGGGACTGTATGGATCGGCATGGCACAGCATGGCCTGGCTTTGCATGGCTTGGCACGGCATGTCATGGCTTGGCGCAGCCTTGTTGTCTACGGGTTGGCTTAGCCTTGTTGTCTACGGCTTGGCTTAGCGCGGCTTGGCTCAGCATGGCGTGGATTGGCATGGCATGGCCTGGCCCTGCAGGGCTTGGCTCAGCTCAGCACAGCACGGCTTGGCACAGCTTGGCTCAGCACGGCGTGGCTTGGCATGGCGTGGCCTGGCATGGCCTGGCCCTGCAGGGCTCGGCTCAGCACAGCACGGCTTGGCACAGCTTGGCTCAGCACGGCGTGGCTTGGCATGGGACAGCTTGGCTGTCCCCCTCCCCGTGGCATAGCACGGCTCAGCACAGCCTTGCCCTGTATGGCTTGGCTTGGCATGGCATGGTGCTGCATGGCTTGGCATGGCATAGCACAGCTCAGCACAGCCTTGCCCCGCATGGCTTAGCTCAGCACACCTTGGCTCAGCACAGTGTGACTTGGCGTGGCACGGCTTGGCATGGCCTGGGCCTGCATGGCTTGGCATGGTGCGGCACAGCTCAGCACAGCCTTGCCCCACATGGCTTAGCTCAGCACACTTTGGCTCAGCACAGTGTGACTTGGCATGGCATGGCTTGGCATGGCCTGGGCCTGCATGGCTTGGCATGGTGCGGCACAGCTCGGCACAGCTCAGCACAGCCTTGCCCCACATGGCTTAGCTCAGCACACTTTGGCTCAGCACAGTGTGACTTGGCATGGCATGGCTTGGCATGGCCTGGGCCTGCATGGCTTGGCATGGTGCGGCACAGCTCAGCACAGCCTTGCCCCACATGGCTCAGCATGGCACGGCTTGGTGCAGCCTGTCCCTGCACGGCTCGGGATGGCATAGCGTGGCTTGGTACAGCCTGTCCCTGCGCAGCTCAGCTCGGCACACCTTGGCTTGGCATGACATGGCTTGGCATGGCCTGGCCTGGCCTTTCACAGCTTGGCATCACATGGCACAGCTTGGCACGGCACAGCACAGCTTGGCACAGTCTTGCCCTGCATAGTTCAGCTCAGCACAGCTTGGCTCAGCATGGTACAGCTTAGCATGGACTGGCCCTGCACTGCTCGGCACGGCACAGCCCAGCTTGGCGCAGCTGTGCTCAGCATGGCTTGACTCGGCATGGCCCCGCACAGCACAGCTCACCAGCGCACGGCCTGGCTCAGCATGGCCCAGCCACGCTCGGCGTGGCATGGCCTGGCTCGGCATGGCCCATTAGGGCATAGCTTGGCACGGCAGAGCCCACCACGGCATCGCCCAGCTCAGCACAGCACGGCCCAGCCCGGCACGGCCCAGCGCAGCGCGGCGTGCCCGTTCGGAGCACCCCGCTGACCAGAGCCAGGCGCGGCGGTGCCGGGAGGTGCTGGGAGGTGCCGCCACCATCGTCCCCGGCTGCCCCGGCCCGGCGGCACAGAGGCCACGGCTGCGTTTGCCAGCCAGGGAGACGACCTGTGAGGAGGAAATGACTATTTTCTGAGTTCCTTGCTGCATATTAAGGAATGGCAAATTAAAACAAATGAAAAACTATTAAAAATAACTTGACAGCATTTTAACCTCGAAAGTTTGGGAACTGCTGACGGTTTTTTTTTCTCTTTGAAGCACACACATTATGCAGCTGCTCCATTAGCTGGATTTTGTTTTAAATAAGTGATGATTTATTACTGCTCCGGGGCCACGGGGAGAAGAAAACATTTTAAGAGAAAACACTTTTTTCCAGTTTCTGGAGGAGCTGGGAAGGGGGTTTCGGCACTGCTGAGCCCCACGCAGGCACCCAGTACCCCTGGCCCCCCTCCCTGTGGCACCAGGCCTGGCAAACTCATTGCACTGGTAGTGGCAGGCTGGGGGCGGCTCCGGGTGCCAGCAAAATCCCAAGAGGGATGCAGCGTTGGTGGGATGGGGCTCCTGGAGTTAGGGTGTGTCCCACCGGGGTGGCCGGAGCCAGTCCCCGATTCTCACCTGGCATCCGCTGTCCCTGGGAGCATAAATGGTGAGTGACAACACACTTGCTGAATAATTAAATGGAAGCTCTTACTCTGAAGAAAGAAATCAGGGCGTCTTTTGGCTAATTGTCTTTAAGCGAGACACACACACAAAAAAAAAAAAAAAACCCCACCAAAATTAATTTAATTAGGTCATCCGAGCACAGGAGCTGAACAAGGGGGAGCTGCCTGCCAAGGACGGGCAGGCTTCTGTGCGGGGCTCCGCTGCCCCATTCTCACCGTGGCTCTCCAGCCCCCCTGCAGCACGCTGCCGGCCAAAATCCATGGAAAAGGGGAAAAAACGTGTTTTGATGCACTATCCAGCTGCCACAGCTGTGTGCGTCCCCCCTGCTCTGCACCCCAGGAGGGCTGTGGTCCCGGGTGCCCGTTGCAGCGGGCAGAGGTTTCGGGCAGCGCTGGGCTCCTGCCTTCAGCTGTGCTCAGGTCAGGCTTGTGCTCATCCTTGCTCCCAAAACCTGTCCTCCCTGGGACCCGCCCCACGCCCCCAGCCCCGCGGGGCATTGGGGGGGTACCAGCAGCCCCAAGGGAACGTGAACAGCCAAAGACAATCATGCTGGTATTTGGGGAATTAAGCAACCACCCCGCATGCGTTCAGCTCGTCGCCGCTGCAAATCCTCTGCAGGGCGACACTTGTCAGAGCTCTCCAAAGGACACTGGCCCTCTAGAGGGGACCTTGGCAGAGAGGGTTTCCAAGGTCCTTTGGCCACAGACCAACACCTGGCTGGCTCCAAATGCGCAAGGAACCGTCCTGCCCTTTTGCCTCCCTCCAACGGAGCCCCCCAAGAGCTGGTCGCAAGGCTGGGACCCCAGAGCTGAGCCCTGGGGCTGGCTCTGTGTCAGCTGGCTTTGGGTCTGGTTTTGCTCCTCGCCACTGGGGACCGTGAACCAAAATAAGGTTGGGGACCCGTGGGTGCCACCTTTGAGCACCAGTGCGTGAACTCTCTGTTCGCTCAGCTCAGCCCCCACCGCCAGCAGCAGCTCCCAACGGAGCCTCTGCTTCAGGCGCCATCCCCAGGCAGGGCTGCAAGTGCTTGGAAGCAGGAGAGGCCAAAATGATCCTGAAATTTGGAGAAGGAGCCTGGGAAGGTGGTGTGGAGGAGGGCAGGCTGTGGGCTGAACTGCACGAGTGCCGGGAGGGGCGGGCTGAGCCACAGTTCGGCTGCCTGGGGAGGTCTCCTGGGGCTGCTGCCAGCTGGGGGCTATGGACTTCAGGGGGAGGTGGGCCGTCTGGAGGAACCCCAGATGTTCTCCAGATGTTCCACTGGAACTGAGTCCACACAGATGGACTCGGCCCCCCTGAGCCCCCATCCGCTAGGGATGCTCACACTTATTGAAAGGACGCCTGGTCCAGCCGGGGGACAGATGAGATGGCTTAAACACTCCCTTGCGATTTTCACATCTATGCACGTCTCTGAAGGAACCCACCACAATAGGATAAAAGTGGGGGCAAGACATTTTTGGGGGGGGCCAAAACAATGAGCTGCACAAACCCATCCAACTAGGCGAACGGTGTGAGAGGGATGGTTTAATCTGCTCTATCTGCAGCAATAAAGAAGTTCCTTGTCACAGCGCCGACAAAAGAAAAGGCAACATCGCCAGAAAACAATCCTATCTGCAGAAAGATTTCTTTTTTTTTTTTTAATTTGTTAATTAGTGACTGCTGGGCATCACAAGAATCGTTGTTTTCTCTGATATGCTGATTTCTTCTGTCTCTCGGTGGAATTGGAGATCACAAAAATAAAAAAAGAAAAGCTGCTTCTTTAGAAGAAGGAATGGGGAAAAAGTTTTAGTAAGGTCAGGAGAAATTTAATTGAAAGAATGAGTTTATTTCTTCTTTTCTAAAGGGGTATTGTGTTCTTTTGCTAGAGCAAATTGCTGGTAAAAATGACCGAGGCAAAACAAAATGGTTTTTAAATTATAGATCAAGAGCGGGACATTTCTGGAAGCCCCCTGCAACTCATTGCTGCCGGGCATGTCTTGGGTGAGCAGTGCGGATGTGGAGAGCTGGAATCACCTGGAGCAAGGCTGGGAGATGCAAAAACCATGTGAGGAGAAGCCTAGAGGAGAAAGTACGGGGGTCTGCGGCTCTGGGTGGGAAGCTTTGATGGTTAGGGGGGAAAAAAGAGCTTTTCAAGCCATCTCTCACAATTGGAGCAACAAGACTTGGCATGCAGCAAATTAACTGCTGGGTTTTGGGCTGTATTTGCAGCGAGTCTGTCCTACACCAAAACCAGCTACTGCGGGGAGAGCTGTGCACCAAGGCAGCCAAACGTGTTATTAATTCTTTTGCAACATATACACTACTGAGTAAAACTGGCAAGGATTCCCGGCAAAACCCAAGCTGATATCTATTGGTCCCAAACATATTTGTAGAAAGATCAAAAAAAACCCCCTTCTCCACCTTCCCTGCCTGCTGGGGCATAGCGATGGCTTATAGTGCATATTTACTCTGCCTATCTGCATTTAACATATCTATCTGCGGTGCCAGCTGCCTGCAGTTGTGCCGTCCTTTGAACGCTGCGCTGCAAAAAGAGTTTGCTCTGGTGCAACAGATAAAATGCTTTTCCAGCTGTCTTGCATGCGTCCCTTGAATTATTTCCACGCTAATGAGAGCCTAGTGAGGTGCTCCTGAACCAGAGCCTCCGGACAGCATCCTGGGGAGCAGAGCAAGGAGATTTCCATTTTTTGACCCCCCCCCATCCTTCCCAGCTCCATGTCACCTGGCAGGAGGAAAGGCCCTTTCCTAAGCCAACGTTGTCACTGTGGGGTTTTTTGGCTCATCGGTGCAAGGGACAGGGAATCCTTCGCACACCCACGCGGGCAGGAGGGCTGCCACGGATACCGGCAGCATCCCTGGCGGGTTCCAACAACCCAGCCCTTGGCCCCAGGGTCCCCTCTGCAGACTCCAGGCATCCAAATAGGACCGGGGGGGCCCCATCCGTGGAAATCCCACTCCCTGGCACGGAAAGGCAGGCATTAGGGTTATCCCTGCGCTGTGTTTCGTCCGAGAGCTTCACCTCCTCCTGCTGGCAGGGGACGAGGGGCTGCCAGGGGAGTGCCAGCCCCAAGCCCTGCCCAAGGTCGGGCTGATATTCATATTTTTAATCAAACCCGCAGCTGAGGTTACAGCCCCAGCCTTTGAAATCACCGCGTAATTTCACAGCGAGGCCGTCAGCACCTTCCGCACAGGGCTGCGGCCCCAGCAAAGCTCCTTGCCCCCCGCATCCCCTGCCCAGGCCACTTTCGGCCGGCGATTGCAGCCCCCGACTCGCTGCCCGACAAAGCCATCCCCACCCGAGGACCCACGCTGTCACAGCCCACCCGCTCCCATGCCGGGAATGCACCGAGAGCATCGGTTCTCCGCAGGCGCGGGGTCTCGGTGCCGGTGCCCCCACAGCGCTGCCCAGCCGGCACCGGTTGGGTACGCACCCGCTCGCGCCCTTGCAGCACCAACGCCAAGGGCAGGAGGCATTGACATTCCCGTTGGGTCCACACGGTGCAAAAGTAAACTTAATGATGTTATCCACTGATCTGGTAATTAATACCCTGGATGCTTTTCATTGGAATGAGCGAAGGCCAGGACATGCTGGGCGTTTTAATAAAGGGCCGTGCCAGAACGGTGCATCCCCTCGGTTTCCCCTGGAAGGGGCCGTGCCGGGGCTCAAGGGGGGACTAGAGGGTGTTTTGGGGTCCAGGGGGCTGCATTCTGTGTGGGGTGCTTTGTGCCCCACATCGGGTGCCCGGGGGTGGCCCCAGCCCTGCACCCACCTCACCAGCCCGTGCACTCCGCTCTCCCTCCCCGTGCGCTACGGCTAAGCGCCACGCCGGCCCCCACTGGGTCTTTTTTTAAACGAGATGTTTTCAAGATCTTTAAATATTAGGCAAGAAGTGTTTTCCCAAGCTCTCGCGGTGCCACGCTCTGCAGCACCCGTTCAGGGCAGGGAGCAGACAGAAACCCGCTGGCCGACAGCAGCGGGGACACGGGGACCATTTTGCTCCAAACCTGCTGTATCTTTCATTGATCCTGCTGCTATTTTTAATACAGATGCCTTATTGAGATTCAAATGAATGTTTCAAATCCTCGCTCCTTTGCATAATTCTTTTTAATTAACACTTCAAAGGTTTGAACACAAGATCCATGCTATTTCCCTAACGAAGTTGACTGAACCTCCTTTCCCCCAAAGCGCCCTGCGATGTTTCTGAGGGCTAAATCTGGGGAACGGGCCTGTCCCCCGTGTCCCCTGCATGGGGGGGATGAGGGTGTTTGGGCTTGGGCTCTGCAGAAATAGGAGCTAAGGGAAGAGAGGGGGACGATGGCTGCAGTGCTGGGCAGGGCCCGCCATGCCATCACCCACCACCCCGGCCAGCTCGGCATGTGCTGGCGACAAAACAGCCCGAGCTTGGCACAGAAATCGCGGCATTTGAAGTGAATACGGTCAAGGCCACTGCTCCGCTATACCCCTGCCCCAGCTGCTGCTACAACACAGCCATGCTCCCCCAGGTCGAACAAGACCTCCCCAAAAAGGAGCACCCCATCTCCAGGGTGCATTTTGGTCACATTTTCAATCTTCTTGGCACCTAAAAGGCCTAGAGCTGTCTGTCTTCCTTCTGAAATTGTACTTTAAAAATAAAACCTGAAATTGTCACACAACCGCATTCACTAGTAAGAGCTGAGCTTTTCTCCTCAGCTATCCGGAGAGCTGGGAAGGATGCAAAGCCCCGAGGCTGTAACACAGACACAGGAGAGACAGAACAAGCCCAGGTTCCCATCCCACCTCCCCCATCCTGTCTCTGCACCCCCAGGGTCCCCCTGTTTTCAGCCTCACTTTGCAGGATCGGGACCCTGAAGAGCAGTGTGGTACAACAAACGGGGAAATAAGCTTCAGTTTTAATTTCTGCAAATGCAGAAATGATTAGACACAACAAAATTGTATAATTAGGATTTAATAAGAGACTGTCCCAGACATGCAAAAGTAGGTTAGACAGTGGCCTTTGTTCAGCTACAAAAGACATTAATTTGCAAATACCCTTAATATTCATTTTTTGTTATTTAGACTGATATTTTGAAAGTCGACGATAAAATGAGAAATCTGGACTAAGCATTCCAGTTGCATTTCCAAGCGCAGGAATCCAGCTTTGATGTTCCCCTTGATAACATCTTTTTAGAGCCTTGACTGCATCAAATTAAATTCTGATTACCCTGATAGTGCAATACAGCTTCCAAATGTATTCAGGTGACTTTTTGTTCTGGAAGGAAATTAGCTATTTTGACAAGGATGCTTGTTAGGCAGCAAAAAGATGGGGAGGAAACACCCTTGCCAGGGAAGTAGCACATTCCTGACCCCGATTTCAGCCCAGGGGCTGTCGGGCTCACTGGCTTTGGTGCTGCAGCGGGGAGGGGACACGGGCAGCCCCTGCAAAAGCAGAACTGCACTTCTGGTGGCCCACGGATCTCCCAGCACCAAGCAGAGGCCTGGTATATCCACCCCCTCCAGAGCGGACATCCCAAAGGCACGTGCCCTTAGGTGGCAGGTCCCAGGGGAACGTGGACCACGTGTGGCCACAGGATGTGTGGTTAGAGCAGGGTGGCCACAGCCTCACAGGGATGTCCCCTATGCATGTGTCCCCTGTGCAGAAAGGCCACTTCACGTCTCACCCCTGGATTAAACCCATCCCTGAAGCACATGTCCAGCTGTGGGCACAAGCACAGCATCCCAGGGGAATGAGGTCCCTAACATGGGTGAGGAAGGACATCCCACTCATCACCTCTTCTGAGCCACCCATGATGCCCAAGGAGGAGGCTGGGAGACCTGTGCCATCCTCACCCCATCTATTTTCATCCAGCGGTACCACTCCCTGGCCCAGGCTCTGCTTGGCTGGATGCTAGGATGAAAATAAAGCGCAAATATTATTGTTGGCAGAGATTACCAGCTCCCCCACTGTGATTTAGGCATCTTTAAACTTCATGTTCTATTAATCCTCACCCTACGATTCACGGCACTGAGATGTGATGTCCGCAAACAACAGCGTGCGCTACAGCGTTATCTCTATGAGATAGCAGGGCTTGGGCACTTGATTGCAAGTATGCACATTAATGAATCGTATAGTGGAACTACATAAAAAAACAGAGCTGAAGTCACCTGCCCTGAGCAGGGACATGGTGCTCATGGCCTTTGCCTCCTGCCCTGGGCAGCCCACCCCCTGCCCAGAGCCCAGGGAAGGGCTGGTGTGATGGAAAACTTGCTGTTTTCTGCCGGTTCTTCTGGCGAGAGCCTCCTGTACCCAAAAAACCTGTCCTTCCTGGGTGCATTTTCCTCCAGGAGTGTTGGCTGCAAACAGGGACATGCTTGGTGACCTTGCAGCCAGCATGGGGACAGCTCAACAGCTGCCGCTGGTCCTCCTTGCTGGCAGCCTCAGCAGCAAAGACTGGACCAAGGGATGCGAGGGTCACAAATCTTGAAGCAGCTACTTGGGGCCAGGGCCGAGCCGCGACAGCGGGATCACACGCGGCAGCCACCGCCCAGCTCGCCACGCCAGAGCTGCTTGGCTGCGAGAGGATCCCACCCTCCAGCACGGCCCAGCTGCAGCATCTCAGGACCTGCCGGGAGTGAGCAGCAGCAGCCTTTGAAAGCAAAGGGCAGGGAAAATAATGACTTCATCAGCTCCCTGCCCAGCACTGATGCTGGGCTGAGCCCAGATGGACCTTCCTATGTCCAGAGATTTCTCCCAAGCAAAGTTCAAATAAATTATTCTCCTTCCAGCCGCTGGAGGACAGTGAAGCACACAGCAGCAGTGGATGCCATCAGCACCCGCTCTAGAAATAAGCGCCGTGGTGACCCAGGGACCTGCCGTTCTTGCCCGGCTATTTTAGGAAATCCTGAGCCCCAATGCGCAGGCCCAGGGAGCTGGTGAAGAAACAGAAAGTCTCAAGTTATTTGGTTTTGACAGCAACTCTTACACACCTTGAAAAAATAAAATAGCAGGATATCATGGACCACACTGCACAGACCATGTTACAGCTCTGGAATAAGGCTGCGTGGCCAGTTTTCATAGCGTTATTGTCAGTCACCTGTAATTTTCTTGGGGCCTCACTCTGGAATCAACCCACCACCTGCAAACCTCACCAGCTATTCAGGAAGAGTTTAAAACTTTCAGGTAGTCCTGGTAGTGGAAAATTTGGGTTTAAGTCCAGGAAAAGTAGAAGCCAAGAAACAAGGAAAAAAACATCCCTGTTTTTTCCTGTATCTTAAGACAACTGGCAATACTGGAAACCCCTGCCTTTCTGTAAAGGATCTACAGCCCATGGGTGCAGGAAAACATGGCAGGAGAGATGGATGTTTCATTGCTGTATGGGGTGCTGCTGAGCCAGGGCACAGGCCACGGGCAGTCAAAGAAATCCCCAACTAAGAGCTGCTGTACCATGAAAAAAGCACCAAGCCCTGGAGTAAATTCCCCTGGTCCTGCCCCATGGGGGACAGCGTAACCCCATGATGCTCAGAGCATCCATACAGGCATGTGGTGGGAACACGGGGGAAGAGGGGCAGGAGACCACGCAGGAGAGCAGCGTGGATAACCCAGACCTGCACCGACCCTGGCAGCAACTGCAGCTCCCCCCGGGGACTGACCCGCAGCCGTCCGTTTCCCCGTGCTCTAAAGGTCTGCAGGAAGTGAGCCGGAAGGGATGAGGATGACCCAACCGCAGCCACTGCCCGTGCAAAATCAAGGTGGCACTACTCAAATGAGTAGGTGCCAGTCACGAGGTGAGGGCAGGTGGGTCTAGCACAGCACACTGTGACACTTCTCACCTTGGGGTGTTGTGGATGCATGAGGGAGAGACTGGAGGGGGAGGGAAAACAGCCATGGATTAATAAATAGCACCATCACCCTGCGGCTCAGAAGGTATCTGACAGCAGGGGGACGGGAGTCACCCAGGGAAGGAGCTGGTTGTCCTCACCTCCAGCACAGGCTGCAGAAGATCAAATGCTGTGTGCCGGCTCCTGGTGCATCTCCTCCTCCAGGGCAGGTCTGCAGCTCTTGGCAAAGCCCAAATACTGATGGCTCCAGGTCACTGCTTGGGCTCAGGGCAAGAGGGACTCGCCACAGCCCCACATTTGAGCTGCAAAGGGAAAGTCCCCCCTTACCCCCCAGCCGTTTCCATCCCAGCATAGCTCATGCACTGCAAAACACCCTTAACACACCCCCAGCAGCCCCAGGGTGCCCGACTTCAGCCACAGATTTTATTGTTTAGTAACGAGCTCACCACACCAGCAAGCCAGGACAGGGGTGGATGGTACATGAATACATATCTGTAGTAGTTACACAGACTGAGATTTGTACAGCTTTTGTACAGAGGAAGAAATAAAATTAATCAAATAACAAAATAGACATTAGCAGTCAAACTTTTTTTTTGTCTTTTTTTTTTTTATATCATACTAACAAAATCTGATAGCCAAAAAATGACTAAGCTACAAAATTGTAATACGTACTGTACGGATAAAAGGTTATCATCCATTTATACATCTAGTATCATCTTTATTCTGGTAACTTACATGAGGCCTATAAGAACTTAGTGTATTAATAACTCCCTACAAGATAGCGTTGAGCTGCTAAAGCCGCCGAACAACGGAGTACTGGAATTTTTGTTAAGACTTTTACAGTGTCATTTGCATCGTTTTGTTTTAATGATACCCTCATGCATCTCTACCGCAAGCCAGAGGAAATGCTGGTGGCTGGGGGTAGGCAAGAGCTGTAAAGCCTTGGCTGGCAACTTGGCACCCGTCATTCAGTACAGCACCGGCACGGCGCTGCCCCTTGCTCCAGCTCTCTGGATGCTGTAGGAGGGATAAAGCTGAAATCACCAACCAAGACAGATTCTTTTCCCTTTGGTCTAAAGGGTTAGAGAATAAACCACTAAACATGGACCAGTCTACATTTCAGACTTTTTTCACCAGCTAACATCTCAGCCTTCAGCAGAAAAGCATCACCGTTGGGGTAACGCAGCTGGCCGTGAGGGCTGGTCTCACAACCAGGGTGCTGGTCCTTCCCCTGGTGCTGAGGGCTTCAGCAGGATGCTGAGCATGTGTGGCTACCTCCTGCTCCCCACCCTGCAGCGGTGCTCTGAGGCATGCTCCAGACCCAGCTCCGGATGCAGAACCAGCATGGCACGCACGAGCCAGGAGAGGGGCTGGGGAGAACGCAGCCCCCCTGTACCAGCTTCTCGGGGACCAAGGTAAGAGCAAGGCTGAAGCCGAAGAGGGAGAGAAGGCACAAACAGGAACCAGTCCCTGACCAACAACAGGAGATGGGTGCATCACTGCTCCAATGCCCTTAAAAATCTCGCCCAAAGAACCAAGCCAGTAAGACCAAATATTGTGAAGTACTTTATACACCACCACATAGGCAAAAATAGCAATTAAACTTACAAATAAATAGAGGGGCTGGGGAATGTCCTTGTCCTTTCCAAGTTTGTCCCTAATTTGGTCTCTTACAACCTCAGAGGGGCAGCCAGAGACAGGTGCCCTCAGGAAGCCTACGCCAGTTTTGGAGAGGGAGGACACGGCTGGTGTCCAAACCCCCTCCTGGCTGCTTTAAAGGGTTGAGCTGAAACCCAGATGAAGCGTGTGACGACATGCCCTGTTGACACTGTAGTCAGTCCTGTCTGGGGAGCCGCTCCCACGGACCTGCACCCCAAGGGTGGTGGGGACACAGGGGACCCGGCTTTGCCCCACTGCCCGTTTTGGTACGGCCCCACCACACAAAGACTGCACAGCCTCCACAGAAACCCAAGAAATGCGATCAGCTCCTGGCTGATCCTCAGAGACCAGCACAGCTATTTACAGCCAGAGATCATCAGCACTAACTTTAAACCTGCTTGGACTCATCTGCTGCTGTTCCGCATTCTCACCCAAGCTCACTGGGAAGAGCCACAGGTCTGAGCCACTCACAGGGGATGGTCCCTGGGAGGAGAGAGGAGCCAGAGACTCCTCCAGCCTGAACCACTGCCACCCTGACAACTTTGGATCTGTTTAACAGAGCCAAATACGTGGTCCCCATAACCACTCCTGGGGGATCCCACCCTGTGCAGAGCCAGAGGTTCACCAAGGGAGGTGGAAAATGCAAGCACCTTTCCTCTGTAGATGAAGGCCGCTCGTCACAAGTCACTAGAAGACCTATCAGGGAAAATAAGCTACAAACCAGAATGGACTCTCCCACCTGCAGGTGCCCAGGAAGCCCTGGCCTTGGGGACAGGCAGCACTGCAAGGAGCACTCTGTGTCAGCTCCGCTCAAGCCAGCAGGAACTGCAGCAGTGACTTCAGAGATCATCTGGCCAACAGGAGCACTTTGGGAAACACCAGCCCTAAATTCCTAAAAACAACAGCTCACAGTCACTGTTGCAGGCTGTAGCAAGGAACACTCCCCTCTGGGATTTTCCTAAATCCCTTAGGAGATGAATACACCAGCCAGGAAGATTTTGGAGACCACCCCTGTGATCCCTTGGGAAAGTCCCAGAGCTAGACAGAGATGTGGCAATCTTCCTGGTGATTACTAAGAGCTGATAAAACACTTCTACAAGGCAGGATGGGATCCTACTTGAATTATGTCCAGCCAATTAGATCCCAAGCTCTGCCTCCCCATGCCATGTGCCAGATTTAAGCTGTGTTTTCTGACCTGCTTTACTCCCCTGAAGTCACCTTCCTCTCTCATCCTCCCTTTGAATGGAGGGAGATCACCAATCCTGCATGAAGTGAGCAGGGTCCAGTATTGTATCATAGCCCAGATTCAGCAACATCCTCCTCATGGCAGAATTGCAGCCATGAAGCTCAAGTCTTTCCCAGGTTGCTTCTGGCCACCCATCCTTCACAGAAGTAGAAGTCTGGCAACCCACTCAGAAAAAGTAACACAACTTTGTAGGAAATCAGGGCAAAAAGTAATGAAGCTGACATACTGTGATGTGCATCTGCCTGTGGTCTGGCTCAGATCTCCTCTCTCAGTGGTCTCTTCTGTCTTGTCCTCTTCCACAGATGCCCCATCATAACACAAGAGCTTCTGAAGACTGGAGGAGTTGGGCACTAACTAGGGGAAGCCTGGTAAAATACTGCTGCAACTCTTCCCTGTGGTATTGAACAGCAAATCTGAATTGGACTCTCTTGCACCTTTAAGAGCATATTGTCACCTTCCTCCACCCTAACCTCCCTTGGGAGCTGTGGTGCAAAGTTAAAGAGAAGAGTAACACCTTCCAAAGAAGGAACCAGACCCTTGCCTGGGCCTGCACTGCTGCATACGGACACAAGAGCTGTGTGGGCTCCAGTCTTGGATTCCTTCTGCTCCAAATGCTTGTATTCAGGTCATGCACAGACGATTGCTGTGCCCATCAAATACAGACAGCCACTACTGCATGAATGCTCACAGCAGCACCTTAGCCTCCTCCATTCCTGGTAGTAGGAGATGGGCATCACACTTGAGCCAAGGATAGCTCTGGAGAATGGCCAGGCAACCCCCGATTAGCTGTTGAACAGGCAAGGATGGAACCATTTCCTCAAGGCATCTGTGCCACACTGACTGCAGCCAGCATGGAGCTCTCAGGCTGGCGATGCCGAGATCCAGCCGTCTGTGGAGTCCTGTGCTCAAAAAAGAATCAATAAAACACACACACAAGTGAGGGGGACCAGGCTGGGCAGCTTGGCTGTGGCCCAGGGCATCGGCAGCCCTGCTCATCGATGTCTCTACAGGAAGAAAGGCCAACTACACCTGAGCGAGGTGTGCCTGTCCCCAAACTCAGGGCCACCACAGCTCCTTCCCCAAACAGCAGCAGGTGAGGAACAAAATAAATACCCCTCTGAAACTGGATTATTTCCCACAACATACTATGATACAAGTACTAAGTGCAGCCTCCATGCTCTAGAACAGCGATGTCTTCTATAAGGTGAGGAGGGAAACACGTCCCCACACTCCGTCTTCCTCAGCCTACACGTGCCAGCATGAACAGTCAACACAGCAGGTTTCACTCGCTTGTGCAGGTCTGCAAGACACTGGGGTGGGGAGAAGGGAAGGGACAGACCACGTGGGAAGCGTGCAGCCTCTGGGCATGCGCTTTGGAGTTGAACGCCACAAGTAAATCCCTGTGCAGCTCCTGTGGGGTTACTGGGACTTGCTGGCAGTTCAGCCACCGTTCAGGGCAGCTGTCATCCAGACCACGTCAGCTGGTGGGACAAGGGCAGCTCAAGCAGTACAAATTCCACAGTCAAAACCAATACAGGTAAGAAACCAAACCCAGAGAGACCTTTCTGCTCCCTCCTGGAACAATGGCTGCCTTGGAAAACTGGGCTCCAGGATTGTCCCGATTACATCAGTTAGACTATTATAAACATTGTCCTGCTTTAAAGTGAAAATACCGTGTCTAGTCTTTTGGAGGTGCTAAAGCCAGATGGGGTATTGTTTTTCCTGACTGTGCACAGGAGCCGATACTGGCGTGAAATGATCCTCTTCAACCGTTCTCTATCAGAGCTTCTCCTGAAAGAAAAAGAGACCTTGTTAGGCAAAATGAGGGCAAGCACAGAGGTCTTTCTACAGAAGAGGAAACGGAGGCACAGAGTGGGATATCGCCAGGTCTGCTGTGTCCTGACCCACTGCTTTGCCCAGTAAGCCACATTGCCTCCTCCTCAGGCTGGCCATCCTGAAATGAAGTCTGAGGCTACAGATCATAGAATCATAGAATGCTTTGGGTTGGAAGGGACCTTTAGAGGTCATCTTGCCCTACATCATGAAAACCGTGGGAGACCAGGACAGCACGTCCCATGAATGCCACCCATGTAAAGGGGATGGCAGAGATCTGAGACAGAGCAGGTTCTAGCTGGGGCTGCCAGGAGAAAAGTCACACAGGCACTGACCCAGGCATCTGAAGGGAAACTCCCTCCTCACTGCTTCTCCCAGAGCATGCACCCATTGCACTTCAGTGTGCATCTCGCTAGCGTTTTCCTGATGGCTTCAAGTGGTTTTAATGGTAAGGCAAGGCTCCCACCATGCTTGGGAACTGGAGTTGTGCAAAGCCCCTTGCTTTCACTACGGCAATGACACAGGCAGGATTTGCTGGCTGAACTGCCTCCATCCAAGAGCTGTCCCCAGCACAGCAGGCAAGAAATCACATGAAGCAGTCATTGTTTCAAACAACATTCAGCTTTTAACATACCTCTTGCTTGTGGGATTTATCTTGCTGGTGAATCCCATTAGCAGACCCAGAATTTCCAACAGTCTGCAATGGAGAACGGACAGTACTTACTGAAGAGTGACACAGAGCCTAGTGGTTTTGCCTACAAGTGCTGAGATCTGGCAAGACTGCCATCTCTTTCCTTAGCAGCCCACTCCACACAAGGAAAGGATAATGCAAAAATCCCACCCCAATTTTGGCAAGAAGCTTCCTGCCCTCTGCTGGATTGCATCCTTCCCAGCTACAAAACATCCCCCGAGTTCCTCATGGACACAGACCCACTCTTTACTTCCGACTCTTAAATCCTGATAAACAATCTCTCAAAGGGCAGCATTTGCTGCAAAACACAGCACAGTGAACATCCCAGCAGTGAAAAGGACATTTGCCATCCCCTGTTTCCCATCTCTGGGGACAAGTCTGGCAGCCAGGACAGGCTGTTCTGTCTTTATAAAGCACAAGAACTTTTAAACGTTTATAAATGTTTCTTTAGCAAGGATAATATGGAGCCCTTCAGCTTCAAAATGACAGTACAACCAGCACAAACAAGAGCAGAAAGCTGCAGCCTGAAGTCACAGCATGCCAGATGTCAGTTGCTTGGGTCTTGGTAATCAGATTCACAGTTGTTGGTGAACTGCTGATGGCAGCAAAACCAGACATTATGGGGAGACAAGACTGCAAGGTTTAAAACCCGTCATTAGAGGAGTCCCAGATACCCAACTTCCATTCTTACTGTGACCGTGAAGGTGCATAATCAACCCTACGGGACAGAGGTTTCATTTGAGCAGGAAAAGCAAGCAGAGATTCAAACTGAGCTCTGCTTTGAGAGCCTGAACTGTTTGCTGGGCAGCGAATCCTACCTGGATGGATGGCCGGAACAGTGCTGCCATAGTAACTCAGCTTTGGGTCTGCACCCACCACCACAGGCGATTCAGGCCTTGCACAAGGCAATATATCCTACCTGCAGCACACCCGATCTGTGCACTAAGCAGCTATCAGATACTAGGAATTAGGTTTGAAATTTGGTCTCAGTACATGGTCACAGTAATGAACAAAGTGGTCCAATTTGCTTGAAATTAAATAAAAAAAAGCTCCCAGAGCAATCACTGCAAATTCTCCCAAGAAAAGGCCTGAGTGCCAAATCCTTGTCATTTCCTGCAAAGCTGTGAGATCAGGGTCTCCCAAGACACGAAGAAGGCAAAGATCCTCTTCCTCCTTTATAGGACAAATACCTTGCAACTGCAGGGACGGACACAGCAAGGCAGCAATTACTCAACAATGAGACAAAGACAAGGTGCCGTTATGTTCCCCCAGCTCCTGCACCTCCTCGTCTAACAGCAGAGCCAGCCATGCACATCAAGGACTGCAGAGCGTAGTGGCTGACTAAGCCTGTGAAGGGAGAGCAGCAGCAGCTTTTGGTAATTAGAGATTTTCTTCTTGAGCATGCTGCGAAGTGAAGGCTTTGCAGACAAAGGGAGAGCAATGCCAAGGCAGATTCCTGGGCAACAGCTGCTGCTGTCAGAGAGGAGATGGGAGGTCAGAAGGTAGTGCAGAATGGGTTACAGCAGAAATGTGGCTTCTAGGGAAGAACCATCAATTGCCTAACTATTGCACCAGGATCTCTTTAGGCCAGGCAATGTCCTCAGGCTCAGCCTGAAAGCCCCTGGTTAACAACTCTGCTTCATAAGGGGAAGGATGAACAGGTATCATACCGCAACTAGGGAGCTTTGATCCAGACTTCCTTGTAACTAGGTGCTTCAAAAATCTGACATCAATAGAAGTTTGAAGCCTAGCTTCCCACAATAATCCTCCATCTGTCTCTCAATAGCACAGTTTGCAGTTGAAGGCATACTATCTTGTATCTCTTAAGATTTCTTAAGCATGAAAGTATCAGAGTAATAACCAGGGATAGATTAGCTGACCTCACAAGGCCCACTCCAACTCACTTTATGTAAGTTAGTTATTTTCTACAGTTGGGGAAGAAATAATTACCACCTGGCACCACCTCTGGAGACAGGAAAGCGAAAGGGAAGATTTCCTTTTCTCAAGGGACTTAGCATTAAAGCAAACAGAATAACTTTCCCCACCCCTCCCATAGCTTCCAACAGACGAGGTTGTCATGATGCATTTTCATTTGACACATAGCAATTACGGCAGAAGCTAAAGTCACTCTGGAGGTACTGACAGGATTATAGTACATCTTGGACTGCCACAAACTTGTCATCACGACTACAGCTGTCCTGACTGGTGCTGGCAGACGGCTGCTGCCGCTGCACTGCGGGATATAAAGAAACTTGTCTGCAACACAGATGCTCAGCTGAGCCAGCAGAGCTTTCGGGGCTGCAATTTTTACCATGCACCCTCCTCCTGACTGCCTCCCTGCAAGTACTACTGCAATGCAAACAGCCATTTAGTGTATCTGCAAACTGTGCAGACGAAAGTGTCATGGAGGAGGAGAAGATTTGATACCCGCAGACTACCTACCACAACATATCTGCACCTGCATCAGGGAAAACAAGCTCTCTGCCTATTGTCTGTGTCTAGTGGCTTGTTTTGTAGCATCCTAAGGTATCTGCTTGAATATGAATTGTAGCTCATGACTGCAAGAGAAAGACATTTTTCAGCTAAGAATTTAAATGAGCAAGTACAAGAGGAGCACTGGTGCATCTGGGCTCTGACAAGCCATGACCTGGTTGCAGACACAAGAGAAAACACAGCTAGAAGAGTAAAAAAGGACATGAAGCACAAAGCTTGGCACAAGGGGCAGGTCACTTCATAGGAGGAATCAGTTAGGGCTTAGACACCACAGGTACGAGACAGAAAAAGCCAAATGTGGAGAGTCAAGTTATTTGCAGCCTTCAGTTTCACAAACAGAGGCAGTTTTGCTTTTGTCAGAAGAAACAAGGGAAGACCACAGGAAGCTGGGAAGAGAAGATGGCAACTGGAATGGGAACATCCATGGTCCATCAGTAAACTCAGATCAGATACAGAGATGCCTCCAGGAACTGGTCAGAGAAATGGAAAACATTTTCCCAGTCACCTCCAAAGTTTCTGCTTATGGACTGCAAGGAAATAAACCTCTCAAAGAACATGGATGGCAGAAACCCTCAACTTTCATATTATGAAGTGCCTGTACTGCAAGGATATGCAGCCACGTCACTGTACACATAAAGAACAGTTACTCACACTGCAACCTTCCCCAAAACACCACATTTAGCAACCATTCTTGCAGAGCACAAAAGGATCTGTAATTACCAATTAGCAAGGCTTTTCTTAATTTTAAGCTATATCTGACAGAAGAGAGTCTTGCCAGGCTGTTTCCAGCAGAGGGAAAGGGACCCAGCTGACTGCATCACCCCCACAGCACAGAGCAAGGTCCCACAAGATTTCTCAAGAGAAATGACTGCTGAGGGCTGAGCGACCCGGGAAATGATTGCCGATGTTCTACCTGTGTTTTCTCGGAGGAGAGCCTCATCGCTTCCATGAGCTTCTCCATCTGGTGGCCCTGCTCCAGTGCATTGCGCAGCACATCCTCCGTGCTGACGAGCCGGTGCTGCAGCCGGATCACTTCTGACTCCGACGAGGGGTCAATCAGGGAGTATCGCCGCTGATCCGTTACCGCTTTTTCCTTGTCCTTATACAGCAAAGGAAAAATACGAGCACGTTAGATTAAACCCAGTAACTACAGAAACTAAGCAAAGCAGAAATCCACAGTAATGCACATAACCATGTTTTGATTTCAACAGTAGATGGGGTCAGAGCACAACTCTGAAGGCAGTCATATCAAATGCAACCAGCAGCAGCTCCAATTTGTTCCCAGCAGAGTTCAAATAAATTATTCACACTTCAACCACTGGAGGACACTGAAGTACACAGGAATTAGAGGACATTGTTTTACACATTCTCTGATCTAGGAATAAGCAGTGTAGGGTCGCTGACCAACCTTCAATTTCTCCCACAAGTTTTAGCCCTATTTAGCCATGGATCTAAAACCAGTGGGAACAGGAAAACACTGGAGAAGGACAGATGGGCATTTTTGCTGCTTAATGAGGTGCTACTAAGCCAGGCCACAGCTCACAGGCACTGCCAAGGAAATTCCCATCAGATGCTCAGTAGCACAAAAGAAAGCATGAAGACTTGGAGTAAGGGTGAAGGGCTAGAACCCCCCCTCAAGGCCACACAGAGCCCTCCAGCCCCAGGTCAAGACCAGGAGGGGTTCTGGTGCCCTCACCAGCACTATCAGTTTCTCTCGCAGCCCCTTGATGTCATCTTTGAGCTTCTGTTCCTTCAGCCGCCACTCAGCTTTGTGCACCTCCCGGCTCAGGTCCCGCTCTGGCCCAGGCGAGTGCCGGTTCGCCTCCAGTAACAACACTCTCAGCTCGTTCAGGCTCCTGGAAGAAGCAGCATGAAAAGGTGAAGACATTTCCAGAGCCCGCACACCACTGGAGTCCCGCCATGCTCCCTCCCACCTTTGTTACCGATCCAAAGAAAGGCCAGCGAACAAACCTGACCCAACTCCCACCACTTCGGGAGCTTCAGATCTCCTGTCCTCCCCACTGTATCAGCTGTAAAGAGTCTGGGACCTGCACAGGGCACCATGTTTCACAGCAGGGCAGCAGACAGCTTAGCTGGCTTGTAGATGACTTCGTTCAGCATCTACATGGGCACAGAGCCACCTTGCAGCTCCTGGCGAGCAGTGGAAGGGTTGTCCCTTTGATAATTCATAGCCCCTAATTTTAACCAAATTCCCACATGAGCATCTCTAAAGAACAGGAAAGCCGGGGACTGGACTTCAACAATTCAACCTTTAGATTTCTTTTGGTGATAAATTACAGCACCCTGAACGAACACACACAGCCCCCTGTTTCCAGCTCCATCCTTCAGACCTGCAGACTGACCTTTCCTTCTTGAGTAGCTCCTGGCTGATCAGGACCAGTTGCCCTGAAGCATCGTGTGTTTTCTTGGACAAGGCTTCCAGTTCACCTTCCAGCCTCTTCTTTTCTTTTAACACCGAATCAGCCTTTTTTTCTGCCATTTTGCATTTATTTTCCAAAGCTACGAGAAGCAGAGGATACAGGGGGAAGAAAGGTCACTTAGTCCCTTACTTACATTCTGCTTTTTGCCTCTTCCCAATTCCCACTCCACAGGTCTCATTAGCTCTGGATCTAGCTCTGTTTACGGGGAGATCTTAGAAACAACACTCCCAGCTCCATTTATTTCTGCCTCTTTCAGCTTTTGACATTCAATAAGCTCAAAACCCCCTTCTCACAGGATACAAATATCTTCTGCAGGGTTTGTATTCACCTCCTGAAAAGAGACCAGAACTCCTGAACAAATTTTTACCAACAATATCCACTAAGAGGCAGGCAGTGTCATGTTTTATACCTGCCCCTTTCAGCACCTGGGCCCTTGTTTAACACCAGTACAGAGGACAAGCAGGGAAACACCTAGTTCCCACCAGCACTGGATTAGGGAAACTTACCACTTACTTGGGCCCTTAGAGTTTCAGTCTGGGACACCAGTGATGACACCTCTTTGTCTCTTTTACTCAGCTTGTCTTGGAGGTCTGTGGGACAACGAAAAGAAAAGACAAAGGTTAGAAGCTTGGAAAATGCTTTGTGCAAATCAGGAAGGTATCGAGTGTACGGCATGGGTTGGGGTGTGACAGGGGCACAGTGGTGGTGCCCTCCATTGGCAGAGAAGCAGCAGGAGACAGGTAACGGGTGCTTCTCACTGCATCGCACCACCATCCAGGTATTAGGAGACAAGATACACAGCTGGGAAGCTGTATCAGACAGGTTTAAGAAAGCAACCACAAGGCAGGGGGGATAAAACATTAATAAAAACCACAGAAATGAACTCTCGGCATATTTCTTTGTGTTACCTCCTACACTGGAATGCAGAAACAGTTTTAAAAGACATGTTTTTTGGAACTGATGTATTTTCACACTCAGAGCTGTGGATTTGAAGTATGATACTTCTGTGGCTCATCTGAACCCGTTGTTTTCAGTACATCCTATATATGGCTTATTCAGTGTGCAAACAACATAGAATGGCCATTCAGTGCATGTGCAAGAGCAGTGGCTGCTGGACCTAGTTATGCTCTGCCCTCACCAGGCAAGAATTACCTGTCAATCAGTGTACAATTTGGTATAGCATGTATGTAATCCTGTACCTGCAAAGACAGTGGTGAGGCTGACTGACAATGCCTAGCTAGCATTGAGGGCAGATGGAAATAGGACACAACAACTCTGAGTCCACAAACAGCTGGAGCAACACTCAAGCTAAACACAGTTTCTATTAAGTGAAGTTTAAGCCTGCAGAAGTCCCCAGTAACCTCCGCTTAGATTGCTACATCCTCAGCAGGACTTTAACAAGGGCTTTGCAGGGAACAGACTCCTTAGAGATGAATAATTGAGAAAAAGCTATGCCACCCTAGGCCAAATGCCATTTGAAAAGAGAACTGACAAGTTAGTTCTTTAGAGATCACTTTTGTGATCTACACTGATAATGTTTCTGCTAAAAAGAAAAAAAAAAAAAACCACCCTAAGGAAGAATGGAGAAATAGAAGTCTCCTGGGAATGAGCAAGGGAAGATGTGATCTGGAAGCACCTTATGTTGTCTTGAAACAGCCCTGAATCCTTCGTAGACACCCAAAAACGTATGTCACACACAACAATGTGGTAGGACCTCACTCCCAACAGAGACCATCTGGCCCACCCAGCTCTAATCTTGCCAGGTCTGCTGTTTCTCAGACTAGGGGTTACAGCTTACCCTCTTTGTGAGGGAGGCTGAGTGAAATTCAGTTTCAAAGCTACTTTATACAAGTTTTCTGAGTGCATAAATTCTGCATTTTGTTAAAAGGATGGATTTGATTTATACTAAGCTTAATAAAAAAAAGTAACCCCCATTCTTTTAAGCCAGTCACATTAATATCGACCATTAGCAGTCCTCTCCTATGAACAAATTACATTTAATGGCTGGATTTTACCTGCTGTAAAAAAATCAGTGATGGCATGGAAGTGTGCCCATTTCCCTAGATCTGTCTCCAACCTGCACCATCTGCATGGTCAGCATGTAACACAAGTAAAAACATCCACCCCTGCATATGCTCAGCCAGATTAGGGGTGGGGGAAGCCAGACAACAAATGTCATCCAGCAAAATCCAAGAGATGAAATGCCTTCCCCTTCCACACAGCCATCCCTGCAAGAGCAGAAAGTTAGACGAGGGGAAGGCACACGAGTCACAAGAACAGGGTGTTCCAAGAAAAAAAGATTACAATTTCATACCTTCCATAGTCTGCTTCATCTTTATCTTTTCTTCTGAAATATCATTAGATTCAATCATCTGAAATAAATGTAAAATATGAGATGTAAAACAGCCCTTTACCCAAAGACTGAAAGCAAAGTTAACAACCACAAAGCCCCATCCAAAGCTGAAGCGTATCTGGTACCCAAGTTACGATGTTTGAGATCCTTCCTGAGAGGGAAACAAAAGCTTTTGAGGAGTCACTTCTACAGCTGGGTACTACTGAAGGTTAACCAGTACCATCTGAGAGTGCCCACGCACAACAGGCAGCTGAGCACAACAGCAAGATTCACCCGGGAGGGAAAAGAGATCAGGCTTTCCCCATTAGCTCTGGTTCCAGCTTTCACACACCAAGAGTTTTTGCAGAGCGATGGAAGAGCTGCTCTCCTTTGGACCAGTCTCCTGTGGTTAATCATGGCAAATATTCATGTGCAAATGCTCTTTAGCATTCAGCTTGAGACCTGTGAGAATAACAAGTTCCTCAACTTCTGAAGAATCTAACTGTGCCCAAAGTTATAAAAACAGTAATAAAACATTGATAAAATAGTAATTATTAGAGAATGCATACATTAATAGAAATAATAAAAAGCAAATGCTGGTTCATATAGAGGATTCTGCCTCTTCCCCATCCTCTTTTATCTATACTGCAGTGAAAAGCCAGAGACTGTAGAGCTCATGGTCAAGCCAAGCTTTCCATTGCAGAGGCCACAATTCAGCCCTTCAAGCCTCTTCATGTCCAGCAGCCTTTGGTGGGACCTCAGCACGTGCCCCAGATCAAGCAGTTGCTGCGGCCACCACTGCTGAAAGCCCTGAGGCCAGGCCCCGAGAGCATGAGTAGGCTGCAGGATATGTCTCGAACAGAAGCAGGAGCACACCCAAAGGGCGAATACGCCGCCTGATGTACTTTTGGTACAGAAAAACTATTTAACTGCTCTTTGGAAGCAGAGCTGTGGTTCTCACTTAAAGGTCTAGGAAAGATGGTCACAAAACACATTTGTTTGTTTAAAATATTTGGACAGTTAATACTGCAGTCACATTACATTAGTTAAGACATTTAAAAACAGAATTTGCCCTGTGATACTCAACAGCTTTCACCCATGCATTTCTTCCCACATTTTCTTGATTTTAATCAACATGTAGTTAAAATAATAATCACAAGACTCCCTGGTTCTAATCCAGTATCAATATCTCCCGGAGCCCTCTCATTTATTTAAAGGGCTCTAGAACAAGCCTCCAGCTGCTTCTTTTACATTCACTCCAGTTTGAATATTGGCTATAATAAGTGACAGGTTGTAATAACCACCCACTTTTCCCAGCCCTGGTTGTACTTATTCACCACTGTCTTTACTAGATGAAACATGTTGAGCATCCCTTGAAACACCATTAATGCTGTAGATTCCTCCTTGGGCTTTTGCCTCTCCTGTCCAGTTCAGCGTGTCTTTTTGCAGGCATGAAGCTCTGACTTGGCCAACAGTAATTCATGGGTTTGACTTTGGTGCCTAAAGGTGCAACCAATTTCAATGGGGCTGTTCACGTTGGCAAATTAAACATAGGCATTGTATTCACTTCATTGGCACCTCAGTCTGGAACAGCGACTACATCGCCAGAGAGAGATTTCAAATGTGTATGCTTAGAACGCGCACATTTCGTGGCTTATTTTCATTTTCTGCATCCCCACAGGGACAAGTGGGATTTCTGCTCATTTCTCATGCAAAATCCAAAACAAACAGGGGTCCAGCCTAAAGCCATGAATAGCAATCTCCTCCCCTCACTCTAGTGCAAAGCCAGCCATGTGTCCCTGTACCATGCCACAAAGGCAGGATGGCATCCCGTGGCAAACAGTCAAAGAAATGAGGATGACTTAAAAAGACACAAAAGCCACAGAAAATTGACCTCTTCATATTATTACTGCTCTTTTCTAGCCTTCCCTGGGAGGCTCAGGACTCGTATTCATTCAGGCATTTTATTTCCCCAGCCTGGTGCCATCCTGACCCTTGCTAGCAGCTCTTCCACTACAATCCTCTAAGTCAACATTTCCCTGTGTCTCCCATACATGCTGCAAAGCCTCCCCAGTGCCTCTGCTGCATTGCTGGCACGCACCTCCCACCCAATCCCATCAGCTCAGCCCCCTAACTGAGGCTCTCAAACCATGCTCCACATGCTGAGCAAGTTCCGTGCTCTATCTCAGCATGGGCAATAACTCTTCTTCCACCCTGTCCTCCACCTACCCCTAAAGGGCCTTGCTCACTAATGCACTAAGGCTGCTGCAGGTCCTTGGAGGACAATATCTGTATTGTAGAAATGATGCTTTTTCAGCTAAGAACACTGGCTGCTCAGGATGAGAGCCCACCCCGACAAACTATGATAGTCCTGTTCTGCTGCCACAGCTCTCATGTGGCTTCAAGCCCAGATGTGGCCCACTTGCTTCTCGACTCTTATTTCTTCTAATTGTGCCACTGTACTGGCTTTCAAGAATGGGAAGACACCTTCAGCATGGAGATGCAGTGCAGAAAAAGTACTACCAATGGAAGGTAAAAACATCCAGATATTCTGAGGCATAGAAGCCTCAGAAAATTGTGCAAGGGAGCAGCTGAGGGCTACTCCTAGGAAGGGTTACTAACAGTGATAACAAACAAGCAGAATGACCCAGAAGTCATACATTTGCATGCTGAGAAGGATGCAGGGCCTCCATGGACTGCAGCTTATTCTCTAAAACAAGCACTTTCTCCTGCAATCTGTGGATCTCCTGTTTGCTCTGGGCTTCTGTTTTCTGCAATGTTTCATAGTCCAACATCTTCTTCTCAGCCAAAGAAATCTGCTCTTTCAAGAAAGCTATTGCTTGTGTCTGATCTTTATATTCACCATGAAGTTTCTCCAGTTCATGCACCCTCAGCTCAGCATCTCGACACTTGTCCTTCACATCTTGGAGCTCAAAAAGGTGCTGATTGCTTTTGGCTTCCAGTTGCATTTTCCAGTTGCTGTTGCTTTTTTCCACTTCATCCACAGCCTCCTGCAACTTCAGTTTGAGGCTCTCTTTCTCCTTTATATGAACAGCTGTCTCAATGTCATGCTTTGCTTTCAGGTTCTCTAACTCAAGCTGGTGCTCCATCTTTATGCTCTCCACCACTGCCTTCAGTTCCACGATCTCCTTGTGCTGTGTGTCAGGGCCTGTGTTCAGTGTGGCTTTGAGGTCCTCCAGAGACTTCTGGTGGTCAGAAGCTAACGTGTCCAACTTGGACTTCCAGTTGTCCATAAGCCCCATGTTCTCATTAGTGGCTTGCTGAACTTTATGCTTTAGATCAACGATTTCCTGTGAATACTTCTCATTGACAGCTTTCAGCTTCTCCATCTCCTGCTGGTACTTCTTTAATGTCTTCTCATACTTCTCCTTTAGCTGGCTGCTCTCCTTCTGATGCTCCTTGTTGGCAGACAGCAATTGATCTCGTAGACGAAGAGCCTCTGACTGCAAACCAAGGTTATGCTCAGGGGTCTCTGCTTGGTGAGAGCTCCTGAGGCACTGTCGAAGCTCATCCACCTCGCTGCGCCTGAGGCTCAGCTCCTCCTCCAGCTGCAGGATTCTGGACTTCTCCGCTACTGTGGTTAACTGCAACATGACAGAAAAGACAAAGTCAGTCCCCACCTCTCATTGCTGTATCCTTCCTTTTAGTAAGTGTGCTCCAGTGGAACCAAATCTGAAGTACATTAGTCAAAGTTCAAATAAACAGGAAAAGAATACCCAGCACCCTCCAGTCTGAGTACAGTTTTGCACCAGGGTAACTATCACCAATGACTCTAACAGTTATGTCTTTGTGCCAATTGCAATTTGTTTTTTCTAATATGAACCTCTTGTTTTCCACAGAGAAACACACGTCTTTGAAGCAACCCTTGAAATTCGCTAGAGAGCAACAGTGGTTCATGAAAAATAATGTCCTGAAAGGGCATTATATTTCCAGACTAGGCATCTTGCCAGATGATGCACAGAGGAAATGTGACTGCACATGCAGGAATATCAAAAGCATTGAAACCAGCATTAAACATATCATGTTTCCTTTATTGCTCAGCAATCCTCAGCCTACAGACCTCTATTCTGCATCGTAATTTGTTTACCCTGGTGTAAAAAGGAAAAGGGATTTTTACACATGAGTACCTGTTAGAGTTTATTAGCAAAGTAAAATTAACGTAGAAGGCTAGAGGATGCAAGACAATAAATCTGGCCATGGTTAACACTGAGCAAAAGGGCTATGGATCAATGTCTTACAATCTGGATGTAAGCTAACAGGGCTGAACTACCTGCCAGTCACAGGGGTTTCAGGGTGCTGTGGCTATGGATGGAGAAGAGGAGATTTGACTAGATGAAATATTAGAAAAAGGCAGAAGAAACAAGGAAGCTAAGCAGATCTTCCAGTGCCAAAACAGAAGTGATCAATTCCATTTCATTTCAATTGCTGTTTTCCCCACTAACCATCAGCCCAGGAGGCTAGGTATTTTCTATTTTAGATGGGCACAGGGACATTCAAACCACTTAGCCCTTTTGGAGAACCTCACGTTTGTGTTTTCTACAGCTCTAACAAATCCATTGGTGAGGAGCTCACTGTAGGCAAGTTTGCTGCTTCCCACACCACACCAGCATGGAGAAGTCCTTTCCACATCTGGCTGCTTTTAGATCAGGTGCGTTTTTCATCTGGGCAGCCTGCCCTGTTACAGGCATGGCCAGCAATCAGAGCTGGTCCACCTGCACTCACCAGTATCTGCCATTTCAGATGGCAGCTCCCACACTGGAGGGAGGACAAAGGGAATGCTGATTGCAATGTTATTTTCTATTGCAGCCTGGGGGAGCCTCGAGGCAGAATGAATTGTGCAGGGTGCAGATATTATTTGGGCATGTTAATTGAAACATGAATTGTGAAGAGCTCATGTGTCAAATGGTGGCATGGGGCAGAGAAGCAAACTCAATCTGAGAAACAAGTCCCCACACAAGAAGCAAAGCTAGAAATTATATTGTACTACCATTTCCAGGAGAGAGAGCAAAGAAACAAACCAAACAAAAAAACCCTAAAAACCAAACAAAAAGCCTAAATTCAAGCCAAAACCAATCAACCCCACAAACAACAAAAAAAAAGAAACCCAAAGCAAGGCATCATGAGCATCAACGCAGGGGGCAAGCGCGCTGTTCTGCAGGCAGGGCAAGTGGGGGTCGATTACCCTGGTGTCCTCTAATTCTCTGAGGAGTTTTTCAGCCTGTGCCTTCTCAAACAGCAGGCTCTGCTCGAGCTCCCGTATTCGGGCATGCTCCAACTGCGTCTGAGTCTGGTCACACATAGGGAAAAAAGAACAGTGGAGATGGGAAAAGGGGAAGGGAGAGAGAAAGAGAGGGAAAGAGAAGGCTGCAACATCATCTTCAGTGTACAAGACAAGGAAAGGCAGTTCACAACAGGAGGAGAATAAAGACTAAACAAGCAGGAAAAAATCCAACCAAACAGAAAATGGTCACTACGGGAATCTACATGGTACGTAGTGGCTATTTGCAAGAAAATGGCATCTGTGATGGGAAAACATCCCTCTGCATTAGAAAGCTGCTTCAGTGTTTTCCTGCATGGAGACTATAATGAAGACACTTCCTAAAAAGCAAAGCTCCCACTGCTGCAGACCGCCAGTACAAGACCCTTGCACCACATAAGAGAATGCAAAGACCTTGCAATGATTCTCCGCATCTCTCCTCAAGAAGAATCACAAGATAGACTGAAAAGAGTTGGAAGATCCCATCCTCTTTTTGCTCCAGAGACAGCTTGAACCCTGCACTAGGTGGGGTAAAAAGGTAGGTCATACTGTACATGGCATGTTGCTAAAACCAAAAATATACTGCACTGAAAGCAAATCAAAGAAATTTAGGTACCAAACTGTTATATAAATCAGTGCTTTAGGTTTGAATAGGGCTGCTATGAATTTCCAAGTGATTTTTGCACACTAAGACTCTAACAGCCTTGTTCACAGAATAGAACTATTGTTTTGGTTTTGCTTTTTTGGTTTTTTAAACAGATGAGTAAACTAAGCACAAGAAGTTTACGTAAGCTGCCAAAACCAGGAGCACTGACTCAGGGCATTGCTTCAGTGCCCTTCACTTTTAAAGCAGAAGCTGCTTTAAAATATACAGCTGCACTTGGTGGCAAACCTCAGGACTCTACAATTACCACTGTAATATCATGTAAAATTTCCCATAAATAAAAGAGGAGAGGAGACATGGGAAAATGCATGCAGACTCTGGCCTTCACATTTTTTTAGCTTAGAAAACCAACATTTTTCTTTGAATTAAACTGGACCTACCAAAAACCAAACCAACCTGATCAGAACCCTTTTTTTTTACCCCCATTTTCTGCCCTTCATTTTCCATATAATTATTTGCTTCCCCCTCTTTATATTGGAACCAATTTTAGGGATTTTCTGCCCTTTCCTACAATAAAGGAAGTTTTGGTTAGTTGTGTACAAACAATGGAAACTGAAGTTTTAAAAATCCACGTTTTCTCTTATGACTTGAAAGGTGTCATTATACATGTATTCATAGATGGTCAAGATCTCAACTGGCAGATATATTCAGACTACTCCATAATTTTATGTGGTCTATTTGACCCCTGAAGGAAGAAAAAAAACCAATGTGGTCTCAAAAACCCAAACATTGTCAAAACCCCCAACTAATATCACTGAAGTGCAAAACGTGGCTGAATGCATCCTAATAAGAAAAATAAAGAAATTTAATTTTGTACCGAGTGGCTTCTCCCGCTCTCTGCAAAGCTCAAAGATCCACATCTCAAGACGGAGCTCCAGGCTTAATTTTATTTACAGGGATAATTATTCCATTGATACTAATGAATTTTCCTTGATTTACACTAGCTCAAAATCCCCAAGAGAAATTTCAGCAACACAAACTTTTGAAATGACCTTAACTGGTGGCAGCACATCAGATACTGGCTACCTGAAGATGCTGACCTATTACAAAACTAATCTCTGAATCTCCCAAAGAAACTCTCTCAAGACTCCTGAGGTTGACACTCATGTTTCCAGCCAAGCTTGCTCAGTATCTACCAATCCTGCTATTTTCCAAGTCTGGAAAAACACGTGAAAATAGTGGAAAAAGATAATCAGGGAAGAAAGTTAGATCAACTGTTTTACAGTCCTTAAATATAGCTTCACGTAAGATTCGCATCAAATCCCATGTTATTTCTTATTTTATGCAAATTGGTTTGCCTAGCCAGTATGACTCAGAGCCTCAAATCCAAAGTTTTCCTGCACTTTGAGGAAGTTCAGATCTGAATTTTAGACTTACTTCTTGCTATTAGCCTTAAATTAGTATTCAGAAATTACAAACTGACTTCCCACTGGTGTTTAAGGTATGAGGTAGGTTCCAGGAGATGAGTATGAGAGAGTTCCTTGAAGAGGCTAACATTTCCTGTAACACCACAGACTTCCACCATAAAAAGCCTTTCTTAAAAGATTTTGTTTTCCTGCAATTGTGTTTCACCTTCCAAAGCACTATAACATCAGCATTGCCAACCAGGATCAAAAATGGGTTGAATTCACAACTACATTTCAAGGCTAAGTCCACAGCTTCTACTTCTTTATCAGAGGTCCAAAAATTGGCCCCATATCTCCAGGCTTCAGACACATCGATTTCTTTGGTCAAAAAGCTTCTAGGGATGCTGCTTGCCATGCTTACCACCTGAGAGTCCCAGCTTTGTTCAAAAACTACATGATATTATGAGAAATGGGATTTAGCCTAGCCTTCCGCAGAAACCCTAGATCCAGGGATCACAGAGGAGATAATCTTTTGTTACCATCATGTCTGTTACTGGCTGTTAAGTACAAGATACACATTCTCCTCCGAGTACTCAGAAGAGGGCTGTTGGTGTAAGAGGACTGCAAGACCAGAGGAGGGGAGACAACTGTCACTGGGTTTTACTTTTGGTATTTGGGTGGTTAGTTGAGCTCTAGCTAGGGATGCAAAGGACTGTGCTAGCAGCCACTGGTTGACTTCACTGCAATTTTACATGAAGAATATCAGGGACAACCATTTCCCAGGAAACATACTGCAACACGAAGGAGCACTCATGCCCCTGATTTGCAATGAGAGGTTTGTTTCGTTACGTAGATTACTTGCTTCTGGAAATCCTGTCTCCACGACAAAGCAGGAAGGTGAGAATTAACTCCAGTGGGTCAATCATTCAGTCTGAGCATCCAACTTAGATGGGACAGAATGTTAAAACTGATCACAGCAAAGCCCTCTGACAGTGTCTGTGCTGTCACCGGTGTTGGACCCGTGGGGGAATATTCCAGTTCTCTGGATCGCAGGAAACCAAGCTGCTCTATGACTCTTCCCTAATAAGCTTTTTGTTCTTCTGTACAGATGAAGATGGAAGTGGGGACAGGACCCTGGCAGCCTGCAAGAAACTTGGCCGCATCCCCATGGCAAAGCAACTCCTTCCCAGCCCAAATGAAAGTCAGATCTATCCTCAGGTTGGGACCTGCAGTTATAGGAGCACTTATGTCACAGCAGCTTACCATCTTGCTAAAATGTGGTGGCTTTTTTTATTCAATATATCTAAATATACTTGCTAGCTAACCCTGGTCCCATTGCCATTACTCCACAGCCAGGCTTAAACACTTAAAGCTTACACAGGGACAATTCACTGCTCTCAAAGGGAATGATGGATCAATTACCCTTCTCTAAAGCACTGGGGAAACCTAGCAACTAAGCTCAGGAATCAACAGAAACCTGATTTTGCACCCACACACAGGGCAGAAACTGCACTTGCTGTCCTTTAGCAAAGGTCTGCTATGAGTGCATTGCTGATTTATACCCGTCAAACACATTACTCTGCTTCAGCTTCTGGATAAAGAGGAGAGGTTTATGCCAAGAGGGTCAAAGCCATAGCAACATACTCCATTGCCTAGTTTTCCCATTTTCCTGGGCTTTTATTGATATGACCGACAGTGAAGCACAGGAGCAGGTCCCTTGACATTTCTGTCCCTTGACATTCCCCCCCGCCCCGAAAAGCCTCCCACTCAAGGGCAAGCTCCCAATACCACTTCCAGGTTGCACAATATTCACTGCAACAGCACCACTCTGAGCAACAGCCCTTCCAAATGAAAGGGTATCGTAGTGCCAAACCCCACTCTTGTGGGCAGGGGACTCCACATGAGGGTACTGCAGGTCAAACAATACATGGCATTTTGGCTGGAATAGAATAGCATCTGACAGAGATTGTGCGTGCCAATTAGCTGCTAATAACCGGACACTGCAGGAACAGTGACTGAGCAGTCAAATAATTTCTACAACAGAAAAACGTATGTTGAAATGCATTCAGATACAGTCAGATTTTAATATGGCTTGGCAACATTTAAAGCCAGGCTGGCTGCATGTGATTAATTCTAGGCAGCTCCCAGCATTATCAGTCACTGGGCAACATACCAAAGAACAATCTTCACAGTTTATACCATGGTGTTCACAGCAGGTCCAAAGCTGTTTATTTAAAGATAATGTATTGTTTCAAGTTGAGCAAAAGGTGGCAGAAATTACTCAGGTGAGGCCCCACATGCAATTTCAGGTTTTAATCCCACATTTTGCTAAGGGTGTTAGGAATTACCTCCAGATCCCCCTTTGTGATGGATTCTTCCTCCACACGGAACTGCAGGTCCTCCACTTTCCTGGGGAGGGGAAAAGACACAAAGAGCAATCAGTAACACCCAGATCAGAATCCCATTTCTAAGCAGCCACTGCACATGGGCCTCCCCTGCACAACCAAAGTCTGAGAGGAGAGGGATACAGACACACTTTGTATACAAACAGCTCAGCAGAAGCTAAACAGCTAGACACATGGAGCAAGACAGCTAATAAGCAAGCACTCTGCACAGCAAATATTTGCTTTCTTGCAAGGTACGTGCTCACAGACATGCTGTTTCTGCTGTACCACCTCTCAGCAAGCACAACTGCTGTTCACTGACACAGGGATCCTGAAAACATGAAAGCCACAAGCAGGTTTCTCTGATTTTCTTAGACCCTGTTATCCTGCAGCTGAGCCCCAGGCATCTCCTCTGCCAAATGCACAGGGTCCATACAAAATATTCCAGGGGAATCAGACCCTCTGCCTTCTTGGCAGAGGGTGGGCAATACTTAATGTTTCCACAACATGGAAATGGCAAGCTACCCTGGCAGAAAAACCTTCACCAGAGATTGTATAGGCCAGTCATGCATAAATGCACATAAAAATCACATGTACAAACACAGAAGTGCCTAGGACTCTTTTGCAAAGTCTGAAGAGAAAAATCCAGAAACAATACAAAATAATTCAATCTTCTGGTAAACTCAGTCCTCTTTGTTCTCTTTCCTGATTTTAAAAAAAGGCAATAATGAGGATGTTGAGCTGGTAGCCAGATGTAAGGACTCTGATTCCATTACAGACAAAAATAGCTGTGAGTGTACATATCTAACTTCATAAACAAGCTTCCTTGTCTAAACCTCTTCTAATTAGAGGAGGCATCTGTTGATATTTAGGAAAGAACTCAGCTGTCTTGTGTTAAACGGCCTCCTGGAGCTGGGAAAGTGAGCTGCCTACCAGAACAGGGAGACTTGTGCACGAAAAAACAATTTGTCCTCAGGAGGGGCATCATTCAATTGAAACCAACACTGTTTTCAGTTACTTAATACACAGAAATGTCCTTCTATTCCCACTGAAGAGCTTAATTATATATGTGGAGCAATTGGACTCCAAAAATGACAAGCAGATCTTCATTCTTATCCAGAGAGGAAATGTAGGCATCATCATATATACGTGGATGAGGCCTCTGGGATGCGGGGAGATGATGAATCGCACTACAGTAAGGTTGTACTCCAGTTTGACTTCCCTTCCTGAGAAGGAATGTCCTTAAGGTCACCACATCACAAACAGAGGGGAAAGAAAAGGTCTTTAGCAAAGCCAGGTTGCACAGAAAGGTTAGCAGTCTGGCACAGCCCAACCTGCACAGTTCTGTTTAATATCCAATATCGTTTTTATACTCTATCCTTAGCCAAGAATATCTGAAGGCAAGGCTTTGTCACTGTCCACACCCTTGCCATGAGGTAATCCCACCTTTAGTGAGTAATTCCAGTTTACACAGTGACACAGCTGAGTTTGGTCAGGGTATCAAATCCCTGAGTTACTGATATTACTGGAGCCCTTTGTTTCTTCAGGCTAGGAACACTGCTTCTCCCTGCTTTGTGACAGGAACCAAACAAAAGGGAAGATGGCTGGAAACCCTCAATAACTTCACTGCCCAGCAGGAGACCAAGACCATCTGGTCTTCTACGGACAGCAGTAGATCAATTGTTGTCCACCATCATATCGTCAGTGCAACATATGCCATGGTCAAATGCTTTTGGACATGCAAGCACCCTGTCAAATATTTATTAGGGTCATCACAGGAGTGCCAGCACTTAGAGTCCTCATCAGGAATGGAAACTGATGTTTCTCTTTTTCTTAAGTGCTACATGATTACATGAGTCTTTATCAATGATCTGGATGAAGGGATCGAGTGCACCCTCAGTAAGTTTGCAGACAACACCAAATTGGGTGGGAGTGTCGATCTGCTCGAGGGTAGGATGGCCCTGCAGAGGGACCTGGACAGACTGGATCGATGGGCCGTGGCCAACTGTATGAGGTTCAACAAGGCCAAGTGCCGGGTCCTGCACTTCGGTCACAACAACCCCATGCAACGCTACAGGCTTGGGGAGGAGTGGCTGGAAAGCTGCCTGGCCGAAAAGGACCTGGGGGTGTTAGTAGATAGCCGGCTGAACATGAGCCAGCAGTGTGCCCAGGTGGCCAAGAAGGCCAACAGCATCCTGGCTTGTATCAGGAATGCTGTGGCCAGCAGGAGCAGGGAGGTGATTGTCCCCCTGTACTCGGCGCTGGTGAGGCCGCACCTGGAATACTGTGTCCAGTTTTGGGCCCCTCACTACAAGAAAGACATTGAGGTGCTGGAGCGTGTTCAGAGGCGGGCAACGAAGCTGGTGAAGGGTCTGGAGCACAGGCCTTATGAGGAGCGGCTGAGGGAACTGGGGTTGTTTAGCCTGGAAAAGAGGAGGCTGAGGGGAGACCTTATCGCTCTCTACAACTACCTGAAAGGAGGTTGTAGTGAGGTGGGTGTTGGTCTCTTCTCCCAAGTAGCTAGCGATAGGACAAGAGGAAATGGGCTTAAGCTGCGCCAGGGGAGGTTTAGACTGGAAATTAGGAAAAATTTCTTTACGGAAAGGGTGGTCAGGCATTGGAACAGGCTGCCCAGAGAGGTGGTGGAGTCACCATCCCTGGAGGCGTTTAAAAAACGGGTAGATGTGGCACTTCGGGATATGGTTTAGTCTGGTCTACCCTTGATTAGTCTAGAGTGGGCTTGGTAGTGTAGGTTAATGGTTGGACTGGATGATCTTAAAGGTCTTTTCCAACCTAGATGATTCTATGATTCTATGATTCTATGAGTTTGGCAGGAGAGCACGTCCAATCATGAAACTCCTTTTGACAGCAAGACAGAGCTCCCCCTGTCCACGTATGAGCTGTCCTGGCTGGCTGTTTTGTCTTCTGCCTTTCAGTTGCATTGCAACAAGGGAGCAGGTTCAGCTGAGGATATTCACAAAACCTGAGACTACTCACATCATAGAAATTAGCTCACTGCAACCCCACCAAATGATATCACATTAAGTCTCCTCTAAGAGCCATCAGACATAGGAACGTACAAGACCGATTGGAAATACTTCACTCTTCAGTTGTGATCAGCAGCAGTTTGTCAGCAAATGGGGGCAGTCACTGTACTGGATACCCAACCCTAGACAAGAGTCACACTACACGTGCAACTGCAGCAAAATTGTTCTAAACTTCCTGTTACCTGAAGCAACACACCCCTTCCCTACATGCAGGCAGACCACAGTGGCCAGAAGAGGGGAACATAGCATATTTAAAGCACTGGAAGACATCCGAAGATGACTTTCCCAGTCACTTTCTTCTCCTTAGATTCAGTGAACAATGTTCTTGGATAAGAGCCTCATCTCCCCCATGACTTCACCTCCCCCACACCCATCCACTCCTGCTTTACCTCTTCTCCTCTTCCAGCTGGTTCAACAGCTCAATCTTCTCCTTCTGCATCCCATCCACCAGGGCTCGTGCTCGCTGGAGGTTTCCTTCTGCCTCTGTGACGTACTGCAGCAAAAAAAGAGCCCAAGCCGCAAAAGTTAAAGTTTGAAGTATAGAGCTGTTTCAAAAAGGATGAGACCAAGGGAACAGAAGGTTTTGATGATCTGTTTCAGAGGCTGCTATGGTAAGAAGGTAGATTTTTCTAAACAGGCCAGTTAGGTAGGTATCAAAAAGAAAAAAAAATGCTCAATCTTGAGCGGCTTGTAAATTTGATCCATGCTTTAGTGCCTCTCTGACTTGAACCCTTTGGAGAATCCAGCTCTGATTAAGAGTCAAGCACTTGAAGCCTGAACAGTTTTCAAAATCTGGACTGAGGTTAGCAGATGCAATTCAGCCCTGGTCATGAAGCAAGAAGTAATTTCAGGCTTGCGTTAATTCATTTGTTACTGGTAATTACTGGAAAATACTACATGCAAAGATGATGTCACCTTGCAGTTGATTTGCCAGTTTCTCCTGCATTTCTGCCAGGCAAGTGTGGCCCACCACACAAAGACATACAGTGCCATCAATACTGCCTAGTAGCTGGCTGGGGTTTATAAACATAAGTAAGGAATTTAGGGCAACAGCAGTCATTGAAGAGCCACATATTGACAAACAGCACAAATACAACTCTTCTCTTTAAGCACTCAAATGCATACAATAGCATTTGTACAAGTGCTTGTGCAAAAAAGCTAATATGATCAGTCCGGTTTCCTTACAGATCTCTTGACTTTATTAATGTGATAAACACATCCCCTCTGGCAGGAAAGCGGTGACATATGAACTGAGCTGATGTTCTCAGCAGTGTCCAAGAGCATCAAAAAAACACCGCAATGCAGTCACAGACAAGGCCAGACTGGGTGGCTAAAGGGAACAAGCTTGCCCTCCACTTGCATTTCAGCATTTGAATGTATTGATCCACCAGGCACAAACTATCTAACTGTCCTTTGGCACAGCCCTTTTTCTGCTCCTGGCTTGGGGCAGAGAGAGTACATGTTCCACTGGCAGGAATGGAGAAAGAGCCTCAGCTTAACCCACCATGCAGGAAACTGTCTCCACATGAAACACAGAAACTCAGAGCTCAGGTTTCACATCATGAAGCTATACACAGGTAATGTTATCATGATCTGAAACTTTCAGAGAACGCCAGATATTTGCATGCTACCAATAAAGCCACATCACCTCCTACCTGCTCATGCTGGGCCTTCATGATGGCAATCTCTTTCTCCACCTCACAGATGTGGCTAGTGGCTTTGGCAACCTCAGCCCGCTCCAGGTCACGCTCTGCCAGTAGCTGTTCGATGTGCTGCTGCTTCTCCTTCAGTGCCTCCTGGAGAGCTGTGGTGCCAGAGATTTTTCGGGCATATCGAGAAGAGGTCTCTGTCAGCTAGGGAAGAGAGTTCAAAAGAGACAGGGGTAAAGCTGTGTCCTTCCCAGCCTAGAATAACTCAAAGTCCCGTGTTAAATCTGGAATGCAGCTCACCTACTGATCACTTATTAGGCTGCACAGAGCTGCAGTTCCAGCTCTAGACCCTCCAGGCCTACAGGCAGGGTTAACAAGTCTGCAAAACATCTGGACACTGCTTACAAGCTCAATAGCTCTGCTACACTGCAATGAAAGGACCATTTCCCAAAGGACAGAATGGGGGGTGGGAACTGGGTCAGGAAAGATTATCATGCATTGTATCATCTGCCTTCTTAAATATATTTTATTGATGACCTGCACTGGTGCAGTCCCCAACAGTGAGCTCAGCTGGGAGGACTGATCTCAACTAGAGACTGGTATGGGCTAGTTGGATCCAATCCCAGTAATGGATACTGCACCCTCGTCCCCAGCCAAGATGACTGCAGGTGCTATGCAGCACACACTATGGCAGAGTTAGAGCTTTTAATAATATTACAGCCTGCGCTGGTGTCCGCCTTCTTGAGTACCTGCCAAAGCACAAAGCACGTGATCCAGGACAGTGGCACCCCTCCACAGGAAAACACAGTCATTGCAGGAGCTTTTGCATAGCTGTTCAACACAGCAGCACACTGCTACACAACCATGAGGGACAAAAAGCAATAGCATTTTTTGCAGGGATCCTGCACAAAACCTGCTCTTGACAGTGGAACTGAGATTCATCCCATTGCAAATAGCACTTTCGGCACTTTAATGGTCACAACTGCTCAGTGTCTGTTATGCCATTCGTGTCCATGGAGGTAGTCCTATTTGTAAGGTGGGTAACAGTATCCCACACTCCACTCCCCTCATCTCATTGATGGTGAAGGAACAGCTGCCCCAGTGCAGCTGCTGAAACAAAACCCCAACCCTCCCACTTTGTAGAGCTGGGTCACAGAAGAAGTGGATCAAGGCTGTACCATCTCTGGAAAGAGCCACCTACCAGCCCACTGCGGCTGGGCCTGCCCCCAACAGATGATGCCACTGAGCTGACGGAGCTGATGGAGGAGCTGCTGGGGCTATGCGTTAAGGCAGACACTCCCATGGCCATTCGTTTGCTCTTCTTTGCCTTGGCGGGGCTGGTTGAGGGGAACCCAATCCGGATCACCTTGTGGATGGGAGCAAAGAGGCCAAACTTGGGAGGGCACTGAAAATACCTGTAATACAGGAGATGCACCAAGTCAGAATTGGTAGAGCACCCATCTCGCCCAAGCCCCACAGAATGGCATTGCTAAGCAATATGCATCCCCAGCCCTCAGCTCATCTCTTGGTGCTTTGCTGTGACGTTGTTTCCTGCGTGCAAGCAGTTGGATTATTCTCCTTTCCAGCCACCTAAGAGCAGCGGCAATCTCCATGTTTTCACTTGTGGTGCTTAAGCAGGGAACCCCGAGAGAATTGCCATGCACTAGTTGCTGCACACTTTGATGAGATGCCAGGAAAGACCCATCTGGTAGCCTGGATAGCACAAAGATCCAGCACACAAAAAGTGAGAGCACACACACTCCTTCCTTATCGCAACAAACCAACCTTCCCAAAAACTCATGTGTGTTCTCTACCCTGCTTTGCAAGAAAGTCACATAGCAAAGTGAGTCGAATAAAAAGATCTGAATCATACAGCTCTGTATAAATGTTCCTCCCAAAACAGAAGGGGAAAATGGCAGCTCCTAACTTTGAAGCTAAAAATACCATTACAGCAAACTCCAGTGTGTGCCATCTCCTCTGGGTGGCAGAGAAAGAGAAACTGGTTCCGATGCAAACAAACTTAGAAAGAAGCAAGCATAAAAAAGGGAGGATCAGATAATTACGGTGCAAGCTCTTTTCCACAATTGCAGTGAGCCCAATGATTAAGTCTCTCTGGAGCCCTCTTCCAGAATACAAATGAGTCAAAACCCACAGTGTCAAACCTTGGAAACCCCTTTAGAGCTTGGGCCGACTGGCCCAAGCTAGGTTTATCTGTTGCCGGCCAGCTGCACTGCAGCAAGTAAAACCAGATCATCTCCAGGTGTTGCATCCCCTTGTTTCAAGGGAGTAGTCAACACTGAAAACTGGATCCATTAAGAGTTCTTTCTCAAAGGCTTCATAGCAAGGTAGGGGAAAATACTGGGCCATATAATAGTCTGTCTTATGTTAACATAAAAAACAGGTCCTAATGAATAAATGACACAAATCCAGCTTTGCTAGCACAAGTCCTCTCTCTCCAGATGTGAGCAGCTGCTTCCCCAATTCCCTTTTAAAGTGCTGGCAGCCACGCGACTGTATCACAGGCAGACCTCTGTGTGCTTGGGAGGCCAGAGAACAGCCTGATATCCAGCCAGATGAGAAAGTGATTCATTTCCAAACATCTGCTTAAGCCCAATTTTTTTCTATAACAATCTTTAAAGAAAAAAAAAAAACCCAAACCAGAAACAACCCTCTACAACCCAAAATCACTTAGCCCTCTCTGCTTGCTGCCAACACAGGCTCTTGGGTTTGGAAAATCAGCCATACCGCAGGCTGACCTTGCTGTGGAAGAGAGACCCAAGGAAGAAAATCAGTCTGGCCTCTTGCAAACAAGCCAAAACCATGCTCAGCATCATATTCTCAAACCGAAGTAGGCACAGGCAGACCAACAGCACAGCCCAGCCCCTTCCCACAGGTCTAAGCACAGACTGGTACTTGTGGCTGTACAAGAATGCCAAGGGCTAAGTCCCTCAAAAGCCCCCTGACAGCTCTTAGCATGTCCAAACTTGCATCACTCTGTCTGCTCATTTTCTTTTAGTCCAGCCTGGAAGTGGTTGCAATTAACTTTTATAGTTCAGAAGCAGGAATTGAGTCCAGAACACTTTGCAGAAAAATAAAAATCTGCTTGAAAACCAAGAGTTGCTCTCACTGAGTGCTAAGGTGCTCTATACCCACATATACCCACATAAAAGAAACAGGGAAAACAAGTGGCATTGTGATAGCAATGCAAACTGCAGGTGGGAAACAGCACAGGAAATTTTGAAGTAGATTTAAAAAAAAAAAATCTTCAGTGCCCAAGGCCTGTAGCTGACACGTTTCAGACTATGTGAAAGAAAAGACATGAGCAGTTTAGTGGGCAAAGACTCCCATAGGAACAGAGGCAGACAAGAAAGAACAGTAAAATAAGCAAGTAAAGGTTAATATATTAGAGATGAGTAAGTGGAACTTGCTTGGCTTTGTGGATAAGAAACCAAAAAAACCACACCAGCACCTCTCTAGCCTCCTATGCAGACAGGAAAGCAGATGCAGCAAACCCCCCAGTGTCTCAGCAGCATCCATCTGATGTACGGAGAGGTGCTCACCACAGTGATATCCTTCTCCTCTCGGGCACTGCTGCTGAACCACAGCCTGCAGGCAGACTCCACCAGAGAACCACAAGCTGCTCAGGAAACCCTGGCCCTTCATGCTCCCCTTGATGCACATCCAGACCTGGATGCCCTTCCTGAACCTGCAGGAGAATCAGAGCGACCCTCCTCAAATTTCAGGTGATTCACCGCCGACTCAACTGGAGAACGCACGGCAGCAAAGGTGGTGACAGAGTCCTTTGCTCGCTCATTTACCCATGTGTTTGCTCTCCTACTTCCACTGGCTCAAGTTGCTGCTTTGGACCTGGCTCTCCTGCTGTAGCAGATGGCTACTGCAGCAGCGAGCACTGGTCTCAGGCGGCCAGGCCAAGGATACTCACTAGATGGCAACAACCACCAAAGCAGAGACTCCAAAGTCCTGGGCGGTCTCTGCCCAGACTGATTCTGGCAGGACAAGCTCAGGGCAGCATCAGGAACCCCATGTGGCAGTGGCAAACATGGGGAAGACTGTCTGAGGGGTGCCTGCATGCACAGAGGAAGTCAGTTTTACTATATTGGCTTCTCCTCCAAAGAGGAGAACAGCCGATTGCTGCTGAAATAGGCACATGCTGTAAGAAAATCAGAAGGTTGGATGAAGGCCCAAAGGATGAACAGGGACAATGCTTCAAACCTGCAGCCAGATCCTTGGTGGACAGAGAGTCCTTCAGCTGGAGAGCCCACATGTATTGTTGCTGTATCAGCAAGTATCCATTATTGCTAGATCCACAAAATCAGCCTGGACGCAAGGGGCAGGGATGCCTTACAGACTTCCCTCAGTCTCCCCTGTTTAATCCAAACCTACTAATTCACTCTTGCTCCCCAAACCCTGCTGTGGAACTCAATTTTTCCTTCTCTTGATAAAGCATGAAACAAAAGAGAAGCCTTGCAGACAGGGCACATATACCATAAAAACCTCAGCCAAGATGTAGCAGTTTCAGAAGATAGATGACTTCCAAAAGTTGGATTTTCAAAACACAGCAACAGAGGTGTGAGGATCAGAAGCAGAGAGAGCACCCTTACGCTCACATCTGTCTCCCACACCTTCCACATGCACAGAGACCATAAAAGATTTCTAAGCACCCTGAAAGTTAAGCTTAGAGATAATCTGTAGTGTATGATAAAGCAAGCAGGGACTTGGATTCACTCCATGACTCATTCTCTACCATCCCAGTTCTTTTCTTTTAAGAAAAGGCTGGAACTCAGCCATCTGCTGCCAATCATTTTCTGCTTTCTTGTTCTGACATTGAACAAGGCAGCATTTCTCTTACTTTAAATGAAAACGCATGGTTGCTGGACAAAATGAGGCTGACCCAACACGAGAAAACTTTATTACAGGACCTGAGATCTAACAAAGGAGGAACTCTCAGCTCCTCAGTTTCAAAGCTAAATCTCACCTCTAATGCAAGATTCCCTTAAGAAGCTCCAAGAAATCAACGGTATTTCCCACTGAAGGAACTTGTGAAGGACAAGGCATCAGTTCCACCTTTATTTGAAGCAGGGTCAAAGTGTTGCTGTATAACTCAGATTTGAACATCCCCAGGCTCAAGATCTGAGGCTGAGGGTCACTCCCTTACCTAACTTCCACATGAACAGAAACAGCTTCCCAGCAAGCCTGAGAGATGTCCCTGCCTAGTTTTATAGATACTAACAAGGGCTTTTTTTTAAAAGAAAACAGTGGAGGTGCCTGTGAAGTCAGAGGTGGCAAGATCAAATCAGCAGACAGCTGTCACACTACAGAATTAGTACAAGGACAGACAATGACCACCAATTGTTCTTTTAGATCTCTGGAAATTTGTCCCCAGAAAGAACAGAAAAAATAACATTAAGCTGAGGAAAAAAAAAAGAGAGTCAAATCTTTATCTGCTATAGTTCTGACAGGGTGAATTATAGATATAGTGCAAGAAGCAAGTTTATGATGGGAATAGTGCAGTAGAAAGCAGAGCTAATACAATCACAGAATCAATTCCTAGCAAAAACTGAATCCCACTCTAAGTTATCTCCTCTCCCTACTCTCTCCTGTTTCCTGAAGCCACTCAGGTTACTTCTTCATAGACGTTATCTGACCCTGCTTTAAAATGCTCCAGTGATGAGGTTTTTATTGATCTCCCTACAAAGACATCCCAAAGCTTACAAGACTCAAAACTGGACTCTTCCTCCCAACCCACAATGTCCAACCAAACACAGCCGCATGCAGCCCTGAGCCCTCCTCCCAGGTCCGTTTGGCCCCCAGCCACCCCAGGAGGTGTGCAGGACCCTACACGCCCCAGGCTGGGTTTGAGAGTGCACAGTACCTTGTACCAGCAACCGCTCCATCGTTCTTCCCCAGGGGTTCATCCAGCTCCACACCGCACCACTCTCCTTTGGCAAAATCCGTCTCTCCCACATAGCGCACAACTCCTGTCTTTGTCCCACCAACCTGTTGGAGATAAGATGCCGAGGGTTAGAGACGGCAGCGCTGGCACTGCCACAAGGGGACTGAAGCTGGGACGGCTAAGGAGAGAGGAGGAGTGGGGAAAGACATCAGTATTTTCTGTTTCACATCTAATGAAACCAGAACAGATAGTTTTCATATCAAGTTCTCCTAGCACTAAAGATGTCTCTCCAATAACTACAAGCAAGTCGACAAACTCCCACTTTTGGACCTGCCTGTCTGGAAGATGTTATAACAAATATAATGAAAACATATTTCAAGGCATCAACTAATTGCACAAAGTTACTTGTGAGGCCATGAAGGAGTTTAAGCCCTCCAAGCGCAGCTTATACCTGCCTTCTGTAAAGAACCAAGATCTGGACTAACAGGGCTTCAGTCCCGTGCTCTTTCAGCTGGCAGTTCCGAGCCATACTGGAACAGAACATCAAAGGGACAAGCTGAGCCAGGAAGGCACTCATCACTCCTCAGCTTGTCCTCATGCAGGGTTTGCTAGGAGGTAGCAAACAGCCCTCCCAGCAAACTTCTCAAAGTAGAGGCGTTTTGCACAGGAAAAAACCCTGCACTTTTACCTACACATCCTACATCAATTCACGGCACTAGCGTGCTGCATGGGAAAGGGTCTCATCTCACTGCTAGGCTTCCACTAGCGCAGATTTTTTCCCTTCATGGAGAAATAAGAATAAATCACACCTTTTGCCCCCGTATGTACACTTAAAAGCTTTCAGTGTGCTGAGTAGACTCCAGGAGAGCGTAAGTCAGGAATGTATGAAGCTGTGTGTTGATCAGTGCTATGAAAGCACATTTCACTGAGGAGCAGCTGCCTCTGCACTAGAAGCTCCTACTTACATACTTGTGCTGAAAAAAGAAAGATGGAGAAGTAGGAGGGTGGTTCTAAAGGTTCATACTTTAAACTAAATCAGCATATGATTTAAACCTTTTTTAGCCTAACCTCTGCCAGGTTCAAGGAAGAAAGCTTAAAAAATAAGTTTAAAATTAAATTTGCAGCTTTGTCTTGAATGACTTGCTGTTATTAATTTTCTTAATATTAAATTTTACATAAATAGGTATCAACAGAGTAATATCCTCCTAGAGAAAACAGTAACAGTCAAATGCAGAAATCTCCAGTTTTGTGTATTCTGGGGTAGGGATGTTATAGATTTACTAATTCTAAATCCCTAAAAATTCTGAAAATTACTTACGCAAAGGAGAAAGAGTTTTCCCAGCCTAAAAATAACTGCACCTGAATGGACTAGAGAACACAGCTCTGAAGTCTGGGTCCTACCTCAAGTCCTGGGAGGCTGCGCTGCAGCACGCAGCTTGAGTTAGTCTTCTGTAATTTCTCTCACTAGGGATACAAAGTGCTGCATATGGAAAAACCTTTGCTGATGTTGTTCTCTTTGCTATAAGGAGGAGGAAAATATTTGCCAGCAGGAAAAGTATCACAAGAAAGCTTTCTGGTCCTACACTGCATTGAGGAGTAAAAAGATGATTCAATTTCAGTATTAGGTACTTGGCAAGTTACAGATTTGAACAGTTGCAGTAAAATTCTTTACCTATCACTCACAGTCAAACGGCAGTCCCCTCTTTGATTTATTTGAGTTTATACAGAGTTAACCTCTCAATATTAATGCAATGATTTAATGCCATTCTAATACATTTCTTTAGCTGCAAGTTGAACTCAATATAGGTGTAATTCATCTTAATGTCATTTATAGGAACCTACCATTGCTGGTAAGCTCCCTCAATTTTATTTTTATTGAGTTCTAATTACAGATATTGAGCCACATTTCCTTTACCAAGCCACACGGTCCCGACCCCACGGAGCCTCATGTTAACACCTTAAAAACCTGATGAGCTCCCTCCACCAGCATGACTCTTACCATGCTATTCTGGGGCATAAACTAGAGGGGCCACACTCCTCTGTCCACACAAACCACAGGACCGCTCAGTTACATCCCCATAGATATTATTTATTTTGAGAAAGCCATTTCCAAACAGGAGAGAAAATAACTAGCCCTACTGACTTAATAAACACATTATCTAATTATGCCAATACCAAAACTGCGCAGTAAGAGATTGGGTCACGTTCCTACCCGAAAGCCATACATCAGTGAAGATACATCGGTGCAGATCACATCTAACACTCCCCCAAACGGCAATGTGATTCTCTGCTTCCAAAGCAATGTATTTTATTTTCTCTTTCAAGCATTAATTATTCTACCATCTTTTCTATAAAATACACCCCTGACATACAGCATTATTTTTCTCCCCCAAGCCAGAACAGATACATCTGCCCTCTGACAGCCTGGGCTCCCCGCATCCCTCCATGGCTGGCAGTACAGTCAGCAGCCAATATTGGGCTGTCACACTTGCATGCCAGAACTCGACCCTCTTGTTGAGCCTCCCATCTTTTGGCAGGCACACAGAAACTCTTATTGATGGAGAGCCTAGAAAATTCATCCGATTCAGACATGCAGATTTATTCAGCCCTGATAATCTGCTAATGCTGCTAAAATAAATAATGTGGTTTAGAAAAAGGCAGCTGGCAGGTTATATCAGCACATGAAACAGCCTCATCAAAACAGAAGTGTTTGTTTCTATCAGAACCTTCAATAAATCAGAGGAATCACCTTGGAAGGAGGATAAAAGGCAGCTTGTGAAAGCCAGGGAGGTTAGCAATTGCATGGCATAACTCATGGTAGCTCACAGCCGCCCCTTCTGCCCACACCTAGCTTTGATATCTGGGCGTGAAAGACGGCCGAGCGTGGATGGCTCCTATTGCACTAACACGACTGCCACCATCACGCTAGAGACCAGAGGATTTCCATCCTGTGAACATCTTAGCCTGCCATGAGCATCAGTGCCACCCTCAGTGACGAGTCTGCCTATGGAAAACCTGTCTGCATCTCTAGGCCTGGCACATTTATCAGAGCCACAACCACACCCTCAACTCGCCCAGTGTATGGAGTTAAGCAAAGACAAACTGGACAGGGCAACCCGTCTCTTTGCTAAAGCACGAGACAGCACAGAGTTAACAAGGCTTCCAGCAAGCTCAGCTACACCCCAGCAGTTCAGACATGCCATGGCTTTTACAGTTGACAAGTTTCATTCAAAAATGAACACAACTCCCAAAACTTTTCTGAGAAGCCTTTAATAGTTACCTTACCAAAACTATTACTGAGATTATTCATGTCCAAGAGAATGGGATTTTACCAAATGTAAAGTGTTATTGGTTTTAGTTATAGTTGGGGGGGGGGGGGGGGGGGGCGGGGGAAGCAGCTAAAACCAGCTCTTTCTTGAAGCTGCAAAAACCAGGAACAATATTGACATAGTGATATAAAATTTTTTGGTTCGGAGCGTATTTTGACCAGCATCAACATTCAAGTTTCTCTGCTTCACATAAAAATACTTACCATTAACTTTAAATAAGCTCATGGTGGTCCACCCTCTCCAGCTGGATTCAAGCAGCCTCAGAGCCACACACCTCTGATCTCTTGGGAAGTTCAGCTCCAGACTGAAGTTCTCTGCCTCAGCTCCAATGCCTTTTTCATGCCTTTGACTAGAGACCATGTTCCTGATCTGGCCTTTCCTCAACAAAAGATCTCCAATAGTCTCAAGAGACAGTCTTGGGCTTGACCTTCACAACAAAATGAAGCTAGGAATATTTAACAGGTCTGTGTCCTAACTGGTGAATCAGAAAAGCAACATGCACTCATAGAAGAAGGACATCCATATACCTTCCCTGCTAACTGTAGTATCACTGACATCATCTTTTACTATGGTTTTCTCATCAAAATGACAAAATCGGATCCAGACCAGTACCCCAGGGCTGAAAAGACAATGATGCTAATCCTTCCAGACAGTGTCTTCATCAGAGCTGCTAATATATCATTTAAGCAATTTACCAAATTAGCACCAGGCCATATCTCAGTCTGGCTGCTGCAAGTCAGACTCCTTCCAGCCTGCATTTGCTCTTTTCCCCTTATGTCCTCCCTGCTCGCCTCACAGCCTGTGGGCAATGCACTGCTTGCAATACACTCCAATAGTGCTCACAGAGAGAAGAGAAGTAAAACTGTAAGTGTCATTCATGCCAACAGGGACTGTTCCCTACCAAATCACGCATGATTCAGGGGTCAGCAACGGTTGTAGATGCCTGCTTGAGCATATCCCCAGGCAGAAACCACAGAGATGATGCCGCGCTGTCTGCTTAAAATTCTGATTTACCCGTCTAAATGTATTTTCTCAGCGGCTTTCCAAAGCATTTCCACAAGACAGTGCCACTGACAAGCAGGTTGAGGCAGGAACAGTAAGTGCCCAAGCACAGCATGCTGACATGCCTCCTCTGCAGGGTTCCCGTGTCCCATGCAGGGTCCTGGAGGAGCCGTGAAACTCTCCTACTACTCGCCTGTGGGAAGAGAAAGGAAGGGGACGGTGGGGAAGGGGCAGACACAGGACACTTTCTTTACTCCAAGGACCTTCAACTACTTTTAATGTGTAGCGCATAAGCTTACTCTACACTGTTATTGGATGATACTAACAAGAAATTGGAGCTCACCTTTATTGGACAAGTGCTGCTTGCTCCAGTTTGAGCTGTAGCTGCAGGCTGTATCCAGCGTGTAAACTAAAGCAGCCATCCTTTCCCTTGGGGAAGAAAAGGGTTCCCCCCCCCCCCCCCCCCCCCCCCCTCATTCACCCAGAGAAGGAGTCTACTTCCACCCAAGCTGAGAGAGGTAGAAGCTGTGTTTTTCCACCATGCATAATTTAGCTCTTCAAGCATTGATGGCAGAAGATTATTATACAAGACAATTTACAGAGGGTGGGTTTTTTGCAGCAGGGGGGTGTGGGTCCAGCCATTACCGATCACATGAAATAACAATCCGTAAGTACAAGCAGGTAGATGCGCATACCTATGGGAAACGCATGCCATCACTTACTGGGGCTGTGTCCTAGCTGACAGCCAGGGACTGTGTTCAGCAAGCTAGTGGTAAGGTGGAGATCTGGCTCGTGGTCAGGTTTGTCTGTAAATACAATTTACTCCAGGTGGCATCTGACTATCAGCAGCTTCATCTGACCAGATACTCACTATGTCATCTGTGAATGCCAGAACACGCTTTTAGGGTGAGGGGAGAAAGAGACAACCAGGAATTGCAGGACAGTCCTCCCTACATGAAGTTACAGGAATTTTTATAGTTTCTTTTAATCCAACCACTTATCTTTGTGCCTTCCCTTCCCCACAGCATGAGTCAGCATTGCACAGGAATGAGTCTGACAGCGCTGCTGATGCAAGACATATGTGCATATTTACCTTTCAGGCACCAGTGAGAAAATAATGTCCTAGGGACGTGGTGTAAGAGGAAAGCCTAGAATTACAGCATCCCCTCCTGAGGCTGTCTCTGATACAAAGTCTGCCCATGTTAGTAATACAGTTTGCTCCACCACAGGCCACTTACCACTCCTATTTTATGACAGATATTGCACACAGAAGACAAGGACTGGCCAATGCATCAGCCCAAATGAACGGTTAGGAAGGTGTGCGCATGCACAAAAAGCCTCAAAGGGTTAATGTGGCAGCAGGGCAAGGCGGTTGCTTTGGGCTATTTACTTCCTCTTAGTTTCACTGCAGTGACAGGGAACACTTGCTCCTGTGACAACAGCAGTCATGCTGTATTTCACACCACACAAGGGCAACAATCTTACATGGTGAGCAAGGAGCTGGGACTAGGAGACCTAGATGTTTTCCTGTCTCTTGAACCCTGCAAACAGCTGGAAGACTGCACTTCCCACTGCCTGTCACAAAATTCCATAGGGATGGAGATCCATCGTTCCCACGCTCCCTGTGCAAGGTCTTGGGCCTTGCCATATTGCTACGCTCTCTAGTCATGACACAGCAATTGCTGGTCTCATTGCCTGCTTTCAGCTCGGTCCATAGAGAAACACTAAAAACACCTTCCCTGAAAATACTGCCTTGGTAGAACTACAGAATAGGATCCTTCTTTCTTTACTGCCTGGTTTGCAATAAGGAAGTCAGTCTTGTCACTGTTCATCTGTAAAGCCCGTACAGGAGCATTGCCGCACCTCTAAGACCGCAGCAAGCTGGGAGAGCTCCGACCGTTAACCAGGAAAATAAAGAGCACGAATCCTTCCTTCGTAACACCTCACGTGCCTTCGCAGCAGCAAGGCTTCAGTCGCAGGCACTGAAATAGCTCAAAGCGATCTGGCAGCAGCACAGCAAGTAGTTGTCTCTGCCCAAGGAGAAGGGCTTAGGCTGCACTTCTCCTCACCGGGGAGCTTCTAATGGAAATGATTTTTCACTCAGGTGGTTAAAGGCTTTCTGCAGCTTCAGGCTGGCAGAGCAGGGTTGGGGTGGGGGCATGCAGGGGGACGCTAAAGAAAAAGACATGATTAGTTTATTCATGAGAATTTTCTGTCATTTCCCAGTAGCCAGAGGTTGCAACACACCACAGGCAAAAACACTTTGCAGCATACAGAGAAGAAAATGATTAAAATCACACGCTCAGGGGGAGCCCAGAGTCTATTTCCACCAGCCTAACCAGCCCACCGCAGCAGTCCTGCCTGTCCGTCAGCCGAGGCACCGCTCTGTTGTAATCTCCCTGCTAGTGTTGCTTCTGCTATTCTGCCATCTACTCTGGTTTTGGCTAGTTCTAGCAGAATCACAAACCTAGAATCCATCGAAAGGTGTCTGGGGCAACACACCACAGCAATAGAGTCAACCCATCACTGGGATAGAACCCGGCCCTGAAAAAATCTTGCTTATGACTACATTTCAGTACTGAGAGTACAAACCCAGATAGCAGACAGAAGGATGCCTAAAGGGCAGAATACCTCTATGAAGAGGATTTTTTTTTTCATTATTTTTTATTTAGACTGACATATAGAGAACAGCCACCTCCTTCCCACCCTTAAGAAAGCAACTACATCCAGGGTGGAATGAGTTCAGCTGCTGAGAAGGCCTCCCCACAAAGCATGCAAAATACATTTTCTTAGGCAAAAACCACAGCAGAGATTCCTCCCAAGCAGAAAATGCTGAACTGCTCCATTGCCCTGTTTCCTTCCTTTCTTTCCCTGGAGGAAGCCAACAAGCCAGCCGCACATTAACAGCAGTACTCCAGCAATTACCATGCTTTGGGAAGCTCCATTCTTACTAAAGCAAAGGTTAATTGTTCCACATTCATCTGCCAGACTTCAAGAGATGAGTTCTACAGTATTAGAGTGGGTTTTTCATCTCTTTAATGCAATTTTTGCATCTCTGGGAAAAAGTCCGAGTCAGAAAGTGCCAAAGGCAAATACTATCTAATTCTTCTAATGGAAAGCTTCTAATGGAAAGCTAAAAGTCACTTTTCACAACAACTACAGTCAGAAAGGGTCTCAGGACGAAGTCACTGAAAAGCAAAAATGTCTTCAAGCCATAACGGACCTTAATGAAGTTAAAGAAAACCCCCAGCAGGAAATGACCAGAATGCAGAGCAGCCAGGTGTCAGTCTTACAGACCTGGAAGGGACCCCTGCAACCTTGCACTCCATCCACCGAGCAATTACAGAAAACACATGTCCTCCCTTCACTTGAAAAGCCTTTGGTGGATCCTATCTGCCTAAAAGCCACTCTCAAATAAAAAGATAATCTTTCAGAAAAGCACGGGCAAAAAAATAAAGATAACTAAAACTGTACCATTCCATAGAGGACAAGAGCAAAGACTTACTTGGGGAATTTGAGGAAACTCAGGTTAACCCAGAATTATTGTTTATGTATTCAAACACCAAACATCATTAGCTGACATCTCCATTACTAAAAAAAGCCATCTGCCAAGCCAAGCACATGTTACTGAACCATAACAACAAATTATTTCTTCTTGTTGTCATTATCTGTTCTTTTCCTGGAACTCTACTACTACATGCAAATAATTCCTGATGTTTCTGTAAGCTGAGCATTCCTGCTAGAGCCAGCAAGATGCTGAGCTCATTCCAGATTCGGTCTTTTGGAGCTATTTATCACACTAACAGATCGTAGCACAAATTTTATCTTATAACATCTGGGGTGGATAAATTAGCAGGCAGGAAGGAAGGGCTTTTAAGGGTGCACGTTCATTAAACCCAACCAAACAAAAAAACAACCAAAACCACACCCCAAACCCCAAAAAACAACTCAGCAGAAGCCAAGGGGAGAGATGCTAACAGTTTGTATTGCATGGTTATGGTGAAATCTCAATCTGCGTGGGCCCCGCTGAGGTAAGCGGAGTATTGAGTGGACAGACCCTGCCTCGGTGAGCTTACAGTCAGAAGAAGAGAGGGGTTAAACAACAAAGTCTGGAGAACGCTATTCCATTGCCTGGCTGGTTCAGAAAGAACAGAGCCAAGTTTACCATAGATTTTTATATTTTGCAGTTTACCTTCTGTGACTGCTGTTCCTAAAATGAGAAGTTCTCACCTGAGCACTCTCCCCACTCCCTGCAACAGGTAAAGGAGAAGATGGGAGCAAACAAATAAACTGATCAAAGGAGGACAGATTCCCCAGGTTCATTTTTCCCCATGTGTGGCTGCTTTACCACACCAACATGAAGCATCAGTGCGTGTGTAAACAGAGAATGTCTCTGCCACCTTTCCCTGCCCACCCCGGCCCCTGGGACCAGCAGGGACAGCAGCAGCTTTGCTGACAGTAGGGGTGGGGAGGGAAGAGAGGTAGACTCTGGTGAAGTCAGGAGGAAGGCAGACAAGCGACAAACCCTCGAGCAGCTGTCAGCTCCTGCTGTGATACAGAATGCAATGCACATTTTGGGGAAAATTTGAGAACATAAAACTTTCTCACCTCTATGGCTAGGCCTACAAGCTCACGTGTTCACACTAGATTTACTAAGTGTCATATCCAGCGGGCACAAGCAGAACCCATCTTCACTTTTCCTCCTCCAAAAATGAACCAACTTTAAATTGTTTATATTTTATTTAAATAAAATGAAAACTGTTGGACAACCCAACAGTGTTTTGGTGTGCAACTGCATTGCTAGCTTTGAAAGCGTATTTGTAATGCCAGAGGTGCCTGACATTTGGACACAATAGGTCCTGAAATCCTCAGAGCAGGTTGTGCCATGTGAAGTTTTGACTCGGAAGACACGTGTGGCTTGTCACAGCCACTCGGTGCTCCCCAGCCACCTAGGGCTGCTCTAACGTGGCCCAGCTGCCCAGGGTCCCCGTGGGGCTGCAGAGAGCAAAGGAATCAAATCCATCAGCTTGAGCCGCAGCCTGCCCAGGGTTGCTGCTATCACCAGCAGAAAAACCTGCTCTCTGAGACCACAAAGGACATTTGAGACTGTCTCTGCCACCCCTTTGCACACACTCCTGGATTCACATTGGCTGTGGAGCCAAGTTCTGCCAAGCCCCTGTCATTAACCAATGGCAAGTCTGTCTACACTTCCCTACTACTACCATTGGTATTGGAACCAGGTGCCCCTAAAAGGAAATGCTACATAGCTAACTTTAAATGGGAGCCAGATTGCCCAGGATGCACAAAGACTAACCCTCTGCACCCTGTCATCGGTGTCAGTCAGCCACCTTTATCCTTTAGATCCAGGGATATTCCTGGGGATACAGTCGCAACACATCTGTGCTCAAATGCTTGGCTCTTCCAATATTTGATATCACAGTATGTATCATACCCACTAAATAAAACTAAACTCTCTTTTACAGAACTGTAGAACAAAACTCAGTCTTTCCATGCTTTGATATCTTTCTTTTCCTTCTCCATCTCCACTGAAAGCACTACTCCTTTGCTAGGACACAAATGGTGACAAGCTTGATGGCAAACTTCCAGCAAGCCATTCTTAGCCCAAGCGCGGCATTTTGGCTTAAAGTCATCAGGTACTCTATTCTAGATCATGAAAACAACAACAGAAATCAGATGTGGAGAACACATCCATCAGTACAGTAATCTCTCCCAAAGTCCTGCCCTTTTATAAAAATAATTGCAGGTTCCTTTCTGTACAGGAAAGGAGTTAGTGTCATATTCAACATACATATAAAAACTGAAGCGCCAAAAGGGGAGTGACCAGCTAGGACAGATTCTTGCAAATACTTGCAGAGTATGTACAATCACATGCAACAAGACACTCCTTGTTGCAAATTCCTCGAAAGCCCCAATACACACCATTATGGAGAGATCACTGGATTGGAAAAATAATAATCAAGGATTTTTCTTCTATTTCCCTCTCACATTTGAGTTGTTCTCTCTCTGACCTCATTCTACTGCTCAGGACTTGTCCAATACAAGAAACGCGCTGGAATATGTTGTCTTGCATCAACGTGAAAGACAGACACACGTCCAGAAGACTCAGCATCCCAAGTAACAGTGAATGCCTATGCCTGCTTGGTCCAGGCATCCCCCTTCCAATACCACGCTCTGTCCCATACCTCACCACCAACTCTGTCCTCCTTTTGTCTCATCCTGAACCTGACCAGGAACACTTAGGGAGGGGACAAATTCTTGTCCTTTGCCTTTCTAGCAGGACCCCGCGATCAACTCACCAGCACTCGATCTCCAAGCCGTAAGTCCTTCTCCCCTTTTTTCACAGACCCACTGTCCGAGAGGTTAGATCCAGACTCGTTGCCCGTCTTCATGGCGCTGTTCAGGACGCTCTCCCGCAGGGGGATGACGCGAGTGGAGAGAGGTGGCGTGGCCGTCCCCGAGTGCAGTGACAAGTTCTGAGCCGTCAGGGAGTCCACGGAGGGGGCGTCGCTCCCCGAGCCCTCGGCCACCGGCTGCCGCGTCAGCTTGGACGGTCGTGTAAAAATCCCCTGCAGCGGCTGGCATTCAAAGTAACGTACTCCACCGACAGAGCCGTCATTCTTACCCACCGGGTCATCCAGAACGACCCCTGCCCACTGGCCTGGAGCAAATTGCGTCTCCCCAAGATACTGGATGACACCTGGCTTCACTCCATTTACCCAGACGCGTTCACCCACCACAAAGTCTCCCAGGAAATCATCGCCCACCTCGGCAACCTTTGAACCTGACTTCTCGGCGCTGGCGGTGGAGGTGGTACCCTGCTTGTGTAAAGGTGAGCCTGTGAATCAAGGGAAAAGAGGTTTTGGTATGAGGAGAAATCCTAAAAGGCAGCCAAACACCAGGAAAGGGCATTTACAAAAAGGAAACATCTGGGACCACGGCTTAGGTCGCAGGTTTACACTAGGTGAAAGTTAAAACCTGAGCGACACCGTTACTTACACATCTTCCTCAGCAGGAAAGCAATCTGCACAGAAACTCCTGTACGCTGCCCAATTTCTGCAGGTCTCGCACACAACATAAAGAACCAACCCCATGTCTTCATCCCCCTTTATAAAGCCCACTTACCCCCAGTCCCATCACAACACCGAGGGGTATTTTGCATGGCAGCGCTAGTGTGAATAAGTTCAAAAGGACAGGAGTGGTGGTACGTATCTAAGGATCAAAAGGAGACCAATGAACTGCTGCTTTGAAGAAGGATGCCAAAGTCATCCTTTCATCCAAAAATTAAAAAGAGTGAGGCACTGATGTTTTAGTACCTGGTGCTATGAGAACTCCACGTGTCTGTATACAGGCAAACAGTTAGTCCAAGCACTGGGAGTCCCACCAAGGGCATTAATAGCTCCTGTGGGACCACACAGCTGCCTTTGCAAATTACTCAGTTCTCCCAGCTGCTGCTATGCCCTTTGCTGGAGCAGAACCCAGCAGTGAGCAGACACCTGGGGTATGTTCAATATAAACAGCATATCTATAAACAGGAAGCATCTACAAACCCCTGCACGCACAGCCTTCCCAAGGCTGACACGCCGTGCGCTGAACTCAGTAAAACCTGCAATAAAGAACACTCTTATTCCGGCACCAGCCCATCAAGCCGAAGCCAGACCTCCAGCATGCTTTGCTGCGCTGGGAGAAGGAAAACTGCAGATGATGCTGGAAATTCACTGTCCCGCTCACTCTCTCCAGCATACCCAGGACCGGCCAAATGTGACTGGCATCTGAAGGGGAACAAAGACAACCTGTGCAAACAAGTTAGCAGTGACCCCGCTCTTGCTGACCCCAGTGTCAAACTCTCCTATCACAAACTTTCGGCTTTCAGCCTAGGCCCCACGGGAACGAAAAAAATGGACATATGGACTTCATTAAAACACTCTGAAGTCTAAAGGGGGAGGTTAAGTAAAGCGCTAAAAGAAACCACACAAGAGAATGAGGAAATAAGCTTGCAAAATAAGATCCAGCAAGTCATATACCATGGACCTTCAGTCAGCCTGAGGTCTTGGTAGCACTGAGGTCCCAAGTGTGCTTCTCCCCCTACAGCTGGTGTAGGGGTTGCATGCATGAGATTTGGTCCCACGCATCCTGCGCTCAACGAAAGCTACCTGGACTCTTCAGCCAAACTTTAAGCTGAAATTTCTGGGTGCTACCAATCAGAAAAGCCTAAAGCACACCCAGAAAGAAGTTTTTATTTGCTACCAGACAAGGCTGACAGAGTAAGTCCAAGTACCTGCAAAGACAAGTCAAACTTGAGTGCTTCTCTGGAATGGAATGTGAAACTTGTTCAGCCTCAGCCATCACTATTGCTCAGCCTGCACCATTTCTACAGCTCTTTCAGAAGTAATGGGCCTGACAGATCAGGTTCAGCTCCTAGAAAGCCTGAAGAACATAAAGTCTCGCACACCAAGATAATTCAAAGCTTTGCAAAAGGTCTAATGTCAGGGGAAAGAAAAGAGCACCAGTGCTTCAGCGATAGTATAAGGAACCTACAGTTTCTGCTAAACCAGCTGCATTAAGTGGGATTAATATTGACACTTTGGTTCTCATGAGATCCCAGAGTCAACACTCTTGACAAATCTCTATGGCACAATTGCACCAGTTTGTTTGTGGTTCCTGGAAGACAGCAGTACCTCTGCCTGGTCTGAACCTGATCTGAACTAGGACAGAGCAGCAGTTAAGGCATGATCATACAGACTCCTTTTAAGAGAAGGATCACCTCCAACCTGCACAGTAGGCTTGGTGGGCTGGAGTTGGAACAACTCTTAAGAAAGTTAGCTAAACAGGGCATGCACAGCACAACACATGGGACATGTTCAAGAGGCCCATCCTGTGATGGGCACAGAAAGGGCAATAACATAAATACTGTTCCCAGCTGAAAAGGTTAGCAGCGACCGAGTCCGCAGTGCTCCCGGCAAAGCTCAGCCAGCTCCCTGGGAGAAAGGGAGGCATCGTAGTCCCTGAGCTGCCTTCTCTTGGTGTTTGGGCCCTGCTCTGAAAGCTTCCTCAACCTCATATGTTTTTCATTAACTTTTTTTTTTTTTTTGGCAAATGCCTGACTTTCAAGCTTGTGTTACTCTCAATCTTGTAAAAGGCAGTACCTCAAAAGGAGCTCCATTAGGTGTATGGCATTACATTCAAGAACTAGTTTCACCTTAAAAACTGAAAAACAAAAGACTATAAGGATGCTTAGAGCTTTTGATCTTTACAAAAGACTTTAAAAGGGGGAGGAGGGGAACAGGGCTCCAAAGACAACCATAGGCAAAAAAATAAGGCCACCATTTTCATTTCAATGCTTAATAGCACAAGAAGTAAAGCAGTTAGATTAGAAACCAACAAGTTACATTTTAAAAAGAGTCTTTCGGTTTAATGACCAGAGATGGCTACAGGGGTTTATCACCAGCAACGTCTGTGATATGTATCTCTCTCCTTTCATGGGTATGAGAAAAACTTAAATTAGAAACACAACTCGCATTCTGGTTTCATGCTCAGCAGAGTGCCGTAACACACAGATCTCGTGCTGCTGACATGTTTGCGACAGACATATGCAACGTGCCAAGCAGAATAGCCAAATTCAACTCTACTGTACAGGGAACTATAAGCACAGAAATTTGGGGGGGGTCTGCAAAAGATCTAAGCTGTTTTTCTAGTCCTAGTGGAGCCTGAGTTTCAGCACACGAGCAGTCTTTATTAGGGCCGTTAGTTAACGATCAAGATACAGGTTACATTAGCTCTCACAAACACCTCTGCAACATGGCTGGGATAAGCAAACCCTTCAGCAGTGAAGCTCAAGCAAAGAAAGGCAGGAAGGCTGCCCAAGGCTGAACAAACAACACAGCAGGATTTAAACCCACATCTAGACTCAGCATATTTCACTGCAAAAGCAAACACCTTCAAAAACTGACTTGGACTGGAGGGGCGGGCGGGGAGGAACCAGTTCATTGGACTCTTGGTGTAACATTGTGCTCCCCATAAAGCCAAAATTTTAGTGGGACTTTATAGACTCCATTCATTTTAGGTGCCTGTCTGACAGGCAGGGCTGCCAAACTACAGTAGTTATACCATCTCAGGGAAACAGTCTAATTACAGACTCCCAAGCAGAGCAGTGCAGTCGGAAGCATTATTATTCTTTAGCATCAGGTGAATGATTCAAAAAGATAAGATTTAAGTGAGGAACTGCCAGAAGGTTCACCTTTTATCTTTACGGCCATGCTATACAAACTTGGTATTTTACGTGACCTTCATTACCCACATATAAAATAACAACTAAGCCACCAATTTTCCTACAGTGCAGCTAACAGGCTTTTTGCGCACTACGTTTTCAGAGAAGCCAAGAGTTGCTATGATCAAGCTAAAACCATTCTTACTGGCTTCAGGTCTGATGGCCCCATTAACTAGATGGCCAGACAACATCCAGAGTAGTCTGAGTAAAGTAAGCTCCTGCCTCCCAGGCAGGTATCTAGTCACCAGCCCTTCAGAAGGCAAAAGGTAGTGATGAGCAACTTGTCTTTGATCCCATGTATCTCAGGATAGCCCAAAACAAACATCAACTGACAGCACTGCTCCCCAAGACCTGACATCTGGAGTTACCCACTCTCCAAGCAGCTCTTACAGCTTAGGGGAAAGCCACCCAAGCACCCAGAATTCCTGAGCTTTCTCCAGCCTACAGGCACCTAAAGAGCTGGTCTATGCCTGCATCATCCGGATTTGCTGTTTCTGGAGAAGAAAAAACTTCTTGTTCTAGTCAGACTCCCCAGTTAAACACCAAAAAGTTCCAAGAAACTTGCTAACAGCAAAGCAAGGGTACAGATCTCAGGTACAAAGTTGAGAACAGTTACAGAAGAGAAACAAACCCAACAAAATGTAGACTGAATACTTCCCACTCCAACCCTGCCATTATCTGGTGATGCTGATCAAGAAGCCACAGCAACTCTTTGAATGTCACTTATTAGGCATCTAACTCAGCAGCTCACCTGGAAGTCAGCGATGGAAAAAGCTCTTTCCTCCTTGGTCCAGGAGGATCTCCCTCTGCTGCTCTGTCCCACACAAACCTCGCTTGCTAGACAGGACTGCGACAGCAGCTCCTCCCTCCCTCCCTCTCACTGGGACCAGGCTCCAGGACACAACATGCAGTAAGCAGGATCTCTTCCACTTGGGCTTTCCAACTTCACAACCCTATTGTGTTCATTAGCCGGCTCATTCTTTTCGGTTTAAATGGTCTTCCTGTAGGTCACGGCTTTCAGGGCTGAACAACAACTTATAAATCAAAGTCATACACAGCATCCACTAAATGCACGTTATCCAACTCTAAATCTCTGTTTTCCCTTTAGCTTTTGTAAAGCCCATGTATGATGCATTAATAATAACCATGGCAGACCTGGTGCTTAAAGCCCTTTTTGCAAACTTGTCCCATCAGTTTTAGGGGCCCACAGTGTCAGGGTACCCCACACTGACAGGGCACCAATACTTTAGGAGCCAAATTCCTATCAGCCAAGAGCTGGAGAGGTTAAAGGTTTTAACTGAAGCTCCAGCCTGTTCACATGGCTCTCGTTACAGTGTCAATGAAAGTCATGTGTCCGAAATCCCTGGAAGTGCAAGAACATCTGCAAACAGGGACAGACTCTTCCAGCTCTTGGAAACATCTGCTGTAGAAAGGGGTGAAGAGACAGCTTTGTACAGTACAGGAGCAAGAACTCCCCCTTCAAGCAAGCTCTGAAAATTGAAGCAGGAGGAACAGAGCACTTGCTCTGCAGCATCAGCAGGAATAACCTTCTTTGCAGGACCCCCGATAAGATGCTTAGCCTCATGCTACGCTGAAGTGCCATCCACATCCAGCAAACCCATGCATCCCTTCACTCCCTCCACATCTTTTGACTTCCCACAGCACTTCAGTTGCTCATTTCTTATCACCAGGCAATTGAAACAAAGGGGAAAGGAAACTTGTTTCTAAGGGCGAGGAGGGAGAGGAAGAAAAAAAAAAAAAAGTTTAGCATGAGAAGTGGTGCACAGTGAGTATTGCCCATGTATTTCCTACTCCCTGCAGAACCCTTTTGTAAACTTACTGGTCCCGAGACACATGCCAGGCACCCCAACTGCCAAAGGAATCAGAAATGCAACAGCCTGTTGTGTTGCCATGGGAATCAGGAGACAGGCAGTTAATTGATAAAATGGAGGCACATTAGATTTAAAAGAAAGGGGCAGGGGGGGAGATATACCAGAGTAGCATCTCATGCCAGGAAGGGAGGGAGAAATGAGAAAACACATGATATCTACAAAAGAGCTCTACAGTGTCCCAGGAGAGGTCTTTTTCCTTCTCCATTTTAATTTTTATAGGTTTTTATCCTCAAATCCCACCACATCACAAGACAGCCTGACACGCAGCACAGAATTGCCTGTCCACTCCCTGGCTGCATTCCCTCTCCGTGACAATCAATAAGCTTTTTACCCACTAGCCAGCAAGAAAAGCTGTACCAGCCTGGCAGAAGTGTCACTGTCACAAGACCTGAAGACACTACACCCTCATCTCGCTGGCCCATGCTACAGATGACACTAACCTGTGACAGGGCATCATGCCTTGCAGCTCGTGAGTATCTCTCGACATGCAGCCCTGCGACCAAACTAACTAGTCAAAAAAACTCTGGTACCAGCTCTGCTCCCTCCCAGCCTGGGCAAGGGCTTCAGGACAGTCCTGTGACCAGGGGACCATAATACCTGTTTGAAACCAAGACAGATTTTGTCAGCTGGAGAACCCCACTGCTGGCCACAGGGGTGCCAGCTAAAAGGAATAATGTATGTTTTTACTGCCACAAGGATTAGGTAAGAGCCTAAAGAGGCATTAGAGCAGCCTGGCTTGCTGCTTGGTTCAATGCTCAGGTGATGACGTGGGGACGTGGTCTCAGCTGGGACGTCAGACCCTGCCCCTGTTCAAGCTGCAGCCTGTACTCAGGGCACCAAACATTTGCGGTGGATGATACTTTCCCATTCAACAGACCACCACCCTCCACTGCGAGCGGGAAGAGTAGAACAACAGTGTGTTGTCTTTACAACCAAATACCTATCAGCTCCTAGCTGTCTGGTTTTCACCCACTGCTTTTGCACTGCAATTACTGTAAGCCTCTCTGGGTCTGCAATACCATTTCATCTCCAGCATAACACTACATTAATTCACTAACCAACGGAGAGCAGAGCTGATTAGAGCTTCCCCTACAGAGAAGGGAAGGAAGAAGGACAGTCCAGAGCATCTGTTGTCAAAGACTCAAGCCTCAGTCCCTATCGACTACAGTAGCTGGTCTGCCGGGCAAGAGACAAGGAGGTACAACGTGCTGCACCTCCCGGAACTGCCACCCGCGCAGGCAGGGAGACAGGGCTTCACCTGGCAGTGTCAGCAGCAGCCACGCAGGCTGACGGGGTGTCCCGCGGGAGAAGGGCTGCCTGCCTGCTGCCTTCACAGTGCTTGGTGATGGTGAGGCCTCACCACATGTAATTTCTAGGTTCCCACAAAGGGACTGGAGCTTCTCAAAGCAGCTTAGATTATAAAAACATGACGCTGTTGGCAATCAAGTGAAAGCCAGCCCACTCTGTCATACCCAAATTCAAGTTATTGAGCACAGCAACGAAGCAGCTGTTTTCTGCAAGATTTATCACAGCCCTTTCAAGCTGCAGGATAAGACAGAAACAGAGGGAAGAGGTGACTGCGAGAGAAAGCAATGCTTTGCAAGCAATAGCCGAATGCCTGGCAGCACATTGTGGGAGGAAGCAGCCCAAGAGATTTATAGCTGACGTGGAAACAACGACTGAAAGCTCTGCAAGTTCAAAGCTGAAAAGTTGCGACTGTAATCTGGCACAGACACAAGCTCTGCATCTGACACCCTGGAAATCTATTGCCCCTGCTGTTCCCTGGAATACCCCCCATGGCATGGATATTAAGATCCGATACAACTTCGGCATCGCTGGCTCTAGCTCCTTTGAAGAGAGGAGACATACCTAGAAAGAAACCTGCGATAGGAGGAAGGAAAAGAGGACAATAAGAAAATGAACAAGAATTATAAATGAGTACGCAAAATCGAATGAGAACCACTGCAAAGTTGCTTTGGACGGAATGCAAGGAGATGCCCATTGAGGCAGATATTTGTCTTCACAAGGGCAGCTGGGAAAGGCACTGAACCTCAGACATACTGAACAAAGGCTTTCTTATAAAGGTCTCATTCAAGATGCTAACTGGTACGAAATCTGCTCTGCCACAGGCGAGACATGCATTCTTGGTGCCCGCTGGAGATGGGAGGGATGGAGGACCCTGGGGTTTACCAGCTATGCTAGATCAGATCCAGTATAATTCTTAAAAGAAACAAACAGCAAAGATATATGTTTGTTGTGTGTGAGGACTTTAAGTTTTTCAAATAAACAATGCTATTCAACAAAATATGCAAAGCAGATAGGTTTTGGCAGCACAGGGCACTGGGGAGGTAAGTGACTAGTAGAAAATGCACAAGGTTTCTTTCACTGAGGGATAATTAACTTGCAGCATCTGGATGGATCTATTCATCTCAAGATTACAGTCTTAATTTTTACATAGTTATTATTTTTGAAACCGTAAGTATATTCTTTCAACATTCATGTTTCAATACGCTATTCAACATTTTCCAGTCTGAAAACAGGGCCCATCTATCACACCTCTGGAGCAGCACCCCGTTTTCCCACAAAATAATGAAAACAAAAATCCCACAATTTTAAGGGTGTTTCAGGTTTGACAAAAAGAACAGAGCACCCATGCCTTCCTCCCCAGCTTATGCTACCCCCTGCCTCTAGAAATAAGTCACAGACACATTTGGAAAACTAGGACTATGCTAAAGTAACCCCTGGTGTATTACGGAATAATACAAGCTTCATTCTTCTGTAAATAAATAATAAAATCACTTCAACTAGAGAACATTCCACTTGGAAGCATTATTCACTTTATTCACCATAGCTTATTCTAACTAGAGGATATAGTTTTCCATTTAAACAAGCCCTTAGCTGTAAAGATTCAGTAAGTCCTGTCCCCCCATACCCAAACTTGATTACCTTGCCCAGACCATTGCAACTACTAAAAGACTTAAGGACAGGAAAGAGCGTTAGAACGCAGCCCGGGGTAGGGCAGTACGGTGGTAACCCATGAGACAGCCCTGAGCGCGAGAATGCCAACCGGGGGAGATACACTTACAGGGACGGCTCCTACCCCCCACGGTGAGCTTCCTTCCAGCAGCCCAAGCGACGCACCACGTAATAGCCTCCCCTCGAATCACCAGCACGCACTCACACGCGTCCCTGGCTCTCTGGTCGCATAGCTGTAGTCACACCATATGTTCAGCTTCTTTAGAAGTCTAGCACAAAAAGCTAACTTCTTAGAGTCTTTTCTTTTCAAAGCAGCACGGAAAAGCTTGGGAACGAGCTCGGTCTAAACCCGCCATGCCTGCAAATCCCGGCACATGCATACACGCACAGTTGTCCGCCGTTTCTTAGGCTGTGGGAATTTGTAAGGCACAAGCGTGGTTTCAGGGCTGCTATTACGGAAGTGAAGACAGCTGCTCTCAGTGAGCTGATCCGATGACAAAAAGAAAGAAAAGGAGGCAGACATAGGTCTTTAATGAGACATTTATAAACGATTTCCCAGGCAGAGCACTGGCACTAGCACAGAGAGAGGAGCAGTCTCAGGACACCTACTGAACTGGAGAAATTTATCTTGAGTACCAAACATTGTAAAGAGCAGCCAAGCAAAGCATAGTGCTTTCTCTCCACCAGAAAAGCAATCAAGCAGCAAAGCTGTGAAATTTCACAGCCTTTTTAAGTGTAGGATTTTTGCTCAGGCATCGTTCCCACATAAAACCCACTCAGATGGACTCTGGTGCCATTCCTAACCAGCTAGAGCACTAACTGAAAGAGATGAGCAGCCAAACAGCACATTGCTCAAGCAGGTGCACGTAGAAAGGCCATTGACTTCACGCACAAATGATGGAATTAGCTCGCTACCAATAAAATGTATAAGATAAGGTACCAAAAAATAGCCTGGCTTGGACCATCAAGAGAGTAGTTATTACTTTATGGTCAGACCAGAGCCAGACCAGGGGATCAGCAGCTCCAAGAACAACAGCCTGTACAGGGAATGTGATGCAGGAGAAGCTCCTGTGTGTGCATAACTCAGTGCATTTATTCACGGGACATAACCTGAGCAGCCATGCACAACCAGAGTGGCCGCACCTCTAACAGTCCAGGGGAAAGGAAGGTTAAATGACCAGGAGAGAGCCCAGTTCAACTCTGACTTTGGCATGGACTGCCTTTGGGCATAGTACGTACTTCAGCTACATAACAAGCACTATAACCGTCTCTTACAGCCTTACAGCACTCAGATGAGCTGGTTACCCCATTCAAGTCAGATTAGCTCTACTGTAGCACAGCATTTTGCCTGGCATGACAGCTGATGCGCCATGCCACTCATACCTGTGCTCCTGCTGCACTATCAGCTCAGGACCAGCAGCGCTTTGGAGGCTCACATGCCCCCAGCTCAAGCTTAAAGCATCCTTCAATTCAAGCCAGAGGTGCATTTGTTGAGCTGGAAGTTGCAAGCTCAGACAGCGAGTGCTCTGCTGGCACCTGGGAGGCGTTTCCCATGTGAAGGGCTAGACATGCAGCAATAGACCACATCAGTAAGATCTTCTCTACTTTCTCTCTTGACTGATAACAACTTCTCACTTCTACCTGCTGAACCTCAAACATTTCCTAGGTACAACCACAAGCTTTTGTCTGAGCTTCCGATACTACTTTGCTCTGCCTCCCTCTGCCAGGAGCTGGGCAGGGATTGCTCTTTGCAAGAGCTCACAGCCTGAAGCCATGTAAGGTACTTTCTCATGACCTGTCTGCAGCTAGTCTTGAGGGAAAAGTACAAAAAAATGTAACACCTGACATGTAATAACAAAGAAGGATACATGGTTAGCTCCTTATCAGCATGCTGAGGGCCTTGTTTTCAGCATAACCAGCTATCCTAGAAGACAGCAGAGTTAAGCCACTGTTAATTGAACCACTGGGATGGTACCAGCAGAAATGCAGGCACCACGCTTTCTATCTTCTATGCAGGTTTTTTCCCCTTCTCAATAGAAACATGACAGCGATACAATTATACCATCCCTCTGAACCATCCATCCAACTTGCCTGAAAGAGGGACACTTTAGGGGCCACCTGCAGCACCCCCAGGATCCCAGGGGAACCATAGGAGAGGTAAAGACCAGCATCTATGATCTCTTAAGTGCCAAACAAACTTGTACACAACCCTAGGGCTGCACTGTGCTGAAACACAGCTTTGATTCATTACTTCATCGGCCATTTATTTTTGCAGCCATACATCCATGTGCAGATTGCACAGACTATACATCTCCTGCGAGGGTCACACAATAGACTGATTGTACACAGATCCATGCTATGCAGAATGCAGAGTTTGTTGGGCTGTTTTTGTTTTGCCTAATCTAGTAAAAAAAGATACTTGAGAGCAGATTAACACTGAGTCATCTACTTTATTCCAAATATCTGGCTTAAACAGCTAAGTATCCAATTCAAAAGGCAATGAGCTGTACATGAACAGGCACTATTTGCAGAAAATCCAAATCACTATTTGTAGCAGATGTCTTTTTTTTTTTTTTTTTTTGAGAAAACACATGACAATGATCCAGATCTGACCCTAAAAACTCTGAGCTATGATATGAACATACAAACCCACAGCAGGTATCTCAAACCCAACAGCTATATGTATTATTTCTGGTGATCGCTGATACGTTACACCCTTCCGGGGTGACGATGTGTAAAGTGAGAAGCGGGGTGGGTGGGGAATCCATAAAGTGAAGTGGGAGAACATGGACAAAGCTGTGGGAGCTGACTAGCTGAGCTGTACAAAATCTCAGTACCTGGTCCCATCAGGCACCCTAACTACCCTTGAGCACACAGCATGCTCCCAATCCCAGTACATCTTACTGGTTAGAAACATTCACATGTGAACTGACCCTCTCTCTTATGCCACTTCTTCAGAACTTCATCAGATGATCAGTTTTATGCTTTTATCCTCTGAACACACCTGGCCACAGCAGCAGTCAGTGAGGATGAAGTCTTCCAAGCCCTTTTTTGGGGTCAAGATTTTCTCAACATCTTACCATCCTTATCTGAAATTTTGTGTTCAAGATCTGCATCAAGCCCTTCTAATTTCTGGCAGATTTTTTTGAGCAAATACCTCCAAATATAATATTCTGCAATAAGGAATTCTGTGAAATAAGTTATACAGCAATACATAAGGCTCCTGACATCTTCAGGGATGTGAATCCTAAACAGCCATACAGTTTTAAGTGTGAAATAAGACAAGCACGCCCCAAGTGCAGGACTGAGACACTTGCCCTACATGATCAATGACTGCGTACCCTCAGCCAAGTTACAAATGCGCTAATGTTTACAGACACAGCACTTCAATGAAAAGGACTACAGGAAGCAGGGTCAGAGAGGGAAGCTGCTGCTCCTGGTGCCAGGACCGTGAGGGAAAAAGGCCAGAAAAACTTGCTGGCCAGGATAACAGTTCCACTTTCACCTCCGACTCACAGGATGACATGAGGCAAGACCTAGATCTCCAAGTGGTCTCGCGTGTAAAACACAGGTAATACGGACCTACCTCACAGCCCCAGGATTCACAGGTGGTGGTGAAGCATTCAGAGCATCTAAACAGAGATGTTTCATATGTGCATAGCAGGCTTATAATTACAGAAAGCGAGAATGACTTACAGCTCGTGCTTGGTACGAATGCATAAAGCAGCTTGGGAATACTCCTGTAGCAGCGAGTAACTCCTGTGTAATGCTGCCCTGCAAATTCTCTAGAGCACTGGCAGCATGCTAGACCACACAAAGCAATTTCTGAATTCTTTGTGTAGGTTATGGCAAAGTTCATCACTGCCTTCCTCTGCAAACATTTAAAATCCCCATGCACAAGTATTTCCTTTCTCACAAAGAATTCTGTAAACCAGACCATCCAAGTAAAGCGCTCTGCTGCATCCTCCGGGCCATCCATGACCCGGACATATCACAAGAGGACACACATTTACTGTGCTGGAAAACAGCATTGCCGAAACAGTCACATTTTGTAGTAGAGAGACCATCAACTGTGTTCTGAATAGAGTTGCTCAGTCACAGACAGCCCAATTTTGACAGTTCTTATTATTTTACAGTGAGTATTGTAATACATGGGAGTTTTCCTACAGACCTCACTACTGCATAAAAAATAATTGTATTAAAAAAATAAGTTAAGGGGATATTACTTTCTAGCATTTTTATAAAAAGTAAGTAAATATCCTACTGGACCCAAAATAAAAAGAGTAAAATCTCTGTATTCTAAATATTTTAAGGCTTTTGTGGAGACCAATTCACCCATTTAACTGCTTGGAAGGAAGATGCTCACATGCAGGGTCAGTGTGTGAGATGGTTAAACCAGACCAATAGCCAATACCGTGTTACCACAGTCTGATGCCACGGTAATCCTATGGATTCTCATCCCAAATCCATCTATGTCAAAGGGAATCTTTCCTTTGATTTCAATGAATATTGGCTCAGGCCTCTAATGATTAATCTGCTCTTGCAGGATTAGTTCAGTTGTTCGAGGCAGAAAACACAGGAGCAGATTCTGCCCTGAAGCTGCACTCTTACTCCAATGGGTGTAACTGCAAGCATACTGATGTTACTACAGACTTACACCAGCATGGCCGAATAGGATTTGGTTCATTATATTCAAACCACCATAAGCTGAACATCTGTGGGAAGCAGATTTTCCTTCCCTGCTGTTCTGCAAGGAGCTACAGACAGAGAGAGCAGGAGCGTGTCTGACCTCCATATGCCTTCAGCGTGTGCTCGCATCTCATTCTACAATGAGTGCACTGAATATTAAGGATTAACTATATCAAATCCTTCTAAGAGCATCTAATGATTAGGACAATTAAAATCAGACTCTTAGTTGTCTCTAGACGTCACCTGTAAAGCTGATTAAATCAAGATTGATTCAATGCCCTTTTCTATTGCTGGGAATGCATCAAACCACTTCTCCTTGGGAGAGGAATGCTGCCAAAGGTCCTTTCCCTCTTCAAGACAAGAGCCAACAGGGGTGGAGGAACCACCACCTCCAAAATCCCCAGTACAAAATGTATTTCAGACTGCAGGATGGCAGACAGAGTGGCTCAAGAAAGGGACGTGTGAGCTGAATACAAGCCCTATGCAAATAGTCCAACGGTTGGTCCACAACCATGCCAGAAAACAGTTGGCTTCTCAATACGCAGTGGGGATTAGAAGCAAGTTTGCGGGGTCTCACAAGAGCATCAGTGTCCACGAGCGAGTGGATTTGTACAGAGTGATGTGACCTACACGCAGGGCACTTCAGTCACCCCACAGCAATGATGAACGGACATGCTCAAGCTCTAAGGATCACTCAGCAAAGCTGCTGCGGTGGTTGTCACAGTTCCTACACCTCAGCCACGCTGACCATCAGCCACTGCAGCTCCCCTCCCAGCCTCACTGCTCCACGTGAGCTGTATGTGAATCCTAAATCAGCAAACCAGCAACTCTCGTTGCACTTTTTCCTGTACAGCCCTTGAAAACACTCTTGTTTTCTTTCAGATAGCTGATAACTTCTTGAACAGATGCCTGCCTGTGTGCATGTGGATACTGTAGCTCTTACTACTAATTGATAGATAATTGCTAATACTGCAGTAGTCAGAGGCTTTTGATCTTAGAACATGCTCGTTGGCACCTCATCCTCCCAATTCCCCTAGGAACTGAAGATGCTGTGTACACAAACCTGTTAAGATAAAGCAAGACCTAACCAAACTTCACAGACACGGATGACGGATGATGCGATTTCCAGCAGCAATCCCTAATCTCACTCGAGGAATATCCATTCACGCTTGCAGCATGAATTTAACTAAGGACAGCGCTCAGATCGGAGCTGACAATACTGATGGCTCTGTGAGGCCTGAAGCAAAACAGCAAAACCAAATGTTTGCTAGAAATAATAGCAGCCTCTGGCCCCACGATGTGGGGTCTTTTCTCTCAATTTGCCAGTGCACAACACCCCAAGTTAATATTAATCAAGAGCCACAAAGCCTTTGAATAGACAAGAATTAGCTCCCTATGTCTGCCAGTCAATCAGCTGCTCTGGACACTACAACCCCATTTCTTTTGTTTCAGACAAAACAGTAGTTTAGTGTCTTTCATATTTATTTGGGAATGAGAATTAATAGATGGATACAAACCAGACAGCCTCGGCACTCTTTCTTGCAGTTTTATAAAAAAGCCTGTGTTAAGACACTGCCAAACCATGAATGATTACACGACAATAACCTGCCCGAGCTCTCTCTTATTACCGAGACATTAATTCCTCATCAATGACACCTTCCCTCTCTCTGTTTTACTGCAGAATAATCCTAGAGGCAACAGAAATTACTTCTTATTGCTATGCATCCAGCCAATTTACTCCAACAAAATCCTGAGAAACTTGAGGGGCAAACAACTGATTTCCAAGTTAATTTACCAAGATGTTGCTGTTATCCCTGTTGCAGATAAGTAAAAATAAATGAAGATTTCCCAATGACAAAGGTAAGAGGAAGGCACTAATCCTACAGAGGAGCTAAGGTGATGGTGAGATTTAGACTCCTCCAGCAGAATTCATGCAGGTTATAGCTCATTAATGATGGGGCCTAGATGTATGCAAAGAGACCTATCCATATAGAATTGCTGAGCCTCTGAAACTAGAAGCAGCCCTCAGAAGATAACTGCATTTCTAGAAAACAAATCAGAAAAAGTTAATTCTTCCGCTGCCCCCACCCCCCCACCCCCCAGGAGACTCAAAACCAGATTCAACCCTGATAAAAAGGTTATGCCACACAATTTTCAAAGGAAACCTCCTTTAATTGTGAAGAGAAACCTGGGATGTAACCCACGGAGTCCAGTCTGCCCAACCCTCTGTTGGCCTCTTCTCCTTATTCTCCAACACTAGCAGTGATCGATCACGTTCAGGTTGGAGTGACAGCTCTGATCATGCATCCCACCTAACGCTAACGCAAGCTCAGCAACTGCACCCAGCGAACCCGTGCCGGCTGCTGCCTGGACAACGTGAGGCTCTTCGCCTCAGCACAGCAGTAACTGTCCCCCAGGATGTAACCAGCCTCAGCCGGTTAGCAACCAGAAACCAAGCACAACTAACTACCCCAATAACTAGCACAGCTCAGCCTTACAAAACCCTCATTACAACACACTTAGTCTAATTACCCTATGGAGCCAGTCATCTAGTGCTCTCTAATGGCCCTGTCAGTGCTCCAGTCCATGTCGCTTTTATTTCTAGTGAACAAAAGCATCACACAGTGTTTGCAAAGGCAGACATTATGCCAGCAAATATTAATAGCTCTGTGCATTTATTCTTCACCAAAAATAATATAGGTACACTTATACAAAAATAAGGCGGCATTCCCATGCTCCTGGCAATGCTGTATAGTTTAGCTATCAAAGTATAGTTTTTGGGCACCCACTGAAAAACAGTTTTGGTACTCATAGCCATGCCTAAATATGATATTCATGTCACAGATACTTGCATCTGCCCATTCAGAAAGACAGGATCCATCTGTAAAATTCAAGATCTAGGCTGGATTCAGACTGGATGCGTTTAAGTCTCACAGGAAATGTAACAGGTTTGGGCTTTTTTGCCTCCGGTGCTGAAGTCCCAGTGTTGCCCAGCTCCATCTGCAAATACTAATTTTCCTTTTTTTTTTTTTCCCCCCTTTTGCAGAATTTTTTAATTGAGGAAGAGATTTAAGAACCATAAAAAGCACTGAAATGAATGCCAGAGCCAGCTGACAGCAAAATGCGGTATGAAAGGCAACACTTTCTCCTCTAACCAAGTTACTCCAATGCTGCTCTGAGCAGACAAAAAACACTCTGAAATGTGAACGCTTCCCTTCCCAGCGGCTTTCACCTGTTCCACCAGCTGTGAGGGCTGTGTGGACCCATTCATCACAGCTTCCATTCTCTCTCCATCTTGCAACTCCAGGCAAAAGCAGCCTTTTCCAGGAGGAGGATGGGAAAGAAACCAAGACATACGAGCTTTGTAAGTAACAAGAAATCCAAGCATTATATTGAGCCCTTTACCAGTGACCCACACCTTTTGCACAGAAACCTCTCTTGCACATGGGGTTGAGAGCAGTAACTTTCTTTACTTGAAGCATGGGAAGTAAGCCGACGCATTTGTGGGAAATCCTCTCCTGAGACAGCTAGAGATGAATTTTCAGTCTGGTTTTAAGGAAAATACTTACCACAAAGCAGCAGAACTTATTTTTTCCATTGTTCCAGCTTTATGGGAGAGAAAGGAGGGAGATAGTCACTGTGGACAGCACTCATAGAGACTAATGTTTTCCAAGAATCCATGTCAGGCGCCAGTCCCCCACTGACTTTCAGTGGAAACGACCATTTTGGCTCTCCTTCACAAAAAAAAGCCCCCACCCGCAGCAAGCCAATGCACCTAACCCAGAATACCACCACAAAAAGCCCTTAGACTTCATGGGTATAAGTTCATGGGAAAGTGCCAGCTCAGGTAGGAGACACAATAACTCTCCACTCTAGGAAAGTTCAAAGAGGACACTCCACGAGCTGGTAGGAAACAGGGGCTCTGAATAAGTTTTCAGGAAAAGTACTCTGATACACTGAGCCAGCTTGTCACACATGCTACGACTACATCATATTTGGTCTCTGTAGAAACCTACAGCCATGAATTGTGAAATTATATATACATGCACGCAGAGCACCTTACATCTGCATCAATCCGCTGTTCTGTTACATAAGATGCGAGCTGTCAAAAGTACATGGAAATGTTTAACAGGGTACATCTCCGCTGCCTGGGAAAGGAAGAGAGATGAGAGAGGGATGAGAGACGCTTGACTTTCTACAAAAGATTATGAACAGAGTGCTGGGGGAAGAGAAAGAAGAAATCAAAGCATCTTTGTGTATTCCAGACTAAGAATAAAGGAAAGTACATCTACTTGCACTTTTGCAAACAAGATGGATCAGCTTATGGGAAGGTAGGAGGAAGAAAGTGTGAAGCTTTTCAAAATTTATTTACATCTAATGGCTCTCTGACAACTCTCAGGTACAACTGAAGAACAAGCACCTTCTTTTGACACCCAATCTGGAAGATATAACCTCAATGTGGGGTCTTTCTGAGCCAGCCCCAGGCTACCAGAGCCACGAGACAGCTCAGAGCCAACAGACTGTTACAGTTTAATTCTGCACTTTATTAGACGTATGGGTTTCTTTTGCAACCATATTTCAAGCTTGAGATTTCAGTCTTCCCCCAAGGTAGCAAATTCATAGAGATCGATGTTACAGCTCTGTATTTTGTAATCCAAACCACACTGCTTTCATTACATCAAGCTGCAGGGCTCAGGTGGTTCCCAAAATGCCTAAGAAAATGGGGAAGTCTCTTCTGGCATTTCTGGCAAGAGGCAGGTAAGTGTGGAGGCAACACATGAGTTCAGAAAAATCCAGTACACTCAGATCCCCCTGGAGTCAGGCAAACCCTGACAGTCTCCCAGGAAGCACTCTCAGTGCACCGACACATTTCGCAGCGCTCACGCAAACGTTCGAAGACAGCACAGAGCAGAGCTCATGGTTTCTGCAGGGCTTCTCAAATGCCTCACATACAGCCTCTTCCATGCAACTTTTTAAGACCTAATGTAAGGCTTGGTGTCTTTGGAGGATCCTTCCACCCCAGCAGACACCCAATATATCACATGAAGGCACTTTCCCGGACAGTGACAGAAGAGGGAAGAAAAGCAGAAAAAGCCCTTTGCAGTATTCACATTAAACACACAAAAGAAAATTGTTTTCAGCCTCTCTGTCTCTGCCATCGTCCCTCTGTACATTAGAAAGCCTCCAATGCCGTGACACTGAGGAAAGCACTCGGTGCTGACTGTGCACTACCAGATCTAACAGCCCTCATGCTGGCATATAGTTACCTCCTCTTGACAAAGTTGGGTTATCAGTACTGCCATGAATTAACAGCAGTGATGCACTTAGAGGCCAGAGGTTGAGTGATGCTGGTTAGCAAGACAGAAGAGTGTGGATGGGGCAAAGCTCCACCACCCTCCTGTGGCCCAGACCTGATTAATTCCAGGAAAGGTAATGAAATCCAGACCCCATGGCTGCCTACCACCAGATCCTTTGGCTGCAGGCGTCCTCAAAATCTACATCAGTGCCTGCTGTGGTTAGGATTTTAGTGATGTAGACACTTGGCTCTGAAATAGAATTAAACCACTTTGACAGAAAAAAAAAAAAGAGTATTTTTCTCTCAGAGTTTTTCCCCACCAAAGGCTGTATCATGACTGCTTGTGCTGTGGCTGGGCCCCACAGCCAGCACAGAGGCTGCTGCTCTCAGAGAGGGGCACATAGGCAAGTCAACAGGATTTTGGGATGCACACTTTGGTCACCACTTCAGATTATCATTGGAAAGGAGAGCAGCAGGAGACAGTGAGGGGCTGGCCAGGACTTTGGAGAGATTTGCAGGAGGAACAGCAGGTACAGGCCATGCATAGAGACAGCGGTAGCTCTTGTGCAAGACACAGAGCAAGAAGATGATGCTAGGGATGACGCCAAAGATGATGCTACAAGCCCTATCACAGCTATCCACCTAGCACATGCTGGGTAAACAGCCCTGTTGTGCTATGTTCTCACCTTCCAGGTAGGAATGGTTCGATGCTGTGATTGCTCCAGCAGCTCTGCGACTCCCAAAACCATCCCAAGAGGCAGAGGAGCAGCAGCACAGCTCACAGCACGGTGGTTGCACAGTACCAACCCACCATCCCAAGACTTCTCCCCTTCTCCATACACACATTTTACAGGAATAAAACTCATTTGAGAACTTCTCAGGCAAAGGTCAAACTCTGTTTGGTGCAGATTCTGCCCACGCTCGGCCAGCTTTGCTGCATATCTATCACAGTGACAGATGGCTATAGCTGAACAAGGCACAAAGAAGCTCCAGCAAACAAGCGCTGCATTCAGCTGAAAGGCTGCATCGGACCCCGGTGCTGACTATCCATGCTGACTAACTCTTTCATACTGCAACACACACGCCAACTGTGTTTGCCGAGATGCCTCTGTGCAAAGCCTCCGAGGGGAAGACAGGCCTCGGATCTTTTCCCTCTTTTTGGTTCTTTTGTTTGGGTTTTCTTTTCGGTTGTTTTTGGGGGGTTTTGGGTTTTTTTTGGGGGGGTGGTGGTGGTTTTTTTTTTTTAAAGTGATAAAAAATCAACTGAAAATAACTCCATGCCACACTGTAGCATGAGGCACCTTAAGAGATTCACAACTGGTAGCTAAATAGTCACTTCACTGGAGTCCTTCAAATTCATTTCTCAATCACAGCTAGGCACTAGGAGAAACAAGGGGGAAATACAGAAACAGGTCTGGGGAATAACCTCAAAATAAACAGCCAAACCTATAAACCTTATCCTAAGAATTTCCTTTCTCAATTTGCACTTCCCTTTAGCAAAGGGATATAAGGAGACTTCAGTATCTTTGATTTGGATACTAAATTAAGAAATTAGTCTTTCTAATATCAAAACTCACTCAAACACGGAAAAGTGCAATTCAAACGTTTATCTCTACATCTAGAGCCAAGTCCTCAGCCGAGGAAGAGCAGTGGCACTCCACTCCCTACACCAAAGGGTCTGGAACTCAGCCCACGATCTCATGCAGTGACTGGCCCCTCAAACAAGACCTTGCACATGCGCAAAAAACCCAGGTTAAAACTATGGCTTTTACAATACTGTTCAAGGAAACAATTTACAGAGTGGGAGAGATTATATCTACACTATCAGTCATTGAAAGAAGAGAAAGCTTAGCTGAAGAAGTCCATGAGCAAAGCAGAGCCCCCGATGTGTAATAACGGAGCAGAGCCAGGGTCGCTCAGCAGCAAGCAGGGTCTTTGCTTGGAAGTCCTGTGCAGAGGTTGTGCCTGAACCACCCTTTCAATGGAGGGTGTTCATGGGACAAGGACACATGCCCCAGCACAACAGAAACTTCACAGAGACGGGGAGATGGGGGTTTTTGTTTGTTTTGTTTAACACTTCTGCATTACTCTAACAAGAGATAGCATTGTCTGGTGACCCTCATTTTTGCAGTATCGTTATCACAGACTAATTTTGTCATAGCATGATAAAGCAAATTTTGTCCAATATTATCCCCTATACTAAAAATGTTGTCTGACAGGTACAAGGCTTTCCTGCTTCTGCCAAATGCTGTATGTTTTTGGGACTGAAACATATACCAAAGTAACCAGGCATGTGGGCAGTGGCCTGAATTATTATGAGACAAGATCTCAAGAAGCAACCAGTGACATTCTCAAATAGAAGTGTAATATACTGAATGTACAAGTGATGGACAGGATATACATCATCCTGATGCTTTTCCCCAGATCCAAGAGGAAAGCCTTTTTTTAACAAGGTGAAACAAAACACATTACGTACAAAACTTGCACCTTGAATATTTGCTAAATTCTATCTAATAAAAAAACAACCCAGCAGTCAAAGAAGCCAGAAAAATGAGTCCTAAGCAAAACACATCTCAAACACTTTTGAAGTGTTAATTATGCTGCATAATGGCAGTCTGTATAGCTTATGTATATGCTGGATATAGATCAACGGACAGTAAAGCATGTGTATGTATGTCTAGGTAAGTCGTTATTCAAATCCCAGTGCTTCAAATGATTCTGTTCAAAGGCACTAATTTGAGGTAATCAGCACAGGACAAATCACCTTAAGTGCCTGGTTCTTAATCTTGCATTATCACAGGCCAGAAGCAATGGCTATAGGACAGTGTTTAAGAAGGCCATGGGTGAGGTTCCCATCTGCCTAATTATTACCCGCTCTTCAAATATTAGTGTCTGTACAGGTACGCATATGCAAACAAGCAAGACAGGAGGCAGTACCTCTCTCTCAGTCCTAAACACCAGAGGATCCATCTGTCTCCCACCCACTCCACAACCTGCCTGGTTTGCGTGCTAGTTGGGAGAGGAAGGCCATTTACTCACCCCATTACACTTGTTTTGATCCATGCTCACGATCAATCTATGTACAAGGTGGGGAATTTCACATCCTACTGAACACTGGCACCACTAGGCCTTTGCCTTTAAGCCAGGTAATCACCTGGGTCAGCTCATGCCCCTGTCAAATCAAGACCTTACCTTCCTTTGAACCAGCGGTGACGGCAGCTGCAGTGGTCCCTGACGTCCGTCCCACTGGGCTGGAGTGCTTCCCAGCCCTGCCGGGGATTTTAAGTCCACTTGGCTTCAGCATGTTTGCTGTCTCCTGTATCTCAGGCTCGTATTGCCAGTGTCTCAAAGAGCTGTCCTGGTATCACCGTTCAGGCTTCTCAATGATGGACCTCTTCTTCCATTCTCACAGACCTGGGAGAGAAGAGCACAAAGAAATCAGATAGAGAATGGGTGGGAGAGCACCGAATAGGCTCCCAGAAAGCAGTGCTCAGCTCCCTCCTCACATCCCTAGGAGAATCAGGATCCTCGATTTCTTCTCCTCTAAAACAAGGGCGATCATTTCCTTCATCTCACATCTTAATGTTACATTCTTTTCCTCAATCTCACAGTCTCACTTTAAGCCTGGAGTCCTGGACCAAAGCTGAAACTTCCGAGAACCACCAAACAAGAGCTGAAGTTGTTTAGGATTTGAGTGACTGAAATTGTTGACTGGTTTTAAGTTCTAAAGTCTCAGTTCATGCATCAGCCAAGACCCAGTTCTGCTGTCAGAGCCCTTACCAAAGGCACACTAACGACCCTCAGCACTAGACCTGTGGTGCATGGCCCCCGTCTTCACAAGACTTCAGGGCAGCTTGTCCAAACTGAGAGGAGGAGGAAGGAAGAGGCCAGTTTCTGACATGGGGCTTTCAAGCTCCTTTCTTTAAGGACAAATCCAAAACCTCATTACAGAAGAAGGGCATCTGACCCCATGGATCTGCAGGAAGACTGAGAAAAAAAAAAAAAAAAAAAAGAAAGAAAACCCAAACCCACAAACTTTCTGAAACCTAAGCATGACTCTACCAACTACTCATTAGTGAAGTCACATAACCCTCCTCTACACCGTTCCCTTCCCGGTAGGCAAATGGAATAAAACCTCCAAATTCCTTGCAAGGATGTTGCATTAACAAGCACACAACTCCTGAAGCAGAAAGTTTTATGACAAGGAAAGAAAAAATAAAGGAAATGACTAAGTTGTTTAAACAAATGCAAAAACATTCCTAATGGATAAAGAAAAACAATCAAAAAAATTGAGACTATCAGCCAAAAGGAAGCTAAGGCTGGCTGACTGAGCAGGCTGGGATGCGGAGGGAAGAAGGTGGCAGCAGGGTGGGCAGGGGCAACGGCAACACAATGGCAAAGGAAATTGCAAGAAGAGCAAACCAAGGACCAGCCAGGAGCCGGGGGACACCCAGACCTGCTTCCTGGGCAAAGGAAGGAGGCAGCCTGCTGCAGGCAGCACTCTGGAGAATTAACGTAGCAAAGATTTACAGATGCTGCGAGAGGGGAATTGCAATAGCGGGGATGGGAAGTGATTAAAGCATGAGTAAGGATTTCAACACAGGCTGGGTCAGAGCGAGGGGAGGGCTGGCAGGGCTCCAGGGAAAGCTGCAAGCAGACACAGAAGAGGAAAAACCACAAGGAGAATTCCAAAACTGTATTCCTGAGGGCTCAAATATCTGAGACACCAAAGAGTGTTTCAGCAGTAAGAGTCAGTGATCCCACACCGGTTTAGAGAGACAAAGAAAGGAGGGATCAGCAGAGACAGCCTGGGGAAGGAGCCTGTGTGAAAAGCTAAGGGATCAAGCCCCATCTCTTCCCCACGTCCCCCACAAAGGGTGTTCAACGCCTGGGGTGGCTTCAGACACCTGCAGACAGCACCAACTGGGGTGTATTTAGCTTACACAGAAGTCAGGGCTGTTTAGGAGAAGCAGGATGCTCAGATCACATCCCCAGCAGCAGGAACAATGGACAAGAGCAAGCAGTTCTTGTTAAGGCAGAGAGAAAACAGCCTTCCTGCGACAGAGCCAGCGAGGACCAGATGCTATCACAAAGCTGGACAGGAGGCTGTAGTTTCCAGCACTATTTAGCATAAAACAGGGAGACAAGTAACAGAATCTGGAGGTGAGAAACAGCCTGGTTCTTCCTATCTGTCAAGCCATCAGACCTCTCCCTCCCACCCACTCCATCTCATATGACGCATTTTGCCCTGGGCTAGCTTTGATTTTACAGAGCAACTTGATTTCTAGCACTTCTGCTGGCAGGTGACATGCTCTACCAAGAGATCTCACCCCATCACCTTCAACCTGAAGTTTACTCTCTTCACAATGTGCCCTTACTCCTAGATTTACACACCTCATCACCCAGTCCTACCTTTTGGTTACAAGGTTTGATGCCGTACTTGCGATTAAGCAAGCTGGGGATGCTGGTTTTTCCAGATAAAACATGATGGCTGGTTGAATCCACAACCAGGACTGTGGATAGGGGAAGAATAAAAGGACACGGAGGAAGGATAAAACAGTAGTAGAGAAGAATTTAAGACAGAAAGTGCACCAGAAGAATAAAAATATTTTACAGTTTTTCAGGCCTGTCAGAGGGAGTCTCTGGGTCCCTAACTTTGCAGCCAGAACCACATAAACTTTAGGGAGACAGTGAATTTAGTCTGTTCCTCTATTTTGCTGCTCATCTATGAAGAGACAGGGAACTTCAGTTCATTCTCCTTCTACTACTCATTATCCCTGATGATCAGCTGGCTACACAAGTCACAGGATATTGTGATATTCTACTCCTTCTCAGGATGACTGGATTTTATTTTTACGTAGGGGGAGAGAAATAAGAGGAAGTGCATTCCCACTGCATAAAGATTTCTGCCAGAATCCTTTATGCAAACACATTTGCTTTCAACATACTAATGCTGAAAAACAAATGAACTCCACAGGCTGCTAATTAAGCTACCCTCGAAACAGATAGCTTGTTTTATCCTGAAACACAATCACCATGACTAGTTCATGGCCACACTCACTGGGGTCTCCTTGCCACACACCAGATTCAAAAACTTCTGACGTGCCGCCCTGCATCACAGCCAGATGCCCCCCGCCCAGCTCTGCTCGCCGCATGTCGGTTCACAGGGAAGTCCGATGGGGGCCAACTCGCATATCTAAAGTATCACTCTCATCTCCACGAGCTGCAGACTGACCAAAGCCAGGAAACAGGGACGACTGCCTTAGCGTATACCTGCACACTCATCATCACACAGGGAAATGAGGATGAACTTGAGTAGATTTTACTATAAATGCAGCTTGTCAGAAATACTGTCGTGGTTTAGCCCCAGCCAGCAACTCAGCACCACGCAGCCGCTCGCTCACTCCCCTACCCCGATGGGATGGGGGAGAGAATCAGAGGAGTAAGAGTGAGAAACACTCCTGGGGTGAGATAAGAACAGTTTAATAATTGAAATAAAGTAAAATAGTAATGCTAATAGTAACAGTATAATAATGATAATAATAATAATGATACACGAAGCAAGTGATGCACAATGCAATTGCTCACCACCCGCCGACCGATACCCAGCCAGTTCCCGAGCAGCAATCACTGCTCCCCGGCCACCCCCCCCAGTTTATATACTGAGCATGACGTCATATGGTATGGAATAGCCCTTTGGTCAGTTTGGATCAACTCTTCTGGCTGTGCCCCCTCCCAGTTTCTTGTGCGCCTGGCAGAGCATGGGAAGCTGAAAAAGTCCTTGACTAGCATAAGCAGTACTCAGCAACAACTAAAAACATCAGCGTGTTATCAACATTCTTCTCCTACTAAATCCAAAACACAGCACTGTGCCTGCTGCTAGGAAGAAAATTAACTCTATCCCAGCCGAAACCAGGACAAATACATAGATAAAAATAAATGTCTGGGACATTTTTAAAGAAGTCTACGCCTGCTGCTAGGGACAGATACTCCTTCTCTGTCACTAGTTTTTCCGCCACTTCAACATAAAAATATATGAGCAGATTTTTAGGAAGCTCTGAATGCCGAGCGTGGAGCTCTTCCGAATTACACCATTAGGTCATCTTCACCACCCAGAGCAACGCTGCCCTGAGGCACCCAAGTCCCACGTTGGCTCCCAACCGAGTGATGCAGCTTTTGTGCTGCAGAAATATCCTCAGCCTGGGACATAGGCCAGCACCTCCACAGGGCACTGCCCTGCTCCATTAGAGATAACAACTTGCCCTGAGCTCCTGTACCGTGCCCTCAGCACCCCAACAGGCTCTATTAACAGAGCCCTTCTGAAAAATCTGTTTCTAGCAATAGATGCTGAACACAGGCAAACATGACGCCACATGTGGCGTAAGAAACACGAGCCATTTTCTCTTTCCTAGTCCCTATATTACCTGCACAAGCTGTAGACTTTGCCTTCCTGTGTAACTTCATGGAAATGTGATTTTCTCCAGACACGCTGTTAAAAAAAAAAAAAAAAAGCCATCTGCCCTTGCAGATACTCTGCAGCCACCAGCTCTGCTTATTTTGTTTTTCTTCCTTTTCCAAGATGACACAGATTACAAAGATTTTCTAGATCTCTGCTAGATTCTTCCTGCAATCTTTTCATACTGGGATGAATGGTTCTGTCTGTTCCCACAACCAAGAAAAGTATCCCAGGAATGCATAATATGAAAGCCTGCTTCAAATGACCAAAACATTCTGTTCTCCATCTTTCCATCAGAAAAGGGGACAGCTGGATCTGAGTCACCTAGGCTCAGATTCAAAAAGGGGAATAGTTCTCAACTAAGTACAGATGTACATCCAAAAAATACCTTTCACCAGGAGCAATATGTCTGGATACGCAAGTATCTGCAATGCTGGCCAGGCATTAGAACAGCACACGTTAAAAACACAGAAACAATTGGAGGTGCTTATACTTCAATTACTTCTCAAATGTGGTAGAGGAATAACACAAAACAAGGGTTGGAAGCAAAAGCCTTTGTCAGTCTTGGCAATATAGCCTACCCGCAAGTTTCTCAGCTTCATCCATTCCTCCTACCCTCAACAAGGCACATGAGGCACAAGCTTGCCATGTGGAATACCGTCCCATTCAAGATGAACAGAAGCAACGAAGCAGACTCCCAGATTCAGCACACTTCCCAGAAGAAAGCCCTCATGGGTATATGCCAATCTAAGGATCTGTTCACCTCGACATACGGAGCAAAACAACTGCAAGACACAGGAACAGGCTTCCAGACACCAGACTGAGTTGGCCCGAATCCTATCCTGTACCTGGTGCTTCCTTCTGGATAGATCTAGATGTAAGAAGTGTTTGCCCAACATGAAACCCTAGGCAAGGCACAGGGATTTCATTCCGAATGCATACCCAAGTGGAGTTGACCAGCTGTATCTGAACACTGCTGCAACAGTTGAGAATATACAATATTTTGTGGGGAAATAACTCCTTATTCCTTAAAATTAAATATATAGCCAAAAAAGTGAGTACCAAAATTGAGGTTTCTAATTTTCTAAATTCGGAAATCCACATGTAAGAAATTAAATTTGAAGTTTGCAGTCAGTTATGCGCACACCTTTTCAAGACAAGGGCCCCTAAAAAAGGTAAATAACAGTATCTAGTTATCAGACTGAAGGAAATCAAGGTTACCATGTTGTACAGAAGGTTAATGATAAACAAAGACAATGCAGAGAAGCAGTAAACCACTTTTTTTTTTTTTTTTAAATGCAAATAATCAGTGACTTCAAAGACAACTATTTGGATAGGGAAAGGTTTGCACAATGAAGTCTTTCTGTTTTTACCTACTCCCATCTAAGATAATCTTTTGAGAAGCAATTGTTTGTGCCATTATTTAAAACACTCTGCCAGCCTTCCTCATGTTCATACTAAGGATGAGGAACCCCAGGGCTTGGGATGCAGCCCTACGGCAGCACGTCTGCAAGCAGAGTTTCAGCCATTTGCAGGGCTATCGTAAGATGCGGTGGTGTGGCTGTATCTGCACAAAGACTCTCGCATCAGTAGTAAAGACACAGCTTGGAAAGACCAGGAATTCTGTCTACAGCTACTCTGACAATGTAATATCAGCGACTCCATATGGAGTAATGGAAAGTGCATTTTACACCTGCAAGGTAAATCCCCATCCTCTACAGGAAAGAGAAACAATCCCACATGCTGCCACACAATGCGGAGCTGGGGAAGGTCCAACAGCACTTTGGTTTCGACACATTCTTTGCATGCATGTTCAGGAGAGTTAAACATAAAAGCAGGAACTTGATTTTTCTAGCCCTGGTCTTGCTTTGTATTTCAGAAAGAGAAAAGAGCCTTGAAGAGGTTTCTGGGTTTGGTCCTCTAGCCTCTGTCATTCCAGAACTTCTGAGACTCTGGACTTGATTTTTCTAGCCCTGGTCTTGCTTTGTATTTCAGAAGGAGAACAGAACCTTGAAGAGGTTTCTGGGTTTGGTCCCCTAGCCTCTGTCATTCCAGAACTTCTGAGGCTCTGGACACAGCCCAGGAACAACCCCTGCTCCCCCCCGCCGCGACCCACAACTGCCTGTTCCAGCAATTCATCCTCACACGTGTCGCACTCCCCATGCAGCCTCTGCCACTGAAAACAGCGTGACTACTTGCAGAAACCTTCAGCATCAGGCACTGTAAATGTTGGAAACAATCCCTGAAAACAAACTGCTAGAGACGAATTTGGTCCACTGATCGCTGGAGGAGCTCTTCACTCCCTTCAACAATACACGTACAGAGCAAGGGCAAAGAGCTTTCAGTGCCAACCCTGCTATTCATTTATTAGGCCTTATACAAAACCTTTACTGGCCTAACAATACTGGGGTTTTTTTTAAAGTTATGTAAAGTTATTTCATTTCTTGTTTCCGAGCATTTGGTTGCTTCATATTTCCAAGCTTTTCTGCACCTTCCCCATCCCCAGGAAAATGAGATTTTCAGGCAATAAAGCTCCATCTCCTATAGTCATTACTCTAGCATATGTTACTGTCCAACTAATCACATGCGAGAGGCAAGGACAGGTAAAAATTTGGTGGCTGAGGACCCCACAACACTGGCCATGCTGCAAAGATGGGCTAGGGATTTTAAGAACAAAATTTTGCCTTCAAATCAAAATCCGAAGGCCAGACTCAAACTACAGAGTCTTCTGCAAAAGGGACAGGAAATGAATCCGATCAACATAGAGACAGGATCTGATAAAGCCAAACTGCAGCTTTGCTAATAGAGACAGAGATTATGCTGAGAAGAAAGGGCAATTTTATCTTTTAATTCCTTAAGATGTTCCATCCGATCCAAGGCAATCATACCATCGCCTTCTCACTCCTCCGATTAGTTACTCCTTCCGACAAGCACATGGCAGATTAGGATTCAATCCTTTCACTTAATTGAAGTATAGAGGAAATAGGAGATGCTCATTCTTAATTAAGGTCAGACTCCTCTCCCAAGAAACCCTTCCTTCTCCCATAGAGGGAATGCAGGTAGAGTACTACAGGAATGAAAGGAAAGAGCGTATCGCCTTCAGCTGCACACAGGGGTCCTCTGTCAGCCATCAGGTTTTTTACTCCCTTGCAGCTGAAGAATTCATATAGGTTCTTCAGCCATAAAGCTCTGTTGTTATTATGTAGTCTCCCTTACATGTCTGAAAGGTTGTTAACCTCTAAAAAAGCTTGTGGTTAGTCTTCTTTCTCACTCAAGTTTTGTAATAGTCAGCACACAATGCAAAGGGAAAGCCTAGAGGCTTTTTATTTAAAAACTTAAAGATATTTTTTAAGCTAGTTGTAACCACTATGATAATCACCCTGTGATTTAGTTATAAAACAATGGCTATTAAAGGAAGAATGTGCATTGCACTCTTAACTAAAAACCACAATGCAAAACCTGAGGCAAAGTAGGGGGAAAAAAACAAAGGACATTCAAGGAAGTCATCATATACAAACTGGGGAGTAATTACGGGCTTGCTGATGAGCTCACGCTCCCCATGCTGGCAAAATGCCTACTGAAGACTGACACAGTAGACAGCAACAATTCTGCACTAATTAAAGAGCAAAACTATCTCTAATTTGTGGGAAAAATCCTGCGGATGGTCTTGGATCTACATGAGTTTCTGCTCCCCGGAGTTAAGCCCTGGAGGCAGGGGACAGTGTCCCTACAGAAATATATAGGGGCATGACACCAAAATTGCACAGCTCACAACTGAAGGGAACAGAATATACACAGACATTTAAGAATGGCTGTCCTCCAGGTCAATTCAGACTTGATCCAATGGCTACTCAATTCCATGAAAGGTTTCTCTAAAATTCAATGGGCTTTGGCAAAATCCAGGTTTCCTATTCACAGAAAGTGTTATTTGTCATAAGCAGTATCTGGAAAAGAAACACGAAGAGAGCAGGCAAAGTGCAGGAAAGACAATGATACATGATAAACATATCCCACTATAACAGCTTGGTATTTTACTATTAGACAAACAATTTCTTTAGTTAAATATGAGCTATACAATAACTCAGCCATGCTACGCACCCTGTGCAGAGCTACAGAAGGACCTGAACTTTCGAAATTTCCTGGCTTTTGTCTGCTTGATTTAGTCTAGCCTTAAAGTTCACCCTGGCACTTAATCTGTTATTCACCAGAGCTCAGGTTAACATATAGATTTTGATTTGTGCACTTCTGTAATCTAACCTCTGCCCTGGACTTTGATTATGAAGCAAAAACAGGACCCAGGTCCCTCCCACCCTGATTTTTTCCCCCCCTTTTTACAACCTGCACCTGCAATGAAGACTTCTTTGCAGGCCAGCCTTGGTTTGTAGGCTGTAACTGAAAGTCAGGAGCAACAAAGAGCTGAAAATAGGAAACAACTGATCTTGCAAGTTTCTTTTCCTTCTCTTTGCACATTTAAGCTTTTTGAAATTAGGAATTTTGTTTTTATTTTCAGTGCGGTGTTATGACAGCCTGTCTGATGGTACTGCAGTTGTACCAGTTTAAACTTGCAGATGATTTGGTTAAAAGCAAATAAAATAGGAGTGGAATGCAACATGTTTCTTGTGTAACAGAAGATACCTTGGGACACATTGGGCTTGCCATGGAGGCCACCACTGTGCTCCACTAATGCTGCCCAGTATCTACACACGCCCTCAAGTGCACTAGGAAAAGACACCATGTTAATGCAATCACACATTTAATGCAATTCAGCACGCAGTGAAGATCTGGTCATTATAGCAGGAATAAGAGCAAAGCCTTGCCCTGGGCCATTGGTACTGTAGGTGTAACACCTGGTACGGAAACCCCCTCAGAAGAACCCCAATGCAAAAAGGTCACATTAAGGGAAAATTGACCCTGCCTCTCCCCAAGCTGCTGAAACTTCAGGCAGGGATGCAAGCCAGGAAGGGCCTACCCCTCACCTGATGCAACCCCTTTTATTTAGTTATAAAACCACCTTACAAAGTTTTTCATTCCTGCAGTTCAGCAGTGTTAGTTTCAGCCTCTGCTGGCTAGGAACCCCCCCACCAGTTGCCAGTCCAGATTTATTCAAGCCAACCTTCTGCCCACGTACCTACTCTGCCCTTTGCACAACTCTGACACTATCCCATTGTGTCCAACCCCCATGAGACAGCTTTGCCCTTTCTCCACCTTCACTATGTCATTTTGAGCAAGCAATGCTCTCCTTTGAGAGGTTCTGAGACACAAGATCACCATTTCCTCGTTCATCTTAGGAGACCCTCTCTAAACCTCCATCACTTGAATTCAGTCTGGTTTAGACATGGACAACCCAAAATGCATGCTGCATCCCACGCGACATCTCATCAGGCCTTGGACAAACTCTATGCCAAATACTATGAGCTACCATCATCTCATTCCTTCAAAGCAACGGTTCCCAAAAGCTGAAAGAACAACTAACCCACCTTCACACTCTGACTGCTAAGAGTAAGCTGAGATACAACAGGAAGTAAGCTGAAAAGGAAATACAGACCATCATCTCACAGCTGAAATGCAGTACTGACAGCCAGGGCTCCTGCTTTCTTCTTCCACAGTGGTCAGTAATCTCCTTGCCACATAAAGAGGCATGATAATGGCACCAAGCTTGTGCATAGAAGGGTGGTAGACCGGAGGGTTACACCGCTGGTACCTATTAAAACACCCGAGATCACCAAGCCAAAGATGCTAGGGACGAGGAAACCCACTCCCTCTCCAGAGCACCAAGGCACTGTGTACGCCCCATCCCCTCTACCCACACTCAAGCATCCTGCTTCCCATCACTGTGCTGGTGGCAGCAGGGCAACGCTGGATGCAGTTGTTTCCTGGAGCACCCTCCTCCTCCTCCCTGCTGATTCACCAGCCTGCACTCAGCCTCCCACTTAAGAAGCTGACCCCTGGGCTACATGCACTAATTGCTGCTTTCTCCTGAGCCTCTCTACAAATACTGCGATTTCCCAAGACCTCAGCTGACACTGACATATCTACACAGCTCCCACCATAACCAGTGGTGGAGACAGGGAGGCCAGTAATTCAGAAAGCTTGCTTTTGGCCAGTATGTGGTAATCACGGAGTTTCCTACTTTACCACCTGCAAGCCCACTAGAAAGGTGCTTAGAAAAGCCAGGAGTTTAGATAGCTCACAAACTTTATAGTACAAGAAGGAACATGTCTCTTACTCAAATTACATCCCTATCAATGACCAAAACCATAATCATTTTGGCAAGTTGTATCCAATCGGATCTTATCTGTCAACATTGTTACATTATCCCCTACTGCCTCAGGGTTCCTTTCACCCACACTTCACAATCTGCTTTGCAGAGACCATAATTTACTTAGGATTGCACCACATGTAAAGAAACAAGAGATCCTAGCTCAAAGCCTCTAGGCACTAAGCCACACAGTGAGCCACAACTGCACCATAGGATGGCTACCTAGTATGTTATACCAGAGGAGGTTAGAGATTACAGTTTCTAGGGGGTGAAAAAAGAAAACACCATCCTACGCAGTCAGATTGCAAAGCAGGTGGGGAGACTGAACATGCTCAGTGTGCTGCCCGTGCTCCAGTGGGGACTTGTTGGGCTGGCAAGAACACAAGAGGCTGTCACAGCACAGGCTGCACACATCTGGGAAAGGCTGTCAATCCCAGCCTCCTCCAGCAGCAACGGAGGCCTTGCAAGAGCTGTACTGCTCCACAGCCTGGTTTTAATCAGCATTTCCATCTAACATGTTACCGTGCCATTGGGAAGCACACATACAGAGTACTTGATGTATAGATGCCGGCAGCCAAAAGGAACAGGCCTGGCTAGAGGGATTGGTGCTAAAATGGGGTTTAAGGTTTTGTATCTCTGGAGATAAAGAGTGATGCTGACAGGGTGAACGCAGCCTGCATGCAGGTAGGCAGGACAGATGGATCAACCCACCATACTCCTGGAGTACCGCAGCACTACATGTCCTAGTCGGAGCCACGTGTCCCTAGCTGCTCCTTCACTTCTTACAGAAACGGGTTGTTTCTATATCGCAAGTGTCGTTAATCTCTCCTCTAATGCAGGCAAGGCTACAATCATGATTTTGTACGGAGATCAAGATATAATCTCATCTAGCCAAGCAAGTATAGAGCTGTTACAAGCAGCAGCCTGAGTACATTACAATGCAGAGGGCTGGCACAACGTCCCTAATGCAGTTGGGTCCTGTTTCAACCAAAAAAGAAGAGCAAAAACAGAATTGTCACTTCTTCTAACAAGGACAATCAATGTTTCCAGTACCCTAAGGCAGAGTATATCATAGCATTCCATAAACTTGAACCATACAATCACCCAAAAGCACCCATTTGACTTTGACATTTCCATGTCAGCATGTCAGGCGCTCCCAGACCTTCGTACTGTCTAACCAATGTGCTTGGAGGGGATTCAGAGATAAAAAGGGAAACAGTTCTTGCAGGTGCTTTGGAGACATCAAGATTAAGCTCGCAGGAGGCATTGCTATTGCCAGTATCATTTACTAGAAATATATATAAATATACATGCACATATAAACATAAATTTTTCCTATGGGAGAGATTTAGCAACTTCAAAAAGCTACTTCATAGATCCCAGTAAAAGTCTACATAAGTGGAAATGTAAAAGATGAACTGGGTAAGGCAAAACATCAGCTTCCTCTGCCTCAGCTGCGTATTCCACACAGGCCTGCCTTTTTGTGCCGTATCATCCATCATTAAATCGCCATTAGGAATGGCTGGTGGACTGGTCATCAGCTAGAACCTCCCAAACTTACCAGCTGGGAAACAGAAGCCCAGAGGAAAAAAAGCCCACTTACTCAAGGTTGGACACTGACCTACTCCAGTTTGCATAGTAAGGATCTCAGTTATAAAACAAATAGCTATATGCTAAATATAGCTAAGGAGCAGACTTTAATCACCAGGATCGGCTTCATGCAGAGGGCTGACAGGAGCCACTGAGGCAGTATAGCACACAATATATGACAGCCAAATATGAGGCTAAAAATCCCATTAAACACTTCTCATGACATATGCGCCTCTCCACATCTTCCAGGAGAGGCCTCTTTTTCTAGGGAGGTTTGTTCCCCAGCCAGAACAGCCTCTGCATCCAGGGGATGCACTTGCAGGTCATGAACGGGAGTATTTGCAAAGGATGGGAAAGTGCTGTTTGTTTCAACGGGCAGCTGCTTTTTGCGCCTGTCAGGATTATTGAAAAGTTTCCAGCACTAATTGGCGGACACAGAAGTTTTCAGAGCATGATGCAACAGATAAAGGGGGGAGGAAGGCGTCAAAGGAAGAAAAAGAACAGACCAGCCACAGAAAGCTTTGTGAGTGACTATGCCAGAATTTGGTGCCTCGGTTTGGAAGCCTTCCTCTGCCCCTCCAGAAGAGGTCCTGCAAAAGTCCATGCTGCAAAAGAAATTGTGCTGGTTTTGTCAATGAAGCACCTTTGTACTTGTCCTTGGTACAGTAACAGGCAGATACACAAAGTGACAACGACAACAAACAAAACAAAGGGGAAGACACACACTACACAGTTCTAACAACATTAGCTCAAACTGAGCTAGGCTGACCAGAGGCTATAGAAGCTCCCTCATTGCTCACATTATTCTTTTTAAAAAAAAAAAAAAGTCTTCACCTCTGCCTTGAGTGACAGAGATGAAGACAGAACTAACCTGTAACAGACAGATGGATCAGATGATCTCTTGAACTTTCTGCCACCCCAAATTTTTGTGGAGCCCTTCCAGTGTAACCAATATTGATGTAGTCTTTACTACACTATGCAAGTTATTCACTGAAATAAAACAGGATTAATTTTGACCAAGAGCTCTGGCATAAGCGATAACAATTTTATTTGCATTATCTTTTTAAAGGAACCATGTGGATGAGCACAGGAGAGGGATTAAAAAACACCAAAAAGTGATTTAAAAGTTCCAAGATCCACATATCCAACATCCACAGAGCATTTCATTCACCGACCTCAAAGAAGGTCAGAACTGCAACACCCACTTTGTACCTGGGAGAAACAGTGCACAGAAGGAAAAGATTTTTCCCAAGATTACTCAAAAACCAGTGGCAGAGATGAAGAGTTGCCTGACTCTATAGGCACTACTATCTCTCTGAATATCCAACCCACCAAAGGACTTGGGAATTCTTTCTGAAGTGTTTACTTTATAGACACAGAGTATAAATACTTTTCAAAAATAATCATTTGGCTTTCCCAGGCACAAATGGAGCTATCAAGGGAGTCAACATCAGAGTTCAGAACATTAACTCTCAAAATAAACCAAACAAACTTCAGATTCCCTTTGTGCTTCAGCACAGACGGGATGGGGAGATGGGGACTTCATGGCTGGCTCAGAATCTGCAGCAGGGCATTTCGCTAGTCTGTGCCACATTTCTCTACAACTATCCAGGTGGGTAAACACTAGCATACTACAAATAAATCACTGAAAGTATCACCTAATTTCACTGCCCATTCAAGTCAGCATCATATTTTATTCCATCATTCTGAAGTAAGAAAATTTAAACTGTGACAACAAAATATGACAATGCTTTGTTTTATTTCTTCACACATCTTTCTTTGCCTATGCTGCATCTGAAACAACCATGGTTATTTCATAGACACAGTTTCACTCATTTAGAAGGTGATAACAAAAACCATGCCACTGCATGGGAATGATTTCCAAGAAGTCTGATGCACAAGTGTTGTGGGTTTGGATTTTTTTTAATGGGGTTTCTTTGGGATTTTTTTTCAGGAATAGCAGTAAGTATCAGTTTAAGGTGCCAGACTCAGAGTCACATGCAATTAAGTCATTTTTCCACTGGTAGCTACAGCAAGAGCTACTGCACAATCATATAAGAGCAAGAAACAAATCCAGCTATGAGGAAAGTGAATTTGCTTTGTCCTGTTTAGCATTGCAGTTCAACAAAGTACAAAAGACAAACACGGCACACAGGGTCCTCTCAGCAGAGTGGGGGGGGGGAAATGCTCCGAGAGCACAGCGGTACTGCAGAAAGAGACTTTGCACATCGACGCACTGACAGACTTCTGTGTTTCTCCGTCAGTATCAGCCACAGAGACAAGAGCTTTCACACGGGACAGGAAGGACAGCCACATGGAGAAGGCAGGATCAGAGCAGGACTTGGGAAGACCAAGTCCAATTCTTTTCTCTAATCTGGGCTTCTGGAGTTACCTTGGGCAGTTAGTCATCTCTATTCAGCAACTTACCTAATTTGGTTATTTTAGAAAACTGACTGGTAAAACAAAACCCCAGTCTTGCTGGGTTCTGACATCACCAGTACTATCAGCCAAGGTGCTCTCCCCGGCAAACAAGAACTGAAATTCTACTGTAAATACCACAAGAACAGTGAGAAAAAGAACGACAGCCAGAGACAGTTGGCTAACTCAGCAGTAGAGCAGCAGAAAACATGCTTTCTCGACCCATGACAGCAACTTCCTTGCTCGTTCTTGTGCGTGGGAGATGGAGGGGGAAATGGGTCACAAGGAATTTATAAAAGATATTTATGAAAAAATAGATCTCTATATAAATAAGTGCATACCAGTGTCTAACGCAGGTGAGCAACAAGTCATGCTGAGGTCTAGCTACCTGTACCTGTGCTTTCCCAGAGCTTTAAAAGTATATAAACCTCGACATGCATTGTATAGACTCTGCAAAGCGGTACATTGCACTTGCTTTATATATAGTCTCTTGTCCTCACCAGAATTATGACAACCCCCCCCCCCCCCGCCCCAAATTTATTCATCACCCTGAGAAACTCAGGATAGAGGAAGCATTTTGATAAATAAAAACAGGAACCTTAATCAGGAGGTGGAATCCATGCCCTTACCCTTTTTAACCACCCAGTAACACAAGGGAAGAAGAACTGGCATGCGTACCCTTACATAGCCGCATCCCTTGACACTAGAAAAATCCCCCTTTGGGTTCTTCATCATTTCTTCTGCCAGAGCAAAAACACAAGTGGGGAGAAAGAAGAAATGCACCAGGAACTGCTATTTGCTGGAGTAAATTACGGCAGCCTCCAAGGCGAGAGGCAGCAGGAAGCCAAGCAGAAGAGGAGCACATGCCAACCCTTGGCCTCAGTAGATAATCCAGTCCATACTTATCCTAAGAGCATCTCCTGAAACACACAGGTTTTCCTTTAATTGAAGGCAGGCCCCATGCACGAGCGCTCCCAAGATGATACGCTGGTTCCAGCACAGCTTCTCTCCGACATACCTGTAATGGCTGGTGTTAATGTTTTAACTTGTGGCTTGTCTCAGAGCTGAGCCTTTAAAGTCCTGTACTCTCAGTGATTTCTGGCAGGCACAGGGACACCTTTTCGTGAGAACACGGCTCTTTGATGCAGACTCTCTCCCTCCTAGCCCTGGCAGGCTATAACAGCAGGCAGGTAATTTCTTAAAATGCCAAATCCCAGACCCAAGTTTAAGAACGGGCGGCTACACCACGTTTAAAGCATCACCTCCCCAGCAACGACGGGGCAGGACTGACCCACGCTGATTAAAGGGGCTCTCCTGGAGCACCGCTGGGCAGAGGAACGCTGCCTAGCAGGCAGCCGGGCAGAGGCTAAGGCCAACAAGCCTGGCCAGGCACCCCGAATATATCTCTGTCCACACGCAGACCAATTCTTCTCAAATTGCAAGTCACCCTCAAGCAAACACTTCCAGCCAACAGTAACGGATGGCCTGGTGGAACTTGACATCCATTCCAGCAGGATGAGTTTCCAAGACAAGGTTTGCAGGCCTGCGAGAGTGACGCTCAACAGAGCAGCAAATAAGGGTCGGCGCTGCCACAGTGCTTTGTCTCCCAGCACTTCCCAAAACGCCGCTGCCGCCCGCCTAGATACCCTGGCGATAACAACGCGTGCCTCTGCCTCTATCCCTGGATGCTTCCCCAGACAGACCATTTACTGGTTTGTACTGGGAGACGCGAGGGGCAGAGACCTGCTCCGTCGCCCTGCGTTCACAACCCGGGCAGCGTGTGAACGCCGGCAGCCCGGCCCAGCCGGGCCTTCCTCGGAGGCGCATCTCCTTGCCACAGACAAAAAACCCACCAAATCCTGCGGTGGGTAGTTAATGTCGGTACCCGCATCATTACAGAACACAAATCCAGAGAGGAGACTGAGCCCAGCAAGCAGTCCAGCTTCCCAGAGACAAAAGAAAATTCTCCCCCCGTTTCAAAGGCAAAACTCGCCCGGCACGGAGCGATCGACGCCGACACCTCTTACCCGCACCTCCCCGGCATCAGGCCGCTGCCCGCCGCCGGAGCCATTTGCGCTGCCCCGCGGGCGCCCCCCCCCGCCGCCCCCCGCCGAGCCCCTCGGGCTGCGGCCCCGCCGCCGCTCCCCGCGCCCTCCCGCCGGCCGGTGGGCGCCCCGCTCCCGCCCGGGCTGCAAAGGCGGCGGGAGCACCGTGCCTGGGCGCGCAGCCCGCGGCGGGGACGGCGCCTTTCCTCCCCCGAGCACGGGCAACGCCTGCCCGCGGCCAAGCCTCCGGCAAGGAGACGAGACGGGGCGGCGGATCGCGGCGCTGGCAGCGCCACGGCCCCCGCTCCTCCGGGCTTTGCCCGCACCCGCTCCATCCATCCCCTCCTTTGTTGCCGGCGCGGCGCGGCGCTCCCCGCGGTCCCCCTTACCCCTCGCAGCCCGCCGGCCGCCGCAGGCTGCAGCCCCTGGCAGGCGGCCGCCGTGCCACTCCCTGCGCGGCCGCGGCGCAGCCGAGCCGGGAAGGAGGCGCTGGGCGGGGGCGGGGGTGGGCGCCGGCGCCTCCTCGCTCGCCCGCTCCCTCCCTGCCTCCCTCCCTCCCTCCCGCCGGCCGCCGCCGCCCGCGGGCGCTGCGGGGGCACGGCCGGGCCCTGCGGCCCGCGCGAACAAAGGGGCCGGGCCGGGGCCGCCCCGCGCCGAAATCCTCCTGGTTGCCGGCCCCGCGCGCCGCCGGAAGCCGGGTGGGAGGGTGGAAAGGCAGCGCGGAGGCTCCTGCCGCCTGCCCGCAGCCCTTAGCGCTCCTTCCTTAAAAAAGAAATAATCGTGAAGTTCACCTTTCGCTCGGCAGAGATGCGGCCTCCCTTCGTCGCGGCTGCGGGTCCGGTCTCTGGAAAGGAGGAGCTCTCTAAGCGCCACTGAATTTACGTGGTAGCGAATTGGATTGATTCGAGAAGGGCAGGAGGAGTTGGAGGTGCGTCCTGGAAAAAAGGAGAGAGCCCTAATTACCGGGGATTTTTCTGGGGAATGCGGCAAAGAGAAAGCACCTGCAGCTTTGGAAACGCGTTCATTCAAAGCCAGGAAGGCTGAGCTGAGCTGAGCTGGTAATCGTCACTAGCCCCTCACCACCTCTCTGCTGCTAACTCCCAGAGCCATACCGGGGCTGTCCTGGTCGAGACCTAATGGTGCGAGGTCATATCTAGCGCCTGTCCCCTGAGATTGCGTCTTTAGTTCAGACAGAGTGGAAGGGCTTCGTACAAGGGCCCTACTCTGTCCAGTGTACTTTATTAGCTCCACAGACGCCCCAGATCACCCAACGGGCAGTGATTTTGGACATCAGACGCTATGGTTGAAGGCTCCAGGCCATGCAATAGCAGAGGAGGGTCCCAGCTGGTGACAGTCCTGAAACTTGGTGCTGTGACTCTGCTTGGGCCCAGGAAAGCACAGCGGGGACGCAAGTGGCAAAGCAGAGAAGAACAAAGCTGAGGTCAACCGAGCGACATCCAGAATACGAGGTTTGACAGCCCTGGCCTCAGCAAGACAATCCAGCCCCACGAGGCAGCCGCAAGCATCCTCGTTTTCCATCTTGCAGAGGGGAAGCCAAAGAGAAGTGAAATGGCTGGTCCAAGTCAAAAATAGAACCTGAAGCACCGGACTCCGACGCCTCTGCTTCAACTGTTAGTTCACCGTCTGTCCTGGCCAAAGGGCTATTCCATACCATATGGCGTCATGCTCAGTATATAAACTGGGGGGGGTGGCCGGGGAGCAGCGATCGCTGCTCGGGAACTGGCTGGGTATCGGTCGGCGGGTGGTGAGCAATTGCATTGTGCATCACTTGCTTTGTATATTGTTGTTATTATTATTATTATTATTATCATTTTATCTTATTTCAATTATTAAACTGTTCTTACCTCAACCCAGGAGTGTTTCTCACTCTTACTCCTCCGATTCTCTCCCCCATCCCATCGGGGTAGGGGGAGTGAGCGAGCGGCTGCGTGGTGCTTAGCTGCTGGCTGGGGCTAGACCACGACACTGTCTTTCCCTGATATTTTCCCTACATCCAAGCTCAAGTCATTGCTTTGTGGTTCTGGCTACAAGATTTTTTTATCTCCTCTCCAATCTGTAGTTGCCTAGGGAGACAGTATGTCACCAGGAGAAGCACTAGACGAGAAGGTGCCTGTAGAATCAGGCACTGGGTTCCAACAAGAGGTCTCACTTCTCTGTCCAGCTTCACCCCTGGTTTGCCAGCTCTGCCAGTTGGTATCCTTAGGTCCAAGTTTCTTTCCTTATCAAAATGGTGATGGAGTGATGACGGTGACCTCCCTTTGCGAGTTCCAAAGAGACTAACGAGAAGCGTTACATGCAGCCATGCATTTTGTACGGAGGAGGAGTGTAAATCTAAAGCAGTTTTGAAAAAAAAATCCTCTTTACTGTTTTCAGGTGCTTCAGGGTAGGATTTCAAATCTGTTATCGCTCAGAAGTTAAACCTCATTTTTGGTCGATCGCACAATTTTATTCTGTATCTTATATACGCTGTTGTTCTCATTACAAAAACTTCCATATAAACATTTAATTTACAGCCCTACATCTACATTATGACAAAGAAGGTCAGCAAGTCTGGGGTTATATTTTGCCTGCCAATAGTCTGTGGTACACGCAGCGGCTCAATGCCATTTCCCGTCTTCAGTCTCGAATTGTTGCAGGACGGGGGCCCAGGACTGACACGCTACATTGCAAGCTGGCACGTTTCTCATTGCTTCTCCATTTCAGCGGCAGATATCTTGAATTTTACAAGCACTTTGTTTTCTTCTTGAGAACTCAGTCATCCCAAGGGCTCTGTGGGCAAATAGTCATCTATTGTAATGACTATTATATTTTATATAGTAGTGACTCGAGGCAGCCTGTGATCCGAGGCCGTTTGTGCCAGGCACGGCGCGCTCCCCGAACACGAGGCAGACCTGCACACCACAGTCAGGTTTCCCTCGCGCTCGTGTGTTCTGCAACGCTGATGCAAAACCGAGAGGAGAATCGAGCCCACTAGCTTCAGTAAGATGAAGCTGGAAAAATATCACAGCTCTTAAGTCATTTCCTTGACTCATTTGGACAAATCTGCCTCTCTAACTAAACTTTCTCAGGGGAATTTCCAGGGAGAAAAGGAAAGATCATCTGGGGCCAGAGCACTCACGGTGATGTGGCTGAAATACCCATGGACTTGAATTTGTGTCTTTGTCATTAAGTGCTCTCCCACAAAGCTATCCCTCAGCTTTTGTTGTACCTGCTTTTCACAAACAAAGCTTCAGGATGAAAATAGATGTTGAAATCCCGGCATTCTGCAGAATAGCACTACTATTTCCCAATAAGCATTTATTTATTCACAGGGGCGGCATACAAGCAAACAACCCTGCACTGATCATCCCAGACACGGAGAAGCACAGGAGACAGTTAAGTTTCAGCCTATGAATAGATGAGGATGTGTTAATTTTACACAGGTGAGCAGAGCCATGACTTTCAATTAAACTATTACATGTAGAAAGCTGGTATGCAATCTCTGACATTTCTGGGCTATCACATTTGCCTGATAAACATCTTGCTATATACTACACTCCTATTTTAGGGATATGATATATATTTTGTTTTGAAAAGTGGCTTCTCACAGATAGTCAAAACTGTCTCCACTTGACTGATCCATTATTCTGATTTGGTAAGTATTTGCATTAGCTGTTGGGATCACTAAAAAGCTTCACAGCTGTTTTCTTTTAAATCATCCTGACAAAATGAAGCATTACACAGACAAAGTAATGTAAAAAAGAAGGGAATACTCACACATGCATCTAGGGAAACAAAAAGAGCAAACATTTTGTGTTTTGCTGCTATCTATACTGTTTGAATAAGGACAGCAGATAAGAAATGGCCAAAGCGTTCAAGTATCTTTCCATTTTATTAGCCAGCAGCAGGAGATGAAGCACCTTTCCGCAAAGAACTGATGAGACACTTGATTTGTCACGTACCAATAGTTTACACTTCCTAAAGCCCTGATCCTGCAGTTACTCCCCAAAGGCAGCTACGTTTGAAGGCTACAGAGAGCATATATAGGCCACATGAAGTGGTGACATCAGGACCCCAGAAGTCAGCAAAAGCTTGAGTTGAATCCTTTCAGCCTTTTCCCTACCACATGCCTAGAAATCCCTACCAAATATATCTCTTTGCCCTGACAGTGTACTGTGGGAACTGAGTGGTGGCAGAAACAGCTATATTTGAAAATATTGTGCAACTTCATTACTGTCAACTTGCAGTTATGTGATTTCCATCATCTCAAAGATGCAGCCGCCACAAGAGTCTAAGTTCTTACTATTCATTCAAGCTAACACTATAAATAGTCTGCTGCATTTGGTGGCAGAGCACAAAATTCCAGCACTGGTGGGAGAAACAAGATTAAAGCAGTGGTTTAAATAAAAGCTGGTTTTTGCCTTTGATTACAGAGCTGCTGAAAGAACTACTTATCTTGAGGATCAGTGACTGCTTTAGGCCTTACCCATTCCATGCCAAGACTAAAGTTCAGAAACTTCTTGTAAACAGCTTTCAAATTGTTAAGAACTTGCACAGTTGCAACAATTCAGCCAAGTGGCACCACGTTTTCAGGCATTTGCTACCCAGCGAAGAGCCACTGCAAGGCTTCTAATATCCAGCAGATCCTGTTGTAGCTCCTTAGGTGAAAGAAACCTCTCATCTATCTTCAGACATCTATATCTGAGCCAATTGTCTAGACTTCCTATATAATGAGTGCAGAGAAACAGGCACTGGGGTGCAATTCCCCTCATCATATTGCAGACCTCTAAAATGGATTAATTGCTCTCTAACAATGCCCGCTTCCATCCATGAATTACAGAGGTAGTTGAGAATTAGGCCAAATGAGATGTTTAAAGTTAAATGATATGAATTCTGCTCATCTTCCTTCCAGAAATGCTCAGCACAGCTGATGATGCTTATTTGGGTGCATGGAGATCAGATGTGTGTTAGGTACATTCTTGTCTGAAGGCCTGACTTTGTTCTGTTTCACTGAAAGAAATTAAACTGTTGGCCAGGATTCAATAGGGGCAAGATCTGGCTCCAGAACCCTTCAGGGGAGCGCACGTGGCTTGTACAGTGTGACAGAAAGTGCTCTGAAAGAAGGCTTTCTACCAGGATGACTGCTGTGCATTCCTACACACTCATTAACATAAAAGAAGGTGTGGGTGGAAATATGTTGAAGGATCATGGCAGTTCTCATTAATTATGAAGATCAAGAGGAGCTCTTACTGCTTTTTTAGTGTATTTCCTATACTGAAATTAGTGCATTAACTGTTACTTAAACTTCAACCATCAGTATAATTTAATCATTAGCACAGTCTGGTTCCTGTTGTTCTACGTTTTTAAAGTAAACCTCCTTGCTGCAGTAGCTGAGGAATGTGGGACAGCACTCCACACACATTACAACACAGTAAAATGGACCACACTGCATGATCGAAGAAATAGTGTAATTTTCATCACAAAGGCTCTTCCCTATCCATGCGCCTGAAAGCAAGTGGATTTTCAGAGAAATTCGCATCCATTAATTGGAGGCCTTCTGAAATTCTGTCCTCCGATACCACATTTGTCCAAATGACCTACACAAGATCACACTGGCAGTAGAGAACTTAGAATAGTTCTTTTTTTAAAGTCAGTAAATTATTGCCAACCTTTCATCTGAAGATTAAGGTCCTCTTTACAGATGAAATAAATGAGTCATGGAGACAAAAAATAACATATCTGTGATCATCCAGCTGAAACAGAAATGTGTTGGTTGACATCTACATTTCAGTGTCGAACATCTACAACTAAGCATGACCAAAAGAAAGTAGTGTAGGAGGATAAGAGCATGGAGAGATTGAAGGGAGATTTGGCACTAACAAGTGTAACATCTTATTCCTGGGGGGGTGGGGTACAACACGGCAAAAAACCAGAGGTTAAGTAGTGGATAAGCCATTCTAAGCAGCCCTCACATCCCATCCCAGTACCACATATTTATTTTAATTTTCTTTGTTATTGCCCTAAAGCTAGTTGCTTGTCTGAATCAAGACTAAAGATCAGCCTGTCCTTGCTTAGCCCAATTTTAAAGATCGGGGCAATTGACAGTTGCACTTAGCCAGGCTTGCACAAATAAAGGGACTTCTATGCCTACTAACCTCAAAGGTGAGAAAACATCACCTATATTTTGTAGACTTGGGGATCAAAATTGGGAGGAATTCGTTTCTTTTCCCAAGGCCCACTCTAATGCAGCAGCACAGCTGGGTGCAGAACCTAGGTGGCCAGACTGGGCATTATCATGTTGTACTTCACTCAGTTCATGCATTTCTTTTTATACACATTCAAGTCAGAGAAGAAAGCCAGCCGTAGAGCTCCCAGCACGGTGTCCTATACCCTATTCATCAGGTGAAGCTGCAGCCTATTTTATAAAGCCCCTGGTAATTCTTTGTATACCTCTGTGTAGCTCAGTGTATCCTCAGGAAAATACAGGGAGACAAAGATCACTCATAATGGGGCAACTCTGCATTTTTCCAGGTGTCAAAGCATCATGCGTACCAGGCCCAGTCATTTGCAAACCACCCAAGCTCTGTCTCTGTGCATTGCAAATCAAAATTACTTCTGACTTGCTTACTATTTTTCATTGTATGTCACAAAATTATTCCCCTTTTCTGCTGCTGCTCCAAGTACGTGCCACCAGGCTTTTCTCATTGTTGTCAGGGGTGTGAAGATTTATTTTCTCTGACCTGGTTGAACAGGGTCTGTAACAAATTGGAGCCAGCCTGTACTTTATGAAGAAAAGCAGTCTATTTCCCTGTTGTTTGGGCCCTGACACAAATACTGTTTCAGACCAGATGTTTTCTACCAGAGCTACAGAATGTGCAGCGCCTGTGAGAGGCAAGAGAGTCCTATTTCCTTTGCATGAACTGGAGTGTGTTAGAAGATCAAAGACAAGGGACGGGAGCCAGGACGAAAAAGCTTCCTATCTGCGCGTAGAACTTGAAAAAAGATTTCAGTACTTCCAACCGAAGCTGTGTTTATTGGGGAAGGGGAGGGAAACGAGCTCCAATTTTGACACTTAGAGAAAAGCCAGACTTTTTAAATGTCTCCAGCGGGCAATACACGATGCTGGTGTGGACAGCTGGCCTGACTGTGGGCACTGCCCACTGCAACATCCAGTCCTGCCACTGCGGGTTCTTAGCCTTTAATTCTCCAGAAAAGCCAGGCTATCCCCAAAAAGGCACTGACACTGTAATTTAACATAGGGCATGCTTTCCCAGAAGATCCCAAAGCACACATGAAACAATCTTCATAACGAGTTGCAGGTGAGAAAATTGAAGCATAAAGAAGTTTACATGACTTAACAGTCCCATGCAGGATCACCTACAGTCCACTAATTTCCAGTCATTAAAGTAGCCGATAAGCTAGTTGTTCACAGCCAGCTTTGCCTACCGGGTGAGACGTAAGCCTACGTTAATGAGCTCTGCTAGAGCTCTGCTGGCTCCATACCGAGGTGTGGAATATTAACAATTTTCTTGTGTAAGGCAGAAGGAGTACGGAAAAGGTAGGGGCCATCCACAGTACAGCTAGCTGCCCTCTACTTCCCGCAAACATATGTATGTTTTTAATTAAGGAGAGGTTTCAACCGAAGACCCTGACCAACCTAACTTAAATACCGCAGTAATGAGCATAGCATAAATACATAGCTCAGAACCCACAGCACATCTTGTTTCATCATTGATGCAGGGCAACGGGCTGCTATCCTGTCTCTGGGAGAGCTCTGGATGGTAATTAAACTGCATTTTGTTCTCTTCCCACAGAAATGTCCATGCAACAGAAGCATGCTATTCTGGTACAGAGGAACTATCTACCATATGTTAGAATTTCAGTTTTCCCACCATAGAATGTTTCCAACATCAACCCATTCAGCCATCCACTGATCCCAGCTGTCATTTTTCAGTATGACATTAAAGGGTTTAAAGAATTAGTGTGATGTTTTTATAAAAAGGAGATTATTTCTTTACGCAGAAATAACATGTCTTGTGGCAGCAGAGTAGCAAGATGCCCCAAATGACCTCACTCACTGACTGGATATTGCTGCAATGATTGCCAGGCGGGAAGGGCAGTCATGACTCCCAAAAATCCCAGTCTTACTATAAACGGATAGAGAAAGGTTGAGAAAGCCTGATCCTTAGCCAGGTGTTCGTTTTCATTTTAGAATATTTAATACAGAAAATCCTTTATAATGTGGAATTTGTCTGTCAAATGCCATGATATAACCCAGATCCAGGAACTTGCACACACTCCTTCAGTTTCCTGCCAATTTAGTTTTATTAATTGCACTACATAAATTGTATTATATGTTCCAATAAGGAAGAATCACTGTAAGAATGCTCCCAGTGTGGTTTTCTATAGAGCGCTGTACGGGGACACGTGACAATTGGACTTTAATCTAGTTTTTGGTTTTAATGCTGGTGTAAAATGGAAACTCCCTCCATCTCAACAACTGTTTTCACTAACAGTGAAAGAGGAACAATGATACCGACCTGATCTGTAAAGCGCTTTGAGTTGACCAGACTAAATGTGGAAGGTACACATTAAAATAGCTTATGCTGCCTACTCTAATAGTTGTCTCAGTCCTAAATACTCACAGACAAGCTCAATGAATCTGCAAATGCTCAGTCCTTCTCAGACCTGTCAGAACTGACAACTAGCCCTGATCTTCAGGGTGCACTACAGCCACTAACCCGACAGTCCTCACAGCGCCTGTAAAGAACACGCTTACTGCATTACCTAACAAAAGGCATGCAGACACACAAGAACTGTGTTTAGAAGCAGGGGATGCAGTAATTATGTCCAATATTCCTGACAAGACTGCGCTACATGTCCCTCTCTGCAAATATCAGGGCTCAGTCACGCCAGCGTGCATTGCAGTCCTAGCTTCAGACAACGCAAATGCGCTATACGTGTCTCAGATTTGGCTGGTGGAAAATGCCAACTTCTTAGCTGTGAAGGTATAAAAGAAAGAAAGAAAAGGAGGTAAATTGTGTGTTCTTTTACCCTCTTTAGAAGAAACAGGATCTGAGGAGGGTGGCAACAAATATAAAGTTAACAAGTGGAAAAATACAATTAAGGTAGATTAACCTGTGACACTCAATGCCAGAATATATTAAAGGTAATTAAGATAATTATATTGCAGCAGTAGCTATGTTAATTCTAATTAGAATAAAAAAGTACGAGACAACCCTTAACTCTAGATGAAAAATAAACTTCTCTGAACAGATTCATAGAATCATAGAATCATAGAATGCTTTGGGTTGGAAGGGACCTTTAGAGGCCATCTAGCCCAACCCCCTGCAGTGAGCAGGGACAGCTTTAACCAGATCAGGTTGCTCAGAGCCCCAGCCAACCTGACCTTGAATGTTGCCAGGGATGGGGCCTCTACCACCTCTCTGGGCAACCTGTGCCAGTGCTTGACCACCCTCATTGTAAAAAATTTCTTTCTAATGTCTAGTCTAAATCTATTCTTCTTTAGTTTAAACCCGTTATTCCTTGAGATTCTATAATTGTTTGCTATCACGCCTAAGGCTTGTCTCTCTTTCCTTTGAGCCTGTGATAACAGTCAGCTTCTCAGAGGGGATGTTTGCTTGAACAGGCTTCTGGTCTGTTCCAGTAGGTAATTTGCCTGTACCTTTCATTTTATATTCTTTGCAATACATCTAAGAATGCTTGTGGCAAAAGAACAGAAATAGCAGATTACTATCTGAGATATTTATTGAAGAAAGGAAATAAGAAACTAATAGAGTCTTTTTTTGGTGAAAAACACTTAAAAATATGAATTAAGCCATGTCACACCCATCTAGCATGCAAATGTATAGCTAAAGAAAAGAGATGACGATATTTGCAAACTGGGCTTAAAATGTCATGGAAACAGCTGACCTCCCAGCAGAAAATTAATTTCCTTGTTGTACGCAGGCAAGTATGGCAGAGAAAGCCACCCACTCTCATCCATACCTGTGTATCACACCAAAAGCTATGATATTTAAGCAGACTATAAATACTGACCAAAAAAACTAACAGATGATCAAATCTCAATGGGTTTTTTTTTGCAAGTGGGCTTAATACTTTGTGACATCAAGGTCATAAAACAAAGCCATGTCCATATTGCAATTCCAGAGAAAATTGCCTTGAGAATGACATACTGCAGTGACCTTCAGGTCCCAATAGCCAAGGAGTTGAAGTCTGACAGTTTCCCCACTTACAATCCCCAGCCTATGCAGATCCCCCTTTACAGGGCTGACATGGCTGATCTGGGGAAGAACAGCCAAGGAGATTTGTAGTGCAGGGCTCTGCCCTGCAGATGTTTCCATGGAAAATAAAGAGGATATTAGATGTTAACCCCTGTGAACAGTACTTCAAACTTGCAGGGCAGTTTCACTCTCCCTATCCCCACATTGCAAAAAAACCCATATGGCTATATTTAAAGACCAGTTTGTGTACCTGGTAGATCTAGAAGTATGTAAGCAAGTCAATCTGGGCAGCAGATGAAAAGAAACTAGAACCTTGTTGGATTCATTCCATCATTGCTGCCTTAAGACTGTATTGTTTTGAGAGGTGTGAAGTGTATAAAAAATATTGTAAGCCTGTATCACAGAAGCACACAGAAGAGTGAAATACTTCTCCTGTAGCAGTGTAGGCTTGAAGGAGGCAGGTGTCATTCCGAACATAAAACAAGACCTGTCCCACAACAATTTTGGCACTTGTTTTCATGGGAACTGCTTGCAGACTGCCAAAGCCATTGGCTTAGCTAGGATGTGCTGCCACCCAGCTCTGCTGGAAGCCAGACTCTGATCTCTGCAGTGGAAGATTATTTGCAATCATTTTCCACCTCCACATCCCTCTGGCCTACAGCAGGCTGTATGATTATATCACTGAGAAAGATGTTTTTGTCATCCATTGCAATGAAATTGCATCCAAGCACCTGGTGCTGGGAAGCACGTCATGCTCTGTCGTGGTTTAACCCCGGCCGGCAACTAAGCCCCACACAGCCGCTCGCTCACTCCCCGCCCCAGTGGGATCGGGGAGAGAATCAGAAGAGTAAAAGTGAGAAAACTCGTGGGTTGGCATAAACACAGTTTAATAGGTAAAGCAAAGGCCGCATGCACAGGCAAAGCCAAACAAGGCATTCATTCACTGCTTCACACTGGCAGGCAGGTGTTCAGCCATCTCCGGGAAAGCAGGGCTCCAGCACCTGTAATGGTGACTTGGGAAGACAAAGGCCATCACTCCGAACATCCCCCACTTCCTTCTTCTTCCCCCAGTTTTTAATTGCTGAGCACGATGTCATGTGGTGTGGAATATCCCTTTGGTGATTTGGGGCCAGCTGTCCTGGCTGTGTCCCCTCCCAGCCTCTTGTGCACCCCCAGCCTGCTCGCTGGTGGGGTGGGGTGGGAAGCAGAAAAGGCCTTGGCTCTGTGTAAGCACTGCTCAGCAGTAATGAAAACATCCCTGTATTATCAACACTGTTTCCAGCACAAATCCAAACCATAGCCCCATACTAGCTACTATGAAGAAAATTAACTCTATCCCAGCCAAAACCAGCACATCCTCCCAGTCTGCTGATTTCAATAGGGAACTGAGGCCCCAATTTAGCAAAAGTCGCAAGTGCAGGTTTGACTTCACATGTAGAAGCAATCCCTGTTAAATTAATTAGATTAGACACATCGTGAAAGTCAACTCCATACCAAGTGTGTACTGTTGTACTGTGGCTTGCAGGTGCACAGCCCTCTATCAGGATCAGGCCTTTCCCTGCATTATATCGTTTTGAGGCAGCAGAAAACAAGTGCAACGGGATGCTGTTAGGGACAGTACTAAGCTTTTAGTTTGTAAATCCTTTATTTCTTCAAGAAAGATCCACTTTGCTGCAGCATTTGATTTTCCAGTTATATTCCTCCCTTTTACCTTGTTTTCCAGATGCATAAGGAAGTCAAATGCCTTGCTCAGGGTTACACTGACTGATGTACTGGGGAAATAAAGACTATTTCTGGCAGCTAAGATGTTTTTTCAGTCATTCATTTCCATAAAATTCCAGTTCTAATAAACCAATTTATAACCTACAGTCCTGCCAGATGAGGTGTGTCTAGCTCATCTGTACTGCTTTCAGTCAATGTGCACGTGTATGCACACTACATTCTGTAGCACCTTTATCATGAGGCTGTTTTCAATAAGTAATAATAATATTTCCATTCTGAGATGAGATTTACTAGCACAGTTGTGTATATTACAATGCACTGAAATAAGGGATGTTCATAAAGGGCATTTTGCTGTATTCTGGTTGTATTGTGTCAAACCTTCGTGTCCACTAACAGTTAAACCCAATGAAGCAGCTAACTGATAAATCATACAAACCCGTTCGTACAGCTGCTATATATTCATTTTATAACAAAGATTGTGTGTGCAGCTCTGTCTGTCTCTATTCCACTCCAACATGTCTCCTAAGCTGAAGTAATTCAGCGCAGGTGGCATTTGTATTACTGTATCATCTATCTACAGGAGATGAGCTCCTGAAAGGCAGAGAAAGCCAACAGCTCAAGCCCAGCTCGTATTCACTCTAATGACAGTATGTAAGATTTTCTGGGCTTTCAGCACCTTTATCACCTGATGTCAGCATGCATTTCAGGAACTTGTTACCTAGGAATTCACTGATCAGACAAAGAGGGATGTCTCTGAAGAACAGTATAGTCACAGAGGACTTACTTAGGGCACACTCCATTTATGTAGCCCTATCTGCTTGGGAAGCAACTTACCTGATTAAGAATCCTCCTATAGTGCAGCAGTAAACAGTACGTTAATGACAACTGAACTACAGAACAAATAACTTGTACAAGTGCATTTGTTTTATTTTAGCACCAGGAGAAGTGGATGAAATATCCAAATAATCACCAAATAACCATTGTAGGGGTGGGAGAATCTATGCTTCATGTTTAGGGGTTAAAAGTAGCATTTTTCAACATCTAAGACCTTTTTCTGAGCAACTGGTCAATTTGTATTTAACCAAGTAAACCTATATAGTCTCATACACAAATGTCCTGCATGTACAAACATGTAAATACTTGCATATAGACATGTTTATTAACATGCATAAAACCTGAAGAAATGCAATTGTGTAAGTAATTAAAGGAAGAAGTCAATTGTACTCAATATAGTGGACAAAGGTCATATTCTAGGCCAAAACTCTCTCTGTTTGGGCAAGATATTTCAAACTTTCCTGTTTCAGTTCCACCACCTGTATATTGGCAGTATCTTTTTTTCTAGCAAGTGTGCTGCCTGGATGAATGAAGTTCTTAGCCATTCAGTTAAAGATTCTATCAAAATGTTACTAGCAAGCATACATGCAGAACTGGAAAGCTGAATCCCAGAGTAGACTTGGAAGCTATTATAAAAATATACTTACATCTAGCAAACTGGCCTGTTCTCAGCCGATACAAGTACTGAATTTGGGAACTATGTTAAAAGAATGATCAAGAGAGGGAAGCAGTAATGGTGTAGGAATCAGTCTCTCTTCTCAGCTCTGGTACCAGTCTAATAGTCAAAAGCAATACCTGCATGAAAAGCGTTGCTTGGCAGCCTGGAAATCTCCAGGACAAATGATGTTTAGGGAAATAATATTTCCCTATTAGGGTAAGAAAATACATTGCTATTTACTCATATGGGTAAGAAAGTGGCATTCGACACCCTTTCACCTCATCCTTTAAGTTCTGTCTTCAGAGTATGGGAGCACAAGTACAGTCACCAAGAGGGTAAATGCTATTATTAACATTATTATTTGCATATCACGTCTATTAAATCTGAACAAGATGCCAAGACAAGAGGAGCTGCAAGAAAAGCAGAAAAACAAAGCTAATGTAAAATAATCTTTGATAAACTGTGGAAACAAATGGAAAAATCACAGTGTGATTCAGCTAAGACAAGTGATTTCACAGCTCTCATCTGGACAAATAAAAAAAGAAAAGCGGGGGGGGGGGGGGGGAGGAGGGGGAACACCAGGGAAATCCGCTGGTTACGACAGACTGAAAACTGAACATTAGCCAGCGATGCACTCTGAGCAAAAGATAAATCATGGATAATTTCAGTTCAAACTGAAAGATTTAAATTCCTCAGTTACGAACTGCTTGAAATAAGGTATTACAAAGTGAGCTGTTCGTCAGTATTGGCTCCAGAGAGCACGGTTCACACTGGAAACAGTCACTAGACTAAACCCTGGAGCTGTTCCCTCTCTCCTCTGGTCTCCCTGCCTGCAAGGGCGGAGGCATCAGCAACCACAGCAATAAAAAGCAGTGGCCACACCAGCTGGCAGCGGTTTCCTCCCTTCATGGCTCCAGGAGAACAGCTCATATTTTATTCATGAAAAATGAGGCCTCTGGAGGTCTAAGCAAAAAAACAGGAAGTAAATATTTCTTGGGGGCACTCGGTCACAAGCTGGCAAGTGTCCAGGACATGAAGAAGGAGAGGCGGAGGTGGAGGATGGAAGGGTGAAAGCTCCCTTCCTACCAGCCTTCCTGCGATGGTAGGAAGGAGGATCACAAAGGGCAAACTGCACCCTGAACGTCCTGCGTGGTGACCCAGTGCAGCAGGGAGCAAGTCGGCTGGTGTCCCGTAGTGGGGGTCCTGCAGGGAGTCACTCCATCCCAGGGGAAACGCATGCTGCAGGATCGGCGTGGATGCATACCAGGATGGGAGCCCTCCAGGGTCTGCTTTGGAGAGGCTGATATTTACCCCACCCATTTGCGTAAGCCGTTGCTTTGAGTTCTCCAGGTAATCTCTCTTCCCACTTTGCCACACTCCTCTCATGTCCTAAAACTACATCACCTTAAAGGCCGGTTTGCATGTGCCTTCAGAATAGGAGCACACCTGAGCTCAGAATAAGCACCTTCCTGGGAGAAGAGGTCTTCTCTTCCCACAGAGCCAGACAGCCCTCTTCCATTTCCTTGTGTCCCCAATAACAAAGACCAGCCTTAGTATCAGTAAACAATCTTCTGCAATCCTTCACCTTCCTGGGAAGATCGACGTGAAGCTGCAGGTGTCATTTGTGGCCACTAACTGGAGACACAGAAGTGTTCTGTAAGCTCTAACTGTGTGCAGAGGAGCAACCATTGGTCCTCTGGCAGCTCAAACCTAACACACGGCACTGGCTGTTCATAATTTTGTAAGCCTTACCATCAGGGTCGACTGTTTCTGAACTCTAATTACTTTGCACAGGACACTATATAAAGACCTTTCTAAGAAGCCTGAACTCCTCCTTGCAGATTTCTGGAATTTGCAGGGAAAGAAAGAAGCTACCTATTACTTTCTGACAGATTCCTAAAAGACGATACATGCAAGGGAATATTTATTTCTTGAACATTACAAAAGAAATGTAGCATTTTAGATTAACATCCATCCTTCATTGTTTTAATTACCGTCTAATGAATATTAGCCCTCAGAATATCTCCCCTGCAGGGCTGAGCAAATGAGAAACAAGTCATAGCAGGGCAGTCAGAATGAAAGGAAGGGAAAAAACCAAGACAATAAAAAACCCCACACATCAGGAGAGGCAGAAAAATGCACCCTGGGATGCAGCAGCCAACATTCATTTAATAATGTCAACGTTTTATATGCAAAGCTTTCCTGAGTGGCAGTAAAACATATGGATTAATAATGGCATGCGGTGGGATTAGATAAAAAATAAATTAATATTTAAGGTGCTCTTTATGGTACGGGGGGTGAGGGGAGGAAGAAATAATTCTCCATCAGTGCAAGCATCACCTAAGATCACTGTTGTAGAAAGGAATTTTAAAAACAACAAAACCCCCTAAAGATCACCCCTAAATTAAATCCTGGTTTTACTTAAAACCAGTTTTCTCCTGCACTGCCACAGGACTAGGACTACACTCATTTCTCATTAGTTAGCTTATTTTGAAAATCCCACTCAAATGCATCCAGCTGCCTCCAGCATGCAAATGCACAAAGCCCACTGGAAACTGAGGTTCAGGCAGGCAAATTCTGAGTCGGTATCAGAAACATCAGCCTTCAGAGCCAGGACACTTCTCTGCTCTTCAGTTACTGATAAGTTTCTCCCTTACCAATGTATGCACCCCAATTCCCCACTCAATAAAACTTAGCCACAAACGTCTACAGCAGAGATTAAAAAAAAAAAAAACCACAACAAACTTTAAAAACTCTCAGAATAGAGAAATAGTTTAAGTGAAGCCAATTTAAACAGACTTTTAAAAATACAAAGCTCTTTAAAAGCTTTATTAAAAATCAAGCTATTAAGAAAAGAAACATTTAAATAAAAGGTGAGCAAAATCCTCACATCACAAATGTTTATGCTAGGTGTACTGTATCGTAGCATCTGTCTGGCCTCTGTAAGACTGGTAACAGTTATAGTGGTTTTACACTTATCCAGAGGGAGCCCAAAAGCATTTTACAAAATCTGACACCGAACCTGCAAATGTATAAGCATATCTTTAAGTATCTGGATATATCCTAAAAACAGCCTGTCAATTTACCAAACAAAAATACAATAAACAATCCATATGTAGGAAGTGGTTTCTGCTTCTCCAAGCCAATTTTGATAGAAACTTTTTATCCTGTGACTTGTAGTGTGAAAGGTGTACAGACAACGAAGGAAGCTCATTAAGCACAGCTCCTATGCAACTGAAGTGCTCTTAGATGCTTTGGAGGCATGAAACAAAGGAGACTGATACAACGATTTTCCCTTCCTGCTACAGTTAAAGCTGCTTTGAGGAAGTGTAGGTAAAAAAACTACAAAAGAAGGGATATATAAGCTAGCGTTTAACTTTAATTGATTAGATTAACTCTGTTACTTTGACACACCATTAAAGCAAGATTTACTGAATACTAGACAAGATAGGCAAACTGTCTCATTTTGTTTAAAATGTCCTGTTCTTATCTAGTGCTTAAATGTAGTATCAATTAAGTGAAAAATTACTCTGCTGCTTAAATGGAGCTCTCTCCACGTTGGAACTCACTGCCCTTTCCTGTTGCGTTTGCATTTCAGAGGACCACCACCTTAAAAGGGGTCAGTAGAAAAAGAGCAACCTGGCTGCAGGGAAATCAGGTATTTTCAAGGAAGTCACTAAGCACCAGGAGATACTCCAGCCTGACTGTGTTGACTGTGTGAGACTGCAGGTGAGTCTCACTTACTCAGTAAGGCGTGCTGTCATAGGATTTGTTGACTTGGAAGGGGCAAAACCCAGATGACTAATGCAGGAAAGAGAAGCTTTTCCTCTCCTCACCCCCATTTCTCAGACTTCTGTGATACCTTCAATACTGTAGCACTAGAAACAATGAACAACAAATGTCTTTAATCAGAGAATAGACTGAACATAATTAAAGCAAGGAAAATTTAGGGAGGCAGCCCTAAATTTAGGGAGTTAGCCCAGCTGGAATGGAGCCTGGATTGCAGGGTTAATATCCAAAGGTTTACCTCCACAGCAGTGTCCTGTCATATCTCATTTGAAAGATGCTGCCTGGAGCTCTGGGGCCAACCTGGCACCACGCTGGGCTGCGGCCAAGTCTGATGGTACAGTGCCAGCGAGCGCAGCACCTGGGTTTCACTAGACTAACCCCATAAAACAGAATACACCTTCACCCAGTAATGCAGGACTGTTTTCTTTCATGTTCTCCCAGACTAAGGAAAGGTTCCCAAGCCATTTTCTCTTGGGACAATCAAAGTCCGAGTGCATATTTTGGTGTTATGCTCTAGACTTAATATAGTATACCAAGTAATCATTTAAATCCCAAATTGTTATGCAGCCACTAAAACAAATCTTAAGAGTACAAGTCCTATTTTTCATTGCATATCTAGGCAAAACCACACCAAACATTTGGAGTAAAATTCACCTGTACACACAGAGGTCTGAAGATAACAACCACATTTTTATTTTTGTCAGATTTTTCTTGCTTCCTCTATCATGAGCACTCTACAGTTAAGCCAGACTCGACCCTTACCTTAATCTTTTGCTAAATTCCTCCTTTATGCTTTAGGAACTTCCTGGGTTGGAATACTGCAGCTCTTCCTTCTGATGTTTCTAAATCCATGCTTTGCAGACTGGAAGGAATCCAGAGTGCTACAGCCTGGTAATTCCTGGACTCCTGATAAACAACAACATTATTGCATTTTTTACATACAGAAAATGAGCACAAATGAATGTTATTTAAGATTTATTTTGTTGCATTCAGCCAAAAAAGGTCTCTGACCAAGTTTTGTCCAGCATTTAAGAGACTAGATACAGCAGAAATGGTTCACATGTCATGCAGTACCAACTAGGGGCAGTCAGTGGAGAATATTACCAGACTGCTAACATAAGGAACAAACACAACAAAGTACAAATGCTGGATGCACTAAACAGAAGTATCGTGGTATATCACGGCTGCACTGTGTCTGACCAAAAGTCAAGCAATACTGTAACTATTAAAAAAAAAAAATCCACTTTGTATCAACTTCATTGCAAATTTCTTTTAAAGTTTCTGATAAACATAGAATCATAGAATCATAGAATGCTTTGGGTTGGAAGGGACCTTGAGAGTTCATCGAGCAAGTCAGTCCATATTCTCATTATTATGGGAAACAAAGGCCACGGAGACCAAGTGTTACATCTGAAAACACAAATTAAGTGGCACACTGGTAAAAGAACAGATGAACCCAGTCTACCTCCGTTTCAAACTATTGGATGGTACCATTCATCAGAGCTTAGCTGACACAGCCCTCAAATCACTCCTCTGGTTTTGCACCAGCTCGGGGCTGAGTCTTCAAGCAGAAGGCTCACAGACCCATTAGGTTCCTTCTTCTTCATCAAGAGCTTTCCTCTTATGCAAGGGAGGCCCAGCAAGGCACTTGCTGCTGCAGGATGCTCTTTGCAACATCTACATTTGGCAACCGAAGTCATGCATGCAATCGCTTTCTCAGCTTCCTCAGGGAAAAGGGGGAGTGGGTGTCCTCCCCAGAGGCAGGTGTTTGTGCAAACAGAACCCTGCTACAGTCACTAATGGTGACACGAGATCCTGACATGGAGAAAAGGTACTGCTCCATGCCAGCCCCAAGCTGCAGGTGCAAGCTGACGAGTGCTCACGGGGTGACCGCTGCAAGGAGAAAAGCATGGTAAGCACAAAGGATCATTCCCCTCTCTTACACTTTCACCTTTATTAACAGTGTTAGTAGCCAACAGCTGCATTTTGGCATCTAGGAAAATGTATGCTTAAAGAATTTACCTTGTTTTGCAGACAAAAGAGGAATTCTAGGAGAAAGTCTATTCTCTTGGCTGCCACGGGTGACCCTATGTGGCTTCTAATACAGGTGTCCATACTCCCTCTACTGACTAAAGCTGTAACCACACATGTCTGGTCTTGAACTGGACACTCGTCATTCTCCATTGTATGCTTAAAATAAAAAATGAAATTTCAATTACATTGTTAGCCTTAAGCATCCAAAGAGCAGGAAAGTAGGACTAGCAGGTCACTGCTCCTGAATCGTTTTCTTGTAACCTAGCGTAAAGCACTGGGCAAATTATAATTTGTTCTTCAACACATACATAAAAATAATAATAAAGCTTCTCTGGCTTAAAACTGCAGTGATCTAAATCCACTCTTTTAAGTATTTTCAGGTGCTTATGGAAGAGAATTGGAAATATATACAACATTAGAGTCTACTGGTAGCAATAAGCTGAAATTGATCTTTCCAGCTACTCTGTTACCACAGTCTGTGACTTGCCTCACTTCTAGCAGTATGAATTTCCTAACTGCAGATTAAGACAGCATTCTGCTATAATTTCGTGTGACAGCATTTAAAAAAAACATTTAAAGGTACTTAATGAAAATGTAAAAAGCAATGAGATGCTGTAAATAAAAGCACTCAGGTAACAAGGCGGGCAGATGTCATGTCATGCTGTATTTACCAGACTGTTCTGGTGAGCTGCCATTGCTCTGCAGCTACTAGAGATGCTAACGAGAAAGGAAGGATGAGGCAGCAGATGGGGAAATAAACTAGGAGATGGCAGTGTGCTGGTGGAGAGTGACTGCGTGACCTCAGACATTATATTTAGGAAGAAATTTTAAATGGCACACATAACATTAGCTCAGATCAGCACAACTGTACCTCCCAGTGACAGTCTATAGATAAATACATGAAGAATGGAGGGTGCTATGATGCTACAAGAACAAATTAATACCCTGCAGATACTGACAATGTCATCCCCGGTTTTGGTCTTCGTACTCAAGCACAGCAGCTCTAGAGGAATCAGGACCCCTGTCAGTCTGGGTACAGACACATCAAGCCCATGAAACCCCCTAATACAGTGATGCCCCATTTCATAAAGCACCAGTCCAGCCTCCCTTCTAACCACCCCATCATTACTTCCACTCCTGGTGTTTGTACCAGCTTTGCTTTATGCTTTCAGCCTCAGGGAACACGAGACAAAATAGTTGGTAGCATCAGAATTCATTCCACTGCCTCCAACCTAACTGTGTGAAAGGGAAAGAGAGCGAACAGGGAATAGCCTCAAAGGGGACTGCAGACTCCGCATTTCCGTGGCAGCAAGACCGTCTGTGCTACGTGACCTACTTGTGGCTGCTGAACAACAGCACGCTGCAATAGGAGGTGACAGCTTTAACTGAGACTGCAGGGCTGGTGGGGACGGGGGATGGACACCCAAAGGAACTTTGTACTTCTCTTAACACTGTAATTTAAGGTCTCAGCTCCTGGCCTTTCAGACCTGCTGGATAATGTATATTAGCATTAGCCCTAACAACAGCAGTAAGCTGAACTCACAGATTTAACCCAAAAGCAAAATGACCTTGAATACTGAACAGTTCTCCCGCCCTCCCAAAACCACTGTATATTAGAATTTTTTTATTCCTTATCTGCACTGCATATTCAGTACAGATACATACTTTTCACTAATGAATGCCTAAGTTAGTTTGCTCTCTTATGCTTTATTCCTATTGCCTTCTGGATTTTACACCTCACATCCCCCACCATAATTTCATCACTGTTGCTCTTCACTGTCTTCAACTACTGCCTCAGTTTTAATGTTTTCACTAACTTCAACTTCTTGTTCAAACTCAAAACAAGCTATCCTCAGCTTCACCAACCATAGCATGCAAAACAGCAATTCTTTTGCCACAACTTCTGCATTTATCCAACCCTCTGATGAAACCTGTTGCATTCGGCTTGTTTCCCTGGAGGGGCTAGCGCATGAGCCTGTGACCAGAGCTGATCTGAGAAGAGCCTCCACATGGTCTTTAAAAGGACCTGTTCCCTACATCAAGCACCTGCAGGTGGGATTTCCTTGCTCCCGGGATGACCACAAGGTCACTATTTATTTCTCTGATGGTGATCTCTGTGACTAGTAGTAGATGCCGTTTGAATACACTCAAGAGGAACATTCCCCTGGCTAACTAAATCATTAGCAAAAAGCCTTCATCTGTACTCTATACTAATTACAAATACTTAGTAAGCTTTTTCCATATATCTTTTAGGGTGGGAGGGAGACAGGTCAGAAAGAATAATCGTAAATTCAGGGTTATTCTCCTTTCAGGATAATACAGTACATCTACTGCATGCATGTGTATTTGGGCACTGCTGATGACACATCAAAAGAGTTCTGCCGTTTCAGCACTGAATTTGGAATTCATTTTATCCTGGATGTATCCTGTGATCTCAGCAGACAGACTACAATAAAAAGAGTTCACATTTTGGGACAGATGGGTTTTAAAACTCATTTAGGCTCAGGTCTGCCTATCCACCTGCCACATATCCCTATCAATATTGCTGCGCCTTCAATAAATACTTGGTCCGTGTTTGGTAAACTACAGAACCACTGTGAATAAGTGAGGAGTTACTGCCTAGCCAGGGGATGCAGTGCTTTATAAGACCGTGCTCCAGAGAAACACACATTGCAACTGGTTCGCAGAAACGTATCACAAAATCTGTCATCAGGCTCTCTGCAACAATTCTTATGAATAGCCTTTCTTACTGTCCTTTGGGTGCTTATCAGCAGCAATCCTGCATGTATACTGGGACAATTAACGCTGGCTAGAAAAATTGTATCTTATCTAGAGGCTGGTACTTCCTAAGAGCATAACAACTGTTTAATTTGGCAAGAAACCAAAGCGTGTCCAGTGTGCTGTAGTGACAGAATTTTATGACCAGCAGTGCTGTATGCAGCTGCAGTATTTCACTGTCTCATGTTGGGCTCTGCTGACTACTGCAATAAGTTAAATCCAAAGACAAGAGTAACATAAGTGAGTTTGAGGTATTACAGGAACAATGTATTCATCTGGTATGTGCGCTATAAACAGTCTGAATACTGAAAAAATGCCAACTGTCTCACACTCATATGCCACATAATTATGTTATTTAATTTTCTACTTCACCTCCAATGGATGCAAAGTTAATCCACAGTTCATTCAGCCAGCCACGTAAAGGCTGCAGACCACTTACAATTTCACCCTTATCCTAAAACCAGTAGGAACCATGTACAGCTATTAATAAAAAAGATATGCAAAACAAGATTAAAGCACCACATAAAAAGTCAGATATGAGACTGCACTTTCCATAACGGAAACTTCACTCTCCGGAATTTTGGAGCCTATGAGGAACCTCGGCAAATTCCATCACTGTCAGGCCACAGGCTGAAGGAAATGCTCTCATCTGCAAACATTTGTGTAGCAACCTCAAAACACCAAGTAACAGGCACTGACAGTAACACTGGAATGCAAATGTGGCAAGTGATAGGAAGTTACTCCCTTAGAAGAACATCACTGCTCATGCAGGGCTTCAAATATGACCAGTTCCAAGTTCCTGCCTCCTACCAATCTTAAATTAGAAACACTCCCTAATCAATCAGAGCCCAGACTGAAAAGCATATCATCTGCTCACTGAGCTAACACAAATGTCATTGATTATGTGGAGCATAAGCGGAGCTTAAAGATGTGTCAAGGCCCCAGTAACTACTTATGTTTAAAACTAGCACGGATACCCAAATTCTAACGGCAGCACCAGAATCGCACCACTTGCATTGTAACGTAACTACTTACAGTATTTTGTGATGTATCTTTTATTGTTTTCATTTTATAGGGTGAAATAAAGGTAGCTAGAGGAAGAAACAAAGGTTTAGACTCCTGAAGTGCAAACATATTACTGGTTTTATTATCTTAACATTTAACCAGTCAGTAGGGCAAGAAAAGCAGCCAGACTCCAAAACAGCCCAGCGCAGGCCCACCCAGCCGTGCCGTGAGCGGCCGCCACGCCTCTCCGCCCGCCCCTCCTCGGCAAAGCCCAGCCCCGCCGCCCCCAGGGCCCGCCCGGCCGCCTCCCTGCTGCTCCTCAAGGGCCTCACAGAGCTGCCCAGGCCGCCAGCGCCGGCTGGAGAGCGCCCACAGCACCCACCCCCGGGTAGGCCGCCCCGCCGGGGCGGGCAGCGCGGGACAAGACCCAACCCCGCCGGCCTTCGCCGTCCCCGCCCCGTGAGGCGGCCCCGGGAGCACCGCCCTCCCCTCACGGAGGCGGCGGGGGGACAGGGGCCGGGCCGGGCCAGCCGCCACTGGGATGGAGATGGAGGACGAGAAGGCCGGGCCGGCGGCAGGCGAGAAGCGGGAATCCGCCGACCCCCCGGGGACCGCTGCTGCCGGCGGCGGCGGCGGCCATTACGAGCTGCCCTGGTGAGCGACGGAGGCGGCGCGGCCTGCGCGGGGGACGGCTGCTGGCGAGCGAGCCCGGCGGCCGCGGAGCGCCTGCGCGATGGAGCCGGGGGCGGGAGGAAGGGCCGGGAGCGCGCGGCCATTGGTGCAGAGCGGGGCGGGAGGCGGGGTCTGGCGGGGCCTAGCCTATGGAGCGAGAGGGGGCGGGGCGAGCCGGTGGCGGGAAGGTGAGGGCCTGCGCGGCGCCTCCGCTGAGGGGAGCGTGTATGCCGGCCCCGGCCCCCCTCTGCGGCCCGGCCCCGGCCCCCCTCTGCGGCCCGGCCCCCCGGGCCTTCCCCTCGGGCCCGCTGAGCTGCAGGAGCAGCGGGGAGAAGGCACCGGGCAGCCTCGGGGGGAAAGCAAGAAGTCCCTCTGGAGCCCAGACAAAGTCAGCCCTGCCTTCTGGTAACCAGAGGAGAGCGCCCGGGGCGGCATCTCTGCTTAGCCCTGGTACCAGACTGAGGCATTGAACTCCTGTCCAAGTTAGCGTGTTTTTCGTCCTTTTCCTTCGTTACACTAATCGAAGTAAAACAACCATTATGGCATTAGTGTTGTGGAATGCTGCGTTTGGCAGTTGGGGTGGACCCTGCAGCGTTTGCGCTGAAGACACATCGAGTCATCGTTGTCCCGTGTTATCTTACTGCCATGCTCCTTTTCTAGCAGCGTAAAGCGCTGTTAAAGTTTTATTAGATGTGCTGAAGTGTGTGGGGCTTTACTTTTACAGGGTGGAAAAATACAGACCCATGAAATTATGTGAAATAGTTGGAAATGAAGATACTGTGAGCAGGTTGGAGGTGTGTAGCTGTCCCTTTATCTTTTTATGGGTTAGCTCAAAAAACATAATTCTGCATAGATCTACAAACCAGTAAAAGCACTTTTGTATTTCTACATCCATACTTGAGTATATGGAAAAAAACCTTTCTGATTTACTTGAGAAATACACGTTTTAGGACACATTTGAGTGGTGTTCTAAGGAAATATGGCTTTTTGAATTGGGATATTGTTTAAATTGGCCCTGTTTTGATACAACTTAGAAAATTTGTAGCTGTTGTAATATTGTTTCAATGAATAAATATAATTTGTATAACAACAGAAAGAAACAAGAAAGCAAGAGTACTAAAGACCTATGGGATTAAGTACTTATAAGTTTTTCCATACTATTCTGGGCACTGACTTTTAATGGTCCAATTAGGAAAAAATACAAAAGCAGCAAAAGAAAGCAAGCAGCAGGGAAGAAAGGAATGGGTTAGCTTTGTTTTTCATGCTTAGAATAGAATTGGAAACTCTTTGTTCCCACTATTTTCTTATATAATTTTTTATTATTGTTCTTTCTTAGGTCTTTGCAAAAGAGGGGAACGTACCAAATATTATAATTGCTGTAAGTATTGCTGTGTTGTACTGTATTTCACTGCGTTGGTCCTGGCGTCTGAAATCTAGCCACAATAGCCTGCCAGTATAGATTTGCATTGTGCCTGAATATATTGGTAAGGGAGATGTTGATTGTATGGTCATGGAGCAGTGTAATTGGCAGAATACAAAGTAGTGAACAACTTTTTGTTAAAAACTACTTGGCCCTCAGGGGCCTATTGAAGCACGTCTTGTGCTTCTCCCTGCAGCGTTTCTCTCCTCTCTTGGAGGCAGGATCCTGAACTCAGGCAGCCTCTAGTCTGATACTCTCTGTGCAGTTCCTCTGTGGCAGCTGTTTTTCATGACTGCGGAGTTTTGTAGAGAGTACACCTTAGAAAATGACATTAAACTTACCAGCAATTGCTGCATTGTTGCATTCCTAGGGTCCTCCAGGAACAGGTAAGACCACCAGTATCCTCTGCTTGGCTCGTGCTCTGCTTGGTCCTGCATTAAAGGATGCTGTTTTGGAGCTGAATGCCTCAAATGACAGGTAAGAATGAATAAACCTTATTATACTTTTAATGAGGAAGTAAATATCCATTTTTATTTTTAGTTCAACTCAGGCTGGCTTGATAGGCTTAATGCTATATGAAGGCCTCTAATACTTATTTTAATGCAGTTTTTCCAACTAAAAGTTAGGCAATCTTTGGCGTCCAGCTATCAACATAGATATTATTATTTGATGTTTTATGAACTTGATAGATACTTTCACGTACAAAAATAGAAACAGATGGAGTGCAGAATCCATAACAGTACTGGTTTCTTGAATTTACTTTAAAGAGTTGAGCTTCCAGCGTTCATGAAATCCTCCTAAGAATGAAAAGTGAGCAAGTTGGTTGTAATGAAACTCTTCAGTGCTTAGGAAAAGAAGTGAAGTGGTAGAAATTAGGGCCGTAAGGGCAGTTGGGGATTAAAATGTAGGGTAAGGGTGTTAGGTATGTAGGGGACTCTGACTCTACCCCAAGGATCAGGCACTAAGGGCTGATTATAATTCTCAAGTTCTGTAGCAGACCCATCCCGAAGTATTCTGAGGACATTTCCTAGAGGGTTCTTTATGAGTACAATACATTTTACCTGCCTTTGTTAATATCCATTATAGAAGAGCTATAGAATCACAACATTCATTTTCTAAACAGAACAAAAAAGTAAGATATTTTATTTTTAAAAGTAAGTCTTTGTTGGGACTCTGTCTAGGAAGGCACCGGTGGTGTGCTAAAATGATGCAGTCTGTCCAGCTGTTTTTCTTAAACTCTTCTGAGTTATAGCTGGGTCTGTGGATGTAGCTGTATGAAGTACTGGCAGAGTAGCAAAGCAGTGTTAAATGCTTCTGTCCTTGTTCATTTATTACCCCTACCTTTTGCCAAACATAAGTAATTTTGTGGCAGTACTGTAAGGTTACTGATACTGTTAAATTATTTTTTCAAAGCCTCCAAAAATGAGGATTATTGGTGTTTAAATCTGAATCAGTCAGGCAGTTGGCTTACCACATGGTTTCACAACAGTTATACTGGCACAGCTGAAGGGGCAGGAACAAACAGCAGGAGAATAGGGAGCTCAGGAGTGCTTCAGCCACTGTGGCTGCTGAATAAAATCTATTATGTGATTTCACCCAACTGATCATGAATCACTTGAATTATTGTTCCAGAGGCATTGATGTTGTGAGAAACAAAATCAAAATGTTTGCCCAGCAAAAGGTCACGCTTCCAAAAGGTCGGCATAAAATAATCATCCTTGATGAAGCAGACAGGTACGTTGTTTTTTTCTTGACCTCAGCCACTATGTGAAATGTGTTGCATCAATCCTGTCTGCGGAGCTGCTGTCTTGAACAGTCTTAGATGTTTCTATCAGGCTATCAAAAATAATTAGTTAGGAAATAAATATACATTGAACAGGGTTCTTATGAGATTACTCATATCAAGCAGAGATCATTGCTTCAAAGGGTGAAGCACTTTGTGATTTAGCTGAATGTGAAATAGCATCTTCCAGTTTACTGGCTCTTTCCATTGGAAAAGAGTCTGGCTTACATAGACAATTTCACTGGGTGAAAATGGGACATTATCCTCCATCTGCATATAAGTAGTAGTATTCTTAGCAGTATTCTTCAAAGTATTAATGATTTATTTTTGCTTGTTAGTTTTATGGAGGTCTTGGTGACTACCTGCGTTGCAGGGTGATTTGTTCACATGACTAGAAAAAGCTGCTTAGTTTATCAAGCCAGAATATCAAGTAATTTACAAAGCACTGGTTTAATATCAGTAAACTCTGAAGCTTGTATAAAAATAGCAATTAGGCTGCACCTATAAGTCAGTGAAGGGCAAAATCTGTCCTAACTCTTTTCTCTCCCAGCATGACAGATGGAGCACAGCAAGCATTGAGAAGAACAATGGAAATTTATTCCAAAACAACGCGCTTTGCACTTGCGTGCAATGCCTCTGACAAAATCATAGGTAAAGTGCTGCTAGTCCCTGGGAGTTTTTGTCATATGTTCTCCATACTGTTGGCTAACTTCCAAGGCAGTTTTCAGGAATACCTTGGACCTGCTTGTTGCAAGAAACCATGGTACTTCTGAAAAATCAAACCATGTGTACATCCAGCTAATAAGAGTATGTTTGTGTAGCCGGTGAACCCTGTGAACAGCTGGTTTTGATGGATAGTGGTACACATGACTGCAGAAGCTGATTTCTCGTACTTTGGGCTTAATCTCTGTCCAACTCTGCTACAGTTTAAGATGTTTGATGTATTGTTTACTGGGTATTGAACCCCTTTTGTTGTCCTTTCTGAAACATAATCTTTAAGTTTGCCTACAGGGTAACACATTGTAGACCTTTAGACTTTTCTTGTTTAGCCATTAAAATAGCATGATATACATTCAGAAAACCAGGAGAACTGAAGAAGCTGAGCTTTGTATATATTTGCACTTATCTGGGAAAACTCAAGTAGCATTTGGGCTCAAGTGAAGGACTATAACAATTGTATATGCTTAAGGAGATGCTATATTCTGTTTGGAGCAGACATATTCTTTTTCTTTAAAAGATGACAAATAAAGAGTTGGAAACTGAAATAGCTTCTTCCAAGATGCAAACAAATGTTTGGGTTTTTTTTTTTGAGAAAAGAGGGAAATGCTAAGTACACATCTCTGTCTTCAGAACCTATTCAATCCCGGTGTGCAGTGCTGCGTTACACCAAGCTGACAGATTCACAAATCCTTGCAAGGCTACTGAAAATTGTTGAGAAAGAGGATGTACCATATACAGATGATGGTCTAGAAGCCATTATCTTCACAGCCCAAGGAGATATGAGACAGGTAAGAGAAGAAAGGCAGTGAAACAAAGACTTCTGTTTAAAGCAAAAAAACTTTTGAATTGTGGCTCTTATCTTTGGAGAGGTAAAGCAAAGGGGATGTGACCTGTGGCACAAGAGTAACTAAAGTATTTGATTTTCTGAGGTTTAAAATGGATCTGCTCCTTAAAAGTGAATTGGCGGGAACTGGATACCAAATTTGAGGGAGGAAACAAAGTCTGCATACATTTGTGGTTTGCTCTGTTGCTCAATTGAAAACTGCTTATTTGGCATCATTTTCTGAAGAGTGTATTTCATCCTGAGGAGGGGAGTGAGAAGTAGAGCACTTCAGAAAATAAATGAAGTCTTATTTTTTCTTTCACAGGCATTAAACAACTTACAGTCCACATATTCTGGATTTGGCTTTATAAACAGTGAAAATGTCTTTAAGGTTAGTAACAGCGTAAAACAGTGATGCTAGAAGTTTAGCACTACAGCTGTGTGACAACTTCCATCAGATATATAAGCCTTGAAAGTGCTTTGCCAGTTTGCAGACAGCACTATGTACGTAGCAATTACAGCATTAGGCCATAAAAAAGTGCATGTGCCTTTTGAAAAGGGAGAGAGCGCTAGCAGTCCCTAATGGCACGTCTGAGACTTTGTGGCTTTCCAGCTCTCTCAAAGTACATGAATCACATAACTGCTGGGAAATTTCACAGTGATAACTTTTGACCGTATTACTTGGGTGTTCTCATTTTGTGCTATTGAGTCTGCCATGGCAGGATAGCTGTGTTACCAGAAAAGTCACATTACTTAAAACTTAATCTGTATTATAGGATGTGTCTGATTCACTACTTCAAATGTATAGAAGCTTGGTGAAAATACCAGCGGTTTAATGCAGAGTCTTCTAATATTTTGAAGTATAATATTTCCCTTTGATATAGGTATGTGACGAGCCTCATCCTCTGCTTGTGAAAGAAATGATACAACACTGCATAAATGCAAATATTGATGAAGCATACAAGGTTGGTTTTCATGTGTTGTGTCTGCATAGACAGATGCTTTTTCTCTACAGAACTCTTTTTTGTTTCGAAGAATTCACGGTGTGTGTTGTTTTTTAAGATAAGGGCAATACCATGCAGATGAGTCAATGAATTAAATCCTTTTTATGCAGGGGTCTGTTCAGATGAATAAGCCAACAAGCAAACAAATAAGTTGTATTGAAATTACTTGCTAAACAATTGAGGTTAAATCACTTGATAAATAGTACATGCAGTTCCAGTAGTTATATACAGCTGTTCCAAAAGTGAATATACTTGACTCACCTGATAAGTTTTGCAGATAAATGAGGGATTATTCTTGCCTGCACAGATTCTTGCCCACCTGTGGCGACTTGGATACTCTCCAGAAGATGTGATTGGCAACATCTTCCGTGTGTGTAAAACCTATCAAATGCCAGAATATCTGAAACTGGAATTTATCAAGGTTAGTACTAACCTAGTTCCTGGTGGGGTATTTTGGGCCTTTTTAAGAAGAGGATGTGATCCCTAATACAGGGGCTGCCTCAGGGTTTTTCTCTTTGAGATTTGCTATGTATTAGTGTGAAAAACGTATTTCTTAACTTATTATTACTGCTTTCTTTCCCACTCTCCATCATCAGTTTGTCAGCAAGAATGGTCACTTGAAGTTTAATGTCTAACCACCCACAGAAGTGCCAAAAGTCACTTTAGTGATCAGCTAGGATCAATGACAAACATAATGCTGGCTGAATTTATTACTTACATTAAAGGCTTAAATAACTCCTTGAGAACTTTCTTCAAGCGCATACTTGATTCTAGTCCAGTAGATAGTAAAATATTAAATTATATTAACAGCCAGTTGACAAATGGTAAACTGGTATAATGGAATAATTCCTAATATTTGAAACCTGTCCTCAAATATATGCACCTTGTTTCTTATAAAGGAAATAGGGAAATACAGGCTTTGATTTAAAAAAAAAAGGCATTCTGGTTGGTTTACATGAGAAGATACACTTCTCTGAAGTTTGAGTGACTTGAAGCTGGTCTCTTAGCAGGAAGGGATATGTTCTATTTAGTCATCAGTCATACTATACATAGACTGGGGAAGAAAACAGAAGATTTTACAATGTCTTTATCACCAGGAAATTGGGTACACTCATATGAAGATAGCAGAAGGTGTGAACTCCCTTTTACAAATGGCTGGACTGCTGGGCAGGCTGTGTCAGAAGACTGCAGCCCCTGCAGCAAGTTAGATATTTCACTGAGCTGAAGCCTGCGTTCTGGAAGGTGAAGGCCTGGTGTGCAAGGTCAGCAGTGTGTCCTGAATTCTGCATGCAAAGAGACCGTTCCCTTGGTTTTGCTAAATCACAGAAAAATAACCAGGTTCTATTGTAAAAATGTTTTGTACTGTTTTATTTAGACCAATAAAGCTTTAAAATTTGCTTTAACCCAAGAACTCTTACCTGTTGCATAACCGAGGTAGAAGAGAGGACTGTGGCAGTCCAGAGCAATAAGGTCTGTCTAGCGCACTCAACAAAACTGCTTATGTCAGTGGTACTGAGACTTAACACCAGGAGAAACAAAAATTGAATCCCCTTGTTAGTGATTATGCTTCAAGACTGGTCAGGAATGGTGGTCTCACCGAGACCAAGAAGGAAAAACTTTTGCACAAAATAAGGCATTTAATGAAGTTACAATTGAGGCATGCTGAGCAGGTGCCACTACTAGGTGCTGTCGATGTGCTGTGGGCAAGGAAGATATTTTCACCGAACAGGAGAAATATTACACATTTCTTAATGGTGCCAGCTATTTATTTTGGGTATTTCTTTAAAAATTTACCAAATGCTGGGATGCTGTGCATTTGAGTTCCCTTTTCTATTCTTGCTGTCCAGGTTAGGCAATATCATTTTACTATAGTTTCAGCGTACCAAAAAGCTACAGCATCATGCTTTCCTGTCTGTTCAGTTTTGGAAACCACCTTGCCAGTGCGGATGAGCAATAAAGTGTGAAATGCAGAGTGAGAGCAAATATAAATTGAATTTGACCACCTTCATATCAGATGTGAGGTATGTGCCTCCAAGCAGAGCTATCTTAATATAATTAAGTACATTCTGATTATAGCACTGAAACAAAGCATGGTAGAGGTACAAGTTACTGGTGCCTGCACTTCACCCTCCCTGTTCTGTTGAAGTTTTCCACCCCAAGTATTCAACTGCCCACACCACAGCTATCTTGGTGCAAGCTGATGATCTTCACTGGCAGCGTAAGTCGGCTTCAGTCTAAAGACTGGCCCCTGCACTGAAGCAGTGGCTGGCTACACCCTCCATTTCTCTGACTCAGGCACGGGGGTAATGAGTTTCAGCAGCAAGAGCTGGTAGCATCATGAATTGCCCCGTCAAGACTTTCTGCAGCTCCTCTGCCAGAGCCTGAAAACAACCCTTTTTAATTTAAAGTGCAGGAGAGCAAGTTAATTGACAGCTAAAGCGCACATTTGAGCTTGCTCCCAAATGGAATAAAGCAGCCAGCTCTTAGAATAATGGATGCAATACTCAAAGTACATTCTTCCTTCACTAGATATTTATCGAACTTACCTTTTGATTCCCAGCCAGTGAATTGTCGCTACTAGCACAAACGCTGTTAAAAATATGACTAATATAATTTAGTATTAAGGGGCTTAAGCTGCCGAGTCCTCTACAGACAGTGTCACAGCTTTTGTCCCCAAAAGCTTAAAAAAGGCACGTTTAAAGAGTAGGTTAATTTTGCTTTGGCTGTACATCACAGCCAGCCCACTCTGTCTTTGCTTTCTAGTTAAATATGTTCACTGCTGAACAGGGAAGGAAGAGGTGTTACAGCAGAGGTTTCATAAAATAGCACACATCATATTCAGAGGACTCTTGAGGCTGGTTCTTACCCCACTGGCTGTACCTACCTGCGCATCGTCTGGTTGCTGTGTTGCTGCTGGTGGAAGGGTGAGAAACATGGAGGGTCACAGTTCCTGTTCTCACCTGGTTTAAGTGGTTTTCTTCTTGACTGTATTCAGTAGCTGCTTTTCAGCTCCACTTTGGAGCTGATTCTTTTCTGTGCTAATCCTCCACAGCACTGGGGGGGACATAGTCACACTCACTTTTCCTGAGAAGAGGAAGTGTCAATCTGAGAGGCCGCCGATGCAGCCTGTTCGACCAAAGGTGGCTGCTCACCCTGAGTGCAGAGCGGCTGTGTGCTGGCAGCTAGCTAAGGCTCCCCAGCTCCATCTGAGAGCCACACCAGCGGTGCCAAAACTACTTTTCTAACGCATCTTAAATTGAAAACAGGAAGTGAATTGCTCACTTGGCTGCCTACCTAATGTGAGGAAAGAGATACAAGGACCCAGGGGAGATGTCATTTCTCCTTGCATTATGTTCTGACAACACAGGATCTGGCAATTTTGGTTGAGCACCAGAAATCCTTGCACACCTAAAAACGAGTCCTGAAAGGACAGTGCGTCAGTGAACGCGCTCACACGTACGTACTCACTCGTTGCAAGGAAAAAAGGTAGGGTGTTTCAGAACAAGACTGTAATAACATTGATGAAAGTTCCCTTCACAGTCCCTGGATATCTTCCAGCGTAATGAGATCACTGGCTGAAAAGTACTTCAGGAGCTTTACAAAGCTGAGAAAAGATTTACCCCTCTCTACAGCTGGCTGTTGCGGAGACCCATAAGGGGGGATTTTCTCAGACTCCCACTAAGAGGGAAGATAATCCATATCCTGCCCTGCCTGCTGTGGCTCCACAACTTTCAAACTCAGATTTTGGCAGTGGAGGCACCTTATATCAGGAAAATGTAATGGGTCTAATCCACCTCCCTGCTTAGTGAGAAGAGCAGTAGATCTTGTATTCTGGTGTTTTGGCCATGCACTCACCTAACAGCTAGAACTTTCTGGGAGTTCTCTAGATGGATCTATTACTGTGTGCCAAGGATCTTTCCCTGCTGCTAATCTCCTGATCATTTAATGGCTCCCTCCAGTTACGAGATGAATCACCAGTAGGTGTAACATCACCGCATGTCACTGAAAACAGAGCTCGCCCTTCCCCTCTAGCAAAAAATCCACAGTCTGCAGCACTTCATGGAAAGTGGGAGCTTCTTCAGGTGCTGAATGAGTCACCAAGGATGAACCAAGGATGACAATTCCATGGCCCTGCGAGGGCTGGGCACACTGTTTCAGTAACGAAGGCATCTCCTCATTTCCTTGCCTGTCTGAGCCTGTGCAGAGCCAGCACAGGCTGTGGCTGTCACCATGTCTGCTCCAGGCTCGCTGCAATGCTGGTGTCCCCCACCTGTGCAAACTTTTTGCAGAGCAGTTAAACATCAGGAAACCAGAGGGTGTGAGTAGAAGCTGGGCTGGGGTAAGCAGAAAACCAGGCTGTAGCTGACTCTGTGTGTGTACATCCCTGAAGTGCACTAGATTTTCTCTGTTGTGAAAGTCCTGTGGAAGCAGGAACAAAGGCATTTGTAGGAGCTACAAGTAAATTGTCTCTTAAGCCACACTCCAAACCACCCACTATTTCAGTTACACGAACGGTGGCCACCCATGGTCTCAGCGATTCTGCTAAAAATACAGCCAAGTCATCTGCAGGAGGAAACACCTGACATCCCCTTCTCCCACTCCAGGGCTCGCGTGCCCTTAGCGCCACTTCTCTGCTCACTCTTAGCAGTCCTAGAGATGTGAGTATGGGCTGCGTCCCTTCTTCAAGCACAGTTTTCTGAACTGATTTTGAGGAAGAAGGCTTTAAGGAGCTACATTTTCTCCCCATCAGATCCCGCACACCATTCCGTGTCATCTCACATGCTCCCATCTCGGTCTGTCTCACCCAACCATGTAGCTGTCTGCATCACAGCAAACTGTAATAAAACACCAGGTTTTCTTTAGAAGCTTTTCAATTTTAATAAATAAGTGGTAAAACGGTGCCAAATCTGTGCATCAGGTCTCAAGAGACAAGGGTTACGACATTTCAGGGCTGATGTTCCCTGTGGCAATACTGAAAGGCTGGTGCAGTTTCTGAGGCTGGCAGCCGCGGCTCAGACCTTCTCAGTTGTTGCAGGGTCTTTGTGTTGTTATAAAACAGGTACCAAAACCCAAGGAAAACTGCCATAGAGAGATCCTGTGAATTACAAGCTGTGGCTAAGGTGGGGTTTTAATCCTCTAGCTTTTGTGAACAGGTTAGTATCTCATTTAGTTCCAGAGAACGACTGCTGTTGTAAAAGCAACCTCTGCCTTGCTGGTTCCTCTCTTGCAGGAAACTGCTTCTGTAGGACAGCAGAGGAACTAAATCAGAACATAATCCCTATGTCTTAATACCATCGTGCATGAGTCACCCTGACAAATTAAGTAGCTGGCTGCATTACTGCTCAGCAATTTAAAGATTCATTTCATGCCTGACAGGAGAAAACATTGCACGGAGTGGCCATCCTCCCTCGAGTAGACGTGCAGGGAAATGAGACGGGATAACAAGCTCTTGGCTTGCCCGTGGTGGCTGCCGGGCAGAGTGCTTTCTCCAGTTGCAGGTTTGCAGTTGGATTTCTGTGGGACTTCAAGCAGAGCATTTCTTCCTTTCAGCGGCACCCCTTCTACACAATCTTGGGCACAGTTTGGTGAAGAGATTTCATTGAGGGATTGAAATCTCCCCTCTCCCCGTGTGCATGCTCGCTGGCTGTGCTCTTACAGCTCAGCAAAGGACTTCTTCAGACTTCACGCAGAATACTTGAAATCAGAGGGGAAAATATAGTGAGTCCACTGATTTTTAATCCCTGCTTTCAACTTCTTAAGTCTGCTGCCTGTTACATTTTCTTTCCAGGGATAAGTAATGAGGTACACTACAAAATACCCACATCTAAGCAGAAGCCCCAGCTGTGCTCCTGGATGATGATCCCTGAGCAGAACGGAGGGCACAGAGGTGCCAGGACACGAAATTCACCCTCCCTTGGTGGAGAACTCGTGCTGGCATTTGTTGGTTGGACATGGGGATTTTATAGCGTTACTCTGCTAGCAAAGGCTGTAACAGAGGCATCATTATAATGGCAGAAATTTCACTGGCAATTTCAGTTTACTTACAGAGCTGCCAGAAGCTATTTACACATACAGCCATGATAGCATTTTGCTAGGGCTTACGACCGGAGGTTTTCCCAGAAAACCTGTATTACCAGCGCTTTGCAGCACAGCTGCTCCTCCCTCTTTCACCTTCCCAGCATCATTTATCACTTTGGGAGGTGGATTTATGGTAGCCCCTGTGCTGCTTTGATCATTCCTCTCCACCAAATCAGATGCCGTTGTTACAGCAGCTTTGCTAAACGTTTTGGGCATCCATCGGCCCTGATTGTTCCTCTCACAGCTCTGAAGGCTGTGGGCACCCTCCCCGTTACAAACAGCAAACAGAGCAGTCTGATGTGCCCAGTGCCGCAGGGCCACGCTGTGACTAATGCAGAAATCTAATCCCCACATCCTCGAAATTTCTCTGTGGAAGAGGAATAAATGCAGAATTGCTTATAAGAGTTACCACTATAGCACTTTTCATTTTTTCATGGATAATCTGACTTCCTTCCTCCAGATGCCTAAACCCAATGCCTGGCTATTCCATAAACACCTTCCGAAAAGGAGTTTCTCTACAAAAAAGCAAGTTTCTCTGCATCCCCATCTGAAGCAGTCCATTTTTATGATATTCTTTCGGTTTGCTCCAGCTCAGAGAGAGACACCTGGCAGGGAGGTACCTCTGCGGCAGGTTTCTCAGGCCAGGGCTCCCGTGTTCAGCTGCATCCCGGCAGAGGCTGGTGTCGGACCCTGGGGAGAAGTGGGTGTCTGGGGGCAGGGAAGAGGCATTCACCAGGCTGAGCTGTATTTGCTGCTGGCCAGATCATGTGCGTGTGCTGTTGGGAAATGACTTTTGTGCCGTAAGTGACACGCACTGAATCCTTGGCAAAAATGCACAACCTGCCTTTGGGGCAGCTTCTCCTCTAGCACAGTCTTTGTGAGTAAGAGCTAACGCTGCTGGCACGGGCTGCTGAAATTCAAAGCAAATGCTGTAATGTGCAGAATAGGGTGACTGTGCTTTGCATGGTGGGGACAAATCTTAAATACTTTGCACGTCTTCAGAAAGATCTGACTTTGGGGGCTGCCCACCGCTGGTGCCCACAATTTGGGGAATATAAAACCCTGTAACTGGAGCTGTCAGCATGTGGCAAAAGGATGATCCCTCTGGGTCTCTGCAGGTGCTCAGAGTAAAAACCCAACAAAGAGAGCAATACTGGTCCCACTCCCTCTCCCAGCTGGAGTCCTAGTCCAGTCTGGAGCAGGGTGACCAGCACTACATGCTCTAACCAGCATGTAGAGACACCACAGATCTGTACATTAACACAGTGGTAGTTTATTTTCCTCTTTTCCTTTCCCAGCAATCCATGTACACTCGTCTGCTGAGAAGAGGCTCTGCAAGGCCTCTGAGAGCCTGTTTTGAGCTGTAACAGCTAATGCAGAACCTCTCCCTGGGTCTGGTGTATCTGGGGCTGCTTCTCTTCCATACATTATGGTGGATTTACTGACACTGTGCTATATCACCCACTCATTCAGTGTCATGCAGTCTTCCTGCAGCTCTCTGCAGATGGTTTTTACTGTAACTGCCTTGTGTAATTCTTTATCATAAGCATCAGGCTGCTGCTGATAACAGGGCAGGATATGCAGTCTTAGCACAGCAAGCAGGGCTCAGCTGAGCCCAGGGAATCCCTCACGCTGCTCAGCCTCTGAGCTGCACACACCAGAGGGGCTTTGGGGGTTCCTGTCTGCAGCATGTAGCAGTGCCGCCCCAAGCTGCTCTGAAGCGGTTTTGAGTTCCTGTTGGAGGACAGATTTGTCTCCACGGTCAGCGTTAGTCATCTTAGCAACAGCCAGAGACGTGCTACGGCACAGAGCAGGCTGCCGCTGCTCCCTGCTCTGCCCACATGGGCTGCTGGGCACCGGCTGGCCCCGCCGGCAAGGGGCAAAGCTCCAGCCGAGCTCTCTTTGGCATAAACACAATCCTCCACCTCTAAATAAATACATTAACCATTTGCTCTCTTTTTACCTTTGCTTTGACCGTGGGGCAGGGCCTGACGCGGGGGCCGTGTTGACGTAGTCTGGCTCATCATCTGGGCTTTCTGTCTGCAGAGCTGCGAGTGAGGATGGGAAGCAGTGATCAGTAAGCGGGTTGATCTAAAAGCACGTATACACCATAGACACGCCATGCGTCCAGCCAATATTTAGTCTTCGGTGCCAACACATTTTTGCGCCTGGGCTAAGAAACCTTAGATCACAGTGTCAGGGTCTCCCTGAAGGGGCTTCAAAATGGTCACAGCAAATTTGCAAACACCCTGCAAGCAGCGAGCATGGGCAGCTTTTCAGAGCCAAAAGAGATGGACTTAGATTTAATCTGGAGAGTATGCAAACAGGATGACAAGAATCAGCATGCAAACAGGATAACAAGAATCAGCTTCCACACCAGAGACAGAAAGCTCGTAAATATATATGTATACATTCACTACTATCTCCCAGGCCAGACTACCCCCTACGCTGCACAGGATGCGACGCGTTAGATTAAACTGCTGTTTAAAGGTTAGCTTAAGAAACACGCGCCCCCGATTACTGCAGGAGGGTCGCAGGCTGACCCACTGGATGTGCAGGCTGCACATTTCTTTGTCAGAGGGGATTACAAGGCTAAGCTTGCACCAGGGCAACTTCAAAACCTGAGAGGATATAAGACATGAAGAGCGACATTCTTCTGTAGCATCCTGTGGTCAGGGTTTAGGGACAGCCACCTGCATGGTGGCCTTCTGAGTACTAGAAACACCACATCCCACCACAGCAACATTCAATTACAAGTGTGTGTAGCAATTTGGACGTTACCTTAGATGTTTATCATGGGCGACTGGGGAAAAAAATAACTCAAGATGGGGGCGATGGCTGCATTGCCCTGAGCGTGGTCTGTACCGGCCTAGTGCGACAGGCACCCTGCCCATGAGCCCATCCCTAAATAGTAAACAATTGCTGAGAACATACCTTCCGCTTGCTGGAATTTCCACATGTGTATCGCTGTGCTGTTCTCATAGTCTACAGCGTCATCTGTGACTAAGAAGAGTTTGGACAGGATGATGCTGAACAGCAAGTGGACTAAAAATGGACCTTTGTGAAACCCCCCTCCTACCGCTGCACCCCAACCGCCCCATGCACGTGGCTGAGTTTCCAGCCGAGCCGCTGCCGTCCTGCTGCAGGTCTGCTGATGCTGCCTCACCGCTTTTCCAGCCCTGACCACACAATTGGATATCTGCAGGCACGGATGGGGATCAGACTGGTCCCCGCTGCTCCTGCCTCCTCTAATCGCTCCATACAAAGGCAGGCAGGAGCAGGGCAGGCTCTAGCAGTGCAGAAAGCGTTGTGTTAATTCACTGAAGGAAACCAACTTGACTTTTTTTTTTTTTTTTTTTTTTAATTACAACAACCCAGGACAGAAGCTGGAAGCCCTTAAGCAGACACTGTGGTCCCACACCACCCTCCAGCAGTGCACTGGCTGCAGCCTTCTTGGGCTGGACGTGGTGAGAAACCTGAGCTGGGGGCTAGCACCACGATCAGTCTTGGCTGTAACAACACTTGAAAGACCTAGAGAAGCAATGCTGATCCCAAAGCTCCTGAACTGCTGCAGAGACCCCCTAGTCAAAGGGAGCAGCTCAGAGAGGAGCTCTCAGCCGGTAAGATATCACCACGCGCATTTTCCTGCAGAAAGGGGAAATGCTCCAGGTCTGCTCTGCGCCTGTGGCAGCCCCTGCACCCTGGCTCCACCGGCATGGAGCTGATAGGAAGAGCTGAGCCTGCGAACAAGGGGGTTTTCCCTTGGCTGAGCAGGTTGCCGTCCCTCTCTGCGCTTCCAGATACCTTTGTACAACACACACAAACCACGACAGCAACACACCTACCTGGTTCGGAGGCGTAAGACACTCCAATGATGACGTTTTGATAGGAATGGGAATCCTCCTCTTTCTCTGGCAGAGAGAAGAAAGAGGGGGACAAAGGGCTTAAGGAAACCTAGGTGACCTGGGAAGACCCCTCAGCATCTGCAGAAGTGTAGGTGACCTGGGAAGACCCCTCAGCACCTGCAGGAGAGGCTATTTCCCACAACGAAACGCACATTAGCTAAAAAGTCGTTAGTCTTCAGGACAGCCTGCACTGGCCCGGGGCCGGGGCATCCCTAGCGCAGTTGAACCAGGCGATCGCTGCCCCACGGGAGCACCATCCCCACTGGCACTGTGGAGCGCCGGCAGAGCCCCTCTGGCCATGGCCCCACTTCCGAGCCACGCCACCCAAGGGTGAGTGGCCAAAGCCAGTCCTAAGGCAAGGTAGTTTTCTTACAGATAGGAATAAAAACCAATAAGCATAATTACTAGCACTACAGCAGCCCCTAAGGCGAACATGGGGAGGGCTGGCTCCAGCAAGGGGTGAATCCCCGGGCACCCAGCCCAGGGTAGCAGTTGGGAGGGGGTATTCCTTCCCAGTGAGCATTAACCTTGTGACTGTGGTGTCTTCTTGGGCTTATTCTCAGTTTCTGGGAAGGAACTGAGCCCCATTCCGAGCACAACATCTGTCTGAGCCCAGTACACAAAGCTATTAGCATCTGGAACCAAAATCTGCTTAAAAGAATTAAACCCCTCCCCCCCACAAGCTCTGTGTTCTGTTGCTGGTTATTTCAGCTCTCTGGATGGGGCCGTGAGCAGCTGAACCACAAGTCCCTATATTGCTAACCTCAAAACATGCATCCACTGATGCTGAAAACACCTCTGACACCCACCAGTTAGTGTGGTGCCGGCACCTAAGCTGGAAAAGTTTGCAGACAGCATAAGCACTGCTGCTGCCCGCCCCATGACCCTCCGTGCTTCTCCAAAGCTGAAGGGGAGAAGCACCGAGCTCAGCGGGGCGACTGAGCTCAGCCAGGACAGGCAGATCCCTGCACCGGGAAGGGCTCTGCCGCCCAAAACCATGCCAGGCAGGAGGGGAAGGCATTAGCCAAGTGAGCAACGCGGAGCAGCTCGGCAACAGCTACACTCTGACACTACCTCTAGGTAATCCTCAGCCACTGAAAAAGTATTAAAATAATAAGGGATACAAAAACATTCATGGTAATACATTCAGGTTTCTCTTTCTCCTCCTTTTTTTTCCCTTTCTTTTAATAAGTTACATTTAAACAAGATATTTTTTCTTTTTTAATTTTTTTTCTCCCTCCAGTCTCTTTAAACAAACAATAGGATTCACGTTTTGAAAGTCATTTTAGATAAAAATCAATTGAGTTTGTCTGAGTCAGCACAGAGAAGTGTTGAGTACCCAAGGAGGTGAAAACGTTTCATAGATGCAATATTTGCCTTGAAAATGTGCGTTTGAATGGGGCGGTGCCTTTCATCCCACCTTCATTCACTAGCCTCATAAACCAAGCATACAAAATATTTGATGTCCTCCCTTTGGCAAAAAGCTTCTGGATGAGGACATGCCTTTTCCTGCGTGTCTGGGCAGGACCCTGAGGGGCTGCTCACCCGAAGTAGACAGAGCTATGAACAGGAAAACAGCCTCATTACCCCAAACACTCCTGCAGCGATGGACAATTTGCTGCTGCCCAGAGACGAAACAGGGTAAGAGCAAAGTGTTTTGTGCAATCGGAGACACGGATGCATTTGGGCTGTCCTATTTATAGCCAACGGATGGACTGATTTGGGCTTGGGCATCCCTCATGCCCCACAGCTCTGCTACAACCCTTAACGAAAGCATCTCCTGGGCCCACGCTTGCTTCAGGCCGTACGGCGATAACGCACAGACCTAGGCGAGAAGCCTCGCAGGCTCCCTGGAGCCACGGGACAGTTGGGCTGGTGGCTCGAGAAGAAACCCATCTTGCTCCTGTGGAGGCCTTACCGTTGGGTGGTGTGAAGAACCGGGCACAGTTGTAGTAATCCAGAGACACGGGCTCCCTGTGAATAGAAGAGCCACTGTTAGTTCCTCCTGCCTGGGGCAGCCCACGGGCTTCCCAGCCTGAGCTACAGGAGAGCCAGGAGCACGCGAGCGCACTGGGAGCAGCATGGCTCCGCTTGATCGCGCCAGCGGGCAGCGACCAGCTACTTACACGTAGGCAGCGTCCCCTCGCAGGCAGTCCTCTGCAAGCACAAAGGGTTTGCCATCAGCACACCGTACCATTGCACAAACTCAAACCACCATCCCAAAGCACAGCTGGACAAATTCCCTGGGCGCAGCTATAGCAGATGTCCCCAGCAGCCAGAAAGCTCCGGCTTGGCCCCAAAGCCCGTCCACAAGCAGAGCCAGGAGGTTGGAGCAGGGGGAGGCAGCCCAAATCCACCCCAGGCCCTGAGAAAACCAGGGCTCACCACTTCTCATGGACAGATTCTGCCAGCTGGCAGGGAGATTGGGAGTATCCTCCCGTGTTTGGGAAAGGCGAGTACGGCTCAACACGCCAATAATCCTCTTAGGGCAAGCACCAGCTCACGCTGGCCCGGGAGGGAGCGGGGGGCTTGCAAGCATCCCGTCCCCCTCCGCTCTGATCGTTAATCAGATCAGCGTATGTCTTATAAAGCAATTGCTAAATTAACCAAGGTAGAGCTCCGCCAGCTGCAGTGTTGGCTGCCTGCGTGCTCCCTGCCCGCTCTCATCCCTGGTAACCTCTCATCGCCTCAGCAGCCTTCCCACCCACGCACCCCCGGGCACGCGGCTGCAGCATTTACCTGTCAGGAAATTCTGATACCTGGACTCGGTCCAGCTCCCTTGGGAAAAGCAGAGGGGCACGTTACACTCGGGCTTAGGCTGAGCGATGGGAGCCGCTTGATGATGGAGCCACCAAGCGTTGCGGCACCAGCAGCTCTGCCCCAACTCAGCTCCTTTCTCGGGGCCGGGGGACACAGCTGCAAGGTTGGACGCCCCGGGGCAGAGGTGTTGGGACAGGCAGGGATGATATCTTAAGTAATCTGGCCCTGTGGCTCTAACTGGGACTGGTCAGCCATAGCAGGATGACCCAGGCGAGTTCTTAGTAAGTGTTGCTGTGCAGACCAGCCACAAGCATCATGGGTGGGTGCTAATGACAGCAGTTAATTTTATCATCACCCAGCTTGTTTCCAGGCAAACCCCACCCCCTGCCCTGCCCGGGGTCCCAGCAGTCCCTCTCAGAGGCTCCATCTTCCCAAAACCAGTGGGAGTTCTCAGCTGGCACCCACACAAACGAGCCTCGATTTGCAACATCCCCATTTACGAATTTTGCAGTAGGTGCTTCCCCCGCGGCCACGTGGATAGGGAGAGCATTGAACCAGCGCCCATCCCAGGGGAGATGCTCACCATATCCAGCACGGCAGGAGGCACCGAGCTCCTCAGTGGTTTTCCTGAAAGAGAGAAAAGGGAGCTAAAATCCCAGGTCTGAGCAAACCATCCAGGGGTTACAAACCACAGCAATGACTAAGCCAGAAGGACCAGCTGTGAAACCTCCCTGGGAGTTTATACAGGAAACATACCGAGCAACGGGAAATGAAGAGTTTGGGGTCAAATCCCAAGATAGAAATAGCCATGCCTGAATATTGCAGCAGAGTTATTGTGGCCGTGTAGTTCTTGGGGCTTTTGGGGATAGGGAAAAGGGGATTTCTTGTGTCAAACTGCTTATAAGCAAAGAATGACCATTTCTTTTTCATGATGTACCTGTTATGGACAGCCACAGCTCATTTCCTGGGTTTGATTTAAATGGTTGCCAGTAGAACACAGTCAGACTGAAGAAAATCCAGAAAAAGTTTAAACCCACTATTGACCATCAATAAATTAAGAAAGCCCCATCTACAGGGTCCAGAACCCAATCCCAAATCCTGAACATTCATGTATGTTGGGTGAAGTTCATCCAACCTTGGCTCCATAGCTACATTTTGGTTTGGTTTTTTACGCACCTTGATCTTGATAAGTTTTCAGGTTCCTTAATTTGTTCCAGCCTTCGGGTTGTAGCTAGCACCAAGAACAAAATGTAATATATATTTATATTATATATATATATTTATATATACAATATAAATTATTATGGCAGCAGCAGGTATTTCAATAAACACAGAGCATCCAACAGAGAAGATTCCCCAGTACTGGCAAGCATTTTTCTAATCCATCCCAAAACAGCTTCCAAATCGTTCCTCAAAAGTACATAGTGGCCAAAATGGGAAACAAATAGAGAAAAAGCTGGTGTCTGTGCAGACCACAGAGCTAGACACATTGGAGGAAGCTACAATCCCAACTGCTGCCTTATTGCCTATTGTCCCCCAAACCCACTTGATTTGGGGGCCTTTCCCATGCTCAGCACCAGTAGGTCATAAGATTTAGTCAGGCTGAGCTGAAGCAAAGACTTGTAGGGGGTTTGTGGGGCTCAGACCCAGTGTTGTGGTTTAACCCCAGTCAGCAACTAAGCATCACACAGCCGCCGCTCACTCCCCCTCCCCCCTGGTGGGATGGGGGAGAGAATCGGAAAAAAAAGTAAAACCTGTGGGTTGAGATAAAGGCAGTTTAATAGGACAGCAGAGAAAGAGAAAGTAATAATAATAATAAAAGAATATACAAAACAAGTGATGCACAATGCAGTTGCACACCACCTGCTGACCGATGCCCAGCCAGTCCCCAAGCAGCGATCGCTGCCCCCGGCCAAGTACCCCCAGTTTCTATACTGGGCATGATGTCATATGGTATGGAGTAGCCCTTTGGCCAGTTTGGGTCAGCTGTCCTGGCTGTGCCCCCTCCCAGCTTCTTGTGCACCTGGAAGAGCATGGGAAGCTAAAAAGTCCTTAACTAGTGTAAGCACTACTTAGCAACAACTAAAACATCAGTGTGTTATCAGCATTATTCTCATACTAAATCCAAAACACAGCACTATGCCAGCTACTAGGAAGAAAATTAACTCTATCCCAGCTGAAACCAGGACACCTAGCAAGGTCCTAGGGAAAGGAGCGGCCCTGCAGAGCCTGTCTGCAGACAGTGACATTTAACACAGACCCAGTCAGCAGCTCGTTTCAGGATAAAAATCAAAAGGTCAGAGCCTAACCCAACTTGTCGCAGGAAGCAGTAAGGGGGTGATGATAAATGAGTCACTTCTATAAATTCAGGTTCACCCACACTGTCATTTTCACAGGACAAACAGAGTGGTTTGAAGAGCCCAAGTTGGTAGGGCGTTGCATTTCAAAGACATTGCTTTGGTGATTTATTTTCAATGCGACGGGAGACTTTTTCCTAGAGCTCAGAATTCACATGGCTACAAGCATCTAAGGTGGCATTGACAATCTTGGTCTAATATCGTTTCACCACCTGGCTTCGAGGTCACCCTTTTATTTTCACTTTCCCCCCATTCTGTGCACGCAGGACCCCTACCGCGCAACGCAGGAGCCCCATGCAACGTTCATACTCACTGGAATGGGATCGAATCACCTCGAACCTCTGCTGGCTTTCAAGCCTGGAAAAAACAGAGGTACAACCTCAGGTCAATTTTGGGGGTCTATGACAAGGAAAATAGAGGCAAGAGACCTCCCTGTTTGGTGAGCGTAGCGAAGAGAGCACAGCCTCTGTGCCGGGCTTGGTGAAATACTGCGGTGCATCACTCAGCGTGTTGTGCAGGACCCACATGAGTTGGAGGCAGCTTCCCGGACCCCTCTTTGACCCCTTAAAGTCAAGATGTGCTTATGGACCATTGGCAGAGCAGCCAATGTTAACTAAGGGAAGGACCCAGGGACGAGGAAAATGTCGTTTAGGGTAATTCCTACTCTGACACTTTATGCATCAGTTAAGGCCAGAAGAGCATTTTCACCCAGAAAAAAAACAGGTGTTGACCCATGAAATGGCTTCAAACCCCACGACTTCACCTCTGCTGCTGTCCCTGCCCCTCCCAACATCCCTTAACATCAACCTGAAAAAAATAACATACGTGATCAACGACAAAAATAAAATACGTGCCAAATAACCTCTTTACTTTTTAAACAGGACTGCTGCTCTTCAGAGCACAAGATGATTCAATGTCCCTGCAACTGCAGGTGCATACAGGTACATATTAACTCTGATTCTGGGACCCTGAAAGTGTCTCTTCTCCCTGCCCACCCCCACTTTCATTCTGGTCATCCCCCCCATCCCAAGCCGGTATTCACGGCACAGGGCTGGCGGGGAGATGAGGTGTCAGCCAAAGGACCTCATTGCAAAGTCTGCAAATATACAGAGTTAAACCACTTTGCTTGCAAAAAGCCCTAACTAACCCAAAATGGGTCTCTAAAAAGAGCACACAATACCACGAGTTTGAAGTCAAACCACGTAATCCAGGTACAAATTTCAAGAAGTTGGAACGATTCAGTATGAGCCCACAGGGGACGGAGCCTGCGCCGGCTTTTCCATCGGTCTCCAATGGACCACACTCAAGCCTTGCCGCTGGTCCCAGGCAAGTGGTGCAGAAGCAAACACCCCAACCCCACGGAGGCCTTCGCAGAGCCCCTTTGCACCGCATTTACTCGTATATCAAAGGTTACAAACCAGCTTTTTTTTTTTTTTTTTCCTTTTTATCATTTAGCTGTGGTTTGTCTGTTGCTGAAGGAAATAAGGGGGTGTGCGTGTGTGTACAATGCATTTCCTTTGTTGCCTATGCTGCAGGTCAGTGGTTGCTCTGGCACAGGGTCCCATCAGCACCAGCCAAGGGCAGGGTCTTGTTTAAGAAGTTAGCAACCTTTCTACCTCATCTTGGGGCACGACAGGACAGGATAAGGACTTGCCCTTCCAATTCTCCCAGACCTTTTTCCAACTAGTTCATGACTCACAGGCATCATGGTCAGAGCTTCAGTTTCATTTTGGATTATTCTTTGTAAAGGCATTACCCCTTCAGAAGTGCCCCGGGCTGTGGCACACCACCCTGCACGCCCCATTTTGGGATTATTTGATTTTGTATAAATACAGATTTCAACTGTGAGGCATGGAGCGGGTCTGGCTCTGGCCAGAGTCTCACCCCAGGTGAGCTGTTTGGGGGAGAAGCGCGACTGTGAAAGGCAACTTACTGGCTCCTCCGCTCACTCGGCTGCTTCTCTCGCTTCGTAGCTGGAAGACAAGGAAAAAACAAAGCTCTTGGAAAAGGATGATTTGGGAGTTAGAGATCAGAAATACCAGTAAAACACATTCACAAAACTTCTTCAACCAGGAGCACAAGAGGACAGCGGAGGTGGCGAGCAGCAGTTGCGATAGGGTTTTGCTTTATTTTTTTTTAAACCATCTCTAAAGTGTAGTATTTGTCTTGGACACCGCAAGGCAAAGAAGCAAGGCATTCCTCTCCCTAAAACCCCACCCTGTAGCCTCTCCCAGTAAAACCCACCCAGCACTGAGAGGTGGGCTCGACCCCCCTGCCAGGGTGGGTGCTCGCCCCGCTCTCTTTGTATTTAGCGTACATATGAATACATCCCCCAGCCTGTCCTTTCGTGCCTGCCCTCCTCCTGCCTGTCTGCCCCAGAGCCCCTGCAGGATTTGTGCATCTGGATGTGGTCCTCCTGTGCCAGGTGTCCCAAAGCCACCCACCACGGCGCCCACGGAGAAGGATCTGCAGCCCATGGCGTTGCACCCAGCCCAGGGAAGGGGTGCTGCAAGGACTGGGGGGGCCTTCCCTCCCAGCTGCTCTCTGGCCGCCAGCAGTGACCCTTCCCGGCTCAAGCTGCTAGGAGCGTCCCCGCGAGGGCAAAGTTCCCTGAGCCAGCACATGGCTGGGCAGGACCAAACCCGCCTGGAAGGGACACCCCAAAAGGAGAGGGTCTGCCCAGTGTCACCCCCCCAGCCCAGGGCCACAGGCAGGACCCCGAAGCACGCGGGCAGGACCCCGAGGCACGCGGGCAGGACCCCGAAGCACGCGGGCAGGACCCCGAGGCACGCGGGCAGGACCCCGAAGCACGCGGGCAGGACCCCGAGGCACGCGGGCAGGACCCCGAGGCACGCGGGCAGCGCCTTACCGGAGAGCTGGCACTTGACGCAGAGGCTGACGGCGGCCCCCAGCAGCATCAGCGCAGCAGCCGCCCACAGCAGCTCCAGCTGCGCCATGGCCCGGCCGCATCCAGCCTGAAACACAGCGGCGAGGGGAACCCTGTGAGCAGCAGGGGCGCGCCGGGCTGCGTGGCCGCCGCTCGGAAAGCTTTTAGCCGCCGAAGGGCCGCGTGCTATCTGCCCCCAAAGAGCAGGGTGTTTGCTGGGGATGCAGAAGAGGCTTCGGGGTTACGTTACCACGGGGTGGCAGAGGCAGTGCCCTTTCCCACACCGCTCTGGCCCGAGGGGCTGCCCACACGCGTTCTGCTCCAGTAAGACCTGAGCACAACCAGAGCCAAACCCCCCATTTTACCGTAGGGAAGGAGAAGAGGTTCACGGGGTTTCCCTCGGGACGCCAGCACAAAGAGGAAAAACCCACTTGGATTTACTCATTCCCCATCCCATAACCCGCGTTGCCATCATCAAACATTGTCAGCAGATACTATTTTTTAATATCTAGAGGAGAGGGCAAAAAGGGAAGCTCTTGGAAATTTTCAAATCTGCCAAGACCTTTGTACGAGGTGCTCTGGCTATTTCCCTGCAGCACAGAATTACTTTAAATGTTGAACTCCCCACACGTTTTCCTGTGTTGGGCTGGCTCAGACACCAGCTCTTCCCCTTCTTTCCATGACAGGCTCTTCCACAAACAGCAGCTAACATTTTGTAATAATCAGCATGACTTGGCTTCGATTTCTTCCTTTAAAATACAAAACATCCTATAAATATCACAGAAAACAGCCTGCTGGGACTGAGACGGATTGTTTAGCCCATTCCTATTCCCCGGGGCCAGATTTTCGTCACTTGCAGATTATTTTAATTTATTTTTGTTTTTAATAAACTTCTTCTTTGGCCCTTAGGGTTGGAGATGCTTCAATTTGCCAAAGGCCAGTACGTCGTTGCTCTGCCTACCACCTAACTTGTATTTCCCTAATTACAACTTAAGCCTGTATTGTATTGGTATAGCCGCTGTGGAGAAATAGATATATAGGGGGAACAAATATCAATAACAGATGATAAAAAACAGGAGCTTGAACCTGCCCCGCTCAGCACCTTCTGCCTCCATTTGTGTAAAGTGGAATAAATAACATTTCTCTGCCAAAACTGCAAGCCGCACCGACAGCCGACATGTGGGAGAAAACCCAGAGACTTTCTTGCAGCAGCCAAGCCTCTCGGTGCTGAGCGAGCATCTTCCTGCCCGTGCGGCCGAGGATCCTGGTGGGAGGTTTGTGGTCCGGTTTGGCATTGGAGTCCCAGTCCTACACCAGTGTCCTAATTACCAGGCTGCGCTGTAAATGATTGCGGCACAGGGGAAGGGAAGGAAAGACGCAGTCCCCCATGTTTGCTCCAGACGGCCCCTGGAGCACAGCATCACTCCGCCCCTGCCAGGAGGGAGCGATCGCTGAAGGATGGGGAGGGCTGCCCAAGGTTTGGCGTCGGCATCCTCTCAGCGGTGCCCAAATGCAGTCTGACTGCCCTAAAGTCCCAAAAGACCCTAAATCAAGCAGGACAATGACTTGGCTTTGAGGCCATCCTCTCTGCTTGTGAGCAAACTGGGCCTATTTCTACTCCCTTCAAGGTCACCCCAGACTCATGCAGCCACAGCAGCTCCCAGCACTCACTCCACCGTGGCTTTGCTCTTTGTAGACCCCCTCTTTGCTCTTTGTAGACCCCCCCTTTGCTCTTTGTAGACCCCCTCTTTGCTCTTTATAGACCCCCTCTTTGCTCTTTATAGACCCCCTCTTTGCTCTTTGTAGACTTTCCCTGCAACGTTTCTTGCAGCACTTTCTGAAGAAGGTGGGATGAGTTGTTTTAAATTAATGGTGTGCCCAGCACCCACCCTGAAGGCGCAGGACCCACACTCCCAGCTGCAGCCGGGACATCAGGGACGGAGCCTGGTCAAAACCATGTGGTTTCTCACATCAGTTTTCCTTGGCTCAACATCCCCCCTGGAAATCATGAGCTGTGGATCATCTCTAAAGCATCTGCAAGAGGCAGCTAAGGGAAGTTGGCCCAATGCTGGTGACTGAAATTCTTTATACAAAGGGCTGTGACACTGCTGGTTGGTTTGTGCGGGTTTTTTTGGGTTTTGTTTTTCTTTCTCTTTTTTCTCCCCCCCACCCCTTCTTTCTTTCCCCCCCCTTCTTTTTTAAAGTAAAGGCAAGGCAGAGCTGAAGGCACCTGACAACACTGACCTAGTTTATACCATTGTAGGGCAGGCCGCCATCTCCCTTCTAGAGCTGGTTTTATTTCTGCAGCGGGGCAGAAACGCAGCAAACCCAGGCTGTTCCTGGGCCCCTCGCCCGACGGGGACATGAGAGGTGGTTATGTGCAGGGGCTGCTGAACAGGGCACTGCATGCCCCCTCCCCATCACAGCATCCCCCACAGTGAAAGCTCTCACGGGCACCAAGTCACAAGCACAACACCAGCCCGGAGGTTATTATTTATGTTCACCAACACCCAAGCCCATGGAAATCCTTTCTTTCGGTACAAACACTCCTCTCGTAAGGAGCTGGTGGAAGGAGGTGATGAACAGATTTATGACAAGCAGAAGGCTGGAGGCACTTACTCACGGCTGGTGGGATAGAAATAAAATATTTGGAAGGCTGAACGTGCTTTCCCTGCTCTCTGCCTCAGGGAGATGGCGAGGAGAATAAATAGGCTCAAGCTACTGAGGGCTGCAACGAGGTCCAGATATATCAGAAGGATGCACAGAGTAAATAACTTGCTGATCAGCCATGCTTTCAAGATGCTGCATTCAAACATGGGGAGAAAACAGGCTCCCATCTAGTTTCAGCTCTTCAGGAGTAAAATTCAGAGAGTGGCAAAATGCCTTGTTCCCTTTATACACTTCTCTGTTCTCCTTTTATACGTTTTTTTTTTCCCCCCTTTTAGTGGCAACAGAAGTTTCTCCTTGCACGAGGAAGCCAGTGCGGCCATGGTGCGTGCCTCCAGCAGTGAGCGCTGCCTGAGCACCACGGCCCTGCAAAATCCCCCTGGAGCAGCCACTCCAAATAAGCAATTCCAGGAAAAGTAACCCGCTGGAGGCTGGATAAAGTCATGATCTCTGCAGCACGGCACCTCTCCTGCGAGGGGGAAGCACGCCTTCCCAAACAAGGGCTGCTCTTTTCATGGCCTCAGATATTTTTAGCAGAGACAAACTTTTTTTTTTTTTTAAAAATGGGAAGAATTAACAAACTTGCAAAAGATCATCCGGTCTGTACGTGCTAGGTCTTGTCAGCCTGGCCGCTGGTGTGGCAGGTTTCTAGTCCTAAGTTATAGTGAATCTCCAGTAAGGGGGCTCGCTATGAACAGCCAAGGGAAGGAAAGGTTGTTTTACCAGGGGAGACTGAAAGGTCTCTTGCTTTTAAGTCTACTAAAGCAGAGAGTGAGAGTACATGGACATTCCTTGTCAGTCTGTCCAAGAGAGAAACACCAAAGTGAGAAAAGCTGTTTAAATTTAAATAAGACAACACTGGCTTATAAAAGGAGCACGTATAAGCTGGATACGCACAGACTAGAAATAAAATTCCTAATGGATGGGAAGTCTGGAAGAACTTTCCAACAGAGGCAGAAGAGGCAAAAAGCTCACTTAAAAACCCTTTAAGAGTACTTAAAGCATACTTAAACTTTTTGCTGAAAATCCAGAAGAGTGAGGAATGTGTTGAGGTGGCATCAGCAAAAATGGCCGGTTTGCTGTTAAGGTAATTTCTGATGAAGTCATTTTAGCCCTTTGCAGATGTCAAGCCCACCCCCCAATCTCACATTGCAAGATAAAGACCGAAATTGCTGGGTTAGGTCATGTGCTCAACATATTTGTAAAAAATGCCCAAAAGACAAATACAAAAGAGTCTTCTCCTTGCTCTTCCAGAAAGTTTTGTGGTCTGCTCCAGTTTGCAATAAATTAAGGCTAATTCAGACTGATTGGATGAGTCACAGGCATGAAATATAAAGTGGAGAGTTTATTTAAAATCTCGCCATATGAAATTTAGCACACAGACTTGTTGAACAGATGCAATATTCAGCTTGACTCAATGTCTCTAACATTTCTAAGAAAAGAAACACTACTTTCTGTTTGTCTACGTTGCACAGATTGCTGCAGAAAGTCCCATCAATTTAGAAATTCAAGTCTCAGCCCAAGGAAGCTCCTGTGGTTGGAACCACTTTAATGACCACCGTTGAGCCTCCAGAAAAGCTCCTTTCCAGAGGTCTGCACATCCCATTTCATACCAGATTTTATGCCAGTGTAAATTTTCTTAGGAAAGCTGCTGCAGCATCGATAAAGTCTGGGTTTGTACAGCTATTCAAGTAGACCGTGCTTGATTTTATGCCAGGGGAGCAGTAGATGCATTTTGGTAGAACATAGGATGAGAGGGAAAATTGGAATTGGTAAATCAACGTTAAGATAGATTACCACTTTGTAAAATGCTTTAAAAAAGCTCAGGCGGAAAATACAGCACAAAATCCTAATCACAACATGCATGCCAGCACGAGGAGGTAATTCACAGAAGTATCTTTTATTTGTCCCTAAGTTCCCCTGTTTCAGGCAGCATCAAAGCCATGCAGCATCCTTTGCCACCGCTGCGGAGTCCAGGCGGACACCACATTAGAAATTGCAGATACAGGCAACCCGTATGTATGTAACTAAGTACTCCTATTTATTCCACAGCAATGAAAATAAGCCAATATCACACAAGATTATTCCATAATTATCCTGTTTTGCTAAAGTGCCTACCTCATGGCCCATCGTTACACTGAACATTGATTACAAGAGAAAACTGATGCAAAGACAAAGCTCTTTCCATCTAGGATTAGCAATTTCAAGCACTTATATGCAGTAAAATAAATACATTCCTATACATGATGCCAGTCAGCCCTGAAACCAATGGAAAACCCAGAAAGTGTAGTTCAAGTCAGCTATTTTGTAGGATTGGGCTTTGGAGAGGGAAACATTGTGGGCTGCAGCAGTCCCAGAAGCTATAGGCAGGAGCCAGAAGCAGGACTGAACAGATTTGGGATGAAGGCAGCTCAGCTCAGCCTGAATCTTCCAGAACATTTTAGTAGATGTGAATGCAGAAATAATGTAATTTAAAAAAGCCATGCTGCCATCAGCAGATGGAGTGGGGAGATGTAAAGAATAGTATCATAGAACGGGCAATCCAGGTTGTATGAGACAGACTCTCATCTTGGGTCCCGAGGGGTGTAAGTGCTGCTGAGAAGAGATATTTGGTAATTTTCATACCTTGGAGCTTGTCAGGTGATGGCCAGGAGCAGCAGTGAGGAGGAATATCCAGCACGTTGCTTTTCAGAGGGGTTTTACAGGGATGACCTTGAACCCTCTTTAAAAGGGTCACCGAGTTCTAGCCTAGGATCTCCGAGCTCACCAAAATCAGTGGGACACCCACCTGGCTCCCAAAGCCATCACACAGACCCCACGCACCCCCAGGCACCTTTCTCTCCCCATCCCTCCCTCCCTCTCCCACCTTACCCGCAGCCTCAGCCACTTTCCCCAATCTGTCCCATCTCCTGCATCTCACGGCCACAGCCACCAGCGCTGGAGCTGGTTCCTCCGGGGCTCGTTAGCCAGTTGCTGGTTTCCTGTCATCATCTGAATCACCAACCCCAACATCCGCCGCTCGGCCAGTCAGCCCCTCGCCAGCTCACAAGAGGGACCCGCAGGCAGCGTTTGAACAAACTCACCCCAGGCAGCCTCTCGCAAGAGCGATTTGGTTTATCTGCTGCAGGGAGAGGAAGAGCTCGGACAGCGAGGAACCACGCATGCCACCAAGGTCCCTTCCCAAGCAGCCCTTGAGTTTCAGATGGGGCTGGCGCCCTAAAAAAGTTCAAATTTCCTTTTAGCAAAGAACCTTTGCAGGATTTAACACTGCACATTGGAAGTGGCAGATGCTGCCTGGAAAAACTCAGAGCAGATAAAGCAAATAGCAAGTCCTCTCTTAGTTTTTACAGAAAAGATGATATCAAGTCTCAAAGGCAGCAAATAGCCCGAGGTCACCATTGCTAACAGCCGAACCTGGAGCTCCTGTCCAGAGCTGTAAGAATAGAACTATTTCTTATGCTTCAGCATTGGCAGTTTGCAGACATCAGACAAAATTTCACTCTACTCTTAAAAAGAAAAAAAAAAGTTCCTTAATTTTTTTTGTGCTTGAATAGAATAAAGAGGGTTTATGAACAATGGGGAATTTATCTACTGGCTTAGAGCTCCGTTACAGTACATGAACTACGTATCCTGCTGGAGGAATAGGAAGGTCTGCCCATGCACGTAACAGCCCTGTACAGTTGCAGCTACCGGAGAGTGCAACAGCCAGCCAGGCACACGCTTTACAACCACAAACAAAATGACATTTCATGCTGCCTCTTGTTAAGGCCCTATAATATCTCTCTTACATACAGCCATGTAAATTATTCAGTAAAGGGAAATTTTGTTAAACTAGGGCGCTCTCAAGCTACCAGAACCTGTCATCTATATCCATCTCCCTATGATAGAAGGTGGCTCTTCTACCATAAAAATGATAAAATAGCCAACTGTTTACAACTTTTGCAACCCTGGGATGGGAACTTTGCTATCAGGCTTTCGGAGGAAATGTTGCTTTGATAAGATAGTTAACCACTGTATGTGCAAATACATTTAGACTTTCTCTCTTCTAATTCTAACCAGAGGTGCAAAAATCATTGCTTGCATGCACTTTTCAGAGCTGTTCCCACATGAAATCTGGGTGCAGAAGCCTATTTTGAAATCAGTACATGCAATCTGAACCAAAGACTAGAAGAGAGACACACAGCTTTGAATTGTTTGTATGGTTTCTGGTTGGCCTCTGTATAAGGAATACTATATAATGTGAAATGCATTTCTGACTACTGAAAGAGTTGCTACAAAATTGACATTTCTAACAGAGGCCTTAGCTATGATGCAGTTTATTAGGGGCTTTCTAGCAGGTTTTTTATGTATTTAAACATAGGCTGATCAAAAGAGTTCTTTACAGCAGAACTGATGCTCTGAATATGCTGGAGACAGTCACAGCTTGTCTTTCATATCAGAAATCTATTTCATTAGGAATAGCCGCTGCTAAAAAGGTCCCGTGTATTTGCTTAGAGGTTCTCCGATGGGTCCCACAGCTTCAGAGATGACTCACTGCCACAGCACGGACGTTACCACAGTTGGCATGGGCTGTAGCAAAGGCACCTCGTGTTAGTCCCCTAGTTGTCTCCCGGAGCAACACGTGCGCCTGCTCAGCCTCTCTAGAGCAGGTAGAGGCTGTTGCCATGCCCAAGGTGCAAAGCAGCAGGGTCACCCCCCGTGCATTACAACAGCTTTGGGGTAGAGCGATGCCCTTTGAATGCATCAGTCCTCTTGAGAGGCCAACCACCTTGATTTCAAGGTAATTACTGCAGTAACACACACTGCTGCATAGACACTATCTCCCTTCTTCGTATTTCTCATGAGAAGGGCTTGATACAGGGGTTTAGGATGAGAGCCCTCACGCTGAGCACCTACTAACACAACCACGAGTTCCGCTCTTTGTGAGGCCAGATTGAGCCCCCTCTCTGACACACACACAATAACCCCTCAGACACCAAACCCAGATTGGGGTACCAGGCTCTACCTTGTGTCTGTCCTCTCCCTCCTGTAATCCCTGTGCCTCATCTAGACCTGCTGCTAGAAACCATTTCTGGTCTGATAAAAGGTCAAAGATAGAGGAGCATCATGCTTTTATCTACTGCAATAAATTATGTAAAATGCCACATTACAATTCCACCTTTCCATGTCATTTTCAAAGCTTACCCATTTCAGCTTGGTTTTGTCTGTCCCATCCCTGCCCCCCCCCCCCACCCCAAACCACACAGCATCTACTCCTTCAGTCAGTTTTACCAGCAAACCCCAACCCCCCCTTTTAATACATAGCTAACCACCTGTAGAAATATCTCTTTGGGCCCAGAGAGGTCACAGGACTCTACCTTCCACCCCCCCAGCTTACCTGTTGGGGTTGGGAGACTAAATGCCCTGGGGACCAGTTTACATCCTTTCAGATAAAGGTGGGGTCTGTTCAAAGACCAGACGGTTTTGCTTGAACCAGGTGTTATGACTAATGCTGATCAGAAATTCTCAGTGAAACGACAATTAGAAATCAATGCATCATCTAAACCTGACCTTTCTGCAGAAACACACCCAACGCTGAAAGGTTTGAGGAAAGGTTTCTGAGCTCTGACAGCCTTTCTCCCAGAGCTCATAAACTTTGCAAGTCGAGCATTGCCTACTTTGCAGGAGACCAGCATTCAAATCCCCCTTGCTTTGGGACCAGAATAAGCATATCTCATCCCAACCACTAAGTATTTGTTTTGCCAAATTTTCACTGAAGCTTTAATGAAAGCAATGTCTTGGAGGAAATGTTCTGACATGCTAAAGTAGTGCACGCACATTTTTGTAGAGACCAAGAAACGGCTTTCCTCTTGGCTGTAGCTGCGTGAGCATTTCCCCAGCTAAAGGGGAAGTGCCACCTCCTCCCCGGCCCCAGCTGCACGCCCCACTGCAAATCTGATCTCACCCAGCTGAAACCGAAAGCAGCTCCGTTACAGCTGAAGATACATGCTGCTACCACCCAGTGGAAAGACAGCTCACAGCTAGGATTTCTGGGTGCTTTGCAAAAATTTGGCCAAGTAAGGCCTGCAAAGACTAATCCTGTACATCCCTACGGCACTACAAAGCTTCTTCCCATTCTTATCCTGCTCAGTTCATCCTTGTAGACACCATAATTCTTAAATTTGAACACAAAAACCTAGAAGGTTTTAATGCTTTTATTTGATTTTTTTATACAGCAATAGAAATTATACAGATTCATTACAGTACAGATTTTGCAGGGGTTTATAGAGGTACTTAGTGATTTTTGGTTTATTTAAAAGAAAGAGGCAGATCCTGGGAGCATGGTGACATGAAAAAAACAATCTCATAGTACGAGGCAAATCCCTACTGTGCTGAACACTAACCTGGCTGAAACCTACTGGGCAGAAAGGTGGTGCCAGTGTTCCCAGCAATAACATACCCAAAACATCACCCCTGGCATACTCCAGAGCTTTTCACAAGAATCTGTGAGCTTACAGGTAAGCAGGTTGTTCCTGTAACAGCGCTGAAGGTCCTTAAAGCCCTTGGACACACTTTGCTGCAAGGGAGACAGAAATGAGGGAAGCTGATGTTAAAATTAACCTGCCGTTGAGCAGGCAATGTCACTTAACAGGGTCGTTACAGCTATGGAAAAGGAAACCATAAAATACTTTAGATTTAGTCACCCAAACAGTCACAGTAAGATGAGGAACATGATCTTAGACCTAATAACAGCGACACCGCATGTACACTGTGACACCACATGTGCAGGCAGAACCCCATCTCTCATTTCTTGCACTCATCTAAGCTTCAGGTTTAAATGAGCGGACAAGGGCAGGAACCAGCAGAGCTCCCTTGCAATCCCTAATGTGCAGATAGGTGCAAGCTCTGCACCTATAGCTTTGGTAGTACGTTTCTCCGGTTAGTCCAGAGCATACAATGTCATCAGGATATTGCTATTACTGGTGTGCATCAGGCTTGAGAGTCAAGTGTCTGGCACTGAAGGGTTAAATCCTTTTAGAAAGCAAGGTCAAAAAATATGATTACAGCATTTTAAATGCTTCCAATCAGTTTGGTTTAATATAGTGAATGATACCACAAACGACAGAATAAATTGCAGACTACATAGATAAAATGTACGCACCCAATAAAAGATGGCCCTCTGCCACTGTAAATATACTCGATTCCTTAAAATCCTGCGGTGGGTAAGTGCCATTTGAGAGGAGGGGTTCAGCTGCCAGATTAGAAAATTCCAATCTCAGCTGGAAGTCAAATTCCTCTTCAGCCACAATAACTCCCCTTTCTAAAAATTCAAGACAAGCATCACCTACAAAATTGCATCCCAAGGATCCAGTCAAGAGAAGTGCCCTGGGGAAGTACAAAGGTAACTGATTCTGCGCTAGAATATGCCAGGATATATGAACAGCCCCATTCCTTCTGGGCCTTCACTCTCATCTGGTAGCGAAACACAGAAACCATCAGAATGTAAAACATAAATTTAACACCAATTTAAAGATGCTTACAGTTAACAGCTTATTGCCCGTGTTCTTGCAGTAAGCCAGTGTGAATAATCATGAGATGTACTTCCACACCCTGAGAAGGAATGAGATTGGCGCAGAAAACCAGTGATCTATGCCTGGCTTCAAACTGCGCTGCTTGGAGCAAATGTGACACACACAGCCCGCGTCCAAAATACTCTCTAGGTGAACAAGGGGATTCCTGGAAAAGTCACTCCAAACAGCTCTATTCAAAGCAGTCAGTGGGACAAGGGCTGCTCTGAAAGTTGCTACATGCAAGCGCTCTGATGAAGGGGTTGCACATGCATTTCAAAATTTGCTGGCTTTATTATTAAACCTTTTCTACAAAAAGGAGGGGTTGCAATATCACAGGATTTGCTCTAAAATTCTCAAGATATTATCATCTTTTCTGAAGACAAGTCAGCAGCAACAGGTAGCAAATGCTCCTACTATACGATGTGCTAAAGTCAGGATTGAAACTATAATAGAATTCGTAAGACAAGTTGAAAAATATCAGCATCATCCAAAACTGCCCTGCGGCAGTCAGTCTTGGCCACAATCGCTCTCTATCACAACCAGCTCTGGGACACCTAGCAGAACTTCAGAAATTCATGGTCGGCATTGGAGACTCTATTAGTAGTGCCAGCGCATCTCAGTTGTAGGTTAACACCTTGTTGCTGCTTTAGGAAGGCAAGTTAGTCACCCTCGAGGGCATAAATTTAACTTGAGTCTATCACCAGCCCATCATTTGAATACGTGAACATTCCTCCACCTCTTTCTTCAGCCATCAGAACAACATTCATGACCACAAGCACAAAGAGCCCCCTCGGATGCTGTTAGAGACTTGCCCCGTCCAGCGAGCTGGCAACGCGCCCGCGCCAGCACCGGGCTGCAGCCATTGGAGGCCCGGGATTAGCTCTCCCAGGACCGCTCCCGGGCTCGGGAGCTCAGCGGGGTTTATTTTTTGGTGGTTGACAGTGGAGTTTTGCAGCACGTTAGATGCCTGCCGCTTACTCCTGCGTTGTCCCACAGCTCTTCCAGAGACGCCACACCAGCCTTCCCCACCTGCAACCCAACTGGAGAAACACCACAAAGCACTGTCTACAGCGGCAAAGCAGTGCTACGCCTTAGTTCAATTTCAGTTCCAAAACCTGCTGCATTCCTGACTTCGGTTTTATCTTTAAGTTCAAGCTTGAAGAAAGCTCTGCACAGCTACTAGAAATAACTTGGTGAGCATATGAATAGCCACAAAGTGAATTATCCATTTGTTACCACTGCTGGTAACCTCCTCGGTCTAGGCTTTGCCATGCCAGGCTCAACTTCAAGCCGCAGGTAAAATTAAGCATCACAGATTAAACTTTAACTACTTTTTGCTGGTGGGATGGGGAAAAAAATAATCTTACTTCCTCCTATGAAACTTAAATGCCACATCCATATATTAAATACAGTTTTGTCAACTGACACAAGGTAGTTCAATATGCTTCTGTATAGGAAAATGTTAATCAATTAAATTTTTGAAGGGGGGAAAGAAAAAGGACTGGAGGAATCTGACCCTAAGCCCTATGGGAAGCATAATGCAGAATGCTCTGAAGAAAACAGGCAATGCATTAATGTTTGCATATGAAGAACTAATTTAAAAAAAATTATATTAAATGATATTGGGATTAGGCTGCATTCACCAGTAGGAAACCCTTGACCAAACAAGTATTAGCAGATACAGAAAAATATTTATAGGACTAAGATGAGCCATCTTCCATCTCTCTACCCTTCTCACAAATCAGTGTTACTTTCCTCCACACACTAATGAAATTATTGCTTCCGCCATCAGAAGGTTTGAAAGACCAGCTACAAGCAAGCCTTGTGGTAGCAGCTGAAGGACGCTGTCTCCACCCAGCTAGCCCTACTCTTACATACAAAACTCAGGTTGTTTTTTCACATAGGACAGCCAGGTGCTAGGACACACGCTGCTTCAGCAAGCGGCTCCAGAGCAGGATTTAGATTCTCAGCTCAAGCTGTCATTAAGAGCAGGTCTAAAGAGAGAGTGGACTGAGTAGCCAGAAGGCAAGAACACTTTCCATCCTTTCATGCTATGGAAAGCAGTAAAACCAGCAGGAAGGTCAGAGCTCGTTTCCTCAATAAAAACGTGGCTCGCCCTCTTTTAACTTACCCTACAGTATGCATACACTTCAAAGACACAGGGCAACAGCCTCATTAACAGTTATGTCTAGTGGGAAACAGGTCAGCTGAAAAAGTTGGGAGAAACTGGGCAAGACTGCAGCAAGCTGATCTATTTATTTGTCTTAGCACAAAGACTCCACGTTAAACTGATCACTACTCAAACTGGAAGCACACGCATTTTGCCCTGTAGCAGGCAGGGGATCCTGGTCAGAGGGGAGCAGAACCCAGCTTGTGGGAAACGGCACAAAGAGCTCTATGACCTGCAGGCTGCAGTACTTCCAAATTCTGCCTGGCAGCCTTAGCAGTAGAACTGAAGTGATACTGAAGCCACAGGACAAAGAACTCTGGCTCACTTCCACTTGCACACACTTTTTATTTCACTGTGTCCTGCATGTTCCAGCACTTGTTTAGATTAGGTTCCTCCCCTTTACCTTTTCCTCCCCCCCCCCCTTTATTGTATAAGAATGGGTCTGGTACTGCTTCCCCATAAAATTTAAGGAAGCAAATTTCCAAATTGACACAATGTTTGAAAGCTTGGGGGGGGGGGGGGGGGGAACATGCTATAGCAGACTCAAATAAAGACCAATGTTAAATATTACTTAATGTTTTCTTTTATTTAAAAGATCATTCACAAAATACCATATCCATAAATTTATTTTGTTATGAAGCAGAATGTGTTAAGTGTTTGGAATTTTTTTTTTTTTTTTTTTTTACATTTAAAAGTCAACTGTCTTGACTAGAAGTGAGTTTTTTTGTATGGGAATTTGTTCTTAAAATCTTTTCCACATTGAAGATGTAAATAGGTCAATTATTGGTTTGGAATACAACCACACAAATGCATGTCTGTCTTAAATTAAGTATTAGTGTTAGACAAATGGTTCTTATTTCAGAAGCAGATTCAGTGACAGGCAGAAGGAAGGAAAGAAGTTCTGTAAATTGCTGGGACTCTGACATTACAAAGGTAACTTGAGGGAACAAATTCACTACTAGCAGTGATGCTGCTGGTAGTGAAGCAGCCATGCTTCCAAACTCCTCTTGCAAGTACTCTGGTGTGCTGGCTGTTGCATCTGAAAGCTGTCAGCACTAGCATTAGGGGCCCAATTTTTTCTCATGCATTGGACATATCCACACTTCAGTGTTGTAGATCCAGGTTTTGTTAAACACTAGTGACCTCTCTCTTTTTGCTCCAGCCTCCCCTCCCTCCTCCCACACAACACTGGCAAGAAACATTTCAAGTGAAGAGAGATGCAGCAGTTAAGAGACGCTTTTTACCCAAACTTCTACACGAAGAGTATCTATAGCAGAACGATTTCTAATCTGCCCGTTTTCAAGGTATTCTGAAAGCAGAGGTCTTAAAACTGTACAACACTGGGCAAAGAAATACAGGGGATAATGGTGATTACATACTGCATGGCAAAGTATACACTCCTTAAACAAAAATAAAAAAGTCAATTTTATTTGTAGAAACTTCATTTAAAAATTTACCAAACATGTAAAACCCAAAAGAAAAGTAAGCAGAAAGAGCCAGTGAGCAGTTGTGCTCAAAGAGGCACATTTTTGCAGCACTAACCTTGAGTTCAGAGGTGTAGTATCATACCATTTTGAAGTCAACAGACAGCCACCAGCAAAAGCCTGCTGGCAGATGCTTTATCCATACTGATTCCACCACCTATTCACCAGGCTTCTTGTCAGCCAATTTTATTTGCATCTACAAAATTGATTACTTCCTGGTAACCTGTGTGAAAGGGCAGCTGTCTCCCTTAGTTTTCTAAGGGGCTCTGCTGTATACAGGAACTCTATCACTAGTTGTCATAAATGGTATTTCACTACTTGGTTAGAACTGTAATTTTCTCTGTTCAACTCATCTGGACTCTGCAGTTTTCCTCTTCAGAGCCACAGCAATACAGAACAAGACATGCAGGTCAGAAGAGGAGCACTGAGGAAGTAAAAGGAAACAGTACAGGGCAGTAACTAAGTCTAACCTGTGCTTCTAAAGTAAAAGAAACCCAGAAAGGAAGAAGTTGAAGCAGCACCTTTGTCCAGAGACCTCCACACTTGTGGCAGCCACTACGCTGCCTTATCTACTGGCAACTGTGCTGCTTGAAAGGAAACAGAAAAGGGAAACTCAGCACAAAGCAGGCACTAGATACAGCAAAGCCAAGAACGTACTAAAAACCACTTGTTAACAGCTGACATGCATTCACAAGCTCTGTGTTTTCGGTTTCAAAGAGGACAAATGCCAGATGGCAGGAATGGTAAACTGCAGGGTTGACATTCCAGCAGAGCTAGTCACTCTGTACTGTCTTGCTTTTTCTCCCGCCTCCCCATTCCCTCTCAACCCCAAACTCAGTCGTGCTCTTTTACTACTTCCTCTCGGGGCTTGGCTCCACCAAAGATAGCAGAGTTTGGGTTGGCTACTTGATTGAGGGGAGTACCAACTGTTCGAGGTTTGAGCTGAAGTCGGGGTCGCTGTGCTCTTTCCTCTGAAAGAAAAAAACATTGAAGTTTTAAGATCTGTCTGTCAAGGGTAGTAGCTTTAACCTGACAAAGAAAGCAGCAGTCTCCTTCATGAAGGAAGACTGGATTACAGAAGATAGAAAGAGCTTACCTTCTGTTGGCTCTCTGAAGTCCATGGAAGATCCACGAAGGGGAGGCCCATCTCTGAAGCGACCAGTGCCACCACTTCCCATTGAGGCACCTGGTGGTCGCCGGTCTCCAGGGCGGGTTCCTCTACCCCGGCCTCCCAAGAAGTCATCATCTTTGAATCCTGAAGATGGAAGACAGTGAATTTAAAGAGCTCATTTTGCAATGCTTTGCATCTAGATTTTTATCTGGGTGACTGGAAAACTTTGCAAGTCACTGCTGTCAGTCCAAGATGATGCACTGAGAGCCTTTGTCTGTAGACAGATTGCTTCACAGATCTCTAACGCATTTCTAGAAGAGTCATACAGATTCCATTTGAAACCAAGTATACTATGCCAAGTTCATAAACTGCTTTATCCACCTAGAGGCTTACTGGAGTGTTATTAGAGAGTGGGTCACCAAGTGAGCTTAAAACATGAGCTTCAGCTGCAACTTCAGATTGTTAACATCATTAGCTGAATTCAGAGACAACACTAGAAGTACCCAGAGTATTTCTGTAGCCAAAAGATCACACTGGCTAAAGGCTTAGCACGAAATCTGCAGGAGCAGAGTAAATGGGGAAAATAGCTAGGGAATAGTGAAATATACAGTCCTCATAAAGCAGCCTTTGAAAAACAGAGCAAAACCCCAAGGCTTTTTAGCTATACTATAAACTGACCAGGCATTTACTAGATTAATGAAAGAGCTGGAAAAAAGGCAATTCAGACTTCAAATATGAAACTGACTGCATTTCTTCAGTTTATGTATTAAAAAAAACCCAAGAACTGTCTGTCACTGGCCAGAGTTCCAGTCTGTACCAATGACTATCCTAGAGTATCTTTCCAAGCCCCCATCATCTGCATTCAATGGGAGTAGGATACTTCAGGCTAACAGCACACCTAAGGGGAATATACTCAGTTTTTCAGAAGCTGCCTGGAACAGAAAGTTGTTTTGCTCTCATTTGAGATTTTCCTTTCCACTTCAGTATTTGGCAGAGTTGCAGAACTGTCGCTTACTTCAGTGCCAAACAACCATCTTTAAAGACTTGATCCAGAGCAAGGCTGTACAACCTGAGAAGAAAAGCTTCTGTAGCAGCTAAGACTTAAACACTAAACTTTTGGCTCACAAATCACTCATCGAGCATCTAACATGCTGAAATGCATCTGCATTTGAAGAAGCTGCCAAAAAAAGGTATAAAGCTATGACATCAGAATGCTTAGCTACGAAGGCAGGTTAAGCGCAGCGCTGTAGCAAGCTTCCTGTCTCCAGCACCATGCTTCGGTTTCATGCTAGTGCCAAGGCACACTTTGTTACCGCTCCTTCTACTTTGTCCATTCCACTCACGCAGAGACCAGACATTGCAAAGTTGCACTTGTCAACATCTCCCCATCAGAAAATGGACCAAACCCACGATTTCAGAGGACAAAAGAAATTGTGTTAATGTCACCCTGGATTCTAATAGCTAGAAACTGACTGGAAGTCAAGAGCAAACCCGGTGGCTCCATCACTACCTTCCACTCAGCAAGCTCAGTCCTTTGCTGCAACTTGCATTACTGTAACAGGTCTAGAAGTTTAGGAACATTTTGCACTACTTAGAAGTGCTTTGGAACACCAATACATCTTTGGAGAAGTCAGATGCTTCAGGGATACACATATAATGACGCCACAACTCCTTAAGGTGAGAGCCTCTGCTCTGAAAGAATACAGTATCAGCTTTTCCACATGATCCGTCTGTTTCTGCTACTATTCAGAAATGTACTTGGCCACATGTTTGAGAAATGCTTAAAACCTAGACACCATAGGCTACATTTGAACAAGTATTCTGTCATTTAGGGTTGTTTCATAAAATCTGCAATCAAGACTCCTTCCTCTGTTATAAGGCAATGGAAGATTCCCCCTGAAGAATCCCACTGCAGCTGCAGGATATCCAAAGTTGGCATACAGTAGACTATCAAAACAGTAATGGGGACAAACGTAGCTGACATGAAAGTGAGAACAATTCTGTGCCTTTTAGGCTGCCTGTTATAAGTGTTAATACTGATACCAGAATTGAAGTCATCTCTGGAATCCCATCCACCTCCTCTGGATTCTCGGGAACCTCCTCCCATTCCTAGGAAGAAAGCCACAATTGTGTTCAGGTCTGAAGCTGTGGGAAAGACTGATCAAGGGGATACCAAACCAAAGTTTCAGTCCTTCAACATCCAAAGTCATGCTGCTGGAAAATCCTTTCGCTTCAGTACTACCAAGTTCCATTGTACAGGAACAAAACATCAGTTTAAGTTAACCAAGAGTAAGGGGTCAGAAAAGTTTCTATAACACACACTCCATGGAAACCTTTAGTGAGTCTAGTTCAATTAATATACAACTATAGCAAAGCCTGTTTTTTACATTGGAACAGGAGATAGATAGTATAAAATAAGTATTTGTCTACTTGTGCTTACTTAGTTTCCTCACTCTTCTTACATCATAATAAAATAGTAGCAGATCAGACTGTTGGGCTTATGATTGTCCTCTGCAAGACACCGTACATTACTAAGGGTATTGGTCTCACTTCCTGTGCTAGGAGTGACAACATATTCAGCTTTTTGACACAAAGCGCATCTATTCTAGACATTTCAGGAGCGGCAGCAGCTACGTTAGAAATGTATATATATACATATAAAATGTCTCCTTCCTACATGATCTTCATGTTTACTTGCATGCCTTGCCTTAGCATTAGTTAGCACCAGAAGTCATAACTACAACCATTATATTTAAGAAGCTATTCAGAAAATTGGAAGTCACCTCTGTCATCGGGTCCACCACCTTTTCTGAAACCAAAGCCACCTTTATCCTGTTTTCTGCCTTCTGCTATGTCCACTCGGAGTGATCGATCACCCAAAAGCTGTTAAATAAAGGGGAGAATCTCTTCAGAATGTAACATATGGGCTGCCAAGGAGTTCAAGACTTGTGCTTATCTCTTTATTTCACAAATTAATTGCAAGTATACTTACTGCACCATCATATGTAAGAGCTTCCTTGAGTGACTCCACCTCATCGAACTCTACGTAACAAAATCCTGTAAGAAGAACCTCACAAGTTAATACCAGCACTTTAAAAAGCCTTTGTAAGAAGCTACTCTTCCTGAATATCTGCTAATAGCCTTCCTTCTCTTTCAAACATGAGCTATGATATGATAAGTGCAAGATGTATGTAACTCAGAAACCAAACATCATTAACGACGAACACATTTACCTATGCCTATTAATGATGGGGACAAATCCTGAAAGAGAACTCTGTACAGGCACTATGCAAATGCTAAGAGCCCGATGAATTCCCTTTACCATAGGGTTCTCATTACAGATTAGATTTGATTTATGCCTTTAGACAGTTATTTAGCTGAATATTGACATCTGGTTCCTAGTATTTTTAAACAAGAAGCTGAAGTACCTGCTTGGCCAGCAGTCTGATTTTGTGTCATCACATCATTTAGTGAATTTATTCCTTTTCTGAGACGCTCTGTTACCCGAGTTAAACCTCTTTCATCCTGAAAGTAACTTACAAATATAATCCCTTTCCACTGGCCAATTCCAATTGGCAATCGAATCTGCATTGTCTAAAACAATTGCCAGAATGGCTTATCTACTTGCTTTTTCTCCCTGTCTACTGAAAAAAAACAAAACAAAACACAGAGCTGAAGCAATGGAAGTCTTCCGAACTAAAGAGTGTTTAAGTACTCAACACTTAAGGTCATGGACCTTAAGTGGGTCAGACACTTCAGCACTGCTACAATTCATAAAAGACAAACAAGGTTTTAGAAAGTCCTTTTAAGGCAGGGCAAATATTGACTCTTGTCACTCAGGTTAGTCTGTATCTTAAGATGATGGAACTAACAGTGAATCTCATTTAAGTGAGATGTTTATTTGTCAGCATTTGTCACCTGCATAAGTCAACATAAAAAACAAATGCAGATCAACAAGCTAACTGTGCTGTAGAGACTGAAATTCCCCATTAAAGTGACTTTAGAAGTACCTCATTTCCTCCTACTGTTAGCCATCTACAACTAAAACAACTGAACACTCACCTTTAAATTTGTCTGTTTCCTTGTCTCTGACTAGTCGTACACTCCTTACACTGAGATCCTTGAAGATGGCATCTATGTCTCCTTGAACAGTGTTGAAGGGTAGATTTCCCACATATGCTGTGAAAGGGGGTTCTGTTGGCAGCTCTTTCTGTTTGCGGGAACCAAGGCCACCACCACGAGACCTGTTGAAAGAAAGCACAGTGTCTCTGGAACTTGACTCCCGACACAGCCAGTTATATATATATATATAGCACTGCTCAGGTGCTGTTGGACTTTTTGGAAGTGGATTTTTCCACACGTTTGGTTAGTTTTTCTATCCCTTTGCTTGGTTCCTGCCACCTCCGCTATTGGCCAACTCCTTTCTAGTATTACCTGATGCAGTACTTCAGTGGGAAAACAAATGAACAATATATTAAAATACATTACCAGTGAACTCAGTAACAAAGCGATGAATGAACTTCTTTCTCATCCCACAATCCATTAAGAAAACCAATGTAAGGTTACCTCTACTGTCCCCTACTCAGAAGCATTACTTCTTAAAAAAACCCACATCCTAGACTAGGTTTTAAGAACAATTTATAGCAGTGAAGAAATACTTGCGTGGCACAGGCTTGTCAGCTTATCCTGAAATTAAGCTGGATCCAATGCTTTTAACTAAATACTATATTATCAACATCCACTCCACAATCATCTAAATTCTTTCAGCAGCATCTAGCTTAAAAGAAACATCTTCTCCTAACTCTGAAGTTATTGCCATAACCATCAGATACCTGGACCAGAATGCTTTGAATTGAACACATAATAAAAAACTTGGTTGAGCAAGGTGTTCTAAGGCAGAGAAACCAATTTCAGTGCTATCTGGATGTTTACGTCTTCCTTTGTGTCTCATGAATTAGAGTGAGGTAAACTAGGTTGTCTTTTCCTATCTTTTCCCTCAGTCTCAGTTAAAGCATATTGGCTATTGGCTGAGGAACTAGACTGTACCAGCTGAATTCTTTACCATATTAATGTAACACATCTGTGTGTTAACTGCCTGCAGAGCCTAATCTTCTAAAACTAACTTTGATCTCTTTTACAGAAAGCAAGATTTGTACTGCAGGCAACCTTACATTATAGCTTCTGGACTTCTAGACTACAAGATGCCACTGTCACTGTTCCAACACCACTCGCCCCACCTAAGCAATCTTTGACTTTTACCCGAGATCCCTACCTACTACTCTGCCCATGTTCTCTTCAACGCCTAACTTCTACTGGGCTTTGTTGAGGTCCACTCCCTTTCCCAGAGGCTCACTGTGCATTTAAAAGCATGGTGGAACACAAACTTTACCAAACCAGGTAAAGCTAGTGTGACATGCACTAATTACATTTCTGCAGAGTCCTACCTAGAATTATTTGACCTTCTGTATTTTATTATTTCCTTTTATTCTGTCTGGTTGCACGCAGCCAGAAAATCCATTGGGCAAGCAATGTACTTGTCTGCCTTTTTTTTTTCCCATTCCAGAATAAATATTTTATTACTAATAAATCAGATAATGCAGAAATCTTGAGTAAAATTCCTTAACTCCTTCTAGGTTAGCCTGTCATTTGTGCCTTTTTATGGTAGCATCTCCATGCAGGAGTCATTTGTCACCAACGCTATCAGCATGCTGCTAAGTGTACTTAAATCACAACCTACATATCTTTAATTAGTGTCCACCCAGGTTCATATTTTAGCATTTTTGAAATATTCCTCATCTGCCTTTGTCTCATTAACAAGTCAGAGTCAAAACATACTTGAGAACTAAAGCTGCTATAGTTGGGTGCTGTATATGTATAGCAGAACTAACTTTAGTCACAAGACTAAGTTTTAAGGAGGAACTCCAAGAAAGCTAAGTTGCTCTTCTAAAGAATTCTGTAATATCTGTAGAATCAGTTCTATGTCTTTGTTCTTAATTCTCATCTATGGCCTTACAAACAGCTATTAAAATACCATACATTTAATTTGCGGCCAAAAATCTTAATTTTTACATTCTAATTTTACGTTAATTTTAGGAACATCAAAATCGCTTAGGCTGAGTTTAAAAAGGAGCATACCCTCCTTCTACACATTCTCACCATGTTTCTTGGACTGCCACTCTTCTGGTTCAGTGAGCTGATTCACCTGAAAATTCACCCTGAAGTTGAATTCTCAGCCAGATCAACAAGGTGATTTGGACAGCTGCGAAGAGCAGTGGTGCCAAGATGGGAAGGAGAACGAAAACAAGGGCTCAAACTACAGCTTTCAACAGCAACCTCTACTTAGATCAATTTGAGCTGCTTCTGAAACTACACCCTCAAGTTGCAATCCCCAAAAGAATTTTTTGTGCTACAGACAAACCTTGCTTCTACCATAGCATACCAGAACTTCAGGGAGTGCGTGTATGGAAATCCATGCCCTATTGCGCAATCCCTACTGATATTAAGTCAGAAAACGAAGTATTCTTTTTGAATTTAATCAATTGAGGCCTCAATTATCAAATATGTAACTATATATTTGGTATTTTAGTCTCCATTTGAAGAACAGGAATGGTCAATAACTAGGTTCCAAACTCAGTTTCCTACAGAATCCAGGTACCGAAATACAAAAAGAAACCATTTCTACACTTCCCTACATTTTTTTCAACACTGAAACAGTGAAAGAAAAATAAGGCTGACTTCAGTAACCAAACAATGAGATTGAAAGATGCTCTCATTTGTAACAAAATAGGACAAAGGTCAACTATAATCAAAAACATCTCTGAACTAAGTGAACTGGGTAATGCATTTCCCACTCAGTGTAACTTTTGCTGAGACACAATTAGGTAATGATTGTGCCATCTTAATGTGGGAATCTGAAAGATACCTATTTGATTTCTTTTTCAGAAAACCAATGCAGAAAGCCAAAGACAAAAGTTTGCTTCTAGCAAATGCAGAAGCAAACATCCCTGTAATTAGACTCACTTTTTGGTGGACTGAATTAAATGACATCATAAGTCCATACTGAGGTGAAAAAAACAACCAAACTGTCATTTTGAAGCTACTCTTTTAGAAGAAAGCTTCGTTATATTCTCCAGAAAACAAGATGTCAAAAGTTCAAAACAAAGAATATTTTGAAAGCTAGTATTTGCGTTTAATAGCCTTTCGCTAAAGATCAAAACAATAGTTCAGTATTTATCTTTTTGTACAACACAGAGACAACAACCTAACTGGATTCCAATGTTAGTGCTGTACCAGAGGCAGTGTAAGGCTCAGCAGGACACAAGTTTCATTGGGAATCTCCAAGACCGCAACTCTAAATACATACCCAATTTATTCAAGCAATCCAGTACATCTCTACAGTAAGCGTTAGATGTCTTCAACAAAAGGCTTACCCAAGCCTAAAAATTAGGAGACATTCATTAACACTAAATGAGTAAGAGACGGGATCCAAGAGGCTAGATGGATAAAGACCAGCTCTCCATTTTCACTTACTTTTACTTACTTCAGCAGATGAATCTTAACCTTCGAGTAAGGTGCCCAGCATTAAGCCCAGTGCTTAAAGCCACACCTAAATAAACAGTCTACCAGCAAGTCAGGACTGATAAATACTCAGTTTCCTTCAACTCTGAGAAGCTCTACAGATGTTCAGAGAGTTTCAGATAGGCCTCAGTATGCTTAAGTACATATCTTTATGTCAAATTTTGGGCTGCAAAGCACTTACCAAAAAGCTTTTATAGTAAGCCTTTTGTTATTAAAGTCAGCAGCATGCTCCTCATCTGGAATAAAGTGACTTTTGCATACCATAGTATGATGCTTCAGCTCTTAATCAGTGCACTTCCAGTGCACTAGCAAAATCCCCTGTCTCATCATACCGCAGTCACATTCTGTTGCTCTTCCACCATAATTTTGAAGAGTATGAGAGAGACAGATATCTTACATATGTTAGAACTTCAAGAAGAACAGTAACGTCTTCATTATGCTATACCTATTACAGGACTTTACACAAAGTGCAGAGACCTGTTAAGGTCTCAAATCATGAACTACCTGTTAGTAACTTACTAGTAATACCGATAAATTAGATGCAAGTACAAGTTGCACTCCAATATTAGAAGCCTCTCAGGCTGAAAACTACAGCTAATTCAGAATAAGTACATTTTTCTCATCTGCAAAGGCATCTACTAATCAGCAGGACACCTTTACTTCACCAAAGCAAGTATCCACATCTTGCCTGAGAGAAAGTTTAAGCACTCTATTAAAGAAATCTGAATATGAAAGTAACATTTCAACTTTAATTTTATTAGTTCATAGAACATGCCTACATTGACTAGGGCAGACTGAATAGTAACACCTGAATTTATTATGAGTGTCAAGTGCCACTTTAGGCTGCTGTCAAGGTTACTTGTTACAGAATTTAAGAAATAACATAGTTGTAAGTGGCTACATCATCTGTTTTCTCTGGGATATCTCTTCTTTAGACACAAAGGGTATCTACACATAAAAATGAGCTTACAAACCTTAAATGTCAGAGTGTCTACAAAGACAAGAAAACTTACTCCTGTTATAACCTCACCAGTAGCTCCTCCCTGCCGCCTAAAGAGTCTGAAATGAAACCGATTTATTCCTGTAAGAACAGGAAGGGACAAGAACACTGTTGATCAGGAAATGTATCTTGGAAGATTAGATTATAAAATAGCATACTCATTAAGATTTGTTCGCAAACACAGTTTATTTCGTAGTTCTATGCCTACTGCTTTCTTTTAGTGCACGCAGAAACTTACATGGTGCCAACCTTCAAAAGAGTCAATTACTAATTGCATCTTCCTAACCTGACATAAGATGAACTCCGTAATTGCTGGTTATTGTTTTTGTAGCTCCTCCCCTATATGCACTCTCCAGCAAAGAAACAGAGATGAGACAAGCCTTATTCCTAAGGGTCAGAGATTTAGAGTCAGCACCCGGCGCCTCGGAGAAGGCAGGACGGCGGCTCACGGCCCTCCCCGAGCGGAGGCACCACAACGCCCTCCCATTTCCTCCCCGCTGCAGGCATCACAATGCCGCCCGCTCTCGGGGGCGCCGCGGCAGCTCCCCCCGCCGCCGGGCGCCTCGCCGTGCAGAGCTCGTCCCGCCAGAAGAGGGGCCTCCCGCCCCCCTACGGCCCTTCACGGGAAGCTCCCTCCTCCCACCTCCCGGTGTGTCCCTGCAGGAGCTCCTCACGGCCTACCTTGGCTCTGGCCCAGCACCTCCCTAAATCCCCCCTCCACTCGCCTCCGGGCCGGCGGGAACACAGCGACACCCTCCTCCTCCTCCTCCCGCCCCTGCCCAGCGCTCCCAAGCCGCCAGGCCCGAAACCTTGCGGCACTCGCCCCGCGCGGCGAGCGGGCGGCCGCTACCCCCTCCCGGGACACCACAGCCGCCTCCTCGCCTCACAAAGCGCGCCCGCCAAGGCCGGAGGGGAACGCGCCCCGCCGGGCTCACCCCCGTCCCCCAGAGAAGGGGAGGCGGCGGGGCACGACGGGCCCGAAAGGTTCCTAGAGGCAGCGGCCCTCTCTCCGCCCGCCCCCCCCCGCCGCGCCCGCCCGCCCGCCATCTCCACAGGGAAAGGGGCAGGCTAGGCCCTGCCCGGCCGCGCCCCCTCCTCGCCCGGCCGGGGGGGGCGCGCAGCGCCGCTCCTTCCTTCCCTCCCTGCGCCGGGGGGAGCCCTCGGCGCTCCCCAGCGGCCCAGGCGCCGGCGCCGCCCGCAGCGCCGCGCTCACCCCCGGCCGCCGCCGAAGCTGCTGTAGGCCCGATCGTCGTAAGGATCAAAATCCGCCATCGCCACCTCAGCCTCCTCCCCGTGCGAGCGTGACAGGACCGCGCCCGCAGGACCCCGCGCCGCTTATATACGGCGGAGCCCGGGCCAGGGCTGCCCCTGGCGGTGCCTGTCTGCAGCTCCCCGCCCCGCCGCGGCTGCCCGCGCTACTGCCTGTCGGGAGGGCCCGCTGCTCCGCCGGCGTCGCAGGCGCTGGCCGGCCGCGGCTTTGCCGGGGCTCCCGGGAGAGCCTCCGGTGCGGGCTGCGGGGGTCAGGGCCGGGCGTTTGCAGGTGACAGGAGCCGAGGCCTGTGGCTCTGAAGCGTGCTTCAGCCGCCCCGGTGTTACTCGCTGGGCTCTCCTGTGTCCCCCAGTCACCCGGGGGTCGCTGCTGCTGAGGCGAAGGGCAGGGCTGCTCGGGCTCCGGGCGTCGCGCTTGTTCTGTGCGCTCCCGTGACCGGCATGGGACGAGCGGGGCTGGCAGGCAGGCGGCAAACCGGCGCCATTTGCGCACGGCAGCTGGAGAACAGCGCTGTATTTTATTGGAAATAAAAATAACGGTCTGCACCCGAAAGTTTATTGGTGTCCTTAAAAACGTACCCTTTGCATTAACTGGTTTGTTTCCTTTTCCTAGGCCGTTATTTCAGGTTTTCTAATAAAGGCACGGGACATAGAGACTCGCGTGCGATGGCCGGCGTGCCAGCGCCCTCGGACCCTGCGCGGCCGGACCGCCCTGTTTCAGCGGAGCGGCCGGAGCGCTCCGTGCCCCGCTCGGCCCGCAGGGTTTTAGCCCTTTTCCCCCACCGATCCCCGCGGGGAGAGGATCCCAACCCGCCCCAATGGCTGCAAACCGGGGCGCGGGAGAGCGGAGGAAGCCCTTGGGGCTGGGGAGGCACGGACAAGGCCCGCGGGGGTGCCGGGCTGTGAGACGGGGAGGGGAGCGCGGCGCTGAGGGGAGCGCGGCGCTGAGGGGCGGCGCTGAGGGGAGCGCGGCGCTGAGGGGCGGCGCCGAGGGGAGCGCGGCGCTGAGGGGAGCGCGGCGCTGAGGGGCGGCCCTGAGGGGAGCGCGGCGCCGAGGGGAGCGCGGCGCCCCGCGGAGCAGCCGCGGCGCCGAGGGGAGGCGAGAGGCGGCAGCGGGGCTGTCAGGCCCGTCGCCGCCCGCGCCCCGCTGCCCCGGAAGAGGCGGGACGGGCGAGGGCGGCGGCGGCCCCACGTGCGGCAGCGCAGGCATGGCGGAGCTGGAGGGCCCGGGCGGCGGCGTGGGGGCCGACCCCCGCGGGGTGCTGCGGCAGGGCCGCGCCTTCCTCGACTTCTTCTGGGACATCGCCAAGCCGGAGCAGGAGGTGCGGCTGGCGGCCACCGAGAACCTCCTACGGCACCTGCGGGAGGGCAGGAAGGTGAGGCGGGCGTCGGGGCTGCACCGGGCGGGCCGGGGGGGCTGTGGGGGGCTCGGCTCTTCCCTCCGCTCGGGCTTGGAAACGCTTCTGTTCGAACAGAGGCACGGCGTGGGGCCCGGCAGCCCCGCTGCGGTCGGAGCAGCGCGGCACCGCCTGAGCCGGCTCTGTCTTTCAGGACGACGAGCTGAAGTACACCCTCAGGCGTCTGGTGGAAGGACTGGGAGCCACCCGGGAGGCCGCCCGCCCAGGCTTCAGCTTGGCCCTGGCGCAGGTCAGTGTTCTGCAGAGCAGAGCAGAGCAGCCTGCTCTGCGGCCCCTCAGCAACCCCAGTCAGCGCCTGGGGTCCCGGTTTGCAGTTTGCAAGGAGGCTCGAGGGCTCCCATCTGGCAACTTCTGCGTGCAGATGGCAGAGAAGGCTCTTGCAGTGAGCATAGTAGAACTGTGCAGTTTTAAACGGTGCTAGTCCGTTTTAGAAGCACTTATAAAAGTATAAGCTATACCAATATCACACTCATGCTACAGAATTCTGCCCTGCTTCAAGAACCATCCTTAATTTGCAAACTGTGACTAGGTTTTCAAATATACTGCGTTTAGAACTATTGTGACTTCTTAAAATTGACTTGCTCCTGGTGTTGGGCTGTTTATGTAGAAGATCTGAAAAGGCAACATGTTAAAACGTGCTTCAAAGGTTTTTTTCTCCCCGCTGTTTGAGTTTATAACATAGCTTAAGTCCCAGCGATTGGAATCACCAGTGGGATCTGACCTCGTCTCACCTAACAAGTTGATAATGCAGAAGAGCCTTGGCCATGCTGAAAAGTTTTGTTGCTTCTGTTCCAGTCATGCAGTTGCAGCAAAATGTTCTCATTATTAATCCTGCTAAGTCATGTACAGGGGACAAAAAAAAAAAGGAATATCAGCAGGTATATTTATGTCTACACTAGTTCCTATTCTGACAGATCTTCTACTGATCTAATTGTGTCTCTTCTGGCCTAAGAAAGCAGCACATCTGCTGCCATGGTGAACAGCTGTTCAGCTCTATTTTGGCTGAACTTGATAAAACTTCATAAAATGGAAGAACTGCAAACTGAGCTATTCCATCCATCTCCTCAGGTTTTACAGGCTTTTGAGGAAATTCCAATGTGCAGTGTCCTGGAACAGATAAAAGAAAAACACAATCTGGAAAAAGTGAAAAAGGTGAGTCGGCTCATAGCGGCGTTGGCCAACAGCTAGTTTAAATTAACTGTTCTCTATTCTTTGAAGGCTTGGTGCCTGGATACTATAGTTTTGGGGTTCTTGCTAAGGCAAATGACCATAATGAAATAACAGAAATATTTGTAAAAACTGGAAGTTGATGACATTGTCATCTGGCCCTGTTTTAGCTGAGATTCATCTGTGTGACAGAAAGATAATCTGGGACAGTTCTTAAACATAGTGCAGGGGGTTGCTTTTCAGAGTGTTACCTTCGTAAGGCAGGGTGTTCAAGGCTAGATCCTCCAGCCATCTTGTTCTGCTGGTCAGAGCTGTAGCTGAATGTGAAATCTAAGTGAAGTGGATTTTTAACCCTCTTTTTTCTTCCTTTTCAGAAACTTGTGAGAAATGCTGCTTTTGGAAACTTTTTTGGAGTTATGGCTTTGTTTCAATCTGGCCGGCTTGTTAAGGTAACATTACCATTGTTATGTGGTGTGTCAGTGCTGGTTCTAGGGCTGTCTGAAGTGGAGAGAGGATCTAGAGAGAAAGGCTGGGTCATTGGCTAGTCAATGAGATGGGACGCGAAGCATCACGTTCAGTTCATTTCTTTTGCATTATCGATAGACTTTTTGTGCGTTTTAAATGTCTGTTCCTGACTAGAATGTAGGAACTGTGTCAAATAGTACAGGAGGTTCCTACCTCTCCTAGAAGGAAGGGATCTGTTGTCATATACAGCCAGAAAACACTATTTGGGGAAGAACCGAGTGGCCTATCAGGAAGCAGTTCTGTAGGTTTCTTATTACAAGTTGGGGTAAGGGTCTCAAGAGTGGATTATTACCTGAGCCTTTAGCTTAATCTTTGATATATGTCCCCTGGTTTTGGCTTATCTTTCCTTTCTAGGACCAGAAAGCTCTGCTGGAGAGCATCCAGCTTCTCCAGCAGCTGACACGCCACCAAGCACACCTGAGAGATCTCCCTCGCAAAACTCTTATTGACATCATATCTGAGGTATAGCCACAGCACATGTTGGATGGGAGGAGGGAGGACTTTGCTTCAGGGACTGCTTTTTCCTTAGTTTGTTCACAGTTGAAGGTTAAAGGGCGGGGGGTGGAAGAGTGAGTTTAAACTGTGGGAGCTGTTTACTGTATTGTCTGTGGGCAGATGCTTTTATTCTGGGAAGGGTGCTCTGTTTAGCTTAGTCTGATTTCATCATGGATGAACCTGTAGTCTGTTTTTTCCCAGTTGACTTGCTTGGGTGGTATGTTAGACCGTCTGCTCTTTTGAATAGAAGCATACTGAAAACTGTGGACCACAAATCTCCCTTTTCATGCACCAAGCCTGGGCCTAAGGTTGAATTTTGGGCTGTTGGCAGTGAAAGGATGCAGGGAGTAAAGGAACTCTGACTATGTAGTAAAAGAAGAGAGTTTGTTTATTTCGTTCTTTTATGTGGATATTGTTTGTAGATGTGAAGACTTAACAGTGTTAAATCAAAATTAAATATTGTTTTGTATGGAATTGTTCTGGGTCATTTAGTGTTGATGTTGGGTTTAAATGTATTTTTGAATCCAATCTTTAAAAAATACAAATTGAAGCAGTTTTTGTGCATTTCTTATTTTATTGATGGAAACGTTGGATCCAGTTTTCTCTAAAAACATTGAACACAGTTGTTTACCAGCAAATCTTATTGAAATACGTAACTTATTTTGGGGAAATATAATTAAGAGCTAACACAAGAGTGTTTCCTCCTCCCTGGGCAGCACGGCTGTACAGGCAGGAGCAGTCAGACAGCAAGAGGACAATTACTGCTAGAGTCGGTTGACCAGAATTGCTGTCTGGTGACAACATATTGACCTACTCCACATGGTTAAGCACCTGGGGACTGTATGGCAGTACTGGACACATCCATTATTTATTTTTGGTTGTGTCACCATAAAGACTATTTCTAAAGTTTCCAGAACACTGCAAGCTTTTAGTAAAATGCCCTACAATGCTGATATTTTAATATACTACACAGTAAGTTAGTAAAATGCCCTCAGATGTTTCTCGTATGCTCTAACCTTCATTCCTGTCTAGGTTCCTGAAACCGTGTTTGAGGAGGTCCTGTTTGGCATCTTGCAAAGTGACCTTGCTTCAGCCTTCACATCTCCGGAAAACCTGCACCTTTTGCTTGTGGGCATACAGAAATTCCCTGGTGTTCTGAAACCTAAAAATCTGAAGAAGCTGTTTGGATCAACTACTGTTGTAAATGAGGAAAATATTCCCAGGTAAGTTCATAAATAAGGAGCCTTAAATGCAGCATGTGCGGTCTCTTGGCTAGGAGTGAGAGAAATGTGTCTTTCATTCTGATACCTGCCTGTATTTGTCACTGCAGGTGCTGTTAAGGGTTAGGTGCTAACTGTTACGCAGGTTCCTAAATTATAACTCTGTCATTTCTCCCAAGACACACAGCCTGCAGCCATCAGGAAATGTTCTGTGTCCTTCAGCAGGATGAATTTGGCCTTCAGCAATCCCCTTCCAGGCCAGATTTCTTGCATTATTTTCTTTCTTCTTCTAGACTTGTAGAGCTTCTGCAAAGTGCTGCCAAGTCTGAGAAGAAAGACAAGAAATTGCCCAGTGTAGTGTTTGATTTGCTACAAGTTTCACTGAAGGAAGATGCCTTTGAACTGTTCTGGAAAGAAGGTGTGGAGAATGGGCTATTGAAGGAGAAATCGGGACCTGTGAGGTTTGTTTTAACATATATTATTTGTTGTTTTCCATATTATCCTTCTGTTTCTTGCCCCTGTTTTTCTGCTGCCCTGTGGTAGGGTGGAGCATGTTGTTTCTCATGAACAATGTGAGAACACTAACCAAAAGGTTATTTAGGTATGAGAAAATTTATAGGGAGCCTAAATCCAGGAGTTAGTAAGATTTCTCTTAGAATTGTGACGTATAACAAATTTGAGGTTAAATTTAACTAGGACAGCACATAAAAGTGATGCACCTCATTGGGCATAAAGGTGTCTAAAATCTATAGCTTAGTCCTGCAAGACTTGTCAGAGGAGCTGTACTGTCCCTTTCTCTCTGAGTGGTTGAGAGGGAGAGTCATTCATCTTTGTTTGCGTCGTTTAAGAAGGACAGCTCCTGTGTAGGCAAACCCTAGTTCTGAAATTTGTGTCTAATAACTGCTGGACTTGTGCTTTGTGGGATGCACTGAATTAAAATGCCTGGGTATGTTTGGATTCTGACGTGGTCCATGTCTTTAGGATATGGCTGTGGCTGACATCATAACAGTAGCTATTTCAGCCCTTTTCCCAAGTCTAATACTAGATCTTTGTAGGATTATTCAAGTTGTCTGTTGAGACTCATGCTCTATAAAAATGATGCAAAATTTGGAATACAAATCTGTGAGCATTTTGGGGGGGCATAATTTAATTTGGACCATAGCAAGGCAGTCTGTGGCCAAGTTTAAATCTTTCTTAGCTCAAGAGTTTAAAAGTGGTAGAGGTGTACCTACAAAAAATTTTCTTAACATATTACATGAGTGTCACAGTGAAAGCAAACAATTTTCCAAGCCTGAGCAGTTTAAGTCTTACTTTACTTCTTGGGTAAGTCTGAAAATACCCTTTGTATGCTCAAAAGTGTTGCTTTTTTAGCCTGATTTCCTGCAGAAATGAGGCTAGTGCTGTCTATCTAATAACTCCTGAGCCCACTGGGCAATTTTGATCAAATTTCACAGCAAGTTGCTGTCAAAACTAAGTAAATTTGTGTAGTCAAAACCAGTAAGTTTTTATTAGGCCTGTGGAAATAGAATATCTGGGGAGAAGAGATCCAGAAAGTGGACTAAGCAAGGAACTGCTGGTGAGGACTCATCTATTTCTAGAAGCGGAGGACTTGCTACAGGGAGAGATCTTAGCAGCTATGCTAGTCAGAAGAAAAGCTTTGGGCAGTAGGGTTTTTGAATACAGGATCCATGAAGTTTTGACTTCTGCCTTCCTGCATGCTCCACATAGCCTGTCCCACCACTTCTTCTCGGTCGTATCCTTGTGTGTGGCTTTACTGCTATGCCTCTGAGGGAATCCTCTTTGTTTCCACCCAGTTACATGTGCTACCGGTTGCTGGGCAGTGCTCTCCCCTTGTTGTCTCTGGATCAGCTACAGATGGTTCTCAAAGGGAAGGTGATGCAGCACTATGGAGAACACGTGGTAACGACTCAGGTAGGTCTTCTGAAAGTACTCATGCTCAGGGCTAAAGACCCTGTCCTGAGCAGAAGTCCTCTCTGCCCCCCTTTCTAGTTTCACATCATCTTGTATAAAAAAAGTTTATGTAATTTTAGACCTTGGACTCTTACTAAAAGCAAGGTTATTGTATAACCACTGGTTGCAGTGGGCTGAGTATAGACTGTGTTTAATCATCGTTGCCTATTTGTGTATTTCTCGTTCAGACTTATTTTAAGGGTTTTGAAATTGTTTAGCACTGACCCACCTGCTTTCACTGATGTTGCTGAGAAAGCTCTAACAATGGGGGAAGCAGAGGAAGGGCAGCCCTCAGCCTATTGACAATGTCATATGTCATCCTCTAACAGTCCTTTTGACTTTGCGTATCCAGAAGCTCCTTTTTGTCTGTCATTGTGCTGGGTGTTGCATGAACATTTGAAGGCAAAGACAAAAAGGGACAACTCATGCTTTTGTTTATGTTAGTGCTTGTTTCAGTAAGCACATCTGAGGTTTAAGCACAAATTTTATTTGGGAATTGGATTTTGGAACTCCTCTTCCTCCTTCCCTCCTGGGAAGCCAGCAAACAACATAGCCCTGCAATAAAGGGAGGAAGAATAAAAGGGGAATACTGACAAAAACAGGGTTTGGCTTGGCTTTTTGTGGTAACATAATCCTAAGCGTCCTCATGTGGGCCCAAAAATCATTGCCCTGTCTTAGGAGGAATAGGACTTTGCAGTCTTTCTGTTCTGGTATGAAAGCAGCAATAGAAGTGTGGTTTTACTCTGAAAATAATGCTTAGCATGGTGCCTCCCTGTATGGACCAACTTTCTCCAGGGTTTATCTACTGACATAGTTGTTTTCCTGTTTCTTGCTTTTTATGCTTGTTGCACAGTGAATTAGGCTGTGTTCTTCCATGTGCATCAAAATATTTGTTAATTCCTGTCTGAAATGTACAAATCCACTGAAGACAATGATTGACTAAATGGAAAGAGAACCCCCTAATATTGTTGATGATGAGGAGGTAGAAAAGATCTTAGTTTGAATTTGTTGTTGGTTTTGTGGGTTTGTTTGTTTTGTTCCTTGACACAGGTTGGTTGTTTTGGAAAGCAAATAGTGTTCTCTTGTACTTTTTTACAGGATTCTGGTTATTGTTGGAGATGGAACTAGACAAAGATTGCAACTGATAGTTGCTGACAGTTATCTTCCTGAATCCACTTTTTTTCAACAGGGGAGCAAATGTACTTGATTTGCTTTTGTTGAGAGATGATTGATGAAACCCCAGTTGTGCGTTAGTCCATTTACAGCAGTCTCTCCTGAAGTTTTCCTCCCAGTTTTCATGCTGATGCACAAGTATTGAGTTCTCCAACAGTGAAAGCAGGAGCTTGCTAAGTTGTGTGAGATTTCTTGCAGGGGTATTTATGTTGTAATTGGATGGATTTGTAGTTAATTAGGAATTTATAGCCCCTTTATTTAAAAGGACAGTATTCCCTAGATTTCATTGCTGTTTCTGGTCCCATCATGTCACTGTATCATGGCACTATACCAGACAAGTTGTTTTATTTATTTACAGAAGTTGCATTGCATTTTTGTAACAAAGCCACAGCTTGTCCTCTTCAAGGTTTTTCCAGTTATGCTTTTGTTTTTTTCTGGAACAAATGAGTAGGATTGAACACTGTGGGCTATGAAAGAACATAAGGAAATGGGATGTGTGGTGAGATGGGACATGTCCTCATGGTCTGCATGCTGCTGGACAGTGTTTCAAGGCGACCAGCCTGCCAGCTGTATGCCTTGTGGATTGGTGGCAGGACTGAGGATAGGATTTAGCACAAACCAGCAACACCTCAGGATATGATTTTTAGGTTAAACATGTCAACTCCCCCTCCTTTCAGAATGCCTCAACACTTCTGAGACACCAGGGAGGGGAGGTGGGATTTGTTCTACCCACTGTAGGTCAGCAGGCTCCAGGGCTGCTAGAAGAGACTGGAATTGATGTGGGGGAGTTTCCAAATTGAGGGAAGGTGTAAGGCACATGATGTGAGAAACACCCAGGACTTTCACCCAAAATAAGAGCTGATCAGCCTAGGAGCTTAGCTGTACTGGCCAGCATGTGGTCCAGCCCACTGAAGCCTGACTCTTTGGGAAGGTGCAAATTAAAGGGTTGAAGTTGGTACGTGACAGGATTCTGTGGTTGCTTACAGTGGTTGCTCCTATGTGAGGAAGACCATGAGGTGAAATTCATGACCTGCTGTGTGTCTTGTGACAAATGTTCAGGCACTTGACTTGAATTTACTTACGGCAGTCAAATCTGTAAAGTGATTTGTACTTACAAAGACACTCAGACTCAGTGTGAAGTTCCTAAGCTGCTTGTTTGACCGTGTTTTTCAGCTTCCAGACCGATTTAAGTTTGCTCCAGAGATGGAAGGATATATAGATGAATTTCTGAACAGCTGTGATGACCTGGAGAGGCAGCTGGCAGTTGTGATCGGCTTCTCTACTCTCACCAATCAAGGCTATCCAGTGTTCTCCAGCTCTTCCAGGGTAGTCGGACACCTCCAGCCAGTGGCATTGCAAAAATACGTTGACTGGCTCAAAGATATGTTCCTCAGGCCAGACTTTGACTGTTGTTTAGACTTCTCAAGTAACCGGCAAAAACAAAACCAGGAAAATGTGAACATGTGAGTGTATAGATGATGCACCTTCCCTTTCTCTTTCTGTTTTGTGGTTAAGAGTACCTGTGTGAAGTCTGGTTTGGACAGCCAACGTTTGCTGGCTCCCTTGCCATAAGTTGACGTTGTCTCCTGTTGTGTTTCCTCTGTCCCAGAAAGTTTAGCTCCAGCATCTGACTCTTTTGCTGGGACAAAATTCAGTTCTGCAAGTAGGAGCAAACACGGTGTGAACCAGCCAGCCTGACCAAAGCACGCTGGATCACCAAAGAAGCGTTTTCTCTTGTTTTTCTAGACCTGACAACTGCTTTGGCAAAAATGTCCAGTGGCTTCCTTTTTCATTAGAGACGCTCAGGTCTTTGTAGGAATTGTGCATCCTTTTTATCTGACTATTAAGCTGGCCTGAGTGCTCTTGTCTCCTTGACCCACAGCAAAGCACCCACTTCCATGTCTCAAGAGTAGCCTGTAAATACTTATATCCTTAGTAGGCATTTGTAGCAATTTCCAGATAGGAAAACTACCCAGGAGAAAGTTCTGTCCTCCTTGGCGCTGCTGCTTGCTGAGTACTCACAACTTGGTGCTGTGGGTACTGCCTTACTTGCAGGGGCTTCTTCCAAAGATATGTTACTTGTCAGCAGAGTGAGGTCATAGGTGCACTACTGCAATTCTTGAAGTGCTTTTTGGTAGACTGCAGTGCCTCAGTGGGGTAAATAGACTGTCTTTTGCATAGTAAAAAGCAAACTTGGGAAGATTATCTCTCTTCTTATGTACCTGCTGCTTTCTTACTACATAACTTTGCCATTTTTAGTGTAAAGCCTCTAAATATCTGAAAGTCACCTCTTTCTGCAGTGGATTGTGTCGTTTGTGTTTATTTCGGGACAGTGGGGATAGTGTGCAAACTATTGATTGTGTCCACTTCCTTATTGAAAGACTGCAACATAAGATTGCTCGATTAAGAAAATGGATCATCCACCGACTTGCTAACATCATTGAAAGTTCAGTGAAAAAAGAAGAGAGCCTTGTGATGGACGTTTCCAGGTGAGAATGTGCTTGGAATAATTCTGTTTAGTTCTATAGCAATATTCCCAGTAAGCTGTCCCCATGACACTAGGCAAATTTAGTAGTGGAAATACTGCCTAATTATGTTATTGTTTAAAGAGACTACGTTCTGTTTTCAAAATACGTTCTGCAAACTTGGACAAACTCTTGTCATAAAGTAGTTCAGGCACTTAAAATCACCTTAGTCCCATTTGTTTTCAGTAAATTTTAGGTTCCTGGTTACCTAGACTGCTTGAAGATACTACTTCTAATCTTTGCATCAGATCTGAATAAGTATTTATCTGTGAATTTAGAAGTCTTGGAGAATATGACCCAAATCTGACAGTTTTGAGTATTGTATTGTGTGGCCTCAAGTGTTGGCACTTCACTTTTCTGAAGTCCTGAGCATCCTTCTCTCTTCTTTACCTTGTGTACCTTGAGGAAAGGGTCTTACTCTAAATACTGACTTTTTTTCATATTTGGACATCCTTGAATAAAAATGTTGTGAATATGTGGCACTATTTGGTTTGCACACATGGGCTGTTTTTGCTTTATGACCAAGCTGACTGTTAATTTTGTTCTTGTTTCTGTCCATTCTAGGTTTTGCTTCTTCCATGCTTTCTTTGAGGCTAAGAAAAAGACTTCCCAAATACGTGAGGCAAATGTCCTTCTATCAGAGCCTGTAGGTGAACAGGCTCGTTCAGTGATAGAAAACTACTTCTTTGGGTAAGGATTTTGCTTGCATGCTTTAAGCTTGGAAATTTCACTTTTTTCCTGAGGATAAGATCAGCCTGTGAATGGCAGGGCAAGAGGTTTGGGGTTGTGAACTGCTATTGGAGCATTTGTTTAACTCCAGGACCACGGAATGGCTTTTTTTAAGGAGATCCTAGATGGTTTTCCCAAAGATCCTTATGTTTTGTCCAATAAAAACATAATTTTGCATGGCAAACCTTCTGAGTATGTGTGTGATGATCAGGTAGGTGTAGAATTGAACTCAGACTGCTTTTTCTCATAAGATTTCCATTGCCTCTGTTGCAAGCTAGAAGTGGAAGGACCAAAGAGAGAGGTGGTGGGGTTGTGTGGGTTGCTGTTGGCTTTCTGTCCACTCTGCATGCGAGCTGCTGATGGCTCCGCAGTCCTCCCTGTACTAAGGGAGATGGAGTTGGTAATAATAGATGCTTTTAGGTGACTGCCAAAGCTGGTGCTCCAACCTCACTAGAGGGAAAGCAGAGAACATGGTGGGACACAGAATGGGAAACAACTGAGAATAATAGTCAGTGTCCTTGGGGGCACCAGGTGTGCTTGGGGACGCCAAGACAATGAGCTATATATTACTGTGCTTGGCTGTGTGCATGGGTTGAAACTTAGGCCCTGTGAATCTGGGTTGCAATGAGTGACCAGAGCTCTGGGATGAGAATGCTTTACCAGTGGGCGTTGTTTTGGAAAGTGTGAGAAGGCCATCTGGTTCTTCTGACAGTAACATGCTGGCTGTTTGCAGGTTACTTCAGACTTTAAACACCTTGACTGTTTTGGGGGATACAGCAAAGGCTGCAGCCTTGAGGGAGAAGCACATCCATGGTGTGACAGCAGATGGGAAGCTGTGGATCTTTCTCCTTGTTGAGTATGCCAACCAGCTGCTCTCCAGTGAGCATGTCAAAGCTGTGAAGCCTTTTACCAAGGGACAGAGGGATGCCTGGGAGAGGTGAGATTGGGCCAATGAAAGAGAAATTGTATTCTCTCATCCTCCTGCTGTTGTTCTGGCCTTTGTAGCAGAGCCATTTCACAGCAGTGGCAGTTCGGTTTCTTCCCTTTGAGTATCCTGCACCTGCGACTGGGTTTCAGGATGCCCCTCTCTTTCTTGTCACCCCATTCCTTTCTTTCTGTTCCTTCTGTGTGTTAACTATGTGTACGTGGCCATGTCCTTTTCAATTTTTGCTCATAATTCCTCTCCCAAGCATGATTGTGACTCTGCTAATCTTTTCCCCTAATAATGCCTGTGCTAACTTCTCAGTGACTCTTTTCTGGTGCTCTTTTCTGAACTTGATTTCCCATAAAGGTCTATGCCTTGGCTGTAGTATTAGGAATCCAGCCTGTGTCCGAGTGCAGAGGTTTTTATAAGCCACACAAGGTGAGATGCTATTGTTGGGTTAAGATTGTATACTCTATGTATGTCCAAGTTCAATAAATCAAATGTCAAGTACAGAAAATGATACTATAGATTTGGTCATGTTTTTAATCTGATCATAAGAGAGGATTTACTGTTGTACTTGTGAAAGACTCAAAAGGGTTTCTTTTTTCAGAACACTTCAGTCTGTGAAGAATCTGCAGAAGAAGGAAAATAAATCAGACAGTGCCAAAGTTGCTGCTTTCCAGCAACTTCTGCTTTTAATGGCCATTCATCTTTTCAAGGTAAGACCTCTGAAGCCTATTTGAGTGGTGTAAAATGGGCCGATAGCTGGGCTCTCTGAACACTGAGCTGGAGAGTTTCTTTATGTTCAGAGACCCAATCTTCCACAGCCTCTGCCTTCTAGAAATGGGCAATTGGCAGCTAATAAACTGTGATTCTTACACTGACTGTAAACAACTTACAGGGGTAAAGCTTGGCCTGAGCATTAGTTTTGTTCTTGATTTGCCATTGAGTGGAGCAATTTTTACTTAGATTCGTATTTTCTTCTGCAAAGGGGTTGTAGTAGCTAATTTTAATATTTGTACCTATTTAGAGAGGTCCTTATAGTTGGGGTATATTCCTTCTGTTGGTAGTGTGGAATTCAGAGAGGGTATTTACTGTCTACTTGTGATCAAACAGAATCCATCTGAAACAATGGATGTTCTGAGTGACCTTCTGAACTGCACGGAAAGGGCATTCAGCAAAGAACCTTTGAAGAAAAAGACAGGTGAGTCCTTCCTAAAGAAAGAAATGGAGTGGGATTGTTCATGGTCTGTGAAAAGACAGAAGATGGCAGTTCTGCATTAGTGAAGCACTCTGACTGCATTGATTCTAGCTTGATGTGCTTGTCCCCAGGAGAATCCCCTCTCCTTCATTCTCTTTCCTTGTCTTTCTAAATCTCGTCTCTTGCTCCAGCTCTCTATCCACATCCCCAGTGGGTTGTGTTCCTGTGTGCCTCTTAAAGGATAGGTGGGCTTTAGAGCTGGCCATTGTTCAGATGAGCAGTGTCCAAGGCAGTTCACTCTTCCTGAGTCCTTGTTCTGTGCTGGCCAAGAGCTTGACTGAAGTAGTGGTATCTGTCTGGGCAAAGCTGTGGGCTCTCCTAACAGCCTGCAGGCCTGAAACTTGGTAATTTCAGAGCTCACGTTCTGGGCAAACTAAATGTGTCCTGTGTATAGATACGGCCTGTTTGCTGATTTAGGCTAGTCCTTGTTTAGGGCCTGCAGAGCTAGGTTAGGACTTTACCAGGAAAGAACCTGGCTTGGTCTTTTGACTTCCTCTCTAACCATGGTCTTGTGGTTCTCCTTAAATCTCTGTGTAAATTTGTGGGTACTGTGAAAATAAAAGCTGTAATTCTACAGTGGCTTGGTTGTATGTAGATCAGGATTCCCAAACTTTTGGAGTAATGGACCAGTTTCAAATGTCAGCACTTTTCATCGGCTGCTGTGACTCCTGATTTCATTGAAAACTATAAAATGTATATACTTCTGCTGACTAGCTGCTGATTGCTTTAATGTGGCCAGGTAGGTGTTGCATGGTTTGCAGAACTGCTAATCTGCATAATGATTTAACGAATGGTAGGTTTTGTTACCTGGTGAGGCTTTGCAGTGGCCTAAAGACAATTTCAGGCATGTTTCTCCCTATGGTTAGTAGCCTTCCAATACAGCTACAATCTTTAGCTTCACTCTTGATTATATCTCATCTGTGTTGCTGAATGAGTACTTCTAATAGTCAGCTAGAAGGACTGTCTTTTTTTCCTTGGTGAATTTTTCTGCAGTCTGTTATTGATGCAGTGGTTTTGCCCCTTATCTCATTGTTTGTTTGTTCCTGTGCAGACAACGCAGAACCAGGATGGGTTGAGGTGATCGTGGAAATCCTTCTCTCCCTCCTTGCCCAGCCCAGCCTACTCATACGACGGATTTCCAAGAGCGTGTTTGTACGGATATGTCCTAACCTGACCAAGAGGGGCTTGCAGCTGATCCTGGATGTAAGTGAGGCACTAGTAGGGCATTGTACTGTTTGCCTGTATTGTCCCTTACAGGTATACAAGCATGTCTCTGTTTTGGAATTAAATAAAAGCCTCCTTGATTTAGAAAATACCTGACAATGTGTGCTACTGAATATTAAAGGTAACCTGCAGAGAGTTGTTTTGGTTTTTTTTTTGTTTGGTTGGGTTTTTTTTTACAGGAGCCTGAGATCTGCTAACTTTAAGCTGTATTCTTTGGTTTAGGCTGAAGAAATTCCTAGGTCAGTTTATATAGCTGGTAGATTTTATATGTGAGTATAAATGGTAACAACTTTTTTTTTCTAGAAAGGTAAGCATAGAGGTGCTAAAAATAAGTAACACTGATAAACGGAATTGGTCGTACCACTGAGTAAGGTGGTGTCTTCTGAGAGAGTAATATGTGGATTGCAAAGATGTGCTGCAGGTACTTTATATGATGAACCTAATACTTCATTTGTAATAAATCAAAATGTGTGATGTCACCAACCTCTTCAGTTTTCTCCACCTTTTTTGTTACTTATAGAAAGAACTTAAGGTATTAACAAACATGATATTATAAGCTCGAAAGTTGAATGCCCTTACTTACTATTTCATTATTCAGCTGGCTTACTGTGCTGAAATTCCTGTCTGTTGTACACAAGAAATGCATCGAAACAAAACACTGAAAAAACACAAGTCCCTCTTTTTTGCAGGTTCTTGACCCATACCAAGAGCAAAATGAAGAAAGTGCTGTTGTTGTGATGGAAGAATCAGATAAAAAGATCAAATCTGCACAGGACTTGGTAATTGATGTGCCATTGCCAGTGACAAATACTCTTCAGATTGTCACCGTTTAAAAAAAATGTTTCTCCTGATCTGTGGTAATAGACATAATTGCATTTCTCCGTCTTGAGTAAAACGGCTGTTGCTCTATTAAGATTTATTTTAAAAGTGCAACAGACAAATGGCTTGTTGGAAGTGCATGTTTATTAGTCCCTTGGCCTTGAAGGAAAATGCTGTTGTAGGTATGGCTGTTTGAATAGATGACTTCCTGCAAACAAATGACTGCATCCTGAAATGAGCACAGGCCTCTTTTTTTGCAGCCACAGACTGAATCATTGCTGTGATGCACAGCCATCTGAATTCAAGATCTCAGGTTTCAAGAACTGCAGAGATGCGACTCACAAAGCATTACAAGCATTAGCAGAAAGAAGAGTCAGATGGGGGCTGTTACTTCATATGTTCCTTGGAAGCTTCTTTTTGATACTCATTTAACGTGACAGAGAAGTCTGTATTATGTTCTGGTTTTAGCTCTTGTGAAGATCTGGTATCTTGTTATCTGAGGTGTCTTTACTTGAATCTGAGGGCTGGAAGCAAGGCAGTGGGGTGAGGGGAGGCCTGAGTTTTTATTTCTGAACACCTGAGAATTGAGTAGGGCTTGAAGAACAGTGGGGTCAGGAGATGAACTTTTCTTCCTCAGGACGAGAAAGGAAGCGAGGACTCCTCAGATGAAGGCGACACTGAGGAAGAGAATGACAGTGGAGATGAGGAGGAGAATGAAGAAGTTGATGATGATTTTCGCAGTCAGCTGATGAATGTTCTCCAAGCAGGGAATGCATTGGTACGTTTTCACTGCCTACCTTGATACAGGTACCAGGAGGTGTGGGGTGGTGCAGGATTATCTAATAGTCACATCCTATCTAAGGCCATGCAGTGATAACCCTGGAAGTCATCTTTGTATGGCATTTGAAGCAGGAGGCCAGGATCTTCAAAGCAAGCTGTGGGAATAAGTCACTTGTTCTTTTATTCATTGTTAGTGTGTCTTGAGTGCTGTAGCTTGTCGAGTCTAGTCTGATGTATTCCCGCCCGTAATAAACGAGATTGACATGAAGTAAAGCACTGAGATACTGTTACATGGTGCCTGTGTTGGCTGGCCTGTGTGGAGGAGTGTGATCCCTCTAGGCCGCTCTGGAGACTTCTTGTAGCAGTGCTGGAGTGTGGTTTAATGATTCCTGTAAAGGCTACAGACATAGCAACATATTAACCTCTTTACTGAAGGAGCAACAACACGGAGGGAGTCAGTGTCAAAACATCAGCCTCTTCCTTCTCCTGATCCTCTAGCTCTACTACATGTTAGTACTGTGCAGACAGGATTACCTGATAGGAAATATAAGCTAGATTTCTCATGGGTCTGAGCATCTGTTTTTGCTCCCCATGTTGTTATTCTGGGTCTAGAGGTAGCTACATCCCTACTGTGAGTCTGGTCTTGGTTGTGGTTCTTTTCCCCGCTGTCTTTTTGAAGTACATGAGATGACATGTCGGTTTTGCATTCTAAAAACAAAAGGGAGGAGATGAGAGTGATGAAGAGCTGGATGATGAGGCTATGATGGCTCTTGACAAGAACATCTCAGCCCTTTTTGCGGAGCAGCAGAAACGGATCCAGGCAAAGAAGGATGAGAAAGACAGGATGCGGAAAGAGAAGATCCTGCGGAGGGATTACAAGATTAAGGTGGGAGATAAGTGTTTAGTGTGAAGATCTCTGTCTTACTAGCATGTTAGTTGTAGCCTGCTGCATGCCATGAGCTACTTAACACTGAACAGCTTGGACATTCATGTATGTCAGAAGCTCCTGGAGGTTGGGACTGGATTGTTCTGGCTTTGTACAGCACCTGGCACAGCAATATCGTGGTCAGTGACTGGGGCTTCACAGGCCTACTTCAAAACAAAAAACAGGTGTGTGCTTTCAAAAAGTGAACCATGGTTTCCATTTGCTGATCTGAAAAGCTTCAATTTATTAGATCCTTCCTCACACCTACCAAAAGGTAGGTGTCTGTCAGTTTTTGTGAACTGGACAAGCTTGATGTGCCTTAGTGTGACATGCATAAAATCTCTCTGGTAATTTTGCAGTGTAAGCTTTTTTTTTGGCTTGTTATGCTAGTAAAATCGGGAGGATTATGATAAATGCTCCCTGGTTATTTGTGACTGTAATACTGACTTCAGGCCACCTGGTGTCAGCATGGACTGTCCAGGATACTCAGGGACCCAGCGACAGCTCCAGCAACTCACATATAGAAACATCTGGTGTCAGATTAACCAAGATGAAGACTGAACAGTGTAGCAAGGCATTGGCTTTACTGCATTTTCATTCTGATGCTGTGCTATAAGAGGCTGATTTTATGCTAATGCACGGTCTGGGAGTCAAGGGAGGCTTGCAGGGGTAAGAGATATCAGTTAATGGTGCTAACAGAGATCTGTGCCAAGTTATAGTGACTGTAGATCTGGCCAGGTGGCAGTGATTCTCATAACTGCTGTTTCTAAATGGTGTCACTGCACAAAATAAAGCTGAAATCAACAGACAGCCTTTAATCTTCAGTTCCAAATTTTTAATTTTCACTTTCTTGTGCCCTAATGGTACAAATGATAGCAGAAGGTGTATAGATCTCAGCTGCAAATATTTCTTCAGACCCCTCCAGCTTCAGTCCATTCCAGTCTGAAGAAGCTACTCTGGGTAGATCCATCATGTTTCCCTGTCTGCATTAGTTCTCATGTCAGTAACTCTGTGTTTGCAGGTGCTGGATTTGATTGAAGCATTCCTCATTAAGCAATCAGAGAACCCCTTGGTGTTTGACATCATTGAGCCCCTGCTTCAGGTGATTGAACAATGCATGAGCTCCGACTCTGACAAGCAGGAGGTTGACTTCCTCCAGAAAACAGCCAATATCTTCAAGTAAGTATACTTAGTCCTCCAGATAATAGGCAATGGCTTTTGATAGACAGCAGTGGTGTTGGTTGAATCCCAGAAGTTGGCCTTTCTAAGATTGAAGACAACTGCTATGCTTATAGATTGTGTAGAATTAGATTACCAGCACCACACACACACATACACAATGCTTAGTCATAACCTGCAGGAAAGAAATTAGGATCTGGGTTTTCTAGTCTAAGGGACTTCGAGTGTCAAACCTGTTTGCAGGTGGAAACCTTAAGAACAAACATTGGTATTGCAGGCACGGTGCCATGTCACTGAATATCTCCACAGGCCTCTGACCTCCGAGTCAGACCATGCAACAACTCCCTAGGCTTGCAGAGTTGCTGCTGTGGCTGGAACAAAACCTCCAACGTGTTATTATTGAGACAGGCAGAGTGCAAATTCTCTCTGCTCACAGCCAGAAATGAGGCATGATACAAGGTAGACACAGACATAATGCGTGGTGTGTGTCATGACGTGTCCTCTGTACACTACTCCCTGACATCCTCAGTGCTGCTCTAAAGCATTTTCAGTGCTGCTTTCTGCCCCTTGTTGAGAAGCAGTTCTGCAGTAACAGGGTTTGAGACAGCCAGTGCCCTTTGTGGAGCCCTGGAGGAAAGCTGACTCTGATGCCTAAATAGCTGCTTGCAGGCGAAGAGCAGTAAGTCTCCTCACCCTTCTTGCCACAGCAATGACTGCCTCTTTTGCTCCCCACAGCTAGCACCACTTTTGTTTATGTGTCGCCCTGAGCCCAGTGATAAGGGTTCATAGCAGTCTGTTTCCCAGAGCTCTTTCTGTAGGTAATGGCTTTGGTTTTGTTTTTAATGCTCTTTCAGGAACTCATTGTGCCGAACTAAGCAGTACTGCAAGAGAGTGGATGCTTTGCGAGAAGATTTGCATGCTTTTATGGAGAGGCTTGTGACGAAAGCCTGCAAGCACACTAACTCTTCGGTGGCGCTCTATTATTTCAGGTGAGTGTTGAAAAGGAGCATCTCTACTTGGTTCTGTGGGCTGGTCTGTAAGCAGGCATAATGTTGCATGTTAAAACAGTTCAGAGAAGCAAGAGACTTGGTGAAGGCTAGGTGCCAGCATCTGTGTCTTACATGAGGACTAGTCAGTCATCCTGGCAGTCTGAAGCATTTTGAAACAGATGTCCATCTTTTGGTGATCATCTTCTGTGGGCTCTGTGATACAGAAATGGTCTGCTGATAGTGATGGGAAGTGCTTCCTTGAGGCTTCATCAGGGAGTAATGAATTGTGCGTGATTCAGTGCAGGGATGAGTGTAATTTATAGTCAGTCTGCAACGATCATTCTGTAGATACAGTAGTTTACTGTCTCCATGATAGCACAATGAGGACAATAATGATTATGAGTCCTGACTGTATGTACCAGTATTCACTCCTTTACTGCTGAATACAGGTGAACTAGGATAAGCCATATGTGTATTAGGAAACGAGCAATCTTGCTGTTTCCTGGTGTAAATGGGAGTGCCATTTACCAGTAGGCTCTCTTGTGACTTTTGGGCAGTTTCAGGAGGACTTTCATACTCTGTCTGGGATTTCTCAACACAGCTGTGTATGCAGTGGGTACCATGTTGCACGGTCAACGCAGTGCCATCAGGTAGTGTTGGCTCTGCAGCACACCTGGCTCGTGGCTGTGGTAATTCCTGGCAACACAGGGCTGGTTGTATGTGCTGTGTGGCTCCGTGGCAGTGCTGAGCGGAGCCGTGCCCAGTTAATACAACATTTCTCAAAAGCAGCAGACTGTCTGCATGCTCTCTCAGTTGATGTGCCCGAGTTCTCCATGCACACAGCAGCCTGGGCTGAGAGGGCTGCACTGCAGTGCTGGCTGAGCTGTGCAGGCTTGGCAATCCTGGGCAAACACAGAAGTCCTCAAGCAATGCTAGTCAAAAGCATGAGCTTGAGGAAACTAGGCTGCTAGTGGGGATGTCTGACTGCAGTGACAGATAATGAAATGTCGTAGCCTCCAAAGATTTACTTGTCTTTAGGTCTGGCAAGAGTGGGTTAGACTGAGAGAAAGGCCCCTCTTGGACTCTTTAGTTCCCCTTGGTACAGAATAAGCTGCCTGCATCACTTGGCCTCTGCCCTCAGGTGGCTTTGCAGTGGCACCGTGACACTGTGGTAACTACTATGTTCTCCCCTTTTTCTTTTTTTTTTAGTGCCTCGTTATACCTGCTCAAAGTGTTGAGAGGAAACATGTCTGATAAGTCATCAACTCTTCCTACCCCTCTGCCAGAGAAAGAGAGTAACACCGTCCCGCAGGCTTGTCAGGTAAAACAGCAGGCTGCTCTTGAGACAGTGTTTTTTTGCTGGGAAAGTTGCATTACCCCATTTTGCTGAATGGGCCTTGCTTATTCAGTCTCACTGTTCCTGCTGCCTGCGACACCTGTCGTCGAGGTTTCTTTTCCGTAAAGCTGTCAAATTCCCCATCCCCTTCTGGCCCTCACCCTCCTGCCTTTGCAGTCTTGCTTGCCCATAGCCACCAGGGGCAGCTGATGTACAAGTGGATCCACGTTAATTGCCAAAGCAGCCTGATGTATATTTATGCTGCTTTCCTGGCTGGTTTGCTATTTTTTTCCGTTAACCCCTTGGCAGTCACTCTGAGTTCTTTTCTGGGAGGGTGCTGAGGAGCAGGGAGGCACAGGGCAGTGGTGGATGAGAGTGAACTCCTCTCTCCCTGAGTTATCTCAGGGTGAAGAGAGTGTGGAGCTGCCCTGATTTCCGTGGTAGATGTTTGCAGGGAGACTCTCCTTCTGGTTGTGCTATTGGGTGTCTGTTACTTGGGGAGCCTTACCGTCTGGTTCCCTTTTACCTACTGGCTCTGCTGAATTTCACACGTCTCTGAATTTGGTGACCTTATATATTGGGCAGCCCAGTCCAGTCACCTGGTCCATAGAAACCTGGCAAGTAGTGTTTCAGTGGGTAGCCTGATACTTGCCTCTCAAAGTATGTGCAGGAATTAGTGCCTTAATCCTGTTGTCATTTTGGGGGGGAGGAGGATGAACAGGGCTACCTCATGACAAGGGAGGGCCTGGAAATTACAAACACTGAGATATTATTAGTGGCTGAAAAAATAGCCAGTGTTTCTAAGGCTTAGTGAGAGACTGAGAGTGTTAATTCAAGCAGCTCTTGTTCTGTGCTGGGCCTTTCTGGAAAGAAAAAGTGGGAGATCTGTGGGGAATATAAACAACATACTTGATGTTGAGGCTAGAGTGAGACATGCTTCACAGCATCCTTGTGCAGCTTCACAGGGAAGGCTGTTATTCCTGCGGGAACAGAGCTGTTGTCTTGACCAGCAAAGGACACAGCCAGCAGCTGAAGTGAGTTGCCAGTTTGAGGGAAGTGACACAGTTTAGTTTGTGTGATGCTGCTGGTTCTGACATTGTGTTGAGGCCGGGAAGGTTTTGCAGTGGGGAACCAGAGACAAAGGTGTGGTGTGTTTCCAGTGAGCAGTGCTTTGTGAGCGTAATCTGGAGCTTTGAAGTAAGCAAAGTGGAACTAGAGCAGACCCTATGATGCAGTGGCCAAATTTATGGAAAAGCCTGTTACTATAGAAGTCAGGAATGTCGGGATGCAATGCTCCGCACTTCACTCTTCGCTCACCCAGTGTTGTTAGTTTAGATCCATATGGCCTGCGCAGGCCTCAGCTGGTTGCTGCATATCTGGGTTTCTTGTTCCCCACCAGAGGGGGACATTGGAGCATTTATGCAGTTCTGGGATTGCTGGATCCCTGATCAGACAGAGGGCTTGTCTGCTGGGTACCTAGAAATCCTGGACATAGCTGCTAAGTGCATGTAGATCTAGATATCTACATACACTAATATCTACAGACTCAGATAGCTCTACAGCTGAGAACAACCATGTGCACAGCACACTGCTGCAGGATGGTCTTTGAGCACTCTGTGAACCTATTATGTGTTAGACATGCCCACCACAAACCTAGAAGTACAGCCCCCACACTACACCATGCTACATGCGGTAGTCCTACTAGAAAGCTGTGCTGCCCTTCACTTACATGGTCATATGGCTACCAGTACTTGGGAGAGCATGCTTAGGGCCCACTTTGTTGTTTCTTCACGGTTCTATGTTGTATCTTGTAGGCCTGTATCATATAAACTACCCAAGAATATCTAGTTGTTGGAAAAATCTGTGTGCACTGGTAGAAATTAATTACTTCGTTGCTAGTGATTCATCCTTGTGTTTCACTGGAAACTTTTGTGTTCTGCTTTTTCCCCTATAGCTTTTGAGCACAGGTTGTTTGGATATGGAGAGGGTAACTGTAATCTATCAGCAAGCACTGACACAATTCTTGACTAAACGGAACAGTGCCCTTACAAGCTCCATGTTCCTTGATCTCTTCAAACGCTTTCCGGTAAGTGTTGCTGACTGTGTGGTATGTTGTCTTCTGGTGGCTTCAAACTACAGTTTTAATTCTGGGGAAAGTAGGGAGAGAAATGTCTCCGCTTTACTGTGGGCTTTTAAAACTTCTGTAAGGTTTTCTAGGATATTCACCTGCTCAGATTCTTAATACTGTGTGTTTTGCTAGCAACGCTGCAGAAGGCCAGGATTTCATTTGTGTTTTGGATTGGAGTACTGCATGGAGAACATAGATGAACAGAAGGCTGCTCTTTAAAGCATCGCGTAAGAAGGCCTAAGAGCCAGGTTTGCACAAACACAGAAGGGGCCAGCTTGTTTAATCAGCTAATGTAGCTCCTGTCCAGCTTTGCTCTGACTGCATGCTCCGTTTATCAGTTTTCTTCCAAGAAGACTGTAGAGCATAGTCTAATTGGAATCTAATCTGCAAGCTGGATGTTCAGACAGTGTCAGTGTCTGAAATGTTTGAGGTATTTCCTGTGAACTTGACCTATGGCTGGAGCTGGTCTCCACTAAGAGGACAGCCAGTTTTTAAGAAACAGGCCTTGGGTCTGAATGTCATACAGTTCTTCAGGGATTTTTAGGTCAGAGTGAGGTAGAGACAGTTGCCAGAAGCCCTTTCTCAAGGGCTTCAACCTTTTAGAATTGATGTCTGACAGGAGGGTGGGCGGAGACATAGGCTTGTGTAACTGGGGGAGGATGCTTTCAGACTCTGAGGGAATCCATGCAGGAGAGAGTTCTTTTGCATACCATGTTTCTTAGGACACCAGCCCACAATGCCACCTACATAAGTTAGTGAAATAGGGAAGAGAAGGGTTGTGTGCTGCCCACATGGACAGGAGCCTTAAGATTCCATTTGTGGGTTTCTAGAGCCTGTGGATTCCATGTGACTGTTCCTTGCAGAAATGTCTTTTAAAACCTTTAAGCTCATCCCTTTTATAAAAGAAAGGTGGTGATGTACACAGATACTGGCCTGTTCAGAACTGGGCTTTGCCCACTTGCTAGAGCTGTCTGTTCTTTTAGTAGTCTCCTTACCCCCAAAAAGAAGCCATTTCAGGTGGTGTGGTTGGAATAACCATCTGCATAATATGTAAGTGAACTGTGCAGCAAACTGCTGTCCATGCTTTGTCAGGGCCAGACTTTCCAGTGCCTGATAGATGACATTAGAGGTATGCTAGTAAGGTAGTTGCAATCCAGATGTTTTCTCATTTCTTGTGTCTGGACTCCTTGTGCACCTCAGTTTGGAAATATTTTGACTATAAACATAGAAATTGGTGGATTAGGCCAGAACAGAGGTTCATCAGGCTTTGCTGACAAGCACCCCCTTCTCTAGAAAGGTTATTTTCATCAAGACTTGTTGCAGGGGACAACTTTAAGATAACCTGTCTCCAGGGGGGCTTTCCTCCTGACACAGTTGTTTCTGGCCCCTTTAGCATGTGGGTTCATATCTTTCCGCAAGCTCTGACGTTCTGCAGTCTAACTCAGCATGTTCTCCTTTGCCTCTGGGACTGTTCCTCTGCACGCCCTGAACTGCTGATGTAAAGTATCAGGCAGATGCAGGCTTAAATCAAGAACCAGGCAGAACACAGGAGGTGAAATTTTTGCCTGATTTTTCCAATTTAAGAGTTTTGCTGCTGATTTCTTTGTGATCAAGATTTCACTCAGGGCTGGTGTGAGCAAAGCTGTTAACTTTCAAATAAGCTGTTGCCAATCTCTGAGCACTTTTCTTTCTTGCAGCATTTTCTTCTCACTCAAGAAGCTGTGTAAAATGTAGACTGTTTTGCTTGAAAAACAAACCTGTCGGTCAGCAAACCACTAATAAGAGGCTGGGTCTTTCTTTGTTACAGATCATGTGTAAGCCATTAGTAGATATTCTTGTCAAGTCTATCACAGCGGGAGCCAGGCAACATCAGCAGGTAAGAAGGAAAGCAAACAAACAAAGCTGTATTAAATAGTCAATCAGAGAAGTCACTTAATCACGGCAGCTCAGATGATGCTTAACATGCTTATTGCTGCCTTTAGGGCTGCCCAATTTTGAGAAGTGGGCTTCCTGCAGGGAGAGCTTTTGCAAATACTGCCTTGCTGCTTCAGGTATGTGACTGAAGTTGCGGAAGTAGCTTATACATTCACAGTCACGGGGGTTCTTCCGTAGCATCTCCTTTAGCAACTGCCTGCAGCTTTCAGGGTTGAGGCCTGATTGTTGTAAGGGTTGCCTTCAGTCACTTACTCCTTGATTACTTTCTTATTGGTAAGATGTTCCTCTGTATTAATGCAGCATGTTGTAATCCTTGCCGCCTAATGGTAACTCGAGGTTAGCTTCCTGAGTCTGTTCCACGCCCTGCCAACTGTCCTGCATTTTCTAGGCCATGTGCTTCTGTGTCTAGTTTAAAATCACCTGTACTATAGATCTGATTTTTGATGGTTGATTGCATGTGCCTGACTAACACAAAAGTAGTGGAGCCTTATCAATAAAACATTGCAGGGTGACCGCACAGCTTACTGTTGCATGAGTAGGGAATGAGGCCTGTCTGGATTTTCACTGCAGCATGCACTGCAGTGGGGGTGCCTTCCACGCAGTTAATAACCAAAACCCCTTTAGGCCAGTAGCACTGCGTCTCAAACTTTCCCACCCCCTAGCTGTAACATGCATCCGTCCCCTGCAGAAGCGCATCCTAGATTGTCCTTTGTGTTTCAGAAGTAGCTGTTTTATTGTTTCTGATCATTGTAGGGAATGTGGAGGGCTAGGTATGTGTTTACTGTAAGGCTGCTTTACATTATCCATGTAAATTGCATTTCAGGCTCTTTTACCCAACAGGAATAGGCCTGATTTAAACAAGAACAACAACAAAAAAAGAGTGAATGAACTATTAGTGATTTCAGTGGACAGAAATAAGGATGTATTACACAAATTAATTATAAAGCACATACTTGATCCTATCCTCAAGAGACCAAGAACAGCATCCCAGGCAGACAGCTTCATTTATGCGGGTATCTTTGCTTCCCCACAGGGAACAGCATTGTCCTTCTTTCAGGGCTTCCACAGTTATCTGCTCAAGCTTTGTTTCCAGAGCCTGTTTGTCTGTGGGTGGAAGGAGTAGGGGAGGACATGCAGCGTGTTGTTTGTGAGAGACCAGATAGAGAACATGGATATACTACTGTTTAAACAAAGGCAACATGGAGAGTAAGCTATGTAAAGCCTGTGGAGTTTGGAGTTGCAGCTTTATATTTTTTTGCAGACTGCTTGCTTTCCAGGAATTCTGGCTTCCCGTCATCCAATGTCCAATTTGCCAGGTTTTCAATTAAATTTTTCCACTGTTTCTCAATGCAAATGTGCTTTGGTGGTATCCTAGGGGGTAAGATGCAGGAGCAAGGTAGGTGGGTGTATGTGGCAAAGTGGTGTCATGGTTAAAGCAGGGGGATAACTTCTCTGGAGTCTCTGTGGCTCCTGGCAGCCTCTGGGGAGTGAGGTGGAGGGACTCAGCTGCCAAAAGGGCTGTCCTAACTCAGAGTCCCAAAGACACCAAAGGTCTCCTGATACCCTGACTTTGGCCAGCCCTGATGGTTGAGAGGCAGGTGGGGTAGTCTCCCATTTTCAGCCCCTGAATATTGGCCTTTAATCATTAAACTAGCTTAGTCCCAGAGATATGAGGCTTAATTCCCCTTCTAATGCTTCTGTTATTAATGCTGATTGTTCTGGCTACGCCTGCTGCATCTGTATGAACAGCTAATTCCACTGTGATTTTGACTTCCTGGCTCTGCAGATCCCTTTGGCAGGGAGTCCTCGGGGCCGTGCTGGGTGGGGAGAGCTGTGCTCTGCACGGGAAGGGGGAGGCTCACAGCTCTGGCCAGGTGTCCTGTGTTGGCCAGGTAATGAACCCTGGGGCTCTGGCCCAGCAGGGCTGCTGGCCACTATCCCAGCTGGCCAGGGGGAGGCCCTTCCCAAAAGGGTGGAAGGAGCAGGTGCGCCTTCATGTTGGGCTTTCAGGTAGTTTTGAACAAAAGGAAAAGTGGTTCATGAGGAGGATGTAAGGCGGGGTGTTCCTTCCTCCTCACCCTGAATACCTGGGAGTTTGTGAGAGCAGCATGGAGGTCGGGTGTCTGTTCCATTTCTCCTCTCAGCCAGACTGGTTCCTGAGTTTTTTAAGGCCTTTAAGGCAAGATCTTGGGGCCAGCGGTGTACATGTCCAGCTTTTACTTCAGGGGTCTCTGCTCCTGCTGGGGCCTCTAGTGTAAAGACAAACTTGGTCGCTAAGTGATCACCCTGGACTAGCCTGGTTCAAGTGATTTGCAGCACGTTTCCTTGTGTGCTCAGTAAGCCACACAGTGTACAGCGAGGCCTGGACCTGCCTGGGCTCTTGCAAGAAACAGCAAACCCGAACTGTATGTGAAATTTTGTTCCTTCTGTTGTGGGCTGCTGCAGGTCTGTTGAACTCAATTTCTGGGCAGTTTTATACTGAGAGAGGATCCTCTAGGAAATGCAGGAGCCATTCAAATGCTGCTCAGCTGGCATTGGCTTGGAGAGGAGCAGTCTGGCCTCTCCAACCCCAGCCATTTGTCCTGGCCCTGGACACCTTGCTGTCTGTCTGGTGCCCAAGTGTTCATGCAGTTATGTCGCAAAATGGACATGAGGATGATTTGGCAGAAAACTTGCCTTCCCCTTGTACACATACTTCCCCCCCCCCCGCCTTTGCTGTGTTAAAATTAACTTTGATCAGTTCACTGGTCTTGTTCAGGGCACAGGGATAGTCAGTTCAGGGGCAGGAGTGGCTGGGTGAAAGCTATGATTTATTTCATCAAATGTCAGTGTTTGTTAACATGAAATTATGGCTTCTGTGAAGTGACTATGAGAATATTGGAAAGCAGAGTTTGTCTCTGTGCGGTGCTGGCTGTAGCTGATGACTGGGGCAACTGGGTCTCGCATTGTTGCAGCCTTTCTGTGCATCCTGTCTCCCTCGGTTGCTCACCTCTAAAACCCGGAGAACATGAACCCTCAGCAGCAGTATTGTGTCTGTAAAGACAGAGATGTTCATAGCTATTGGGTATGTGTTACATGCCTTTCTGGGAGGTGCATTTCTTTGACCTGTGTGATTGCTGTAGAGAAGGGTCTTTTGGAGATATCCAAAGGCAGGTGTGTCAGAGGGTGCATCTTGTTGCAAAGCTTAGCAGAAAAAAGGAATATTTAGAACAAAAACTTTAGATAGTGTGGCTGACATCAGGTTAGCCCTTTTCCTCTGACACTGTTCTTACATGCTGAAAGCAGCAGTAAGGTTGTTCACCTCCGTATTGAAGTAATTTGTGAGATAAAACGAACAGCACTTTGTGGGGGTGAGAGGACTTAAGGCATTTTAAACCTGGCTCACAGTGGTTGGGTTGGTAGGTTTTCCTAGCAGTAAGCTCAACCTGTGTAGCAAGTTTTCACCTGGAAAGGTAAATTTGCAATGGTCTTACTGAGACTGAACTTGAAACTGAAGCTTGTAGATGTGGGCGAGTTCTGTTCCTCTGATGTTATTCCTGGAGTGCGGATGCCTGCAGAAGACAGTAATACAGCAGTTTCCCTGAAAAAAGGAAGAGCTGGAGAGATTGGTGTCATTTATGAGTGGGGGAACAAAGGGCAAGGGATGCTTGACCAGGGAAGGGGAGTTGTCATCCCACCCCGAATTCACTTAGTACCTGTTTAAACCTATACATCAGAAAGATAAAAGATGAAAATCTGTGTGACAGTGTGTCGTGTTTTAACTCCAGTCAGCAGCTAAGCGCCACACAGATGCTCGCTCACCATCCCCCCACCCCCGCTGGGATGGGGGAGAGAATCAGAAAAAAAAAAAGGTAAAATCTGTGGGTTGAGATAAAGGCAGTTTAATAGGACAGCAGAGGAAGAGAAAGTAATAATAATAATAATGATAAAAGAATATACAAAACAAGTGAAGCACAATGCAATTGCTCACCAGCCGATGCCCAGCCAGTCCCCGAGCAGTGATCGCTGCCTCCCGGCCAACCCCCCCCCAGTTTATATACTAAGCATGATGCTGTATGGTATGGAATAGCCCTTTGGCCAGTTTGGGTCAGCTGTCCCAGCTGCGCCCCCTCTCAGCTTCTTGTGCACCTGGCAGAGCATGGGAAGCTGAAAAGTCCTTGAGTAGTACAAACACTACTTAGCAACAACTAACAGGTCAGTGTGTTATCAATATTATTCTCAAACTAATTCCAAAACACAGCACTATGCCAGCGACTAGGAGGAAAATTAACTCTATCCCAGCTGAAACCAGGACACAGTGGATCTACAAAATCACCTTGTTTCAGGGAGTTCATGCATCTGAGCTGGACATCTCAGCTGTTGTGAGACCACACTGACTGCAGGACACTACTGAATCATATTCTGCCAGTTCAAATGCAGTGTTACTCTGGCAGCTGGTGCTTTGAATGCTCAGTGTTACCTGTTGGCTGGCCTATTTTTCGAGCTCTGCATTTCTTGAAGTGTGGAGCTATATTCTATGATTCTAAAGAAGAAAGACTGCTGTCCCAAAGGTGCCTGTGCACAAGTTAAAATGCTTCAGGCTTTTAAAAAATGAACACACTAACGTTTGGATGTCTTTCATTTATTGAACTAAGAAATCTGATGGGTTTTGCCATGTTCGTTTTTTTTTCTTTTTTTTTAACTACAGAAGCAGTCGAGATCTTTTTCCTAAACTTTTGTTGATCCTTGCTTTCCCATGTGTATAAGCTAAGCCAACATAAACTTAAAGCTGCACTGTCTTCTCAGAGTGTGGCCCGCCTCAAGCCTGTGATGTGTTCTTGCACTGTTGTCTACTGTAGAAAGAAGCGGATAGAAATTGTATGAAATTGCTAGATTATAAGCAGCTACTATGAAGCTTTTCAAGAGGACATTTAGTGTGTGAGAAGTGCTACAAGTTAAAGTAAAAAAGAAAGAAGGCAGTAAAGAACTAAATTTTTTGGGTAGTCTGAATCCAGCTTGTTGGATGCAGTTCTGAGGACTGAGGTCTTGAAAAGCAGTCACACTAACTGTGACCTTGTACTTGCTGTAATGGCCAGCAGAAATGTCTTCAGTGGTAGGAAAATGGGACCGGTGCACACATCACAATTGTTTTGTACATATAGACAGATTTGATAGCTTTCTCTTACTGATAAGGGGCTTACACCTGAGGAAAGTGTAGCTAACATTTCCAGAATCCTGTACCTGCATGTGTACCTGCATACATACATGTGCTCTAAGTAGCTTGGGCACAAATGATAGCTAGGGATGTAGTCTTCAGTGGTAAGACTGGTATGGGAAAATGACAAGTCATCAGAAATGGAGCTTGTGTTATACCTTTGGGTTGACCTAGTGCTAATGAATTGTATCAAGCTTCTGGCACAGATGATCCCGTTGGCAGTGCACAGCCTTGCAATTAGCCAAGCAGAATGTGTGTGTGCTAACAGGTGGGGAGGCTTGTGCTGTTTTGTTGTCTAAGGATGTTGTGTCAGTCTGATGTCTTCCACAAGCACTAAACACATTCTCTCAAATTCTGTTAGAAAAAAAATGTGTGTGAGCTTGCTCTCGCTTCCTCCTTTCTTAATGCAATTTGATCTTACTACTGCAATTGTTTTCCAGGAGACCTTGACCTTCAAATTACCTCCTTGTCCCTTGTTTCAGTGGGTGCAGTGTTGCTTTTTCAATACTCACCAAAGGCTTGGGTTTTTTTTTTACTTGTGCTGATGGAGCGTAAACTAGGGATCAAGATGTGTTTAATTTAATGATTGTTGCATGACTCAGCTACATACCAGAACCCTCCTGAGCCTTAGGTGAGGAATGTCTTCCTGGTTTATTTTTAGCAGCATCAGTACGATGAGCATAGCTACAATAACACCTCATTCTGTAACTGTGTGTGGGCTTGGGCTGTCCCTCTGATGCTGTTATGGCACAAACCCCTCTGTGGTGCATTGTTAATTGTGGTGAGGTTCTTACTGCAGTGTTGTTCCCCCCCGCCGCCCCCGCATGCTGGGACTGCCAGAGGACTGGATGAGTCTGTGAACTAATGCTTCTACCCTAATAACTTAATTCTGTTAGTATGAGGATCAGGCGAAGAAGGAAGATGTGTGGCTGGTTGCATTGCGGTACCCAGACTTACTGCTGATGCAGAGTTCTGCAGGCAAGTGCATACTGCAGGTGCCAGCTCTGAACTGCAAACGGGCTGAAGCACAGTCTCTCTGGAAGCCTGGACTGGAGCAACCATGCTTTTCCCTGAGAAATCCAGCTTGTTGACCAGCAGTATTGGAACCAGTTTGGAAAGGAAGCCTAGTAAATGAAACATCCACTGCTACCAGGAGTAAGGTGTTGTCCCCATCTTGCTTGTACTGGCAGACACTTATAGAATCATAGAATAGAATCGTAGAATCATTTAGGTTGGAAAAGACCTTTAAGATCATTCAGTCCAACCATTAACCTAACACTACCAAGTCCACCACTAAACCAATTAAGGGTAGAGTAATAATTTCATGTTTCCTGGCTTGGTGGCTGGATTATTTTTAATGAAAGTAAAAACTAGGCATCATTAAGGTTGGAAAGGATCTCTAAGATCATCAGTCCAACCATCAACCCAGCACCACCATGCCCACTAAACCATGTCCCTAAGTGCCACATCTACCCGTTTTTTGAACACTTCCAGGGATGGTGACTCCACCACCTCTCTGGGCAGCCTGTTCCAATGCTTGACTACCCTTTCCGTGAAGAAATTTTTCCTAATACCCAATCTAAACCTCCCCTGATGCAGCTTTGAGGCCATTTCCTCTTGTCCTATTGCTAATTACTTGGGAGAAGAGACCAATACCCACCTCACTACAGCCTCCTTTCAGGTAGTTGTAGAGAGCGATAAGGTCTCCCCTCAGCCTCCTCTTCTCCAGGCTAAACAACCCCAGTTCCCTCAGCCGCTCCTCATAAGACTTGAGCTCCAGACCCTTCAGCAGCTTCATTGCCCTTCTCTGGACACGCTCCAGCACCTCAATGTCCACTTAGACCACTTTTAGTCTGTAACTTTTTCCTAGGGTTTAGACAAATGATTTGATACCTATCCCTTGTTCTTTTCCTTTGGGAAAGGTACTAGGAGTGTAAGTTTCAACACAGTAATTAAGAGCCTTTGCAATTATTTCTGCTGTGGTCACACATCAGTTTGGATACATTCCTGTCATCTTGTTTACATTTAAAGCTATATTGATTGAGGATGTTGCAGTAGCTAGGAGCATAATGATGCTATATTTGTCCATCAAGTGAGTTTATTTTCTATGATTTGGCTACAACTCTGCAAAGCTGATGTAAGCGCAGAGCTGTCACGAAGCTAATAAAAGTCATTTTACTTAGTGTGGAGATGAGAATGGGCACTGAGACAGAGTTCAAAATGTCATCTTATGTTATATAGATTCATTAATATTTCAAAATGTGTTTTTGTAAAGCAGTCTGTGACATGAGCCCTTTAAGATCTATCTAATAGAGAATGTATTTTAGGTAAGTTGCTAATTAATCTTGGTGCTTTGGCAGTCTCCCCAAAGGGATCAAACACATATAGACATAATTTTACAGAACTGAAGTGATTCTGTGCCAGAGCTGCCATCACCAGAAGAGTAAAATATGATCCCAAAGTCCTGCCAAAGAGGTCTTGGCCAGTTGACAGTTATCCTTCTGAACGGTTTATGTTCTATGTAAATATCTAAGTTAAAAAGTAATTAAACTTTAATACAGCAAGAACAGTAAAAGCACTGCAAAGCATCAGAAGCCAGCACCCCTCTGTGTGTATATGTGGGAGTATTCCTCCTCGTGCTGTGATAGATGAATGGATCGCTACATTAATGCACCATGCCCTGCCTGCATTCTCACAGATAGTTTCCAGCAGGTGGTATAGGAATTACTTGTTATGGAATATTTTGCATAAGCTGTTACTAATAATGAAGCAAAATAAACCTCCCTAGATAAGTACCAGCACCAGTTCAGCTCTACCTCCTTTGTATCAGAAATGAGAACTGGGCTGCTGATGCTAGCTAAGCAATAGGCCGCGACTGAAAGGTCACATCCTTCAAAGCATCCTCCGTCCCCTCGGCAGAGGTAGGACATGCTGCGCCTGTGTCCTCCGTACAGGTGTCACTAGGGGAGGGCTCATCCCAGGGTCTGGTTGAGGTGAGCAGACCTTCAGAGGGCGAGTTACCCACGGGCAGTGATAGCTGCTTGTGTGACACAGGGCGACAGTGGCTGTTGCCTGCAGACTACTTCTTTTTTGTCTTCCTCTGTTCAGTATGCACCCTCTCTTCAATGAAGAAAAATCATTTGCAGCTGGAAAACGCGTGTCAAACTGACATGCTTTGGCTCCAGTCAATGTCCTGCTCCTGTTCCTGGTTTTGTTTTGTGTAAGGAGATGGTCAAGGAGATCCTGTGTTTTGCAAGGTAAAGCTGAACTATGGGTGGGCTCTTGCACATTTTTGAGCTGTCTGATCATGAGCCAGCAAAGCCCTGTGACATGTACTAGCTCTAGGTATGTAAACTGTCCCGCTGAAGTTGAAGGGAGAACAGCTGAATGCTTAAGTGCTTTGCTGGGTCAGGGCCAGAGTGCTCTACATTTTTGTGTAGACATTTTTAATTCCTAGATCTTTAGGATGGTTGCAGGTGTGGACTATTGCATCCCAACCTTTCATTTTTGAGCACGTCACTTGCATTGGGAGAGCTCAAAGAAACTATCTTTCTTGGGCGAGTTGGAGGATGTTGACAGCATCTTTAAATAGTCTCTGATGTTATTTGGAAAGGTGTCTGATGCCATAGTAAAACATAACTCTCTCTCCTGTTTATAACTGTTTTATAAGCCACGTTTCTCTCTCCCTTTCTTCTCACTTGTGTGAGATGGTTGAAAATTTAAAAAGATGTATTTAAATTTTTCAGGTCCTGACTGCATTGAAACTGAGTGCTTGAAATCCCATGGCACGAGTTTTTACATATTTGCATTGAGAACTTTGTGTGCTCGTGGTGTATTTCAGTTGAATGGGGGACCCCTGTCACTGAGTCTGCAGGGTCTTGTTGCACCATCATGCATATTATTAGCTGTTTATGTTTGTTTATTTTTTCCGTCATATGTGTGTGTGGGGGGTGTTTGTAGTATTTCTCGGTGCCTTTCAATGGCCCCCATGTCTTTTGCAAAAAGCATCTAGCAGATAGATGCCTGCATTGCCCACATACAAGTCCATAACGCTACCAGGCATCAGTTGACTGGCTCAGAGAACTGCCCTGTTAGCAGTCCCAGTCTTTATATTCCACCATACTCGGTGCAGCACAAACAGAAACATGGAAAAGCTCCTACTTGCCTCTTTATTCTGATTCTGGAGGTACAAACTGTGTTTATTCTGTTCTCTACTGTTCAGCTGATTGTATTGATGATCATGTAGCAAATCCTCAGTAATGGAGGAAACATTCTGGTCTGTTGCTGAGATGAAGTAAGAAAATTAAAAAGGTCACATAGGCTTTAGTTGTTACTGTAGACACAGCTGCTGGCAAGACCTATCCAAAGATGGGACTGCTCAGTAGCATTAACAGCCCTGCATATCAGATGGACTTGCTGAGTTAGATATATACCATATTGCAGTGATTTTCCAAGACTGAATAATTTCCTAGCCTATTAAATTACACTTGCCATCTGACACTTGGGGAGTTGATAGTTTTTAAAAAGAGGGTGAACCACCCAAGTGTGTTCTGCTCAGCCTGACAAGCATAGCCCCTTCGACAGTTTGATGAGTAGATATTTGTGTAGCAAATGGGAAAAGTTTGCTTGGAGGCAAGGTCATTGCCATGTATTTAATAACAGCATAACAAAAACAGGAGGGAAAGAGATGTCTGTGGTTGTGATGAAGTTGGTGACTATCTCAGTCATATGGGCTCGAGTTATATTCATGCTACAAAATATTATAAAAACGTCAAGATAGAATCCTGTTTTGTTGAAGTTCTGGGTAATGATTTCTGCTGTGTTTACAGTGGGCTATTGGATCTTGGTTTGGAAATACTAACAAGTGTGCTGGAAGGGTGTTTTGTTGGCAAGTGAAGAAAGATTAGGGCTTCTGCAGCGTAAAATGAAACGCCAACCTAGGCTGTATTCACTGACAAGGATGTTCTTAAGAGTTCGTGTAGAAGGTGGTAGGTCCCTTTTTGTTGTTGTTTGGGGGTGGGGGAGGAATAGGGTTTGGCTGCTTCTGTTTCTGCTTTCCCTGGGCATGTATTAAAATGCCACTCCGCAAAAGTTAAAGCACAAGAAAGGAGTTAGGATTTCTCAGCAACATCTTAGCAGATTAAGGTCTCAAGCCACGTCCTTCTCCCCAGGGGCAGTGTGCAGCCTGTCATGTCATGGTGCTTCTCTCAGTGGATTCTGTAAAATGAAAAGATCTTCTGGCGAGTGTCCGAATGGATGAATCTACAAAGTTCAACCCAGTACAATTTCTAACTTTTTTTTTGCTTAGCAATGCTGTTTATTTCAATGTTCCAAGCTAACAATTTTACTGATGTGCGAGTACTTTTTTTTTTTTTTTTTAAATACTGCTTGAAAGCTAAACTTCAATAGTTGACATTTGAGTGGATTGGAATTCTAATTTCTCATTATCTGCTGATAAATGTTCTCAAAAGATAAAAACCTTTGTTCTTGCAACATCAAGACTGGTCTAGTGAATTGGGGACAGCAGCTGAAAGGCACACAGTGCCTATGCAACATGGGGGTTTTTTTTTGAATGCGTACTGCTCTTAAATCTCCTAAATTTTTAAATTTGACTTTAGCAAAGTCTCTTTAAATAGGCTGCATTATTAAGTAGCTGCGTTCTGAATAGCCTAAAGAAAATCCTATTGCATGTCTCTCCTGAATTGAGGAAAATTGGCTTTGTTGTGCAGAGGAGACATCTGGCTTAGAAAGTGTTGGGAGAAAACACAGGTGAGGGAACTGGAGGGGACAGTTTTGGTTTTGGTCTTGGTCTCACCAATGTGTGCAAGCAACTTGAGGTGTCAGCGGAGCTTCTTGATGTTTGATAATACAAAGTCTATGTGTGTAAAATAAAAATGGACAAAATAAATGCTGTGGGGATTTTTTTTTGAAGAGGAAAGCCAGGGTTGAGAGAAAGGATAGTGCCCCAGATGATTTCGCAAGAGGTTTCTTGATATTTGGTAATGTTTCTTTGAGCCTCAGCTACTGGGATGTTCTGTGAGAATCTCTGGTTTTATTTCTTAACAAAAGAGCATTTCTTGCTCTGATGTTTAGAGTGAGGAGCTTCTAGAAGAAAGTGGAAGTGCCTCAAAATAAACAGTGTTGTATTAATAAACTAAATAGTCTTAGATTTTTTTTTCTTTAAATTGTGACTTTGTTCTTAACTTGGGAGAGAAGTGTATTTGGGAATGGAGAGGGAAATGGGCATATTTCTTGATTTTTTTTTTTTTTTTTTTTTTTTTTTTTTTTTAAATGTGGGAAGGGAGAGGCTTGGATGCATTGCACAGAATCCATTGCTGCTCTTTTCTCTGGTCTCAGTATGCCGTATGGTACCAATATTCCGCACCAATATTTCAGTCCTGTAATTGGGCATTATGGAAAGAGCAAGAAGACATCAGTGCTCATGGGTACTGATCTGTGTTCTGCTACTGATTTATCTTGTGTTCTCATGGCTCACTTAATTATGGCATCTTTTTATTTTTCAAGAATTTAGGATAATAAGATATTGACTTTTTTTTTGGAGGGAAACATGAAGACTGATTAGCCTTTCTGATATGGTAAGTGGTAACCCCTGGGAGAAATGAATCTCTGTGTTCACTAAAGCAGCAGACCAATATATGGATTGTTCTGTATAGATTGCTACGTCCTGAGGGTCTGCCTGTTGGCCTCTGGTGAAAGAAGAGCACAAGGTAAATAATGTCTTCCCCAGCCCTGAATGCTCACTAGCTGTATCTTTGTTGTATGCAAATGAAATATTCAAAGCTAATATCTAATACCATCAGCCAGGCCTGGCCTGGGAGTCCAGTGTGTTAATTTATATGTTCATTGTTTTGACTGCCCAAATGTCCTGCAGACCCTTCATCTCAGGCAGAAAGCCTGCCAGTGAAGCCCAATATTTAACGTGCAGATATCCTCTGAAAAATTGCAGTGTCAAATCTCCCTGTGTGTACTGACTCATCTCTACTGCCTTTAAAATCTAGCAACATCTTATTTCTGTCAGTAGTTCTTGTTAGATTGTGGCGACCGTAGGAGGGAGCTTTTTTTTTCCCTTAAAAATTATTTTTTAATTATTTTTTTTTACCCCTGCTTTCCCAGCTGCCAACAGAACAGTGCTGAAGGAAGCAGCTGCACGTGTGCCCAGTTGTATTGGGCACAAATGTCCTGTTGCAGTGAGCAGGCTCTCACAAATGGGCTCCTCTGGTTAGGCAAGTGCAAGATGAGGCTTTTGGTCTGATGAGAACATCCTCCAGAGCACTGTTTGCAGAGAACCAAGCATGGAAAAAATCCACTCCTCAGCAGCAGTGGAGAGAACGTGATTTGCAGAGTCCCTGATTAAACAAATTAAGTAATGATGTTTTAAGGCATGAAGAAACCTGTATGTAAGTGAATACTGTATATATGCCCTGGTCTGCAGGCAGGCTGCTCCAGTGCCCTGACTGCTAGTCCTGGGTTTTCTGCTGGCTCAAGTACATTTGAAAAATTATACTGGTATGATGTTGTCAGTGAAGGCAATGACTATTCTTACCTGTAGGGCTAAGGCTGACATAACTAGTGTAGGTGCAGCTGCATTATATAAAGGTGGTTTCTATTCCACATTTTCAGCCAGATTGAGTGGTGGTGGTTTAAGTGCTTGTGTCTTGCAATAGCTGTTTACATGTTGTGGAGGAGGAGGATGTGCCAGCATCGCTAATGTGATAAAACTTTCTGTAGTGTAGACAAGTACTCAGTAGCAGCAGAATGAAGTTAACAGCCATCTGATCAATGCGACAGCTGCTGTTCAGAGCCTTGAAAATAGTAGTAGAATTGTATAGATTTCTTAACTTCTCGTTGCTGCTGCTTAAAGCAGGACATCTGAGCCACGGATGAAGAGGTTTATGAAGGATAATAAAAATAAAGAGGAGAGGAGAGTCAGCAGGAGGGGTAGAAAGATGGAGATTTCTTCACAGTCAGTTTTGTCTCAATTGCTGTCTTCCAGGGAGCTTTGTTCTTTTTCAGTAAGCAAGGTAGTAAAACCTCAAATCCATAAGCAGAGCTTCCAAAGTGGGGACCAAGGTCAGAGTGTAGCAGGACATCCTGTGCAAGTTTTCCCCTACTTGCAGGCGTTTTAGCAAGGGATTTCCACCGTCCCTGAGTCATTGGTGTTGAGCCTCTCTCATGGAGGTGAGATCCACTGAAGGGACTTAACACTCTACCTAGCAGGTGATGAGCAGGTGATTGCTTTTCCATTTTTTCCATTGCTGAGATAGTGACTTGGGAAGTTGGCCCCGCACTAGGAATTACTGGGGTCATATGTTCCAACAGCTTAAGAGGACACATAAACCCTTGTGTTTAGCTTGTTTAGAAACTAGCTGGAGAGAATTACGTTGGCTGTTTCAGATGTTTAGAAATAAAAGTTAACATTAAAAAAACCCACAAACCCAACAGAGTCCATTGATAATTTTTTGCACTCAAGAAGGCCTAAACAGATCATCTACAGGATGATGATCAAATGAGCAAAATGTGTCTCATGTGTGACAATTATTTTCAATGTGCTAATATGCAATCTGTTGTGAGTTGTTTAAAGGTTCCTGGATGGAAAGCATCTCTGCCATATTTGTGGAAATCTGCTTTTTTACTAGGAAGGAGGAACAGGTACAATCTACTTTGCATGAAACTGGGTCACAGTGCAGGTTGGCTTATTCAAAAACACTGAAAATTGCAAGCTTGATGACCTAGGATTTTTGATGGGAGTACACTGAGTAAGATTGCCTTTCTCGTCCAAGGTTGTAAAATGTGATTTAGATGTCATTTAACTGCTTTACATGTTGTAATTAACTAGCCTTGCAAAATTTTTCAAATCCATTTGTCTCAGGAACTTAATTTAAGCTGTAAAATATAATCTGTTTTGCTCACTTTTTGGCAAGGAGAATTTTGTTCCTGTGCTTGTAAATCTCCTGTTTGGTGTTTTTTTGGCAAGGCCAGACTGAGGGAGGGCTGGGAGGAAACTCCTTGGCCCAGAGCTTGGTGCGCGGGCACAGGGAAGGTGTGGGAGCAGGGGGCAGTGGTTGATGGGTGGGGGTTTCTGATCAGTGTTTACTTCTACTGCATTATTGTGCCTTGTCTCTTCCCAGAGGAAGGAGGGCAAATGTGCAGACTTGGAAACTGGTGTCTGGTAGGACGACTTCTGTGCTGGCCAAATTGGATCCTGCTCAAGTTCTGCCTACCTCAGACAACAATATTGGACCTTGTCAAGGCTGGCTTAGGGAACATCTTGAAAGAGCTGACTGATTAGTCTGAAGACATTGGATTGTAGCAGGAAATACTGAATTCAGCTCCTGAGCCAGATGATCGCGCAGAAGAGATTCTCATGGTCTTTCCTGGGCCAGCATGAGCGCTCTCTGACTCTGCTTGCAGGCACCAGGAATCTGTGTAGTGACGGCTAACACGGCGTTCCTGCTGAGAGCTGGCCGCGCAGCCTAGGCACCGTGCTGTCAGTGCTGCCACGCCGGCCTGTTTTGCCCGTGTCTGCGTGTGCAACGGGCCCTGCACAGGAGGCTTTCTCATACTGGCTGCTGCAGCGTGGCGCACAGCAGGGCTTCGAGCTCCGCTTCAGCCTGGCAGTGTCTCTGGGCCAGGCAGGACAGAGAAGGCAGCCAGGAACAGGGTGCAGGAAAGGCACTCCTTGGGTCCCTTAATCAGAGGGGCCAACACGGTAAATTTGGGGTGAAAGCAGATGTCCAGTTTATGATGCTGCCTTGGACCATTGACAGCACATTTTTAAACCAAGAAATAGTTAATGCAGATGCTCAGGTGTCCTGGCATGGGCAGTGCTGCACAACCAAACGTGCCAGCCATGTTGTCATAACAGTCCCATTTATCCCATAAGGCGCTAGCACTTGCCACTCTGAAACCTTTTAGATAGTGGCTAAATGAGAATCTTGGCTTCATCGCTTGTGTGCGCCTTGTTTCAGCAGTGCTGAGGTGGTTAAAAAATTAAATTTCATTCTCACAAATAGTTTGTTTTTTTTTTTTTAAGCCACAGCCAGGGCTTTGTCTTATCCTCCGTTCCCCTTGAATTTGAAACATAAATGGAACACGTGTGTGTGTGTGTGTGCGTGCGCCATGTGTGAAATACTGCAGTTAGAGCTTGTGGATTGAGGTAAATTGATTTGGCAAGTGTTTCTTAATCACCTCTGATTTTCACTTTTTACATCTAAAGCCTTCAATAAGTTTTGTATATTTTAAGTAAATAATTGGCGCTTCCTTGTTCGGTGAAGATACTTGTTAAGGATCTTGGAAGGATAATTTTTTGTTTGTCCTTAACTTAGGAAAGAGTCCTTTCCCTCCCCCCCCCCCGCCCCCTTCTTGCCTCCCCCTGAGAATTTGCAGCTTGGCCCTGTTGAGGTCAACAGGCTGTGTGAAACTCCAGACTTTCAAGTTAGTCACAAGTTTAAGCCCTCTGTTAAGTATTGTCATGGCAGTTCCTAGCCAAGAAGACTGTCTTGCCGCCAGTGTTGGAGTGCTCAGTCTTTTATAATTCTGATTACAGTGTGTCAAGGAACGTTAGGAAAACTGCATATATATATATAGCATACACTGAACTGCTGTTGCTTCTGTAGTACCTGCTGTCAATTTGCTGTACGGAACAGGGAGTGCCATTCTTGTGGGCCTTATTCTTCTTTCCCTTCTGTAATTTGTCCTTTTGAATAAGCTTCTAGGCTATCCTAACTTGGGCCCTGCCTGCCAAACCGTATCAAACAAACTTGTAGCTTATAGGCTCAGAAATGCTCAAATGCGTGAAACAAATGCGGCAAAGAAATGAAAAGCAAGCCCTGAAACTCAAGACTGCTCTGTTGGAGCCTTTCTTTCCATCCCACACCCAATGTAAATGTAAAAATAGAGTAGTTTAGCTGTGTGAGCAGAAGTGGGGATAGATTGGCACTTGCTTCATGGCTTTGCATGCTGTTTGTTTTCTTTTTACAAAAGCTTTGACAGTAATTGGAAGAGATGTTTGCTGTGGTGCTCTGGATATCCTGCCCTGTAGTAATAAATGACAGGTTATGCTGCTATAACCAATAGTCCTGTTAGCTGGAGCTTGCTGTGGGTTTGGGTTTTTGAGGGGGAGTTGTTTGTGGTGTGGGGTGGTGGGGTTTGTTGTTGGTTTTTTTTGTTGGTTTTTTTGTTGTTTTTTTTGTTGGGTTTTGGTTGGGTTTTTTTTGTTTTTTTCAAAAACATGTACAAATTACAGATAGCCGAGGAATTTATTTCATAGTTTGACTATTTCTTAAAATTCAAAGAAAGCTTATTTAGAATTTCCTACATTCTTGGCATATGTTCTTTTGCCTCAGCTTTCCTGGTAGCATTTGTCACAAATGCAGTATGTGATTCATGTGATTGCAGTCTCAAAGGGCTTGGTAGGTGAGAATTTGTAGAAGTGCAATTATTTTTTGCCATATCCCTATAGTTGTAGAATAGCCTTAATGCTGAGAATTACATACTGCTGTTTTATAATGTGTGCTGGCGCTGAATCAGCTGTGCTGGCAGGTCAGGTTATGCTGTAGCTTTGCTGCTGTAGTGTGTATGGCACAAGGGAGACATCAGTGCTCTGAAATACCAGTAGCCTGTGTGGTGTGATACCACCTGCATATTTTTGTCTCCTGGACTTCCAAGAGCAGTGAAATGATGTTAGCACTAAAGCTTCTGATGCTTCTTCAGTTCTAAAGATATATTTGAGTTGCACAAACTTGTAATTTTCCAGGTAACGTTTTCTTTTTTTTTTTGTGTGTGTGTGTGTATATATATATATATATATAAAAAGGGAAAAAGAAGCTCTTGCCAGGCTGGTGACATGCTTCATGTTGATAAAACTGTCCACGATGCAAAAATGATAGGCATAAGGTGAGGAAAATCCATCTTGATGTCTTTGGTAAGTGTTTAAACTCCCCACTGCTTCTGTTATAATTTTCAGGGAGGCCTGATGTGGCTCAAATACTGTCCTGGGTCAGACCTAATGAGACGTTTCGCTCCTGCCATGTGCTTCAGGCAAGCCAGTTAAACTTACCACCTCTCTCCTGTAAGCTGGAAATGCCGTAAGGGAATTTGGAAGGGTTAATCAGCTGTAGCCTGCAAGCTGCTTTGACATCATCTGACAAAATGATTGTGTGAAAACTCAGACTTGGTGTTTGGCATGTTGCAGTGTGCACAACATCTTCAGTTTCATGCTCCTCTGATGGTGGCAGAGGGTGACTGCTGATTTCAGTGTCTTGTGTCATAGGAGTGTGTCTGTGTGGTATCTTTTTTCACTTGCTTGCAAAGCCACCTCCAGCCAGCCTCCTAAAACACTTGGGACTGAGAAAAGCATTTCTTTTCACATCAGAAGCAAGTGTCTTCTTATTAACAGTGTGCTTTTCTTTGAAAAACAACCCTGAATTTAGGTCATGCCTTCATCTCTTCAACATTGCAAACAGAATCTGTACATCATTGTAAAGACTTGTTTGGTTTTGTCTTTTCTCTTTCATAACTGCAGTGATTGAAAGACATCTTGATCTATTCCCCTCCATCCAGCTCACCTGGATGGTGAGTCACCTGGATGGTGACTGAGGAGAGCTGCTGTCCTGACCTACACGGCTACTGTGCCTGTGCTAGGTATTTGCTTTCAATAAGAAAACAGTGGCTGAGTTGGTAGGGGTTAATCCATTGCTTGCCACTTTAAATAGGCTGCATGTCTTGTCCTTTACTGTGAAGGGTAAAGGTAGGTTGTATAACCCAGCAACCTGCCAGCTTGCACTCCTTTTTAGCATCTAAATAAGGTAGGTGAGCACATCTGGGAATTACCAGCACATCTCCGTTACTGCGGTGAGCACGTTTACTATTTCAGAAAGAAATCTTGACCGTTTATACTCAGTGGCATTTTGTGTAAGCATTGTAGATAAGAAAGAAGTAAACAAAGCTGGCAGGAAGTCAGAGGGTCAGCACTGCAGTTAGTTATTGTTTGTTCTCTTCTCCCACGTGGACTGATAATGAGCGTTTCTGCCTCATTTAGTCATGTGGTTGATAGATATATGTGGGAGTGTACGTGTGTATCTACTATCCTTGCTTGAATCTACTTCACTTTTATTTGTTTTTGTACTATTTTATGGTCTTTCTTTTTAAAAACTGACATTAAGGAGAAAATGTTTTGATTAGGCAACTGGGTGGCTCCTAAGGCACAGGATGGGCTACAGCATTCTCCTCCACCCTTGATAAAAATCTCTCGTGGCTGTCAACTGCTTGTAACCGTTCTCACACATTCTCTTTTCAGAGATTGTGCATATGGAGGGACGACAACTTTCTCTTCTGAACTGGACTGGAATTTGGTAGCTGGATCTTCTGCTATTTTTGTCCATTTGTGAAGTGTTGATAGTACTTGGCTCTCTCATAGGGCTGTCATAAACACAGCAGGCTTGATTTGGCACTGAGAAAATGCAGAGAATTCTCACTGATATTCTTGGGAACAGTATTGTTCTGGCAGCCTCCAAAATTGCCAAATGCTTGTAAGACATTCAGAAAAATCAGTGATGCTGGGGAGGACAGGCGGGAGAGGGGCAGAACTGGGTAGTTGTTGAGCTCCAGGTCTGTGTTGAATTTTGTGGAAGTACTTTCCAAACTTTTAATTGTGCAATGTGGTGGTAAAATGTGCAGCTGGTCTCTGTATCATGTATAAAAGACGCATCGTGAAGATGTTAAGGGTAAATGATGGACTGTGAGGAATTATGGGGGTTGATAGTGTTCTGATGCAAAAGATTTGAACTAGCTGGGGTGGCTTGGCTCCTTCTAAGGTGTTCTGTGTGTGGCCTTGCACTTCAAAAGTCTTGGTGAGGAGGTAGGAATTGGTTGGTTGTGTAAGGTCAGTGCCTCCTCTAGTGAACAGGCCCCAACTGCTTCTGAGGAAGCTGTAAAAAGTAGACAGGAATCAGAGATGTGATTCGTGCATTGGGAAAGTTTCTCTTTTCCACTGTTTTCTTTTTTCTACCGCTCAGCAAGGAGAGGGCTTGTGTCTTCGAGTGTAAACTTGTAAAATGCTGCTTTTTATTTTTTTTGAATGTGCGTGAATGAAAACACCTTGCATGCCTGCATTCATGTAATTTTCTTGCACACATGTATTTTCTTGCATGCATATGCACAACACTAGAACCTCTGTTTCACAGAACAGAAAATAGGTAGATTTTGTGACTATTTTTTGTTTCTAAAGGATCTTCTTGGATTACTAGTATTGTCACAGGAGCACCACCAAATGGTAGTGGCGTGTGTTTTCAGAAGTGGCTAGCAATGGGAAGACCTTCATCCCAGGAGATGGCTTGGAAAATCCTCTGAGCAGCCTCATTTTTTTTGAGGCTGTTTTCATTAAAAAAAAAAAAAGAGTGTCTGGGATCCCAAAAATCAGGCTAGGGTGATGTGTCAAGATGGGCAAGATGGCTTGTGGTATCTGGAAACTCTGACGAGCCCTCTAAAGCAGGTGCGAGGGGGAGATGAACATTCACTTCCAAATGCATAGATGTTCACACTTCTACTTTCAGCTGCATTGTGCCCATTTATTTGAGAAGATAAAACAAGGAAAATGAACTGCAAAGAGAGAGCTGTTTCTTTGTGACCTCAAGGAAATGGTTCCTGGAGATCTGACTCACTTCGGGTCTTTCCTTACTTTGCAAAGTGCTCATACTCTTAGCCCCTCTTATATTAGGTGATAAAGTATACTTTTACCTGGTGAAGCTTCTGGAGGTCATGAAAGCAGTTCTTTGAGTGTTTTAAATCCTTTTTGCGAATCCTGCCAGGGACTATTCTACAGGGAGCTGTTTCATGCCCTTCCAGCCAGTAGTTTGACATTTCTCAGCCCTGACAGACGAACTTGTGGCTGAAAAGCCATTGCTGAGGACTGTCGCTTTCCAAGGTGATGTGGCAGCTTTGTGGTCCTGGTTGCTAGATTGTTTTCTCTGAGTACCTTTACTTGTTAAGCAATCTTCTGATGACATGCTGATCAGTACTGTGAGTGAAGTATTATGGTTGCACCTCTTTCTAAAGAAGAAACTTGGTATTCTTCCTATTTTGGTTTGAACTTGCTGAGGTGGGAAGGCATCAGTAAGGAGGAGTGGGAAGTGCTGTTTCTTACTGGGTTTACCCTTGGACTGGGATTGAAGAACTGGGTTTTAGTTTTGGTTCTGCCCCTGAATTTTCTGGCTGACTCCGCTGACGTCGGTTCCTGTCCCTGTGGTTTAACTTTCGCTATTTAACAGTGCAGTTTGCTCTGGAAAAATAGGCTGTATGAGAGCTACGTGTTAATAACTAGCTCTAGGAATAGAGGAGTCACTGGCTCTGTGATGAATATGATAACCTTAAACTACAGCATAGCATGGTACTAGGCACTGAGGACCTTGTAATTATTAGTGTCACGTTTGCTTTCTGACTGAGATGTTCTGAAGCCAAATATTATTTCAACCAGCAAGTAAATCTCTTATTTTATTTTTATTCTATCAAATGAGAACAATTTTTCATGCTTAGTACTAAATTATCATTGGGTTAAAAAACAATCTGGAAACACAGGATTGTGTTGAGTACAGCAATAGCAATGTTTTAATTACGTGAAACTCAAAACATACTTTCTCTTTGCTTGAATCCAATGTATGGGCTGGAGGCGTGAAAGCTATGAGTGTGACTAAATTACTAAAGAGTGATAGCACCAGCCAGGATTCCCAGATGACTGGGTGTTTTGACTTCCTCATTTATGGCACACAGAAGGGAATGTTCAGTGGGTTTTTTCTTTTAAAATAATTTTCAAGCTTAGTGCTTACTGAGGACTAGGTCCCATTCAGGGACTGTTCTGTCAGTTCAGCATTTGTCTTCAGAGCTCCTTGCTCCTTTGGGTGGCTTTGATTTCTTTCCAGTTCTTTTCCTCTTTCCATTGACTTGCAGTGCTCCCACCCACTGCTGACTGGTATGATTCCTGAGCAGGCCCTTATCACTGTTGCCTCTGGTCCTCTGTTCGCCTCTTGAGTAAATCTGTAGTCCTGAGGTACTATCAGGATAGCTTAACAAGACCCTTCTCTGTGCTTTGCACCCATTTGCAGTATGAATGCTTTTGCAGTTGTCAAAGAAGAGACAGTGCTTTGAGGCTTATGACCCTGCCTGAGCCTTTCATCTACTCTGAGGGTCACATTCTCTTTGTAATTGCACTGAAGTGACTTTCCACTACATTTGGTACATGCATGCAGACATGCCATAATTTGTTCTGTAAGACACAACCTTCCCGTAATTAGAAGGAATATGTAAGCTTGCCTGCCTCAAATATGGCATTAGGGTGCGCTCTCTCATTAAATCAACATAAATCTTTTCACATAGTCTCATTGGTTCCCTGCCGCATTTTCTGCCTCGAGTAATGAACAGAATTTCTGTTTGTGAGTGAAAGCTTGCTCTATTTGGATAATTCTCTTTCTTGGCCATACTGGTGCAAACTGGAGGTAAGCTTACGCAGATGTGTGACATTACTCTGTCGTAACACAAATACGAGTGCTGAAATTATCTGGTGGGGGACCTGTGTTCAGTTTCCTGTCCCTCCCAGAAGCCTGGAGTATGTTGTACAGGAAACACAGACCTCCTTGAGTTTGTGAGGTGTTCTGTTCGACTGCCTACAACTTTGGATGGTTTTACTGCTCTCAGGAGATCCAGGGATTTCTTCTCTTCCCTCACTTTGAATTCTTCAGTAAAAAGATCCCTGAAAATGCTCCAGTAGAAGTGTGGGTACCATATGGCCGGTTTTTAGCCTCCTGCTACATGTTTTCCAGGTTGCTTCCTTTGGACTCAAGGGGTATCTATCTGGTGGCCAGGTTGGGTATCACCAGGCTGTATTTTTTCTTGAGGCCTCTTAGACTTTTGCTCTCAGTAGTGTCTTTGATAAAGAGTTTTACAAACTCTGCTCAGTTGTTTTCTGTAGTGTGGGTTCAGCTGCAACGTGTGGTTAAAAAATGGCAGCCCTTGCTTTCTTTGGATGAGATTAACTCTTGATGTAATTCCCAATGATTTTTGGTATTTATACCTGCATTCAATTTTGGTCTGTATGATGGCAGCTGGAGGCAACATTTTTTTCTTTATATGTGGGTAGAATTTGCTCACTAACTCCATGCTGCTACAAAAATTTTCCTTTCAAATCCTCTAGACTATTTGCACTAATCCTCATTAATGTATTCTGTGGATTTCTATCATTTGCTTTTGTCTATTGCTATGTTTTTCTTGTACCTAAGAAAGCCTGAAAATAGGAATTCTGGAATAGAAAAGGACTTGTAAGAAGATTGCGTATTACTCTTGGTTTTCTAGTGGCTACTCTTTTCATTGCTGTGTTAACGTAGAGACTTAATGAGCAAGTCTGGCTCCAGGGCAAGGCTGAGCGCTGCTCTGAACAGCAGTTTCCATCTAGGGTTCCTTTGAAACGAAGCATTTGCTAACCTGCCGGCTTTTATTTTTGTTTATCTGTGCCTACTGCATTCATAAGGGCATGGTAAAGGGTACAGTCACGCAAAGGGCTGTCTGAAGACTTTTGGAGACTGGAAGTGATGCACTCAGAGCAGCTACTAAAGCATATTTCGGATATTAATGCCTAAATCTAGAAGTGGCATGATGCCTCCCCTCTCCTTTGACCTTCTCTTTTAAGTATGTGCATTCAACCAAAACCCACTGTCCTGTCTCCTGAGGGTGTTAGGATTAGACCTCCTGTTAGGGTCTAGAGAGTGTTTTCTAACAGAGTGACATACATGTTGGTGAGGATATGCAGCATCTGTAACATGGCATTCCCTGGATGCTGTGTTTCGCTGTTTGCTTCAGCGGGGTATTTGCATTGCTAACACCTTCCCTAGAGAGTGCGGAGTTTCACATCTACTCTCCCTTTTCTTTTTCAGGCCCAGGCCTGTTTGCTTCTCCAGAAGGTTCTGCTACTTCGTGAACTGAAGCTCCTTATGACAGAGGAGGAGTGGGAGGAATTGATCAGAGAAAGCATCAGCCAAGTGACAGAGGTAACAAGCTTCAACATGTCAAACGTGTAGATAGCACCTGATGGGTGCTGCTTTTGCTGGTGTGGTGCTCGTTCTCAGAACTGGAGTCTGGAGCTTTGCTCAGCTTAACTGATCTTAGAGAGGCTGTGCCTGCTTGCACCAGGTCTGAGTAGCGTCCACCAGGATTACAGCATTCTTGTAACACCGCTGTTTAGATGTGTTTTCACAGAGTGCAAGAAATATGCCTGGTACAGCTCAGCAGTGCCTGTGTATGGATGCAAGAGACAGAGCTCGAGTTTTAAGGAATACACTCATACAGATCAATTTAAGGTGGTTTTAAAAACTGTTTTGAATTGAAAGGTATTGTGAACGTTTACTTAATTTCAGAAAATGTTATGGAAGTTCTGTATTTGAATAAACTTCAGGGCCAAAGAGGTTGAGCTGAGGTGCGCTAGACTTCTGACTCCTGGTGCACTGCAGGCCTTCTGGACCAGACTCCCTTCCTAATATTGTTTGTCAGGGAAACCTTAAAATACATTGGAAAATAATTTGTACAGAAAAAACAGTGACAGAAATTGCAGGGCTCCTGATTCAATGGCAAGTGTGGATTGTACCTGAAGGCAGTTTTTGGGTCCAGCTATTATGTAGGAGGTGATCTGTGGGACAGGAGACTGAAGAAGCAAATGCCATTCAATTATATTCTTGTGGATTGACGTGGGGGGAGCCAAGCAGCCAAATTAATGTTATGATGTGGTGGCTAAATTTGATGACATGGGAGATTCCAGTCTTGGTGTTCTACGTAACTGTAGTATTGACCTCTTTGTAAGTGTAGCTTTCATTCTTTACTTACTCTTTAAATGCTGGTTACGTGGTAATTTAGGCCATTCTATAATTTGCCATACTGGAATGGAACAATTAGCTCTGTTTTCTTTAGTCAAGGAGGGACAAAATCTAAGCAAGTTTAAATTAAGGAATTCAGAGGTGCTATTTATAATTCTTGAGGAAGCAGGTAATCCTGGTTTCATTAAATGGCTTCTATTTAATGGTTACATCAAGAATCCAGTGGGTGGAGTTAGGTATGATTTTATTTTCCAGCTACATAAAACATACCACTCCTTCCAACGCGGTCATCTCCATGTTTCTCTCTAGCAGCTGAATACCTGCAGGACTCCGTGACTCACTGGGAAACCATAAACATTTACAATGCCTTTATGTTGTTCTTGTCAGGGAAAGTTTAGCAACTTGCAACCCGTCCAGTATTTTAATGAGCTTTGCTACCAAAGCTTCTTCAGTGCTTCTCATTTCTGTGGTCATCGGTGTTTAAAGAAAAATTCCTGGGAAATATTGTCAGTTTGTTTGGGCTGTCCAAGGTGTATACCCTGTGGGCAGGAGGCCTCCCATACTATTAACTGGTAGTGGCATGTAGGTGCTAGTTCTCTTTTTGGCCTGAAAAAGCCCTGACATAACATTTTGACAGAGCTGAAGTTTTATTGCCCTACCTCTAGTTGAAAGGTCTGCATTTGCTGTCATTGGCCATTCTTGCCACCATCCCTCACAAATAGCTGTTTTAAGAGGAAGAAATGATAATGCAGAATTTTACACCTTTCTTTGACCCAGGGAGAAGTCCGAAATAACCTGGGAGGCCAACTCTTTAACTGACTGTACTGATGTGCACTTGTAATTCAAGCAGCGGTATTGTTCACAAGGAAGCTGTCACCTGAACGCTTTGCTACGCTCTCTGTGTTCTTGGTCAGATTTGCAGCTATGGGGCTGGTAGCTCTTGTAGCTGTAAGGCTGTGAGAGAGGACAGAGCTATCTTCTCGTGCCTGCTTTCTCATCCTGTCTTGCCTCAGTGATTGCCTTGCATACCTGCAGACCCCTTGGTGAGGAGCAGGGAGCCTGGGATGGTTTTAGGCAGTGATATGTGCTGGAACTGGGAAATAAGCAATGTGAGAAAACTGCAGAGTCTTGGATATCATTGAGTTATGTGTGTAAAACTAAGAGGCAGATGAGGGAGAATCAACAGCCAGGAACTTTAAATGAAGAGACAGCTTCCTGAAATAGCAGCTCTGGTTGCTGCGAGGCAATGGCTCTTGTGCTTACATAAGCTAACTTGACCTTATTTGTTCCCAAAATGTTTAAGCGTGCTTATAAAACACATATCACAGTCATGAGGGATTCATGTTTGCCGTTTGCCGCCTCCTTACTGTCAGTGAGGGAAGTCTTGATATCCTAGTGGGTACTTTGGAGTTGACTTGCTCTTGTGGGGGCCCTGCTTGCTGTTGGTGCTCTTGGCTTGTTCTGCTGGGTCACCTGGGCAGAAAGCCTTGTCCACAAGCTGTGGGACTGCCCTGTGAGCTGTTTTTTATCGGACAGCAAGCAAAGGTAAGGAAGTAGAGAAATAGCTCTGGCACAGTTTTAGCCTCCCTGGTCCTAGTTATTTTAAACAAAGCAGAACCTTGCTACAGTTGTTCAAGTTTATTCTGCTGTTGGGAGTCTAGATAACTCAGTTGTCTTTACAGTATAAAGAAATAGAGTCGCTTCATGTTGTAAATGACAGAGCTCACCTGAGATGCTAGAGCATCTGACAGAGACTTCTTCCTCTTCAAGAGCTTTGTTCTTTTATCAGTAGGTCTCAAAACGCTTTACAAAAGGAATTCAAACCAGTGAGTTGTTGATGTAATGAAGAAAGTATTTTGCAGAAACCCAAGAGCTAATGTATTTAGTTTACTGAAGTCGTTCACCGTGTTTTACAGATGACACGCTTGGCTGGGAACTGAGCCAGGAATCAAACTTGGGTCTCCTGAGACATCCCAGAGACCCTCCTTCCACATGGACAATCTGACTGTTTCTTAACTTGGCTTCAGAACATGCCGTTGTGTTGGATAGCAATCCGTCCCCATGTTAATCTAGGGAGGATGCTGGTTGTTTTGAGTTCAGACTGCCCGGAGTCATGCAGTGAGGCTAGTGGCAGAACCCGAGAGGCCCGAGTTCCCCATTTCATGTGGGGAACTGTCGCAGAGTTTTGGCGAGGGATCTCTGTGGGGTTGCTGCTAGGGCTCACACACTGTCTTTTTGACTCTATCAAGCACCTCTCAATTTGGTCTTTCAGCTCTCCCAGTTGTCATTGTGGGCACATTTTGGTGTTTGTTCCTTGTGTTAGATACATTTCTGGTTTCTTTGTGATATGTTACAAAATTGCTGTCTTGGCTTTAGAGTGACATTGAAGCTGTGCCAATTTTCTAGTAACTCACCGACAGATTTGGGGCAGGAAGCTCCAGGATCTGAATACATAGTGTCATTACCTTTTGCTGTTGTCCCTTTCCCAGGGACTGGCTTGCCCTCCTGAACTGAGGTGCTTTGTGTAACTCTCAACTTACGCTGAAACTCCCTGTTACGATGTGAAAGTCAGGGGGAAGCGGGAAAGGATTTTGAGGAATATTCCAGAAAATGTATATTTTCATGGCTGAGCAACTTCACAAAAAAACAGCCCTCAGAAAACAGTTGTTAAAACTGCTTTCTTTGACTTGTACGCAGCAGTTTCCTGAGGGTTTCCTTTGTCTGTCTTCTGCAGTAAGTACATCATAGGAAGGGCCCAACTTTGGTACTCTTTTTTCTTTTGCTTGTTTTGTCAATGTTATAAGGGACAGGCAGAGCAGATAGTGTTCAGGTTGGCTGTTTGAAACCAAAATGGGATCAAGGCATCCTGGAATGTAAAAATGCTCACAGAATCTGATACCTAGGTTCAGGGCAAGACCAAAGCACTCCAGGTCACCGGTATTGGAGACTTTCAGGTATACACATAACCCGAATGAGACGCATGTGATGCCTCCTTACACTTAGGTGGTTACTTAGGCTTGGACTGGGCAGGCAACCGTGTTTCTGTAGAAAGGCATGAATGTAGACAGACAGGGGATTACATGGCCTGTGCAAGGGATGGTATAGATAACCCAAGACCTCTTTTCCAAGGCTCATATCGTTTGAAAGTTACTGTGTGCTCTCTGAAGACTTTTATTCTATGGCATTAAAGGGTTTTGTTGCTATTGCGTTGTTCAGCTAGGGTTTTAAAATAAGTAGCTGGAGCCACTCAGAAGGGGGGGGATATACTATATATAGCCTTCCAGTGTAGACATGCCCTTCATTTCTGAAGGGCATCACATTTGATTATTGGTGTCTTAGTTTGTAGGGAGATAAATTATTAACAGTGACTTCATCAAATCTCTAAAAAAGCCAATCTTCAATTTTTTTCTTGAAGATTGCCTGAACTTTTATCTGTCCATCTTTATAAAATCTTAATTCATTGCCCTTTCTCAGCCTCTTAGCTTGTAAAATGAGGCCAGTAGTGATTTAACTGATATCTTTGACATGCTTTCAGAGTACTGGATGTCTCTGTGGAGAGTTTATTCTCCTCTGTTCCCTCAGCTGTCCTGTATGGTTTTTCCCTGCTGCTTTTTCGTATGGTCTATGGAAAAAAAAAAAAAAACACAGATCTTTAAACTTGGGAAAGCATTGACATTTTCTGTGAGAATGGCTTCTGGATTTTTGGGCTCCTCCCTCTAATAACAGCCAAAATAAACATTGAAAAAAATGCCCTTTAGTTATACCCTCCTCCAGCATGTGCGTCTGCTTAGTCCCCTACCTTCTCTCTCTCTCGGTCAGTGACAAGCAGAAACTTGGTGGTTCCCATCCCTTTGTGAGCATTTCTTGATGACTTGTTTCTGCTAGAAGTGCAAGGAAAAGAGTTTTGAACATTTATACTTTTAGTCTTCAGAAACTTAGTGAGAGAGAATGGAGGGAGGAGGGACTGTCGGTGCTTTCTTCCTGCTTTTAGTGCTCTTGGCAGCAGCTGCTGTGCTGTTCAGGTGGGTGGTGTGAGAACCTCTCCTTGTGTGCTTGCGTACCTTGTGTACATAGAGTTGGAAATGGATCTGGCTCTGTGGATAGATGGAAAACTGGTGTGAAGATGCATAGTCTTCCCTCCTCCCTTCTTTGTCTTCCATGATTTAGCCTTAAGTTCTAGCTTGGGTTCTTCTATTGTATAGTGAATATTGACATGAAAGGAAGTATTTGGGGGTGGCTTGTCTGGGTTTTGGGAAGCTCAGAGTTGATTCCTGGCTCTGTCATGGTCTATGTGACTCAGTCATGTTACTTGGCCTCTCTGAGCCTCTGTGAAATAGAGCTAAATGATGCTGGCTTACGTCTTACCTCTCAGGAGAAATGTGAGACTAATTACAGGTGAGGTGAGGGTGCTTACATCCAATAATAACAGGAGCTATGAGCATACAGAATACAAAAATACTTTGGTTGTCAGTTTGTTATTAGCCTCTAAATAGCAGAGGAAGGCTGTGCCCCTCCCAAACCCCTCAGCTTTACCTGTATGTGGACATGGGAAATCTTCTGCTTTGGCTCAAGTAATGGGCACGCTCTTGTAGGGCCCCAAACCCACTTGCTGGGGGTCCTGTGGGTGTGACTCCACCATAGGGACCTGAGCCACAATGGCAGCAAAATGCCAGGTTGTGCCTTTGCTCGGGACCCTGCATGCAGCATGGAGCTAGGGCAAAGCTTTAGCTTTCACAGTGTGGAAGCAGTCAGCATACTGAGATCAGACCTCTTAAGCACTTTCTTGTCATGACTCTGGACGTTCAGTAGGGTGGAAATTTTGCTGAACTATTTGCTGCTGGAGAAGAGAGTTTACCTTAGCAACCTTGGGCTGTGCCAGGGGGTGTAAGGTCATGCAGGGTGGGTGGAGGTATGTGTTTTGCAGAAGGCACTTGGCACTGTATTCAGCCATGAATCTGCACGTTTATCCATCAGCATCAGGTATGTTATGGGGGAGGAGGGGGAAAGATGGAGATAGCACAGCATGCGGAAAGAATGCAGGTTGGCCGGGCTTCTCCAGCTCACGGAGCAGTGATGGATCTGTCAGGCTGATCCCACGGAGGGGAAAGGCTGTTTGTTTTGCACAATGAAATAGGCTGAAGGACGTGCTGGGAATGCATAAATAGTAAATGGCGTTCAAACTTCCAGCTAGGAAATGTGCTTGTCTCTTGGTAGCAGAACAGTCGTCTGCACTCTTGAGATACTGCTGCGTCTTGTAAGTCTGGGCTAAGTGTGTCCCCCACTCTGGTACCTGTGAAAGGGGAAGAGGTGCAGACAGGCTGAGACTGCAGGTGGGTGTGAATGTAGAGGCTTCCAGAAACATTGCGTGGCTCCATATAACAGCGTATTGCCATCTCCCTTGCAAGGAAAGCTGGGATAATGACTTTGGCTCTAGATGCACATGCACCACTTTCTGCTGTATTGCAGGTTGCAGTCTTGGGCTTAGACTAAAATCCTACCTGGGAAACTGAGGCATGGAGCTGTGTGGTTCACACCTCTTTCTAGCTGCCAGCCCTCTGTCCTACTTGTATGACTGAATTACTGCAGGTATTCACTTCCTGTGCTCTAACAAACTTGTTTTATACTTTGTGAAGATAAAGGAATGCTGTGAAGTGCAATGAGAGATGGAACAAAGGTTGGATCCTGCAGTAGTTGGGTTACCTCCATGTGTGATGCAGGAATTAGGAATATAAGAAAAAACACTGATTGATAAGATGCTGGGGGTGTGCTGTTCACCTCGTAGAAATCCTAGAAGTAGAGAACTTTGGATGCAGGAGTGCCATCCACCAGAAACAGCCAGAGGCTTTTGGAGGCAATGTGTTTGACATAACAAGACAAAACCATCTCTGCCAGCTGAATCCATGTAGGATGAGGCAGGAACTGTATTGCTGTATTGTCCTGAGATGAGATGGGAGTTCCAGCTGTGAAAAGTGCCTCCATATTTTTTCCTTTTGGAAAATGACCTGCCCAGATCTGCTGACAGCTCAGATGTACAGACGTGATTAACCGTCATAGGTATTACTGAGCTGTAACTGGAACTGAGATTCTCTCTAAAGTGGGACTGGCTGTTACTGAAGGAGCAGAGTAAGAAAAGCAGAAAATGGGAGAAAACCAACATAATCAACAAGTGATGCAAGCATGGCTGTTGAATACAAGCCACGTGGTCTCTCTGCTTTTAGTATTGAATGATTGGGTTATGTGACTCTTAGGTTGGTAATACTTTCAGAGGGCAGGGGAAGGGAGAGTCGGATAGCTTTGCGAACAGCACATGGCAGAGAATTGCAGAACAGGTTGTCAGACAAGTTCTTCTGGGTTTTTGCTTAACCCTCCACCACTGACCTGTAGCATAGCTGGAAGCAAAACCCCTGCTTTGTGCCTCAGTCTTGCTATGTAAAATGGAGATACTTGCAAACCTTGTGCAAGTCTTTTGCGATCTAATCGGTGTTTGAGGCTCTCCTAAGGATGCTGCAGATGACCGAAATACTACTTTTCTTTTTAAAGCATGTTTGCCGTGCGTTGCAGTTTGTCATCTGTTACATAACAGCTTTTACTTTAATTTTATGAATGTATTTTATACATTGCCCAAATGAAATCATGGTAGGCCTGTAAAAGGATTGACCTACACAATTGGGGTGGCAGTGCTAATTTAATCTTTCAGATAGCTGAGTGAGGGAGCAGACCAAAGCAATCTGTTGTGCGAACCCGTAATGTACAGCCAATGGTCAGTACCTTATGTAGCAAGAAGTTATGACAAATACTTGGGAAAGCTGCTTTTGAGGTTTGGACCCAGTTCCCACTGAAGAGACTTGGGATTTCATTCCTTGGGAGCAGTTCCCCAAGGCTTGCCAGCAGCCCCACTCCAAAGTCAGCTTCTTTTTATGTAACCAGAGCACAGCATGTTTGTATTGATGTCACATGCTAACACAAATCCCGTGGAAGCAGACGCTCCACTGTGTACACTCCCTGCTATGGGAGGATGAGAGTGAAGCAATGCGTGCGTGACAGAAGATACCATCTCATGTAATGCATAATGGGGAAGTACTCTGAGACAGTGGTGATGAGATCAGGATAATAAGTGACACTGAGCTGAGGAGGAATTGGACTCAGGTCTTTAAGGAAGCTTGACTGTGTCAACCATACCACATACAGAGGTGCTGGCATTTTTGTGCTCTTCGGAGTAAATTTCTTTTACACCCTTTGTAGCAGAAGGGAAGGAGAAAAGGCACGTATTGAGAAATAGTAAGACTATATCTGAATCCAGCTTCCTTGAAGCCAATCCATTCTGCTTCTGGACTAGAGAACATTTTGCATTCTGTAGGAATTAATTATCTGCTGCTTCTTGGCTGCTCCTTTGGCTTTTCCACCCACCCCCACCCTCTTCCTTGTTCTTTCCTCATCTTTGAGAGCTGTTTAAAAGTGATCCATTTCAGTAGGGAGCTATTTGTTTGCACAGCACCTAAATTGTACTGGATTGCTTCTGGCTATTTATGCTGGTGGAACTGCGCTTGTGTTTCCAGACTCATGCAAAACACTGCTTTTAATATAGATGCTTAGTCTTACAGCACTGATGTCGCTAGACCAGTGATGTCTTCCATGTCCAACTGGGCAAGCCACCCTTTGCATTCTACAGGTCTGCATGGATTTGGGTGGGCACCCCAAACTAAACGCACGTCCCAATTCCCAAGCACCTGAAAATTGCTTGCAGACTTCTGAAAATCAGCCCCTCGGATGTTGTTCAGAGCTATAGGACTTTTCTATTGACTTCAGTAGGATTTGTTTCAAACCCTTCAAAGCATCAGGGCAATTCTGGGAAGCAGGGATGGCAGCAAGAACAGGCAGAGTCAAGCCAGCACGATTTAAATGCAGCCATCTACATCACTCATCTACAGTGAAGAGAAAATGCAATTTATTTTTAACACCTTCTTAATTCCAAAATGTTTTATATTAAAAAGATGAAATGACAGTTGACTTCACTGTGGCTCCTTCTCACAGTACTCTCCTGATTCCTCTTGTCCTGAAAAGCTGACAATCCATACTGATTTTCTCTCACTGGGAACTTGTAGGTGACTTAGCAAAATAAGGATCTCGATTTAATAGCCTCTCTGAAAGCTACTTTAACCACAAGTAATGACTTAGCCTGGCAATATCTTGTTCTTCAAATTGCAAAGAAAATTTTTATGCAAATCAGTCTGGTTTGTTTTCATTATTGATTTGCTGATCATCATTATTATTATTTATTGTGGTAAGCCTAATAAATGGAGTGTGCATGGCCCATGGGGTGTTATATCCTACGTGTGAAGATTTTTTTTTTTTTTTTTTTTTTTAAATTACACACCCTATATTTGTTTCTCGTTTTACCTGAAAGACTTTAGAGCTGCTGAATTGAATGACCTTGTAGGTTAATGACAGCTCTGGAATAGAGTTGCAGTGCATCTATATCAGGAGAGAGTAATTAGCAAGTTATTGATAGTCAGATGAAGTTGTGGCTTGAATTCCAGCCAGCAGAACATGGTGGCTTTCTAATACAGGGCTTGAGTGGACCATCCTGGTGAGGAAATAAGTGTATCTTTATTATTTAAAAAAGATACTCCTAGGGTGTGGAGCCTGTACAGATAGTAAATAATTCTACTTGAAGGCTGCTGTTCCTGCAGATATGTTATCTGGTCTCCCCACTTTTTCTGCTAAAAGTGTTCCTTACACTCTTGCCGGCCATCATTATTTTTCTGTTGTGGGATTTTTACTTTATTTGCCACCTATATGCTGTTATAGATGGAGAATAGTTTGCTCAGAGTCCTTAAAATTACTTCCAGTCTGAATGGAGCAAAAGCAATAGATGGTCTAATGGGAGAGATTGCATCTCCTGGAGAGCTACGACCTTCCACTGCTGGGTACAGGTTTGGTGCAGTAACTTAGCAGTGGTGCGCGTTGCCTGAGGCACCGAGGATGCTGAGCCTGGGGCAGACCTTCCCAGTTGGCCCGGTCGGTGTGTTCGAACTCCAAGCAAAGGCAGGTTTGGCCACGAGTGCAGCCTCCTCCAGAGGAATAGGCTGTTATGGGGCACGCCACTGTCTACCATAAGCTTGTCCCTGCAAATCCGATCTCCTGTTAGTGTAATCTGTGCAAGCTGTACTTACACCACAGTGTGTACATCCGCACAGGTATATAGTGGTGAAGAAAACTACCATGTAAGCGAGGCTGCGAGGACCAGCCGCAGGCAGAGGATCAGTACCCCTGAGCCCCTGGGCCACCTTTTTGATCCAGCTGCCTTTTTATGGCTATTTTCTGCCCTTCTGCACTTGTAAATAACTCTGGCTTTTATTTGACCTATCTTTAGAGTGTTTTTCCTCTAAGCCAGACCTTTCAGTGTCTTAGAGACCCTGCAGCACATACAGGGAACACAAAGAGATGAGATTTTTCTCTCAGTCATTTCAGTGAATTTAAGCTTGATTGACAAGCCCTGTTCTAGTGCTGGCAACTGGGATTTCCTAGGCGTAAGTGTTAATGGATTTTTGCATTAGCGCTTTATGTGTAAATCCCAGCTTCTGCAGCTGAGAAGCTGTTGTCCCTCAGGTGAGTCTGTTGTCTGGCAACCTCCTGGCCTTTCCAGGGCAGGGGTGGATATTGTCTTTCCTCTTTTTCACCAGGAGGCAGCAACATGTCTCCAGTTGTGCTGTAGCTTAGAAACTAGGGAGAGCAGCAGGGTTGTGCCTTTGTGGTATGGTTGTTCTTATTTTGTCCATTTGTTCCTTCATTAACCTGGGCATCAGCAGCTTCCACCATGTACCCTCCTGAGCATTTCCAGAGTTTGGTGGGTTTTGTGTTCCAGAGTTATTTTGGTGTCAGGTTAATCCCGCCAATCGTTACTCATCTTCTGCTTTCTCCTGAGAAGAGTGATTTGTTTCCCCATTTAATGTGTGCTTCTTTTTCATCTCCCCATTTAATTTGCAGAGTTTGAAAATGGTTGGCAAGTGTATCCTGAAGGCTGAGAAAGAGAAAGTTGCCAAGAGCTTGGAGCTGTTGAACTTTCTCCTCAAAACTGTGACAGAACAGGTGAGTGTGTGACCCAATGTGTGGCAAATGGTTGTTCTTCTGAATACTACCAAGGCCTCTTCTAAATGTCACACTTGGATTTTACCTTGTGACTGCTCCATCGCTGCATCCCACCTCATTTCTTACCGAAGGTACCCCTGGAGGGAATGCCTAGCTGCATTTGAGGACAAAAGAGCCCTCATGTCTGAAGGAGTGATCCATAGCTCTTGTGAGCTGATCTCCAAGAGCTTGTTGAAGGATTTGTGCAGTGTTCTGCAAATGCATGTGGCATCTTGTTTCTTATCAGCAGAAATATGGCCTGGGATACAGTGAGGGTGAGCTGGGTTTTGTCCCATATCATTGCTCTGTCCTTTCCACTGAACTCCAGAGATTTTAGTTTCCAGAAACTGAGACTTACTCAGAAGCTTTGTGAGTGGGAGTGAAGCTTTGTTCTGGGGCTTTGTTTTCCCTAATGAAAAATAGCTTTTTTTGAACATGAGAAGATTTTTCTGTAGGTGACAAAGTAAGTCTCCAACATGGTCTTATTTACTGGAGCAAAACAACACAATCAGCAGAATTGCTGAAGCCCAGTTTCCTACTGATAAGCACTGAGCTCACACCACAGCCGGTTTCTTTGTGAAGACCTAATAGGAAAGTGGGTGGAGGAGAGATTATTTCCAAGGCTCTTGTAGGAACTGAATAGCCTTTGAGACGCCCCGTTCTGTCTGGTTTTACTGAAATTATCCAGTGGGTTATGGAAGCTGTAGAGGCAGCCAGAGGCAGCATGATTGCGTCCTTTAGAAACCAGACTGAAAATGCTGCTGCTTTTCTTTTAGATAGGTACATAGTCATGTGTCTTCTTCCCCCTGCTCCCAGCCATGGACTGAAAAGGAACGAGGACCAAAGGACCTTTCAGTCCCTTTTATGCCAGTGCAGTTCTAGCTGTTAGACTCATGCCTCCATGCTAGAGACCCAGTTTTCAAGCAAACCCTGTACCTGATGGCGTGGTGTGACTCGCCGTTTTTTGCCCCCAAATTGAAGTGGTGTTGCAGATGGACTCAGGGCAGCAGCTTGGAGAAGCCAGGCAGGATTGGTTATTCCAGCTATAGTTTTATCCCGAGGATGGCCTGTGCCCTGCTGCTGTGAGTACCCCTTCTGCATTCGCTTTGCAGATTGTCTGTTTGTACTTGCCTCTTGCAGAAGCTACGTGTGAAGTTGACGGAGTTGGACAAAGTGCTGGTAGCCCTCAACCAGCCAGAAGGCATTGGGAATTCGGCCCGTCTCGACTCTCTCTACTGGAACGTCATGCGCAGGCTGAATTATACGTATGTGTGCTTGGCAGTCTGGCTTCTTGGTTCGCCTGGGGGACTGACTGCCTGTCCTACCTGTCTTCATTGATGTGGGGAAGTAGGAAGAGAAAGGAAGTCAAGGCACTGAGCTCAGGCTGGAGTTTGAGTCAAACGGATCTCCTGGGTTGGTGAAGTTGAAACACTTCTTGTTTTCCTTGTTTGGAATAATGCTAGGCTCATTGTTCCAGGTGCTTACATGCTTAGGATTGGTCCTTGATGGGAAAGGATTGTAACAGATGTCTGATATCTGATCGTATCTTGCCAGTAGAGGTAAGACAGCTGATCACCCAAGGATAGAGTGCCTGCTTTCAGCAGTCCCAAGTGGTGGCCTGGTTTAAGAGCCATTGCCAAAGCTGCAGAGAAATTTCTAGGCTAGGATGAGTCACTAAGCTCCTACCACATCACTATGGATTGATTCTGCAAATGTGAGGCTGGAGGGAATGAGTAGCTGTCCTGGGAAGTGACTGGATTACCAGAGAGTACATGCCAGGACCTTTGGGCTCCTTAGTGTCTGGATCCCCAGCCTGATGCTTGGAGTGGCTGCCTTGCAGTTCTGAAAGCTGGGGAGCATTCAGTGTTTATGCTTTAGTGCTCCTGGATTTGACTTTTGCTCCAGGGGGGGGAAAAAAAAAAAGCGTAGGATCTTTTTTTCCTTTCTATCAATAGCTTGCAATCAGAACTTTTGTGCCCGCTTCCTGCTGGCGGTATTTAGTGAGACACACAGCATTAGGGAATGCTGGGTGCTCTGCTCATGAGTGGGAGCTGCGGTCCCAGTGTGTGGGTGGCCTGGTCTGTGGTATCTCAGCCCAGCCAGAGGCTCTGAGGGAATTGCTTGCATGTGGCTCACTGTGAGAGGGCTCACATGCAGGAAGGAATCGTACAAGGCAGCTGAAGCTGTTGTGGCTCCTTCTAATGCTTTGAACAGGCTTGCAGGGCACAGTGGCCTCACTCAGCCCTATGACGCAGTGCCAGGCCCTTTCCCAGTCTCACACAGGTCCCCTGGCATCATACAGCCAGGGCTGGCACAAGGCTAAGGCTCGGTTTAGGAGCTAGTAGAGACTGCAGCTGGGATGGGGGTTGCTAAGGTAGGAAATGCTGAGCTTGTGCATGCTGTCTGAGGAAGGGATTGGGGTTCAGGGGTGCAGCCTGCTGTGACTGTTGGTGCCATCTTGCTGTGACACACAGAGATCTTTGTGCAGGTGAGTTGGAACAAGCCTACAGCAGGTGTGGTTTGTGCACAGGATCCTGGTGGAGGTGCTGAGAGGCAAGTGCTAACGTCAAGTTGTCAGGATAGTGTTTTTCCACCCTGAAGAGACGCAGCTTGAAAAATGCTCCAGAAAGCTTCACATTGAAAACAAGGCCATGGAATTAGAGCCTGGTTCCTTTTCAGGACTCCTCTCTGAGGGCTGAGCTGGTGCAGAGCAGCATAGACTGGGTGGTGGTGAAGTTGCGGATGGACTTTGTCAGAGAACAGGAGCAGCAATGGCTGTCTTGCACGCATACGAAGGCTGCCTAGACGAGACTGGAATGGTCTGTTGGGGGTTCTTGCTGGGATTGTTAGCACAGCGAAGGCCTTGTTGGGGCTGTCACCTTGGATAGACAGAGTGTCAGTATCCTTGCACAGGGCCACAGGCAGGTGTGCTCAAGAAGGTGGTACGTACAGCGTTCTCTGGTCTATGCAATGGGGGTTCTTCCTCAAGTCTCCACGTGCCTTCTTGAGTCCTGGTCTGGCTCGCGCTGTTCATTTAACCAGTCCCTGTGCAGACTGAGGACTACCTCCAAGGATAACGCTCATCCTTGCAGCATGCTTGTGCTTCCGGCACCTTTCTTGTGCTTCTGCTTGTTCATGGACTTGCCTGTAGCATGGATCACGCTGCTCCCTGGCTGTAAACTAAGTTGCTCTTGATTTTTGGCATTCTCTTTGCAGGAAGCCCAAGAAAGAGAAGACAGCCGGTAAGCCTGCACAGGAAGCAGAGCCACTTAAGCGGAAGAAGAAAGGCTTCCTGCCAGAGACCAAAAAACGCAAGAATCGCAAGAAAGGCATCCAGGAGAATGGGGTGGCATCAGTAGCTAGCGAAGATGGAGAACCTGCAGCCCCAGAGGAGCAGCCCCTGGGAACAGAAACCCCTGAGCAGAAGAAAGGCCTCATGCCCGGTAGCAGCAAACACAAGAATCAGAACAGAGGGGTCAGGGAGAATGGAGTGGCAATGGCGGGCAGTGGGGAGGAAGCTGCTAATGGAGGAGATGCTGTGGCTGACAAGAAGAAGAAGAAGAAGAAGAAGAATATGAACAGAAAGAGAAAAGGAGATGCAGGCAATGAAGCCGAGCAGGTTCCAGCTTCAAAGAAAACCAAGGGGAGTGTCAGCCAGGAGATCCAGAAGAAGCAGGGCAAAGCCATCCAGCAGAAGCAGGGCAAAGCCAAGAAGAAAAGAAAAGAGAAAAAATCTCCAGTGCCACAGGAGTAAACTCCATGGACTCACCCAGGCCTAGCATGGCCAGCGCGGCTCAGAGGACTGTTTTAATATCTTTTATAACTATAGTTTTTATGTCCTTCATGACTTTAAATAAACCTTCCATGATGCTGATCTCTAAAGCCGTGGGTCTGACTTGCGTGGAGGGTTCAGCCTAGAGCACAGGGAGCTTCAGGAGGTCACATACCCTCCAGGCTCTGGTAGCTGCCCACTCTCTCTTCTCCGGCAGTGCTTGGGAGCACAGACTCCTGTCTCCACGATTTCCCAAGGCAGAAGTGGAGAGGCTTGTTGGGATTTCTTGGGGAGTTGCGGTAGGTGTGCTGGCACTGCTGAGTTGTGTGGTCAAGCCCTGTGGGAGGTTTAGAAATAACTCCTAAAGGCACATTTCTGTCCTGTGCAGGCCCAGCATCACCCACAGCTTTTCCAGTCTGGGAGATGCTGCCTCTTAAATGCCTGGGGCTAAATGGGCTTGCACATGCATATTCTGGGGTCAAACATACCCAACTTGGCCACTCAGGTGTCATCAGTAACTACCGTGATCTGGCTTTCTTGCCTTTTTGCTGCTGGGTGCAGGAGGAGTGATGCCGCCTGTGATAGCACAGGGACATCAATAAAACAGTGACACAATTGAAATGGTTGATTGATTTGCTCGTCTGCCAGGCCAGCAGGCTCTGTGCAGCCATGCGAGGCACCTGTCACCAGCAGGCTTACAACAGTCTATGAAGGTGACTGCTTAGAATTGCGTCTGCTTATTTGTCTGCAGGCTCCTGAATGCCAGAATGCCATCACCCCTTTGGAGAGGCCAGGACCAGGTTCTCCAGTGTGTTGGGTACCCGGTTCTTGTTCAGAGCTGAGTCTCAAAGTGTTTGAAACCCTGCTCGTGTTGTAGTTGCCTCTAAAGCCTCCTCCCTCCTTTCCTCACCCCCACCTTGTTGACCACCTTGCTCCTGGAGGACAGAAGGTGTGGGTCGCTGGCTGGCCCTGACTCCTCTCCCAGCACTGGAGGGAGCTGTCCCCAGGAAGGCCCCAGCGCTCTCCTTCCTCCTGCAGAGGACTTTGGTGCTGGCTCCTGTCAGAAGCAGGCGGCTGCTGGCAGAGTGAGGGGCCCTGGAGCAGGACTGTTCCTGCTGTGCCTTTGGCTCTCGACCCGCAGGTAGGTCTGTACCACCAGACATAGATAAGGGTGCAGGAAATGTCATGTTGCTTTTGGAGGGAGCGAGAGAAGAGCTGCAAAGGGCTGTGTTTGCCCATGGCTATTTATCTGCCTTTGCAATGATTCTTTTCTCAAAAGGCATAAAAGTCCCTGGGAGACAGCTGCTGGCAGCAATGCAAACGCGCTCAATGGCAGACCCCTGGGTAGGTGCAGCCCTCTTCTCATTTCCTTGTCACAGCAGTGATCCTGCAAGGTCTGCTGCGCATCCGGAGGAGTGCGCTGGCTCCCGTTAGCAGCGAGTGCTGGAGTTACTGTGCCCATCTGCTGGCAGGGTTTAGCAGAGAATGTCCTTCCTTTCCCTGCCTTTTGCTTTCTGCTTTCACAGCTGGCTTCCTCTGGCACTCAGAAGAGGCAGAACTGAGGAGCACTTTGTCATTGCCTCGGAGGACGCAGCCCTTGTCTGTCCTGGATGAGGAGGGGTAGGCAGACTGGAGCTGGACTCTGCAAGTCAAGTACCCTTCAGGTAGTGGCACAGATTGGGGCAGGAGGTGAAGGGGAGCTCTGCAAGGTTGCTGAGGTCCCTTAGCAGGTGAAGGGAAGCTCTCCTTTTGCCCACACACACTAGCTGTTGGCCTTCAGCCTCAGCAGGGGTTGCAGGAAGCCACTGGTCCCCAAGCAGGAGGCTTAGGCTGCAGGTAGGTGACCAGGACAATGCGGATCAGAACTTCACTGAAGTGGCCAGGGCCTGCATCTCTGTGTGGTGCTCCCACACTTGGAATTGCCCTACCTCAAACACCAACCAATTCTGAGCAGTTTTGGGGCTGGACTTGTTCTGCTGGACCTTTTCTCCCAAGCCACTTACTAATCTGAAGGTTGTTGTAGGGTCTTGACTGGCCTGCAGAAGAGCTGCAATTCCAGCAGTTCTCAGTCAGGAGGTATTGGCAAATATTATTGCCAATCTTGTCTTCAAGAAAAAGCGTGCCTCTGCTTCAAAGGGGACTGCTGGCACTGGGGATGCTGCCCTGCCTCTGCCATTTATTGCTGAAAGCTGGTTCATTGCCTTGTTAAAACCTCAATCCCAGCTAAGCCTCCCCAGATGTCTCCTGAGTGGTGACTTTTCGTATATTATGCAAATGCAGCATACAAGAGAGCAGCAGGTCAGGGCCATCTGTGTTTAATGATCTGGAGATGCTCTGAAGGGGAGCAGGGGTTTCAAATCTGAACACTGTCTTCACTAAAGATTTCTTTCCTTCTTTCTGTGCCTGTAAGAAAGACATCCTGGGACTTTGTACCACTGCTCCTGCAGAACTAGAGGAAAAGCAGCATGCAGGTGTGGTGGGGTGGGAAGCAAGGCGAGCGCACAGGTATGTGGGTGTATTGGGAGTGGGAAGAAGGCGTTGGAGCCCTCTGGGCTGTCTCTTCAGATGCGCAGCAGGGCAGCAGCTCGGTTGCGCTGTGGGAGCTGAGCCTGGTGCTCCAGTCACCAGGGCCTTGAGCAGTGCCGGGGCCGTGCCGCACCAGGCTCTGCAGTTTGGGTGATGCCACCCCACTCTTCTGTGGGAGCGTGAGTCTGCTCCTGGGCCTGGCAGGTGATGGGCAGAGCAGGTACTGTGGCCTCACAACAAGGGCTTCTGCCCCTGTGGGACTTTCTGGGGTGAAGCCTTATCTACGAGCGTTTCCCCCCCCTCAGCTGGTGTCGCTTCTGCCCCATAGAGCATGCTGAGTTGTTTTAAGGACCGGTTGAGCTCTCCATCACTTGCAGGCTCAGAGATGCAATTGTAGCCAAGCTGTGGGACAGCAGAAGGTCCTGGTGAAAGTAATGGCGTTACACAAAGAGCCTTTCACGGTGCTCTCGGCGGACCTGCCGCAGCAGGCTGAAGCCAACTTCCCCTGCACATGGCAGGGTCAGTGCTTTTCGGAGGGATAGGCATCATTTTCTGTATCTGCTCTTTCTAGCTTGCTGCTGCCAATATGTGACTGGTTTAAATAGCAGGTTTTGACTTAACAGCTCACTGGAGTGAGCTTTCTCCAGGCAGCTCAGGCAGCAAAGCGGGGGAACTTTCCCCTGTCTGCAGAGTGCATCTGCCTGGCACCCCAGAGCTGCTGCGCCCCTGCTGTGGCCACTACTGCTGGGCGACTCCTTGCCCACGTGAGTGTGAGCTGGGACCACAGAGACCGGCTGAGCCACTCCGGGATATCTGCCAGGGTCACACGTTAAGAGTTCCTGCGGATCAGTTTGTCGCCATCATTTTCGGGAGAGACCAGGGAGGGGCAAAGCATGAGGCCAAAGCCGTGCCAGCTGTTGTTCCTGGGATGCATTCCTGAGGGATGGCAACTGGGTAGCACCAGATGTCAGCTGCCAAGCTGGAGAGGTTGACTTTGACCTCCACCTTGCCAGCGTGGAGGCTGCCGTGCTCGTGTGTGTGTTTAGTCTCCAGCGCTTGCAGAGCCATCAAGGGAAGAAGGAAGAGGAAAGCCGCGAGGCATTGCGCGAGTTGTGCTTCGGTAACAACTCTTTTGGCAACTAAATTACCTGACTTTAGACTGGCTTTGATGCACAGTTTATAGAAAGCAGTCACTAATCCGCCAAGTCAAATCGTGTTTCACCGGCACTTATTTGTGCCTTTTAACAATCGCAAAGGTTTCATTTTGCTTGATTTCATGTCCTGTCTGTCGCTGGACCTTTAGGGCTTGAGGGGATGGAGCATGCTTTGATTTTAATGAAGCCTTTTCTTTCAGCTGTCCTGGGCTCAGACGCTCTTTGGCAGTGATAAGAGCTCAAGGGTTCTTCTGAATGCAAGAAAACAGCCGCAGGCGCTGGGGCACTGAGCTGAAGGGAGCACTGCTCTGCGGGTGCGCTGCTGGAGAGCGGCCTTTGTGCCAGGCAGGTGGAGGCCTGGCAGACACAGGGCTGTGAACCTTTCCCAGCCTGGTGCCCGCTTCTTGTGGGAAGGCTGGAGGCTGTTCCAACCGAAGTCATGACTGTTTGGTCGCAAGGTGCATTAAGATTCTCCCCACTGCCTGTGACTGGCAGAAGAGTTGGTGCTGAGTTGCTAGAGGAGGATTTGGGACCGGGTATAAAGGCTGGGACAGGGCTGGCTCGTCTGTGCAGGGGAGTAAGGCTGCATGTGGCAGCCAGGTGAAGCTGGGCAGTAAAATGTGCTTCCCTGAAAGAGGATTAAAAAATCTACCTGTCCCAAGCTGAGCCTGTGCTGGAACAGCCGTGTTCCGGTCTCTGTCCTCCCTCTGCATCTCCTCCTTGCAGATGAGACCAGTCTCGATCAGTCCATGGCTTTCAAACCTCTGCTGTGGCCGGAGGCCCTGCCTGCCATTTGTGGAGGCAAACGGTGGCTCAGCCGCCTTGCTAACGAGGCCGGTGGGGAATTAGCTGCCCTGTAGTGGTGAGGTCTTGGTGATGACGGGTAGATGTGGCACCTGGGGACATGGTTTAGTCTAGTCTACCCTTGACTGGCTTAGAGTAGACTTGGTAGTGTAGGTTAATGGTTGGACTGGATGATCTTAAAGGTCTTTTCCAACCTAAACGATTCTATGATTCTACGATTCTATGCAGGAGAAGCCCTGGGTTTTAGCGCCAGCAACGCGTTCCTGTGGGATGGGAAGCGTCACAGAGCAGTGCGATGCACGGGCGCTGATGTGTCACTTGTGGCCAGCGTGCTTCGTCGCATCAGTGCTAAGTGGCAAATACAGTAACTGTGAGCAACTCGGCAGCAGCCGGTCCTCTGCCAGAGAAAAATAGCTGCAATAGCTTTTACTTTAAACTGTGGGACAACAAAATGGAGGGTTTGTTTGTTTTTTTTTTTTTCTGAGTTGCTCTTGCTGCCAAGACATGAGTCCCAAAGTTATTTCCAGCTGTTCCAGACTTACATAAAGCATGGCCTGGGACAGGCTCAAGACATACCTGGGAGACACCTAAAAGACAGGGAAGCCACATGCCTGGTCTTATCGTCTTCAGAAACACTTCACTGCAAGTCCAGCATGCAGAATGGTGAGTTTTGTTTTTATTTTCTCCCCTTATCAGGCAAAGGATGAACCTGTCCTCCACAAATCTTAGTGGAAGCAGGGCTTAAAGGCAACATTTCCCTGCTGTCTCTTAAAGGATTAATTCCTGATAATCAGAAGCCCTAAGGTTACAGGCATTGGCTCAAACTGGAGTGTTAACATGGTCTGTGGTGTTCTGCTTTGTGGTGCGAGACTAGCGAACCCCGCCGGTTCGCTGTTCAGCAGGAGGCCGGCAGCATGTGCTGGGGGTGGCAGGAGGCTCCCCGGTCTTCAGTGCCGGTTTGGATCCGGGCAGTGACGCTCCCGACAGACTGGCTGTGCTGTGAGGGGTGTCCCAAGCTGGCCAGCCATGTAGAACCTCTGCCTTGGCACCCAGCCAGCAAACACGGTCACATTATGGCTCTTCTTGGCAGGAGAAAGCCTGGCCACAGGGCTTTCCTCCTGACTTACCTTGCATCTGTTTGTCATCGCATATAGCCACAGGGAAGGGTGAATCGACTGCTAGCAAGGTAAATGGTGTGTCTGTTTAAGCACATTTTCAAATGCTAAAACTTTTAGTTTGAATTAATATACTATATGTCATACAGAGACTTTGCCAGGGACACTCCGAGATGGTTGCAGTGTGTTGGAGTTGATTAGGAGTGAAAGCAAGGTTGCCATGCAGTCGGGGCCTCTTTGTACAACCATGGTAAATGCGCCAGCAGTCAGACCAGGACACCTACAGCACAAAGGGCACCAGCTTGTACGAGCCAGCTCGGGCTTCACAAGGTGCCGCGCAGCTCTGGTGTCCATATGGGTTGGAGAGGGGTCAGTGTAGTCACCCTGTGCAAGCCCAGCAGCGAGGCTGTTGTCTGGTTAGCAGACTGCAGATTGTCTTGGTAAAAGCTCCACAAAAAACAGCGTGAGGAGGATTTATGAAAAGGGAAGGCAAGTGAAGCTGGAAGAGTGAGCGTGTGTGTGCACGTGCCTGTGTATGTCCGTGATCAAAAAAAAAAAAAAAAATGTGACCAGTACAGTCACGTTAGCAGTTGTTGGTCGATGGAAGCTAAAGCTGCTGAGCTTCAAAGTTTAGCTGCTGGAACATCAGAATTTATAAAATTATGCATAATGAAGTCATTTACACAGTATGATTAAGCTGAAAGCCCTGAGATGTGCTGCCAAAAGGCGATCAGCGTTGATTGTTTAAGCACCAAATCCTCTGCTCGCAGGTTGTCCTGGCCTGGACACTTGCGCTGAAGGAAAAGAATGCTGATGGGAGGCACTGCAAGGGAGTGTAGGCGAGGTCTCTTCCATGGCTGGAAAGGGGAGACCCAAATGCACCTTGTCTGCACTGCACTGCAGACCAAGGCAGGAGAACAGGTGGGCTGCAGTACTCCTGAAGCAGAACTAGCCCCTGTGCTCCTTCTTTTGCCCATAAACGAGATGCCACCATCCAGTGAAGCTGGCAGGCGTGGCTGGTGCAGGACCCCTGGAGAAGGGCAGCCTTGGTGCCTACCATGGCTAACACTTGGGTATTAACTTCCTGGCCTGCTTCCTGCCCATCTTCCCGAGCACCTGACCACAGCTACCACCACAGTAGCCGTTTTCGTCAGTCAGATCAGCCAGGTCTTTTAGCTCTGACTTGTGCTGTGCAGTGAGAGGCCTGGAAGGGGATGGAGCAGGACCCTGCCTCTGTGCCCACCGCTGACTCCTCCCCCCCCCCCGCTCCGACCCTGAGCTGGATCCCCGCAGCCAATTCAGAGGGAAAAGGAGTCTGTCACCCACCCCCCTCTGCTCCCGCTGACCTTCCCTGCTCATGGTGTTACTTTTTCCATGAGCTCCAGGGAGGCCGGTGTCCAGGCTGGGTTCATTGCCATCCACACCAAAGTGTTCCTGGCAGGAGCTGCGTGGCTGCTGGAGCTCAGGGCAGCCTTGTCCCAGGGACCAGCCCTGCAGGCAGCAACCACAGGAGCGCGCAGCCAGAGCAAGAGGTGACACAAGAAAGGGAGCCAGGAGGTATGCTTTAAATACTTTTATTTCTTAATTTACATAAAGGTATATATTTGGCTTATTTATCTTTTTTTTATACTCTGAGATTCACAATCAATTGATCTTAAAAAATAAAATAGTCATTTGCTTCTGAAAGAAATCAGAAAACTATTTTATACTCCTCCCTTGTATAACAAGAAAATATACTGTATACTCCCGTACATCACGTAGCAAAAGTTACTGTAAGTGCTGCTTTACCAGACAATAAAGCAAATGGAGAAGAAACCAAACCATTAGGACGGAGGATGCAGAGGGGAACTCTGCTTTCCAGAGTACAGCTGTTCATTTATAGGGTTTAGTCACCCTGAGGTTCTCTCTTAGGTAGTCTGTAAGAGGGGAGAGGCTCGCAGGTTCACCCAGATTCTAGCTCTGTGAGCGATGGCAGCAGGAGGCATTGCAGTTACTTGAATTGGCAGCTTGCTGCTTTTTGGGTAATTTGCTTGCCTCTCTGTGCCGTTCCCATTCCCCTCGTTCTCTCGCTGTGTACAAGCCACCTAATTGCTTCTGTAGTGGGTGCATTTTTTGCACGTGTAGTGTTAGCTGTGGAGGGAGTTAATGCTTGCTTTAAAAAAAAACCCCACCAAAACACCCCACCACATTTATGAAGTGGAGGAGAAGAAAGCCCTCCTGATGAAGTGAGGGGCATCCTGGACCCTCTCCAGTGCTCTCTGGACACCCTGCACCCTGCTTAGACCCTGATGAATGCGGTAAGGCTGCGTCTAACATTGTAGGTCCCACAGGCTGTGGGGAGATTGGAAGGAACCTGTGCCTCACAGCAAACCGTCGGCAATGGCTGACCCTCGGTCAGAGGTGGGGAACAGGGGCAGAGCACTGGGGAAGGACCAGTTGCAGCCCTGAGGAGCAGCGTGAGGCAGCAGGAACCGGGGAGTGGGGGCAAGACACAGCAGCAGCCGCCAATAACCTGGAGACCTTTCCCCTCGCTTGGCTCCCTGTCCTGAGGAGATGTGTATGTGCTGGGATGGGAGGCTGTGAGTAATGCTTGCTGCCTTTTGGTAGTGTTTTCCCATATGTTTTCAAATGCATTCAAGGGCTCCTATTTGTGTAGTCTAATTTTCAGACATTTACCTGAAGTGATTTTGTGTGCGGGAGATCAGTGGCTTTAAAGGTATTTCTGTCTTTACTGGGACTATTTAATTTTGTGTTGAAGTTTAGAACCACAAACATAACCTTGATGACCTGTACAGCTACTTAAAGTGACAGGCTGGAATCTTACTTCATTCAGTGTGATGGATACTAAAGTATGTGGATTCTTTATTAAAAACTACTTATATTTTCCTATTAACAGCCTTTCTCTATAAAACCAGAAATACTAATTTTAATGAGGGTTGTTACTCAGCTTAGATATAAGTAATATGCATTCAGTCTAGACTTCTATTCTCATTCCAGAAACACTTCCTGTGTGTATACCAAAAATTGTTCCACTGCTCCACAAGGTCAGCAACCACATGGCCCTAACAGCTTCCCAGCTGAGTTACATCTATACCTACATAAAATGGAGTCATAGGGGAAACCAGCACAATATTGCTTGCTAAGTCCAGGGTTCAGCACCAGTATAATACAATACTGTAAGTCTTTTTTAATAATGGGGAACTTCTGACCTCTACTAGAGTACAAAAACACAACATCGCTTGTCCATACAGCATCTCAGCAGTGAGTATCTCAGCCTTGCACATAAAGAAACTGAGGCCAGGCAGTGACTCTCCCCAGGTCCCACACTGGTAGAAACGGGCCGCTGTGTTAGAATCCAGGGAAGGGGCTTACACAGCAGCACAGGTCCAGTTCCTGTTTGGTAATACGTTTCATGTCCAGACTTGAGGTACCTGTTATTGCCATAATCTATGGCCCTTTGGCCTAAGTGAGCTGGTTTCCCTCTGATAGACCACAGACCTCTATAGAAGCACTAACTGAACAATTCTTCACAGCTAGAATAAGAAACACTGAATGAGAAATGCAGCCTTTCAGCTTCTGGCCATTGGAGTATGGGCCGTCAACATGTAACGGAGCAGCAGTGTCTGCAGGAGGTGGAAAGGCTGCATCTCCTTTCCCTTCTGTTCATCTCCTCTGAGCTGTCACAGCTGCTGCTTTGGCTCTCCTCTCTTAGCCTGGAATATGTGGGAGCAGGGATTCAGGGATCCCTTGGTGTGGAACCGCTGCAGGTAGGACTCCCGACTCCCTTGCTTGCTCCCTTCCCTCTTTCCTTGTTAAAAAGAAAGCCACAGCAATTTCCTTCATATGCACAGAAGATAAAGCTGGCCTCCTGTAACAGCGCTGTGCTTCTCTAACAAGGGTTGGGGCTTGTCACTAACAAGGAGAACTAGCAAAATTACAAAACGCTTAAATTCCCTTTCCATTGTCGACTCCTGAGAATTAAGTTTGAGGACAATTCCTAATCTCTCAACTTTAGCAGGAGTGCTTCATTTTGTTGACAGTAAATGCTACAACAGAGAGAGCCTATCAGAAAAGCAATTTGGGAAATGTGGCTAATCTTCTTTGGTCTCTGAGATGAAATGACTGATTGTTGTGTTGCTTTTTGTTTCTTTTTAAAGAGCTTAACAAGGAATTTCTTAATGGGAATCAGAAATTCATGTGCCTTTAAAGCCAAGTGTTTGGCTCCTAGACTACAGAGGTGTATTTCCCCTACAAATGTAAATAGTGGCACGAGGTGGGAAATGAAGCATTGTTTTGGGTTTGCTTTGCTTTATTATTTCTAGCACCCACTTGCTGTTCTCCAGAGGATGCCCAGGCACTCAAGGAAAAATTCTGGCTCTAGTTGTTTAGCCAATTGTAAAGCTATCATTAAGGTATTTTAGGTGACAGAGCAACTTTTGCAGATGAGTCCTGTGGAGTTTGATGAGGAGGAAAGGCTCACATTGTTATAGGAGTCACCCTCAGAAGCCATCTGCCTGGGCAGAGACTGGCTATGCGGTGAAGATTAACCAGTTTGGCCGTAATTGGAATAGCCAACCACTACACTGCTGTGCTGTAGGTCCTAGCACATCCTGGAAGTGAATGGGAGATAAACCCCAGATTTACTAACAGTACCTTCCCGTGTCTCTGCACAAACTTATGCCACAATCAGACAGCCAGCTTCCAGACTTAACTCGCATCCAGTCCTGGTTTAGCATTTCCTTTGCTGATTTAGTCCTACTTGCAGCCCAACCACAGCCACTTGTTAAACGTGAGCACAAGAGTGAGGTGTGCTAAACTGGAGGGGAGTATCTAAACTGTGGGAGACATCTAAACAGAAAAAAAGGGGAGCGGGGAGTTCACTGAACCAGTGCCCTTTCTCTGGAAGCTGACTCTTTTGTCTAGGGCCCGTGCTCGCCTTCCCCACACTGTTGCAGCATCAAGCTGACATAGCATAAATTTGGCTTGTGGAGGCCAAGTGCAGGAAGCCAGACTCTAGTGAAAAAGCACTCTGCTTTACAGACTCACGCTTCTGCATTTGAGACTGAGGCAGTTCAGACACTGGCCTTGTATATTAAAGATCTCAAATGCATCTTCATAAAGATAAAAGTGACCAACTGATGCCCCGGTAAGAATAGTCTGGAATTGTGCATGGGGTTGGGCATGCATTAAACCTAAGCATTGTTCCAAAGGAAATGGCTATGGTAGGGTATGAGCCACCGGCTTTGAAAATACTGACAGAGGGAGAATTAGCATTGATAACACATGTAATATGATATGCATGTAAACAAAGCATGATGTCACTGGCACAGCAGTATTGCACTACCAGGCCCTAGATAAAGCAATTCAGCCAGATGGATTTTGGTATTTTTTTGTGAACCTCCCAGGCAAGGCTGAATTTAGCGTACTGAGCAAACTCTAGAGCCCCTAGGTATTTCTGTCCAAAGTTCTTCTGGGCCTTTCTGTAACAACCACCAGCATACCCAGTGCAGTGAAACCCTCTCCTCTGTCCCATTGCTCAGCCTCAGGTGGCAGGTAGTCATCCACTGGAAGTCTTCCTATGGTGCCCTTGCAGGGCCTGATACCAGGGCACTGAGATGAGGAGAGTTGTGGACGTTATTCATGTCTGGTATGGTTGCACAGGCAGCTCCAGATTTTAAATGTTTAAATAAAAACTGTTTATCTAAATATATATATATATATCTGTCATCTAACGTCTTCAGCAAAGATAAAGCATCTTATGACAAATTTAAATAAAAAATAATAATCTGAATTGAGCCTTCAGTGTTAAAGAAAAGGTGATGTACAGAATAGGTCCCCAACTAGTGCAGTCTCTGGGTGTGGGAGTGCTGACAGAACAGCAGCATTCAATAGGACCTAAGGTGCCCTATAAACGATGCGGACTTCGTCGGCTACAACTAAAACCATATACACAATCGACAGTCACTCACTGGGGTAGCACATTGTGGGTCCAGTGGACAGTTGCTTTCAATGCTCAGAGGAACCTGTGAACGTCCTTATGCTCAAGAAGTACTTGTGTTCCAGGCTGCCCTGCTCATCTCCTGGTGCCTGACCCTGCAGGCTGGAGTGGTGTGATTGATTTGGTGCTGGATAACCCTTCCAGGGTGGCGTGGAGCTGAAGGATCCACCGGTTTCCAGTACGAAAGGGCTTCGAGCTTGAGATTGGTGCAGTGATGGTGGGAGCAGCAGTCCGTATGTCGTTTCCTTCACTGGCAACTGCAAACAGGGAAGAGAATAAGGTGGTTAATGGGGTAGTCACAGAATGGATTGGTGAAGGTGAACACATGCAACCCAGCCTTGTGTCGGAGGCTAGCTAAGAGACACCTTGCCTCCATATAAGCTGGAGGCTAGCAAAGCTTGACCAGTGTGGAGGCAGCACTTTGGGATGTCCTGTAGACTTTTGGAATTGGAAACAGAAATACACTGTGATCCAGGTACAATCTTCTTAAGGAGGTGAACCAGTGACAGGTTTAGACTCCTGTCCGTAATATTTAAGGGCATTGACCATCTCTTGTTTATGTCAGTTGTGTAGGTACAACTGTTCATGATGTGGGTTGAAACATCTCAGCGGATAACAGGGTTAATTTTTGCTAGACTGTTGTTAACCCCAGCAGTTTACTAAAGAAAACGGACTGCTTCTTGCCTTAAATTGCCGTTTTCAAAACTGCTGTCCTCTGGAGAGTCTGGTTCAGGAGGCCAGTCCAGCATGCACATCCCCAACAGCAGAGCTTGGCTATCAGTCTTGCTGCTAACGAAGCAGAGCAGACACCCAGCATGCTGGTGGTATACACTTGCTTTAAAGAGCAACATCAGCACATCTATTGACTGGTGAGATAGCACTTGTGCGTGCTGTGGCATATCTAAGCGGCCAGCAGCTTTCCTAGATTATGTGGAAAGGATAGCCGGTTCTCTCGCTGCAGGATTTCCTGTGAGAGTGTCTGTGCTCCATGTTATGCAGGAAATTGCCCCTGACCTTAAAAATCAGTGACTGGTGGGTTATAGAAAATTTCCCTGTAACAATGGCCTGGTTTCTCTCAACCTGTATAAAACTGGACCAAAAGAGAAGAAAGTACAGTGAAAAACCTAGGTGTGCACAGGACCCAAGTGTTCACTGTTTTATAAGGCAAGTCTCACCAACACCACCTAATAGTTGCTCCCAGATTTTTTGAGGCTTTTTTTTTTAAAAAAAAAAAAACCCCAAACCTGTTGTCTAAAAGCTACTGATAATAATGTGTGAGTACACTTCCAGCCTAGAGACTGCAAGGTACAGGCAGGCCTATTACATCCTTAGCCTATACCAGAATATACTCCCCTTTGTGGAAATAACACATTTGCTGTACTAGAGATTGTATTAAATCTTTTCCCCCCAAAGGCCATTCTTAAGTGTGTTATTGAGTTCTGATTTTATGATTACTCTTTCAATGCATTTAATTTATGGGAAAGAAATCTCCTCTTCAAAAACTTGCTTTAATTAATTTTGGCGACAGTAAAATGCTGGGAAGTGTTTATCAATTGTTGCAGCTCTGAGCTGCAATGCCGTGACTGTTGGTCAGTGATAAGAATAGCATGAACACAAGGGAGAAGGGGCAGTGGGAGTGGGACTCTCCTCTGGCTCACTGCCGATGCCTCAGCTTTGACGCCCTGGATCAAGGGTTGCAGTGGGGACAGTCCTAGCAACAACATGCAAGTTCATGTGCTGTCAGACAGCATTTTTCTGCAGAAAATTTGGCATATGCTAGGAATGGTCATTTGATAGCGAGCAGATGCCGGACCAAGAGCAATGCAGCAGCAGGTTTTATGAATGCAAAATATGTTCAGGCAAAACCTAAGTTCTGGCCTTGGACAATCACACCTTCTGGTGGTCAAGTCGATAGGGGTTGCATGGCCTTATCTGCTCAAAGGGAGCACCAGGTTTCTGGAAGCAACTCAGTGCAACAAAGGACACTTGATCCCTGGTTTCCCTGTTCTTGATTTGCTCTGATTTGGGTTGAGGGCAGCAAAGGTGCAGACAACGGCTGTCTAAGGTTAACTTCTTCCCAATTTATAAGGAAAGAAATGGGTTGATGGGGCTTTTGGAGCAGATGGGTAGCTTGAAACCAATTGCTGGTTTGGGTCACTCACCATCTCAGACTTTCACAGAGGCTGGTGGCATCACAAGTTGATTCACCCTGGTGAAGGGAAAACAAAAGTGACATGTGAGAGCTGCAGTTAGCCAAGAAACAGGCTCCTAAAAACATACCAGCCTATTAAATCCAGGTTCCTGTTGCTTAACAGTTTCTAAAGAGGTAGGACATTAATAACTGTCTGTCCTGCACAGTGGTGTCTGATAGCAATTCTGACAATTGCTGGAACATGCCAAGTAACATTGCTGACACTAATTGACAAGGATTTAGGAAGGTCCCAAAGGCATTCAGACACAGCAATTGTTTCCCTAAGCCAGTAACAAGACTGTTTATACAGTGGCTGTTGAATGGTGTCCTTCAAACTGACAGCATAAATGTAAACAGTCACCACTGATAAAAATTAAATTAAGAAAAAAGTAGCCGTCTCTCAGTTTTCAGCTCCTGAAGACCTGCTGCTCTTCCAGACAACTGCTCCCAAGTGATGGATGGAGCCCAGTGGGGACTTCAGTGTCACCAGGCAGAAGCTATTCTTGGCAATGTGCTGTCCTGCACCTCCTGCTACTGAGGGCAGCGAGGGGAACAGCTCCTGTTTGCTCTGTGGGGTGCCCAGGGAAAAGGCAGCGATAGTTTTACGAAGTTCATCCCTTAGACATGCTCCTTCTCATTGCAGTGTGCCCTGTGCAATTCAGCCTTCCTCATCAAGTGGTCTCCTGCTGCAGCAGATCACCTCTCTCCCCCCCACCCTGTTCATGCCTTCCCAGAGTGTGGTTGCTGTAGGGATAGGAACAATCTCCGTTGATAGTGTTAAGGCACAGCAAGGCCTGTGTGGACTGTAAGAAAGGCAAGTCACCCTCGGACTCTGAGACCTTTGAGACTTGCTTTCTATCTCAGATGCTCATTGATGTCAGTGGGAACTCCTGGATTCTCGGTAACAACACTGGAAAAGCCCGACCTCACCGAAGGACCTGGCTTGATGTTGCCACATTTGAGTGCTTTCACCCAAATGCACTCTAGCTGTACTTGGCCAACAGGAGAAGAAATCGGAGTCACAAAGTAAGAGTCTTCTCGTACCATTTCACTGTGCTAACTTAAAATAACAAATAAACTGAAACAGCAGTATTTTACACCTTAAAGGATTGCAGCAGGATTTTGCCATCACATGCAAAAGCAGAGCTTCTTTCTGAATCAGTGAAAAACTTGGCAGGTTTACAGGGAAGGTCACAGAAACCATCACTGCCTGAGGTCCTACCAGGTAAGAACCTCTCAATGAAACATCATTTTCCTTTGGAAAATGCTCAGTCATTAAAACTCATCTGTGACTCTGCACCAGACTTCACACCTGACCCAGGACACTCTTTTGCTGAAAAGAGGTGATGCTGGATTCAGACACGTGTTCCAGGATGAAAATTAACCAGTGGTTAGGGGACACCTTCCAAGAAATCTCTGCATCAGAAATTGGCCCAGTTCAGCCTACAGCTCTTAACTTCACACCAACCTCACAGAAAGCTTGTCTCACAGACAAGCTGCATAGAAGCCTCTGGGCCTTTTCTGCCTTTCAAGGCTATAAACTGAAATATTTTTGATGCAGGAGCTGACCCAAGTTTCTTTGCAGAATTACCATTCTTGCTAACCCTTCCTGCATTTTGGACATTACATTGTATTGAACATTGTAACTGTGCTTTAACTATCAGAATACATCAGAGAGATAAACCAGATTACCTTGTAATGCTACAGTCAGCTTCAGAAGTAGGAAGTAAACTATGATATGTTATGAAGCTATCACAGAATACTAAAACTCCAGATGTTTGAATGCGCCGTAATGTTGTTTGATGTAAACATTTTTACAAGATACAGAATATATAGAGAAAAAGTTAGTTTTGCCGTTACTTTCTCTTTAGCACAGAGAACCCACGTGCATTGCTGACAGATGAATCGTAAACACAAGACTTTCCTTCTTATATTGCTTATAGTTCAGCCTCCTATGGGATAAAATGTACCTCCCACATAAGTACTTACATTGTCCCCAAGTCATGATAGTTATTCTTTGCATTTTAACACATTTCTCTCAACTTCTGCTTTATCTCTCTTTTACAGATGGGAACAGAGGCCTAGGGGGGCTAATCCTGAAATGTATTTAGAAGATTTCACGGGAAATTAGACCCCACATGACTTGAGAAGCTGCTGGGGAGAGAAGTGACTTTCAGGGATCACATAGGAAACTAGTGAGCAGAAGAGAGAACTGAAATAGTCTCCCAAATTTCAGACAGTGCTTCATTCTCTCTGAAGCACTGTGTTGTAGACGATGGTCCACTAGCTTCTGCACATCCTGATTTCAACAAGGCTCAGCTTACAGGTGGCAGCAGGTCAGCTGTGAATTTTTTTTTTTTTTAAATCAAAACCACTAATAATAAATTTTAGATTCTCTTAGGTGGTAAAATGTAGTACATGGACTTAAGCTAACAAGGCTTAAGAGCATCTAAATCCCTGTTTAAGTCCCACTTGCCTTTCTAATAACGATAATCCCACACTGAATAGATTGTTGCTTCCGATTTGGGGGTATCTGCTGACTAAACATTGGTTCCTAAATTGTTCTATTTTCTCTGCAGTGTTTTCTCAAGATTGTGAATGTTTTCATTCCTTGAAGAGAGCGGGGTGGGAACCACTCTGTTATTTCCTGAGGGGGAGGAAACTTACCCAAATTGCCTTTCAAGAACAGAAGCTGTACAACTTTTTTAGTTGTTTTTATGGGCTCCTCCAGCAGTTAAAAATGTGGCTGACTCTTTCTAACCCCATCATTTCCTCCCCTGTCAAACCTAAATATTTCTCCTAGATCCTATCAAACTATTTCCATGTAGTGTGACAGCATCTATAATTCTGAAGTATTTATAAGACTGTCTGTTTAATATTAAACTACATGCTCTAGAGCTGTTAAATATTTATACTATGTAAAATGGATCTAATTTCACAGCACCTCATCCGGTTAGAGAACTGCATAAGAAAAAGAAGATGAATTTAAGATAACAGATGAGTGGCCAGGATCTTTTACAGGTCAGCTATACTCTACTTTGTTTCAGGAATTGCACAGAGATGATTCTCCAAACGCTCTGTCCCTTTCAGTCTAGCTGGTCACTGAGCCAACAGACACTGGAGGTTACAGTTTGTAATAAAGCCAGCACTGCTGTACAGTGCCTGACACAATCTGGGCCTTATGAGGCCTTTGGAAGAGTTTTTGCTGCCCACATCCAGTCCAAGAATGCTCTGCTCCACCCTGTGCCAGCAAGAATGAAACCCAGATCTCCCTTCTCACCTGCAGCTGCATCTGCTCCAACAATTGAGGGTGAAGCTGTGAGAAGCAGTGGCAGGATATATGTCCCCCTGACTTGCCATAAAATATAGGCTAACGAATGTTTGAACTCCATGAATTTATCATCTCTATTCATGAGCTCAAACTCAAGCAAGTATCAGGATGTCAAGAATGAGAACACACTTGCACGCTAGTGTGTGCGGCACCATCATGCACAAGACTCCAAGAGAAAGGCTGTGCTTATATAAAGCTTTTGTGAATGGCTGTCAACACCGCTTAATGTTAAGTTTCATACATAACTTAAACAACACACATATTTTAGTATCCTACAGCTTTCCAAAAGCCCTGTTTTCTTGCTATCTAAAGTCAGGCTCTGGCTTTTGTAACAGAGAAGTATATGAGGAAATAACATCCTAATTTTTACAGCCTGCTGTACTTAACATCGCTTAACTTTTACAACCAACAATAAAATGCTTTGGTAGGGTCCTTCTAGGCTGCAAATAACTCATTTTTTGACTAGCAAGAGCTCATTCAGCAGACAAGAGTATTGGGGCTACAGGGGCAGCTAGATCACTGTATTTAGCAGCAACTCCTGCCTGTGATTAAGGATCTTTCTCCTTCCTTCATTTCACTGGAGAGAATTCTGTGTTTCTGAAGTACCGTGCAATATGCTATAAAGTGCCTGTTTGAAGCAGCACTTTAGGAAGGGATACCATCATAACAGTCACTTAATGGCACTCTTCAGCAGATTCCTCCCTTTCTGCACTTTCTCAGACGTTGCTTGGGGGGGGGGGGGGGGGTAGACCTCTCCAAACGGCCTTGCGGACACACTGAAATCAGAAATTTTAGGTGATGCAGTGTTTACATGGACAGACATCCTTGAAAGGTAATGAGACTTTATGGCCTTAAATCTATGAAAAACAAATCTCTTTTTCAAATACAGCTAGTTAAGGGTGCTTTTTGGCATCAAAGTGCTAGAGCCAATGACACACTCCACCTGTGTATCAGCGATGATTAGCAGCCCAGCCAGGCGCAGCATTCTGCAAATCCTGCTACTGAAACTCGTCAGTAGCATTCGAATCTAATGTTGCTGTCTGAAACTGTGCAAGAAAAACAGAGGCTAAGCATTATCATTTGTAGCTCCACACCTGTATGACTTTCAGATGTAACAGTGAATTTTATCGACTGATAAATGAACACAGGAAGTTACTTGCACAGGAGATTGGCTCATGCTGTTGTTATCACTGTATTCCTGCAGATAACTGACAAAACAATTATGGAGTAGGAGAGCTGGGGCAGCCTTCCGCATTGGGTTTTTTCATCTTCAAATGCACACAAACTCAGGTCCATCAGGTAAGTTAAAATCCTAGGGTAGAAGTAATACTGTCACTGTGGTCTCCCCGGAGCTTACAAGAGGACAAGTGTAGTTGCATCTAGAAGGAGGAAGGAGATTGCTAAAGCAGAGGAGCATAAAGTAGGCTTAGGCACAGGCCAAGTCCGCTCTTTGCACAATAAGCACCCCCTCATTTACCAGCTGTGGTTCAGAAAGGGAGAAACGTCAGGAAGGTGTATATTCCACATACTCGCTCACTTCATCCGCCACTTCGTTACTGCAGGGATCAATTGCCTTAAGTAAATCCTTGCTGAAACCAATTGCCAAACCACATTAACATTTTAGTAAACAAAGGAGGGAAATGGACACAAGTTTACAGACTGTCCCACTCATATTTTCCACAACTGCCTGCATACTGTCATCACCCGCATAAACAGAGTCAGCTTCAAGAGGATGTAAAGATTACTGCAGTTGGCCTGCCGGCAATACAACTGGGTAACACAGGACCAGGAAACACCTTAAAAACACAACCAACCACCCTTCACATGGTATCACACTTCGTTCATACTCCTCACAGACCCTACTGCTTTGTGTCACCAGTATTTCACCACAGGGGGATTTATAGCTGCATTTCACTGGGATTTTGTCACATTTCCCTTGAGGACTTTGAATCGGTCAAACTCCGTTAAGTGCACGAAGTTTCACCCAGTAATGCACAATGTCAACAGGGCTGCACATGTAGGCACTGAGTTCATGCAAAGATTCCTGCCCCTGAAACAAATCAAAGTAGTCCACGGCTATTCTGCTTTCTCTTATTATTTTGCTCACTGCAGAAGCCAAATCCAGCTGTCCTATATACTGCAGAGTTCTCTTTAAGCTTGGCTCTCTACCACACTTGTGAGTGTAACATACTTGTCCCAACAACGCACCACCTTTGTGCCAGACACTTTATGAAGAGCAAAACCAGCAGGCTGGAGACTCCAGTTCAAGTGTGTACCTTTTATGCCCTTCATTATACAGTTTTTAATCAAGCAGTGCAGAATGTAAATATGTTAGCCATTGCTGTCCTCCAGTAACTAAGTATGGTTGCCATTTTCACCTGCAGTTGGAAGGCTTTGGTTCCCCGCTCTACAACAGAGTTCTCCCGGGATGCTGAACAAACTGCTAGGTGCACTTGGGCCTCCATCTCCTCCCTAAAAAATGGCTGCAGAACATTAAACCTTAGTACAACCTATTACCTCCTGAGCAGGGTGTAAGAACAGCCAAATCAAGGATTGTTTCCAGGGAGCATGGCCTGTTTTAACTGAACTCAAGCTATTTTGATAGTTAAGTCAGTAACTCTGGAACAAGACACCCATGAATAACATGCATTACCGCAGAAACTCGGTGCTTTGATTTGAAAGGTTCCTAGTATGCTGCAGCTGAAAACAGCAACTGAAAGTGAAGATCCATGAAAACTGAGCGATAATAATACATCAACCTAGAAAGATCCCAGTGAGTGGTACAGGGACAGGACTGGCACAGCTAAAAATAGTCTACGCGCTGAGCTTCCTGATGCATCATGACGGGTTCATCCAGCCTCCCAGGAACAGGGTCTGTTTGATGAAGCTGAGGTCAGTTTGCTAAAGGAAAAGGACGCTAAGCAGAACGCTAACAAAATTTAACAAAGAATCAGGTGTAGGAGTAGCTTGCATTGGAGTAGAAAACCATTGCTTAATTTAGCTCTGCTGGCTGCTTACGCTCACTCATTTCTACCCAGAGAGGAAGCCTGGGGCTTGTGTAAATCTGAAGCACTCCAAACCAAGGCTCAACCAGGACTTGGTCGTGTGCAGCCTTCCTGGCGGCCATCGGCATAGAGTTGCCCTTCCCTCTGGGGACAGAAATGGTGGATCGGTCTGTACTGAGCAGCAGCTCTCTCGTGGAGACAGCCCGACGGGAGCTTCGTGCTGGTGGTGACAGGTGCTCCGCCAGCTGCACTAAAGAAATGAATTGGCTTAAATCCCCTTTTCTTCCTGCACGTCAGTGGGTTTAGCGAACAGAACATTATAATCATGTAAATACATTTTTTTTCTCTCTATTCGGTACAGCCCCTTAAAGCTGCGCAGACTCTGTTAGTATTTTCCATCTGTTCATTTAAAGTAGGTGCTGAGCATATTTGCCTCCAGAGGAAGAAACATAGCTCAGCTTCTATTTTTCCTCTTTCACAGGTCTTGACAGAGGACAAAACTGGCATAAAGAAAAAATCAATAACCTTTCCTTCTATTTTTCCAGGCAGCTGCAACAGAACAGATGTGAAGATGAGCTGTTAACAGCACTCATTAGGTATCAAGGTCTTGGATGGAAATGAGCTCCGGAGACAAATCTGCCTTACTGCCCTGCGGTGGCACACTAATGTGGACTCCTGAAGTTAGCGGGTCTCTGAAGTCCTCAAAACTTACTGCCCGAGTCTGTCCCTGTACGTATAATTCTGCCAGATATTGATGGGCTCAGAATTAAGGTGGGGGGATTTTTAGTGCCATGGAAGATGTGGGTAACATCACACTGTCATGTCCACTGAAATAATGGAGGAAAGAGGAAGTGGAGGGTCTTGCTTTTTTCTTGGCATGATTGAATAGAGAAGGGGATAAAACATGACATAAAAAGCACGTATGATCTAATTAAATCTTTAAACAGAAAATCCTGTAGAGCTTCCTGATGCCGGTTGATTAGACACATACGTCTTACCCTCCAAAATAACTGTCTCCTGATACAGCTCTTTTCACCAACCTCTAAGCTACCAGGTACGGGGAACTGTCCTTCTGTTTTGCTCCGCTGTAAGTCTGGGCAAGCCCTGTCTCACATGTGGTACTGGTCTGGCAGCAGCTTTAGGAATGACCAAGGCAGAACACTTAAGACGCTCCTTACTGAAGCACTGCAAGTAATATGCCAACAGTTTTGTCCGTGTTTCACTAAAAGATGCCATTCAGGCCAAGGACCCAACCACAAGTAAATTACTCTAACAGAATCACAGCCTGCTGAAAATCTGCCTTGCAGATTTCTCCACATGAAGAGGTCATCTACTGTTGATAAAAGTCAATACCTTCATAATATGCTCTGTGACTGTGACAGGCTTCAGGAAACAGACTAGCAGGCCTGAATTTTTCATGATTTGTTCTATTTCCTTGTGTCAGAAGGGGTTTCTGGCTTGGAAGGCTACCTTCCGTTCAGTGTTCCAGTCACCTGCGTGGGATCTGATCAGATTTTGTATCTGTGCCAGGGCAGCCTTAGCAAAGAAACCGTCTTAGCATGAGTTTAAAATATCTTCCTGTGTGACAAAGTCCCTGCATGCCAAGAACTGTCCTTTGCAATGACAATGCAAATTGACATATTGAATCCAATGTAAGCATATGGTTTAAGTGCCCCTTGTACCTTGTGGGCAAGTGCTTTTAATCCTGTTTTACCGCTGATGAGCATTGTAGGGACAGCATCTGACTTCTTGAAGGTCGCAGCAGAGAATCAGTAGCCAAGACAGCAGGAGGACTCCAAGTAGTTCTTGATCTGGTGCTCTTCTTGGACAAGTAAGCTTTGCCTTCCTGTAACTTCAGGCACGTGGAGAAATTCCATTCCTGCTGCAGAAAAGCACTTAAGTAGCTAGGAATAGTCTAGGAATATTGTTTTCCTTTCTCTGTGGCACAGGAGATTAACCTCAAAAAGGCAGTATATGTGGGGAATTGATGGGCTTGGAGAACCATGAAGTTCTGCCGGCAGCCTCTTCCGCAGCTTGCAGTTAGCAAGAGCTATGCCAACACCAGCTGGCTCAGTCCTTCTGCCTGTACTTAAGCAAAGCTCCCGCTGCCAACAATTAACTTGAACAGCATATTTCAAGTGCCATGAGCATTTTGTGTAAGGACCACAATTGAGCTCAAAATGTCTGTGAACAACCAAACTGACCTTTGACATCTTCCTACCTAACCTGCAGGAAATCCGCAGGTTGACTAAAGCAACAAAACAAATCAGTATTTTTTCTGTATGAGACAATATTTTCCATCTGCATGAAACCAGCAGCTCCCAACTGAAGAAGCAGCATTTAAAATGCAGCCAGTCCCAAGCCATTACATTCTTATGTTTGCTAGCTCCATTTATGGAGTTACAAACATGGCTAGTAAACAGGGGAGAAAAAAACCAGCCCTACAAGTAGGCTTTTTCCAGCAATAATAAAACTACTTACATTTCCACCACCTCTTCCCTACATATTCCCAACCCTTTGATTCCATATAAACCATCTAATAATCTAATCTCAGTCTATGCGTCTTTATCATGCCACTCTCAGATATCCAGAACACCCTCCTTGCCTCTCTTTTTCCATCATCACAGATCCTCTGCATCCCAATCTGGACTTTTTGCTGTAAATTCACACACCTTCAAAGGCCAAGGACATCTTATCTAGGCTAAAAAAGCATTGTGAGTTTATATCACTGTAGGAAATGTTTCATTATTATTCTTCTTTTGTAAAGTAAAAAAAAAAAAAGCAATCATATTATTCCCCCTAAATAGCTGAATATCAGCAGTGAGTGAACTGTTCCTCAAATATCCCTTTATGGGAGTTGTTTGATTAAATCCACTTGCTGGCCCTGAAATCCTCAAATTCAAACCCTGCTTCAATGTGGCACTGAGATGGGTCTCTACAGTAAGTGTCCAGCCTCTTTAAAAAAAGCCACGCAATACATCTTAAAATATTTCATAGAAGAAATACTCTTTTTAGTAATGCAAACTACCAGAATGGAACATGCTGTGTATCATCCTAGCATGCCAGTTTAATACCTGTGACACTATTAATGGAGGGGACTCCATCCTTTGCTGGCAACAACATGAGGTTGTTTGATGCGTCCTTTCTGTCTCTAACTGCTGCCACAGAAAAATCAGAGAAAAAGAGGGCTGGCAACTCTGCGAGTCCTTCCTCTGCCCCACATAATAGAATCTACAAAGCAAAAATAAGGTCAGACACTTTCAAATTGCTGCAATAGGAGAACTGGGAGATCATTTTATATCTAGTTCTAGAAAAGGCTAAAAATAAGCCTGATGTGAGGCATAAGACAGAGTCTGAAAATGGATTATTCTCATTTTTCCTGTAATGTAATTTGCGGATGTGCCATGTTTAAGACGGCAGAAAAGGTGTATGGACTAGGGATTGTTCTTTTTGTGGCTTGCACTATCTAGTCTGTAACAAGTATTTTCTCTGCAGTGTTTGTACCCACCACTTTTAAAATGAAATGTTAATCAGCACTGCTACTTAGCAAGAGTTTCCACACCTGATCAAAGGTGTTAAGAGTAAATTTTTTTTTCTTATCAAATGTTTAATTTTAATTTTAGGAGAGAAGAAAAACCTACTAGAGCTGTTTAACTAACCTGATTCTTGTCATGTAAACAAATGGGTGAACCATTTATGCTTGCAGGTCTCTGAAGTGCTGAGTGGTAGCTAGTTAAATACTTAAATTCTTTTGTTCTGACCAGCTGCATCAGTGCAGCTATTTATTCCTGTTCGTGTCTGCACCAGGGATACACACTGCAGTTGCATCCTGCTGCCTGATCTGCATTGCTGTATCTTTGGCAAAAACATCCAGCATATATCATGCAGGATGCAGGGAGGGACCGAACAATTATAAAATGGATATTGATCCAGAGCATCCTTCTGTACCTCTGAAAGGACATGGGGAAAAAACCCCATGCTTCCAGGTATAAAATCAGAGATTAAATTAAAAAATTATTAAAAAAAAAAAAAAAAATCCTTTGAAGGGTAGAGTATTCCACACCTGCACAGGGTGGTGTTTCTCAGGAAAAATCTAGGTGAGTTTGGGTTTTCCCACAGCAACGGCTGGGAGTGGCCGACGTTGGGGAGAGGACTGCAGAATCACCGTGCACCTGCTGCAGAGCACCAGTGGTCCTACAGGTTTGTGCCTGTGCAGAGACAGAGGGTCATTGCTCAGCAAAGCTTCAGATGCTTAACACTCACGCTGACTGCCCAGAAAAGAATCATGTTACACGCTAATTACATTACAGTGATTTATATGCCTGGGCACCCAAAAGTTGTCACAGCTTGGAGAAAGGACTTTTTTTTTTCCCTTTCCTTTTCATAATAAAAGCAGCACATTCTTCCCAATTACTGGTGAAGCCATTGCTTCTAATAAGTACCAATGTAGGCATTTCTTCTGCAGCTCTCTAGGGTGAAGCTTTGTTTTTTTCAAGTTATCTGCATTATGAGTGAGGAAGAGCACACAGACAGACCACAGATGCAATTCTCAGCAGTGCTGAGTTTTTACATCCAATGAGTGAAGTACCTGAAGTACTCCTGACTTCTGAAAGTTGCCTTCTGGCTGGTATCTGCCAAGGCTGCACAGGTAGCAGTGATGGAGGTAAGGAATAAAAGTATGGTCATCAGGTTTCTGATCCATTTCTGTAGGGGTCTTCCATGGCAAGATACTCTACTTGTACTTATCGTCTTCCAGAGGATGTCCAAGTATAGCTTGAGTCTCACAAATTTTCATCAAGCAGGTAAGAGAAATACAGTACAGAGCATGGTAATGCTTGGAAATAAAATATGACTGCTTTAACCCTCCACTGCACTACTACAGAACAGGAAAGGAACAACAGTATAGTCAAGCGAAATCACAGCAGGAATTGTAGTTGAGTGGTTTAAAAAAGAACTGAAGTATTTATTATTACTAGTGCATAAGAGTTCTTACAGAAAACATTCTTAACCATTTTCTCTCTCTTATCACTTTGGAAGGGTGGGATTAAATTTGTGTTATAAAAATTGCACCTAAAATGATTGGATTATATTACAGTGTGATGTACTGTATCATGTTCTCTGCTAGTCCTAAATTTACTAAAAGCCTCTTGAAGCTGTCAGACTTCTGAAGCAGCATGAAAATAGTTACAAAAGAATCATGATTTTAAAAAAAAAGAATTGCTGTATAAAGAAAGTTTTCTCATGAGTGTTTTTGTGAGAGGGGCAGCCTTATTGACTGGAATTCCTGTGCTAAAAAAGTAATCTACAAAATATGCCAGGAATTGTTGCAATGATAAAAGTAGTGTAAAAAAGTCACAAAGTACTGAAAGCCTGGAAAATCTGTTTTTGAAAGGAAGTGTGGTGGAAACTGGAGGAAGCTTTACAGGAAAGAGAGGTTGCTATCCTGATACTCTGTCCTGCCTGGAAGAAGAAATTATCTCTAAGCAAACGCCCAGAGACCAGTACACAAAGGAACATACACAAAGGAACATACAAACAAAAAAATACCAGCAATAAAACCCTGAACTACTTCTCACAGAAGCATAGAAATTAAAGCAGGGAAAGCTTAATTTCCATGGGCAGAGCTGCAGAGAGCAGCGTTACACTTCTCTGCTTCCATATTAGTTCGTTAGAGAGGTCTGTGGCATCTGGCCCGTGCGCCCTGACCCTGCTGGTGATGAATGGGTTTAATCTCTGGCGTGTAACACCAGCGTTTGTGATTCCTGCAGGTTAATTGATTTCTTTTGGCAAAGCACATTTCCAAGTCCTGTTGTCTGAGCAGCATGACTGACTGCAGAGGGAAAACAAGGCATCTTGAAAAAGAGATTTTCCCGTACGCAGCAAGTAATAGGTAGGATACGAGGGAGGACTGGCCAGGCAGAAAGCTATCCTTGCCAAAGGTGCGCAGCGCCAAGCGCAGATGGCCTGTCAGATAGGTGGGAGCCGGACGTCGGATTTGGAGTCCAGCATGGAGTTTTAAACTGCTAATAGCAAAATGCTCTGTTGTCTTTTCTCTCACAGGCAAGCATGCAGCTAATAACGAACAAATCCTCCCCCATAAATTCTTCTGAGGAGACCACTGAACCTGTCGGCAATGGCAGGCGGGAGACCCAGTCGGCAGCACAGACACCACTGCACATGGCAGGGAGAGAAGCCTTTCTCTGCAGTTGCCAACCTTATTAAAGATACCGTTGTACTGTTCAGTAATGTGTCAAACCTGAAATAAGCTGCACTCTCCAGGAATCTGTAGGATGCCAGGGTATTTTTAACATGGGAGCGGGCATATCCCAGAAACAGTGCAGTAGGAGTCATTTGAGAGAAATTATTTTGTTAACCATCATTTATGACAACAGTTCTCCCTCTGTATCTGAGCCAGTTTGCAACACAAAGGATCCGTGGCTGCATAATATAAAATTCATAAACAAATGTAAGTCAGACAGACCAGAAAAGGGAAGGATGCGGAGAGAGCGCAACAAAACCAGGTCTGAAGAATATGTTTCTTCAAAAAGTGGACCAGTGACTGGTTGGGAAGCTGGTATGCTTTGGATGTGAACAGAGTACAACCAAATCTGCTCAGGCTAGACAGCAACAAATAAACTTTTATGCAGGAGAAAGCAGAGCTGGGACATGTGATCTCCCTCCCACAGTAACACTACTGCAAAGCTGGTGTTTTGGTGCACTGTAGAACAATCCTGTAAAACACACCAGCACTGGCACCCAAGCAGAGTCAACCGGTTAGTGACCAGCCTGCGACCTGCAGAGCCTCCTGAGAAAGCCCTCTTCCTTGAGAACTCCACTGGAGCTGTGATACTGGCTGGATACCGCAGTGCACTGCCCAGTATAAAGGTCCAGGTGGGGTTAGACGTGCTGATAAGGATGGGAGTAACCCGGAATTCATCAGTACCTGAATACTGAAATCCTCCTTCGCCACCTGAGATGCTGTCATGCCATGCTGGCAACACACGTGGTGCAAAGGGACACATATCTCCACTGTAACTAGAAGGAAGTGGAACGAGCACTCTCCCCTCTAAATACAATGAAGACACACACTGAAGTTTTCCTAGAAACAGGTGGGGCCCTGAGCAAAGGCTAACACTACGGCTACACGAGGGGGATTCTGTCTGCTGCACTGTATCACTACCCTCTCACCAAATAGAACTTTTGGCTCCTTGCATCAAAAAAAGTCACCCTGAGCACCTCGAAACTTATGTTCATCTTGCCATGTCCCCAAGTGATCACTACTTAGACTTGCATGTACAGCTTACGTGCACAATTACAGAAACAGGACTGGAAGGCAGCCAGCGAGCAGTTCCCGTCTTCCTGCCTCAACACCAAGCCAGGGATGCCTTCAGAAACATAGGACAGCTTTCATGTCTTCTCCAAATAATCTGCTGTAGCATTTACCTCTTTTTTCTCGTAGGAAGTTCTTCCTAACATCTAATCTCCAATTTCACTTCTTGCAATTTAAAGCCCTTATATGCAGATAACAAACCAGGCACACATCAGTCATGTCACATCTCCAAAGCCACACTGAAGTTCAACTCTGCAGGACTTAACCTTCTTATAAGATACATGATGAGGTCTTGTTTTTTCTGCAATGTTTAACCATCTCATTATAGAGGGAATGTATATATCTAAAGGCACCAGAAGGCAGAAAACCTTTCCTTTCTCTGGTATTTGTGCGTATTATTAAAAGGAAGGTAGAACTACTCTTAACAGGGCCACAGCACCATCTGTGGCACTGCTTCCAAATCTCTTGCATCCATCTGATATGATGGTGTGAGCCAGAAAGTATGACCCAAACTGTTCATGCACTTATGTCAACCTCCAAACACCTTATTTTCCTTCTAGTTGTACTATGTCTAGTGACAGTGATATGCCAGGGCCCCTCTCCTTAAGGTACAGCAAGGTATGCTCTGCTCTCTTTGTCTGCAGAACTATGACAGGCTGTTAACGTCTGCATTGTATGTCTGCGTGTTTCCCATTCTCCCAGTGGGAGAAAGGCAAAGGCAACTTCTAGTCAACACCAGACTAGTCAACTACCCAGATATTCAGCATGACATTATACATAGATACTCTTATTTTTCGACAATTATGAGAAAGAGACTAACCCCAGAAGTTTGTATGTCATGTGGAAGCGTCTTCTGAATTACTGTAGTTGCCAACCGTGAGGTGGTCCGAATCGGTTTCTTTACTGAAAAACAGTAGCTTTTTTTTTACAAGCTGCAATAAGGGACTGGGAAAGACTATCTTTAATACAGCGACCCTTGAGCACGTATGTCCCCGCATACACAGCTTGCTTCCTTCTTGCCTAACGTTCCTGTGTATTGGAGGTAGTGAGCAGGGCACAGGGGGCTGAGATGGGACTGTGGGCTCAAAGTTGACCACCAAGCTCTGTAAAGTATCTCTTGCTCTTCACCTAGCAGTCCACTGGTTCCAGCACACAGCAACCCCTCACCACAGATGGCCTGGGCTGTGGCATGCTCACGCAAGGGTAAAAGGGGCCTGTGATCTCAAATACTGTGCTCCCCTCCAGGCCGTTTGGCCAACAACTGAGTTCCATCAGAGCAGAAGCGTGTAAAGGATACCCAGCCAGCATGACCCAAGCCCCTGCGCTTCGTGCAGCCTCATGCACTCTGCTGAGCTGAGGTTCTTAACACACAACCCAACATCCTTTATTTACCTGGAAAGACCAAGGCCAGGAAAAGAGTACAAGCATAACGTTCAAGACAGAAAACAGGCTTCGGTACCTCCCCATTTGCAATTGCCAGGTTACTCACTGTTGTTCAGCTTTGGCTCGGTCACTTAGAAAGAAGAGGGCTGTGGCCAGGAAAAACATCCCTCCTAGGACGACGACAAACGGGCAGAGCATGAGTGCATACCCCAAGCTGAGGAACTCCCAGACTGGGGACTCCTTTGTGCTTTGTCGTATCAGGTCTGAGATCTAGGAGAAAAGGGCAAAAAAATTAGTCACTTAGATGAAAGAGAGGCATGATAATGGTGAAGGGAACATGATTCCCTAAACTGCCCACTGAACATGCGCATGCTGTTTAAAATGGAACAGCATGTTCAGTAAAGGCTGAACGTCCTTTGCACGCTTCAGCCTTCCACACGCCACTCTGGAGCCTGGGCAACTTATGCTGTGAGCAGCTTGGCAGGGATTCTCCTCTCCCTGTCACTCTCCTGGCCTGATCTATTATTCTTCCCACAGCTCTCTTCATCTTCTCCCTGGCTGCTTCAGTGACTGCAAGCGTGGGTGTCTAACCCCGCTGTACTGACCAAGCCTCCTGGGGTGCTGGCAAGGGCCACACCGGCATTGCTTGGTGGGTGATGGAGAGACCAGTCTTCCATTTCTATCAAGTCCTGTTTACTCCTACCCCTTACCTACCTTTCAACAAAAGGAGGTATTAAATTCCATTTCTGTGTATTGGATGGGAAGGGGGAAATGTTTTTCACAGAACAAAACCCCAGAGATTCCATCTGATTTTCAGAGATGGAACTCTAACATGGTTTTATCCCTGTGTCAGGTACAGGCCTCGTTCCCTCTCCTAACCTACTAAGTTTGCTGCACTTTGAAGTGTAATTGTGTACAAGATGTGACTCTGCACCCCAGGCTCAGACAAGGTCTGTTGCATAGGGGCTGCACTCACACCAAAGAACCATGCCTCACCAAGTTTATGGGCTAAGGCAACCTCCATCTTCTGACAGTCAAAAAGTGTAATTATATGAAAGTGAACAAAGTTTGCGTTTACATGAAGGAGCAGTGACATGCAATGGCAGTATTTAGTTCATTATGAAAAGCTTTTGCTAAAACTCAGTAATATTTAATGACTGTAGCTAAAACAATCGCATTTTAGTATTCACTGTCCAGCAAACAACTTTACTCTCCATAAATCCAACACAGCAGTAGCAGCAGTAGGGAAGAGTCTCAAGGCTTTGGGCATTTAAATGTCCAGCTCTGTTTTTAATCTGTGACATTTTGTTGAGGCAGAAATACTACTTTATACCAAAAGACTGCAGGAAATTTGTAGCATAAAATCCTACTGCTGTGCACACACGCAAATCTGTTCCAGAAATAGTCAAGCTTGTGCAGCAACTTCTAAACTGCTACATTGCTGCTAATGAAAAAGGTAGTGTCAGACACAAACTACAAGCAAAATCCTACATTGAAGGCTTAAATCTAAAGACACTTGAAAATCAAGTGAGGAAATGTCACACACAGGAGGCATCACCAGCTCACAGCCCTGCAGCCAACTGTAGCGACCTGGAAGGTAAATGTATGTGAAGAGATGCCTCAGCAGAGGCCAAGCACAACAGAAGGTGACAGAAAGGTGACACTCATGGGGACTCAAATGAACAGGTCGCAGAGTGTGCTTTAGGAGGGAGACTCTGGAGCGTTGCTGGTCTCAGTGCCTTAATACCCGTCTTACAGCTCAGCCTGGCTCCTGCTGGAGTGAAGGAAAGGAGGAGCGGCCAGCCTGCTGCTGGAGGTGAAACCACTGCACACAAAAGAGCAGAAGACTGTCTTTCAGGATGGAGCATTCTCAAGTAGAGAGGAGTGAATAAACACTGGAAGAGTGCACCTACAGAAAGAATTGAAGGTTTTTAGCCAGACTTCTCTGTTTCATTCCCTGCCCTAGAAAGGACGAGGAGAAAATTTCGGTGCTCGGGATATAGCTAAGGAAGTGTTCCTGTCCTCTCAAAAAGAACTTTATGCACAGTGTATAACACACACAAGGAAAAACAGGATTGTTATGAACAAGTCTCATGAGAACTGATGGTTAAAAAAGTCCTTATACTGAAGGCAAATAACAGTGGCTATTAGTCTGAGAGACTTATTAAAAAATAGCAACAAGACTGGAATGTGTAGAGAATGCACTCACAGGAAATTAGCAGAACATGCACTGCACCCAGAAGGCAGGGACATCAGTTGGTAATTTATTCCCTCTTGTATCCAGACACCTTAATTCCCAACATTTCCCTCACTCTTCATTATGAACCAAAATTTGGCATTCAATCAGCCCCTCTGTGTGCAATAGCCAGAATTGAGGTTATTCTAAAATAGAAATTTAGAAATTCTAAACCACTTTTCATTTTTGGGAATGGATACAATTAGACTCCAAAAGGACCAGACAATAAATCACTCGACAAATTGATATGATAAATCAGCAGCAGAGGATGAAAAGCTAGGCATGCGCTCCCGATTGCTTTCTCTTATGGATGACATGACATTCTAAGGCAAAACCAGCTTTGAAAATGTAAAGTCTCCAACAAATAAAAACTTCCAATGCAGCTTGCCCCACACCTTCCCTTCTAAGGGATCATGTTGACCTTTTATACCAACAAATCATGTTAATATGGAATCTGCTACCTTTTTCATTTTTAACCCAACATACTGTTTAAGTGCATGTTTTATAAAAAGCAGTGTTTCCTCCCATCCAAGGTATAATTCTTCCCACCAAGCCAGCTGGGCTTTCTCATCTAGGTTTCATACAATCCCCTCACCCATGTCTGCATCTCTTAACTCTAGAACTTTATCAGGGCCCACAAATATGTTTTTGCTGTTAACTTACAGTCACTATTCCCTGTTGTTTTCTTCCACTCGGTTACAAGCCACCTGCTAAGACTAGAACTTTGGCATCTCCTCTCAAGAGGACACAGGACATAATTACAGACTTGGGCTCCAAGAACGACATACTGTCTGCCAAATGGTCTGCTCTGTATTGCCAATTTTCGGCTTTCCAGACTCCTTGCAATGATAGCATCCTGAGTTGTCTAACCGTGATTTGGCAAGACTCCATCTAGCATCATATTCAGCGTCTTCTATCATGAGTAACAAAAAGTGGGGTTTGCAAGCACAGTCAGTGCCAGTTCTTCAGCATGGAGTCATGTGGGATTCCTTTCTTTGTTCTGCCAATTGGTAGGTGGCAAAAAACTTCAAAACATTTACCCAAAACTTGGGGGTGGAAAATCAATAAGGAAGTCCTGCTGTTGCTTTGCAGTCTAATCAAAAATCTTTGATAACATCCTAACTATGAAAGTTCACATCTTCTTTTCCCTCACTATGTAACATAGATCTTGGACCAAGAGGAATGACTTTGCTAAATAAACTTCAGCTCATGGCATTTTTACAACAGAATACAAATGGCATGTATTCAGCTGGTGGCAGCCAACTGGATGGAGTCCAGCTACAGAAAATGCCCACTTGCCGGAGAATGAACAGTATAGCTGCAGTGGGCGTGATCCAAAAACACAAAATCTCTGAGTGTGTCTCAATCTGAGTGCAGAAGACAATGAAGGAAAAAAGGGAAACTTCATTAGAACCTTTCTTGGGAAGCATGTGCTGGTTTTTTTGGAACACTGGACAGGATATTGATGTAATAAAAGCTCAGGTGGGCTGAAGCCCTAGAAAGATGTCTTGCTGCTATATTACTGTCCCTCCTGAACAGCATGAGCGGTTAAATTAAACTGGTTTACTAATCAGACAGTGTAATGGTAACATCATCTTTGAAATCATAATTTCACATACCCTGTCTCATTGCTTAATTGTACATCTAAACTCCTCTGCAATTGCTTGATTTTTCTAAATTTCTGACGTTGCCTCTTGGGCACAAACCTTGCTACAGAAAAGGATATTTCCACTGCAGTATCTGGCACAAGTACCTGATTTTCATGATTACCAATTTGATACAAGCCAGGTTCTCCCTGGTTCCTCTCTTCAGTACAGTTCCCTAACACAACATTCCCTGTAACCCCACAGTGTCACCACAATGGTTTGAGGTTCACCCACTCTGAATTCAGAGATCCACGTAAAAGGTTTCTTTCTTTTTTTTTTTTTTTTTTAAATCTAATATGAATGCAAATGAAGACCAGAAACCAGAAATAAGGGATTTTCTAAAGTAAAAGTAAACAATTTTCTGGACCTGTGGGGGAGCACAAACATTTATACTGTGCTAAATGGCATGAGAAACACATTATAAAAAGAGGAAGTAAAGCCAACTATTTTATGATACTCATTCTGAAAGCCACAGAAAGGTAAAAGCAATTATATTCTAAAAGTTATTTCAATTTTAACATTGGCATGTTTCAAAGTGGGAGGGGAAAATAGCAAAACATCCTGTTAATCTTAATTGTGTCCTTTTGAGATTGCAACCAAATTTAATACTTGGCTGGTGACAATATCAATATCCTGCATTTGTGCATGGTACCCAAGTTTGCCCCAGCAAGACCCATAGCAAGGATTCCTGCACTGCTTCCCGGGTGGCAGGCTCATCTGTTTATGCCCTTGTACCCACTCCGAGGATTACCAGGCTGCATTAAATAGGTGCTGCTTCCTTGAAAAGGCTGCAGTAAATTAGAAGACTCAATCGAGGTTTCTGCTTGCGATGCTAGCAAATGGACTCTGTAGATCTCTTGGCATTAGAGCAACATTTGCCTCCAGACAACATTTGCCCTGGAGAGGGTTGAAAGTCTATTTTCTTCATGTCATTAACTGCCTTTCTCTCCAGGTCTGGTCTGCTCAGGCATTTTCTAAGTTAATGCTGGACTTTCTCCTGTCCCAGCAGAAGATGCCTTGTACAATGGGGAATGTGGAATCGAGGAACATGGCTCGCATGACAGGGCACAGGTACCTAAATGTGTAGGGATGGGGGGGGCCCAGTTACTTGTAGAAATAATGTCTGTGGCACAGGATCACAGTTTGGGAGCACACCCTTCAGCAGCATCCCTGTCCCCCATCACTCCTTGCAGCACAGGCCCCTTCCCTGTATATCCCAGGAGAAGGAAGTCATTCCCCCATGTTGCAGAAATTGGAGACCTCGTTCTGAAAGATGCTCAGCACCATGAAAACTCCATGTCCATACTGGGAGTGGACAGGATCCTTGGCAGCTCAGAGAAAGAAGCCACTTATTTAATGAGATTTTTAGTGCACAGAAGGAGTGAGAGAGCAGATGGGGCAGAGCCTGAAACATTGGAGCGAAACAACGATCAGCTCTGCATTTCTGGGCTTCCTTTAATGAGAGACTTTTACATACTTTAAACGTCTGTTTATCAAAAATACTGAGAACCTGCATTTCTAACCAAAGTCACGGGAAATGACAGGTGCACAGCAGCTCTGGAAAAAAACCAGAACAGGCTGTGAACCCTTGGCAAAGAGCATTTTATATATGGGAAGTCATTTGGGTTTTTAGGGCAGATTTAAATCTTGTCTGTTGCTGAGTCATCAGAAGTGGGAAGCTTGTTAGCTCGTTGCAATGAGGAGATAAATCCTATGTGGATTGGTCTCCAGGTGCTTAATTCTCCCCGTTTTCTTGCAGCTGACAGCCATGTCAAAGATTTGGCCTTTCCATGCACTATGACAAAGGCTTTTAATTACTCAGCTCAGCCAGGACCAGAGAAATCCTCAAAGTTACTGCTGGAAGAAACAGATAATAAGGATGAGGGGCTGGGGGCTCTCTTCCTCACAGTATTTCCCTGACACGTGTACATCCGATGTTGGACTGCAAGGGCAAGTCCCATTTTACCCACCAGAATCTGGGTCATTTGCAAGCATGAATGTGGGGAAAGATCTCTGCTGGAGGAGTGATACCATTAGGACTAGAGAACACCAGTCAAGCAGCTGGCACTTGGTAAAGAAAGAACAATTAAAAACATAAATGTGTATCACATTTCATCTACTATCTCCATCAGGTGATGGAAGATGCTGCCTATACACACTCGCATATACTATAAATATTAGAACATGTAATATGCTGCAAAAGGCAACAAGACAGACCTCTGTTCCATCCTTAATCCCACAAAGCAGTGGAATGTCTCCCGATAGCCCGTAAAACAGAGAGTGATGCTAGGAGCATAATTTGCACATTTTTGTTAGAGGATAAGCGTGCCTTTTTGAACTCAAGTTCATCTCGCACCCTGCTTTGGCAGAAGAGACAGTACTGTGTAATCACCAGCAAGCACATAATGGGCCATATTTGAGGAATGGCTGCACAGGTCAGACAGGGACAAAAAGCTCAGACTGCAGCATCACATTGCAACGATCCACTTTATTCCACTACCCTGCTTTTAAGTCAGACAGCAGTGGATTTGAGCCCCAACAGGCTGTGGCCTGTTTTAATCTAGCAAACTAAACTGGAAAAAATGTTACTCCAGAGTAAGCATATCCACAGATCTACTCTGAAGTAGCCACAGCATTTTAAACCATAAAATACGAATTTTAAACCATAAAACATGAATTCTGCTTTCTCAGGCAGGCAAGTCTTTACATAGAGACCTACTTTCTATATATATATATATTTACTGGGATGGGTAAACACCTTTGAAACCAAATTAACAAAAAGGCTATCTCAAACTGGGACAAGAAGGCTGTGAAATCTACACCTCCAATTATAACTTTCATTAAAAAAGTATCTTAATTGCTGCATTTACTACAATTTTCCTTGAGTTGCCCCTAATCAAATGCTGATCTGCCTTCCCTGATACTCTGCACCAGTGATAATTAACACTGTTCTGCTAACTACTTGATAAAGGAAGGTCATTAGCATTCTTGCTATTTAAGTAGCTCATTAGATCTAGTTTATCAACCTACTCACATAAGAAAGTTGGGGAAGGGAGAAAAGTGAAGGGTGACAAGTGATACAGGCTTATTCTTAAAATCTTTCCAGGTAATACTAGGAGTGGCACAAACCCCCTTCAAAACAGAACAGCTCAGATTTGCTTACAATTAATTACAAAGTCACTCACACTCAGACCTCTCTTTCGAAAGGAGACTGTTCAAAGGCAAGATGCCTGTTCAGACACTTGTGATCTCTGCTGCCAGGCGAACCAGCATGCCTGGGCACCGCAAACTGATGCAGCGTTCGGTCACGGTGTCTGCCAAGAGGAGGCTGTCAGAAACCCAGTATTTCGGGTAATGCTGCCATTTGCGTAACTAGAGATGGACAGATGGGGAGAGCTTTTGGATGACCCTCAGGCACACAGATGAGCGATCGGGGTCCCCCGTCTCACAGAGCCTGGTTGCCAGACCATGGCACACTGTCCTGACGCTGCTTGGCTGGAGGTTGCATCACTCAGGTAAAACTGAAGATGCAGCAGCCAAGGAGGTCAGGACAGGTGGGAACCACCACCAGATGAGTACAGGGAGTAGCTTTTAGCCCATCAAAAGGTGTTGGTGGAGGAGAGCTGATCTCTGGCACTTTAAAACACCATCCTCACACATTGATGTTGCTAGGTGCCAAACATACAGACAGGTTTCAATCCCTAGACCTGATGGATGGTTGCACAGGGGAGATGAGAAAGATTTTAATAAAGCAGGAAGCTAACAGGAGAGCCAACAGCACCAGAGCAGCAAGGACAGCGTGCGCACACAACAGCAAGTTCCCTGGCCCATGTAGAGAGAACAAAGGCTGCAGTAGGTGCCCGCTTCTCATCGCAGCCAGCGCTAGAAGTAAGGCAACGATGGAAGAAGAAAGCAGTGCTGTGCTCAGATAGGAAGCAAATGACTGACTTGGAGGAAGGAAAGAAAAAGTACCAAGGCACAGACTCCAAAAAAAAAAAAAAAAAAAATCACTGTCTGTACTCGGTTTTGCTGAAGCAAAAGAGTACGTCAGCGAGCAGAGGGAGACCACTGTGTGAAGGAATAATGTAAACCCTGAGTAGGGAAAACAGGCTCATGCATGCACGTGCACAGATGAACACAGAAGCGCAGACTCACTGGCACTTCTTACAATTATGTAATTTTAAAGGGCAACAGAGATATAACCAGAATTAATTATACAAAGAGCTGGAGCTATGATGCAGAGAAGAGTTAACTGTATTTCACATTCTGCTGCTAGCTACCTCCACACAGCTCTTCTGAGTCTGAAATGCTGTCTAGGTATTAGGGTACAGGAAGAGCAGTTAGAAGACCTTTATCTGATACTCAACATAAGTGGTGAGATTTGGGGTATTTCTCTTAATTGTTCTGTGCTTCAGCAACCGCGTCTGCATAGTGTGACCTTTCAAAGACAGAGAAGTACTAGAGATATTTGGGTGTAATGCACTGAACAGGTGAAATTTCTCACTGACTACCTCAAGAATAAAGCATGAAGTTATACTCCAAGTTGTTAAACAGGAATTACTTAAACTCTGCAGGTTATCACAAAGGTCCTGAAAAAGTTACAGTTATCCAGGAATAAAAGCTGTCTCATCTAATGAAATAGTGCAGCAATGCCTATTCTTATTTGTGAATAAATAGGCAGCACTGATTTATAGTAATTGATCTCAGTGCTTGGCAGGAAGTAAAACCTTCACAAATTACAGCTGCCACACTAAAACTGCATTTGCATAACTTTGTAAGTCAGTCTTAAGCCTTTTTACCATAATAAAAGTTATCAATATTTAAAGAGACATGAAAAATAACCATACATACATGCTTCCTTCCACTTAGCTTTTAAACATTAACACGTATTTGGTGCTTTGAGTGATTGTAAGGAACTGCATTGCAAGATTTGGAACTGGGGGAGATTACAGAAAAATCTGAGTCTGAACTTCAACTCTTACGGCACACCACAGAGCAAGGGAGCAATCACACACATGAGGCTGCAGCTGTGAAGTACCTGCTGAGTTCCACACGAGGACTGCAAGATCAATACAACATTTACTGGTATCCAGCAAACAGAGACAACTGCCTGCGACAGCTTAGTCCTACAATGACACGGGTATCTGATTCTTTATTAAGGGCACTGCTCAAGGGCATCTCACTATGAACTCACCAAAACTATGTAAGATTCCAGCCATATTTGATCAAAACACTACTCATGTAGTGAGGGAGATTCAGTAAACAGTGAGAAGAAATGGCAGATCTCCAGGATCTCAGCTGAACCCTGAGTGATCAGGAGGCTGAGTTTCACCAATTCTGAGCATGCCTGTTACTGCAGTTCATTTGATTTATCCTGCCTTCTGCCTCTCTCTTTCAAGACCTACACCCTGCTCTTCGTCTGCTTCATGGTAACTCTGGAATAACAGCAGTGTGAGTTGATGTCCTCAGGCTGGGGATTCCCAGAAGGACTATGGGAATTGGGTTCCCAAATTTCCCCTAAAGACAACAGAAGTAGGTTTCTTAGCTCCCATAGGCTGCCTTGAAAATCCTAGTCATAATGCAAGCCGCTTTTGTAACCTGCCCAAGTGAGACATCCTGCGTGGAGGCCTCCATCCTATAACTCAGCTGGACAATTCCAATGACAAACACCTGCAGTTTTTAACAATCAAGTTGATGGCTTGTCTTAGCTCTGGTGGAGAAGTTGGCTGTTTGTCCTTTCACTTCAATCAAATAGTATTTGTTTTTCTGTGTTATGTGAAAGCTGCAGTTGACCTTTCAGTCAGTGTAGCACAGGGAGCATGAGTCAGCCAAGCCAGTCCGGAGGCTACAGAAATGGATGCTGGTGCCTTCCATGACATGAGTGCTTTGCTCCTGCTCTCCTACCACAGAGCCTTGTACTTGAGTAGTCTCCTCCCAAACAAGAACTGCCCAACAAGTACATTAGAAAAGAGTAATTCAAAATCATAATTAATATTTTTCCAGTCTAAAGAAAGCCTAAGGCAGCTATTAAATTGGGGTTAAGCATATTTCAGGCAGGCATCCTTAAGTAACTCACAACTTGCTTGATCTCTGAATACCAGAAGGGCAAGGCACATTATTTTCTACAACCAAGGTCCTTTTTTTTAATCTGTGACACTAAAGAGCCCTAGGCAACTTTCAAGATTAATTGCAGTCATTCAGGGTCCTCGCCATTCCTCCCGGATATCCCTCTTACATAAGAAAAAGAATGAACGTGCAGCAGAGTCACCTGAGACAGACTCAGCTGCATCTCAGACCCTGCCTCTCACTGCTGGCGCCTGCTTTCAAAGCACACTGGCCTGCTTATTTCATTCTCCTACTTGACATTCCCCATGTCGCCTGCCCTGCACAAAGCAGTCTCTTCCAGTGATTCCTTTGTTCTTGCCACTTCCAAATAATTTCTAAAATAAGATCATTTCTCCCTGGGTGCCCAGAACATTGAAGTAAATAAAGAGTAAGCCAAATTGTACATACTTATTCTCTTGAGACATTTCTCATTTCTTTGGTCTGTTCAGCCTTATCTGTATCTGTCTCTTCATGTATGGTTCAGAGGGCTATGGAGCAACTGTATCATTTTTGGGAGCTGGCATTCAAGAGTAAATATTTATGTGTATTTAAATATATATATACACACAAAATTAAATATATATAAATAAATATGTATAGATAACACACACCAGTGTCTATGGGATGAATAGATGAGAAATGACATTTTTAAAAAGAAAAAGGTCCACAGCACCCAGCAGCTGTGTCACACAGCAGTACTGAGCTGGACAAGCACATCAAAGTTCTGTCTCTCAGGTGATGAGACTAGTGAAGATCCCAGTTACATCACTGGAAAATTGTAGCACCTTCAACACAACATAGGCAGTGCTACTTAGGGCTTTACATGGAAGCTACTATATTTTATAAAGGACAATCTGTGTTCTCTGAAACTCAGTGCATCAACTCCACAGAAGGGTGCAAGGGAAAGGAATTACTCCAGGATATCTACATTTCTTTTCCTCATTACATTTCCCAGGCCTTATATTTTTGACTGTGAATATTCTCTGATTGCCAGCTTTTGGAGCAGGGTCTTTTGTTTTGCTCTGCACTAGGATAATGGTGGCATAATAAGGGAGATCACCAGTCAGACCAAGGCCAGCAACTGCCACAGTAATAGAAGGGAATACTACTAATAAAAACCCAAAGCATACACACCAGAAAGGAATACTAATAAAAACCCCAAAACATACATGCCCATTGTGCCATGGATTTTACACCATCATTTATTATCATACATACAAAACAGGTTCAAAATATCAGCAGGTCAGAGGAGCTGCATGTTGCCACCCATCAATAGATACTTGGTTTATGAGACCAGATTAACAGTTAAACACAAACACACACACACACATGACTCTTCCAATCTAATTTCTGAGAGACCTATGTCCACACCACAGAAGCAACTGCTCTCCCTTTACAGAGCTGTCTATAAGCTTTACAAATGCCCTAGGCTAAAACGTTTTAGGAGGTCACTTCTCATGCCGAAGTGGTCCTTCCAGGTTTGAATTGTAGCCCACCGATAACATAAGCATGTAAAAAAGTTGCATTGCACTGCACCGCTTCCCGTTCTGCTGATAAATACAGGCCTTCCTTCCCTAGCACGGTTTAACTTGGCATTTTAGATAAGCAGTTAGTAAAAACAAACATGGGCACACAACCCTGCCAAAACCTGCTGTGAGCACTTACAAATCCAATCAGATAAGGACTGCCAGCATCTCCCAGGAGGTGTGAAGTGAAACTCTGCAAGGCCACTGCGGTTGCACGGCGTGTTGGAATGACCACATACTGCAAAGAAGGGGAAAGAAATAAAAAATACATAAGGAAACTGAAGTAAGAACCTGTCCAGCTGTCTCGTATTGCTCAGTTTATACCCAGGTCAGGATAAAGTAAACAAGCTTCCCCAGATGTCAGTGGCAGGCACAGCCACTGCCCAGTCCACGGGTGGCTGAAGCAACTGGGGAGCTCAGCTACCCCTCCTGCCTTTCAAGTCCTCCTGATGGCAGGTGTTCAGGGAAGGAAGCTCTGTCCAGTCTGCACTCCTCTCAGCAGCCCTGAA